>NC_045575.1:12428144-13038457 GCF_009819795.1 Aythya fuligula | reverse complement strand
TAGTTCGCACAGGCATGAAGCTTACATGACTAATGGATAAAATATCTTGCAGGACCATTTTGAGAAATCTGTCCTGATAACTGAAAGGATCAGAAAAGTTTAATGATTTTAAGAGGGCAGGGAGAGGTGAGAGTTAAATCTTAAAAATCTCGTAAGAGTCTGTTCCACAGGTGTGACTGCAGCCACAGCTATCTGAAAACCTGTCCTTATGAAGACAATGAAACACTCATTGTGATGTAAAGATGTTTCTTTCACAAAAATCAGCAGCCTGCAAATGGAGAGGAAGTCAAACCAGTGAACAACAAATTGGATGAAATGTTTTTTATTCTGCCAACTCTTTATGTCACAAAACAACAAGGAAAAATGCTGTAAACACTGCCTGTAGTGAAGCACTGAATCACTAAATCTAACTTTTCTTTAATTGGACTGTCTGGAGGATGCGCCTTTTGGAATGCAGTAGGATGCAGTATTTAGAAGTACCCGTGAAAACTGAAGAGAGAGAGAGGGAATATATTAAAGTGGTTAATTTGTCACATAGTGCCAGTCTACCCTTTCCATTCCCCCAATCAACAGAAGTCATAACAGACTAATTCCTCGCTGGAAGATGCTCTTTGTTAGTTGTGTGTCTGAAGCTAGTGGCATGCTGCACTGAGTGGGAAGCAGGGAGCCGGGCTGCTGCTGGCACAGAAAATAATCATCTCATTCCCTCCGAGTAGTGCTGAGTTCTGCCAAAATATTCACTCTGGCCAAATTGAAGGGAAAACCTCTTTGCTGCCCTGTGGAAACCAGAGGAATTTGCCATTTTTATTTAATATTTTTAAATGTATTGCTCAGAAAACTAGCAGAGTTTCATCAGCAGTAAAAATATGGTGAGAAAGAGAACCTCTAAATTTCAGAGTCTCCCATTCTCTTCATCAGCCAATGTTCATAGCAAAACTACAGAAGATTTACTAGGGATGCAGCCCCAGATGATGATGTTCATGCTCAAGGCACACCTGAGCACTCAGCCTTGAGGCCGGGGTCAGGGCAGCAACTCGTGCGTGAGTTGGAGATTCCTGTGAGCGACTGCCATCGCTCCTGGTCCTGCCATGGGTCATGCTGTGTGTCCTTCAACATACGTCCTGCAACCACATTGATAAAGAGGACCATTATATGTGTGCACATCAACATGTCATTGTAGGAGCGCTGCTCCCACTTGGAAGTCTTGTATTATGTTGGGAAGTTACAGGGGTGGACGAATTGTAAGCATGGACATGAAAAAGGGACACAGAGGTGTTCTGTCCCACCTGTGTTGGCTGACTACAAAATTAAGAAAACACCACTCAACTGCTTCTAAGTACCGTTGGTCAAAGATACCTGTGGAAAGTGTGTTTAAGAGGTTGCCTTATGGCCTCAGCTTCAATTTATTATATTTATTACAATTTTTGTCTGCACAATTTAGTCTAGCGTTGTAAATGTTATTAGCTGCTGCCTTTAGTTGTCAGAATTTGTACAAACGTGTTGCCATTTGACTAATTAAAGTCGAGCCAAGTGCACAACATCAGGCCTTGGGCTCCTCTGCTAATTGTGCTTAGCTTCCTACCTGTTAATTTATTGGCATAAATATTATCAGAAGGCTTTGATAATTAACAACTATTCATGAATTGTGCTTGTCAGCTCTCACCATCCTTTCAGATTATTTGTTAACAAAATGGGAGGTTGGAGCATTATAGCAGTACACTGACATGCCAAGTGGACATCTGAAAGAAACAAAAATGAAGCTGGAAATTTTATCTGTCTAAAAGTAAGGCAGAACTGGGCTATGGGCACTGGGCTAGGAGCGTGCTCAGATCCCAGCTCTCCAACCATCTCCTTATGGGATCTCATGTAGATCACATCAGTCTTTCTGGGCTCACTTCTACATCAGAAAAATCAAAGCCATTGTGCTCACTTGCTTTACTCAGTGGCACATAACCTTGGCTTAAAGGTGCTGTGTTGTTGTGTCTGCATGGTAGCGCAGACAGTAATCCTACTGCAAGACATCCACACCCCTGTTCTGCGAGCGTGGTGCTCTGCTGCTCTGCACGCTCAGATGTTTGGAGAGAAATGCATTTGCATTGTGTGGGGATGGGAGGAAGTTTCCTAGTGCCAGAGATGCTGTACAGGGCTCCTCTAACTTTTTTAACTGCATATTTTTCCCCCTTTGATAGAGCCTAGAACTTTTTTCCCTTTATGGCTGGATGACAGCATTAATGGCAATGACAGCATTGGCTTTGGAGTTAATTATAAATAGGTTAAATTCTTGTGTCTTAGAACCTAATAGCAAATGTACATAATGTGGTATAGCAATTTTCTTTGATTTATGTCTTAAATATTTTCACAGAGGTAAGGTGTACTTTGTACCTGTGCTTACAAAAACAAGCTCAGTGATGGATTATGCAGAAAGTTTTCTTGTCTGGTTTCTCCTACTACATGTGCTTTTTCTTCTTTCCAGCAGCAAGAGAACTGAAGTCTTCCTTGACTGATGGATTCATCCAGGACATCTCAGAGGTAGGCAGGAAAGATAACTATTGACTTAACAGATGATGGTGGTTGACGTGAACCTAAAAGATTAATGCATAGCTAAAAATGACATCTCAGATCCTGAAACATGTAGTTTTCTGGGCTGTAAATAGTCTCTTTTTAATACCAAAAAAATGTAAAGCTGAACCTTGGTAATAATTCTTTCTTCAGCAGCAATCTGTCTGTGCTGGGATATTTTTTATAATGCTAGCCATTGATCTTCTCGAGAGCTGCTGCATTTGAAATAATTATTTCAAAGAAACATTGAGGAAGAAGCAAGATCATCTTCGCACAAGATTTTTTTTCATCACTTAAATACATTCACTGTAGAAATACCTCCCTCAAAAGAGGTAAAGATGGTTCCCAGCATCCAAGGCTGCCTTTTTTTTTTTTTTTTTTTTTCCCTGCTCCGTCTGCCAGAAGTTTTACAGCTGTTACAATTCATTCATTCGATTCAAACTGCGCTCTCTTAAACCAGCAATGAATTTGATGATCAGTGTGCCGGGTTTTTAACATACGATTTTCTCTCCACTTTGAGCTACTCGTTGGCTATTACCATGCACCACAATAGCTTTTCCAGTGCTTTCTCTTGGGAGGCAGAGTGGAAACAGCAGCAGATGGGTTGTGTGGTGGGAGCTCCACCTCCTTGGTAGGAAACCGGTGGGTGCTGGTGGAGATATCAGAAATCTGGCGCTGTGTTTAGTTGTTATTGGTACAGAATCCATGAATTTCTGCTCCTCCTCCAAACTGCAGTGCACCAGCAAGTCAGTGTGTGTAATGATGGTCTTGCAGGCCCCTGAGTTGTGAGGAGCTCAGTTAGCTTCCAGAAAACCAGGCTTGGGAAGTACTAGGCCTAAGACCTGGTGAGTAATACTGGGAGATAGCACTGTGCTTGAGACAGGTGTTGGGCCATGAATTTGAGTGACCCAGCTATCTTCTTGTATCTTGTGTTTTGCTTTTCTGACCAGAGAGCACTAGCACTGGAACAGTCCTATCACCTTCCTGGCGGCAAAATCCTGCACTTACGAAAATGCCCCAGGGCATCGGAGCAGACTGAGAAAGAAACTGAGAGGAGAGAAGAATATTTAACAGGACAGCTGGGGAACAGGGATGGGAATGCAGGGATGAGGAAGGGGTTGGGAATGAGCAGGAACTGGGAAAAATGAGGAGTCCAAGGAGACAAAAGCACTTGTCGGGGAGAAGCCTATATAAACTTGCACAGATGCAAGAAATAAACAGGGAAATACAGGCATTTATGACCATCTCCATAACACATTACACCATTGTTACAACCTTCAAAAATATACTGCCTACTTCTTATTCTGAAAATTATTGTTTCACAACAAAGCCCCAGCCCTGCAAAAGCTCCTGATACATAATTCATGTACGTGCAGGATTCTGTCTTTTTTTTCCCTTGCAGATCTTCCCAGAATACTCCAGGGAGATCCATTTATCAGGTCCAAAGTAAAGCTTTGTTTTTCCCTCTCCCCCTGGACAAAAAGCTCTCACCAGGTGCCAGCGTTCGGAGCAGCACTACAGCCTGCCTGTGTCCAGGGCCTGGTGCTGCCACACTCCTGGCAGCTTTCGGTGAGTGACAAACTGCAGCTGCCCTCATCTGCACATGTGTGCAATATTAATAACTGTGTTGTTGACCCTCATGTTTTATTTCGGTATGTCCCAGTAGAACTGAAGTAACACACACAATTTTCCATGAGAAATTACAGATGGGTGACTTAATGGAGATATCTACCCACTTCTTTGACTACCGTAGACAAATATTTCTGTAGCTGCTGCTGAATTCCTGTGCACTAATGAACTGAGAGCAGGTTTCCAGGATGGGATCCCAGTCCTGAAATCTTTGGCAAGCCAGGGCTTCCCGTGGGGCAGCACACCTTGTTGTATGGCAAGGACTGCACAGAGGGAGCAGTCGGTGCAGCCTGAGCCCTCGCATCCCCCAGATGTCCCCTTGCCATGAATCACTGCAGGCACCCTGGGAATATTTGCGTTATGAGGAAAACTGGCAGCGTGCTTTATCTCCCATACAGCTCTGATCCATCTTCCACCCTCTTTCCTCCACTACTGCAGGAGCAGTGTTATATGCAGAGAAATTTTCATTACAGTTATTTTTCCTACGCCTTTTTCATATTTCTGCATTATTTTGTACACAGCGCAGAGGAACAAAGGTTCCTTTAAACAATTACAGTCTTTCCTCTGCTAAATGTAGATTTTTTTTAAGGTTATTATAAAAAATCATAATAATTTTCACTGCTAATGACAGGTTTACTGGCATTCATTAAACTCTTACTGTCAATATAGTTTTTGTTGTTGTTGTTTTTAATGAGTATGTGTGTTATTTCAGAAGCCAGCACTTCTGGGCTCAGCTTACAGCCAGTGGGTGCCGTTCTGTTGCCTTTGCTGGCGTTTCAGCTTCTCAGCAGCAGCCCACTAGATCCAGGTTCTCTGGGTGATGATCTTGTTGCTACAGAACCAGGGCAGATGTGGGAAATCTGAATTGGGTTCTGAGGTTCAACCCCAATAGATTCCTTAAGTAACTTACAGCAAAATAGCCTCTTTCCCCAACTCCTGTTTGCAAAGAGGCACGTAGAAAATAGGGCCTCCTGCCTCATGGCCTCAGCTGCAAAGGACCATCATGGGTTGACCCCAGCCAGCAGCGAAGCCCCACCAGCCACTCGCTCACTCACCCACCCCACCAGCAAGACAGAAGAGTAAAAGCAAGAAAAACTCATGGGTTGGGGTAAAGACACTGTTCTATGGCCTCCAGTCCATATCTCCATGACGTCTGTTTGCAGATCGGCACCTGATGCCCTTGGCCCTGCCTGTGCAGCCAGGAGCAGATGGGTCAGGACCAGCCTGCAAGTACGTATTTGCACAGAGCTTGGCTGCAACCACCACTGTGCTGGTGTTTAAAGGTTTGCTAGAAAGCAAGTCTCCATGATCTCAATGGGATTTTCCCTTTCTTTCTGTATGCACAAAGGTATGTTGATTGGTTCTTCGATATTTAAAACCTTATCAGGAGGAATTGCCAACTGGGCAGGATGCTGGCTGCAGAACAATTTGTCATGTTTCCACTTTAAAATCACACATAATTAGCTAAGTGTACCCGAGGAAACCCTAATTTACATAAGGTTACTGAATAATTGTTACATTCTTTTAAAAATCAGTTAGATTGGAGCATTTTCTGTTCTGCCTTTGCTGATGCCCTCTGAAAATGCTGAAGAGCTGGCTATTGCTGAAAACAAGGACCTTGGGGACAGGTAAAACCTGACCTTTATGCTTCCAGGGCATGTCCTCTCGCCTCAACACACGGGCAATTTCTGCACAGGAGGGAAGGGAGCTGGGGAAGCCATATGGAGAGTTTGAGATCATATAATTGACTTCTTTCCCCTCCCCTCCTCCAATGTGCTGAAACACCTGTAAAAGTGTCTCGCCTTTTGCTAAAAATAAGTAAGAGAAGCAGCCTCTAACACCCAATTATCTCAGACTGGGAGAAACAGTTGTGATTAAGGTTTTAAGGCAGCCTTCAAACAGGCATCTGAAAATATGTCCAAACTGCAAACGACAGCAGATGTACAGTGGAAGGGAATGTGGATGGCAGTCATTGACTTGAGAAGTGCACGGGATAATAAAAGAGGTGTTAACAGATGGGAGATAAAAAAACAAGGGATGTGGGAAGAGCAAAGCCTGTGAAGTAGCTGTTGATGGAAGAGAAGTGGAAAACAGTGCTTGAATGGAGATGTTTTGTGGCTGCAGACCATTCCTCCAGCTTTTGAGCAGAAGAATTGGAGTTTGCCTTCTCTTGGGAAGGAAGAGCTGGAAACAAAGTGGCTGAAAAGCTCCCATCCAGGCAAAACTGTATTCCAGATGTTTTTGTCTTTCCCTAGAGCAAAACCCCAACCTTTCTCACAGCCTCAGTGCCACACTGTTGTAGGGCCAGCCCCACCACACCCCACCACCATGACAGGGTCCATCCCATGGGCAGAGCACTGCCTGCCTGTCTCTGCTCTGGGTAATTAAATGTGTACTTGATCAGGGAAAGGCAGACAGTGTCTTAGTGGTAAACGTGTTCATGTGACAGGCTGTGAACCTACCCTGAGTAGAGCAGGGGGCCCAAAACCTCCACCTCCTCCCTCCCTGCTATCCCTCCTGCAGCCTGAGCCTCTCCCCTGAGTGCCCCAAGGACGCTCTGCCAAGGCAGGATGGTTTCTTTCTGTCCCAAATGTCTTGGGCAGCCCTTGCTGTACTGCAGCTGAAACATCCTTGCTGCATCCACACTGCCTGCTAGGACCTGAACCCATGTCTGTGCCTTTTCTTAGCTGCTGTACATGTTGTTGAGTTCCGAAGTGTGATGTCTGTAACACCAGACAAAGGGGGCATGCAGGCAGGGGTAACAGCCCTTCCACAAAGTGCCCTGAAATCCTGAGCTCTGTCTGAATCCAGAGCAGCTATTTTATTTTTTTTTTCCACAGGAATGTCACTGTTGTTTATGTGCTGGTTTATACTGTTGAAAGCTTTCTCCAAATGACTCCCAGGTTCTGGGAAGCTGAACAGACTGAAAGACAAAATCAGTGCTTCTCCTGATGCTTGTCACGACCTGACATACCCAATACATTTGTGGCTGCTGTAGGCAACTAGAACAGCTCGAGTGTCTTTTTATGACACTTGCTTTTCTTGCAAAGGAAATGACATCTGACTCTTCTCTCGGTAACAAAACCCCCATGAGAGCTGAAGGGATTCACTGAAATTCCCAAACCCTTCTCACTGCGTGCTGAATCGCTGGGCAGGTGGGAGCTATGTAGTGGCTGCAGGACATGCAGGGCTGGGAGCTGTTGCTTCCCACTAACAACCATCCCAACATGAATGCTGAGCCCCAGGGCCAGAAGCAGACAAGGGCAGGGAAGGAGCAAAGCCAGCAGCTCATTTTCTGCAGAAAATTTGCTGTCCGAACCACCAGGGTTTCTTTTTGTACCATCAGGCTTCAGACGTGCAGGCAAAGCGATGTTTGCAGAGGATGTTGCTGCTTGTGCCAGCGTTCAGAGTCAAATTAAGGGACTTGACGTTGAGGACACTGAGCAAACGTGCAATCTAACCCAATATGTCAAAGGGAGAGAGAGAGGGGCTTTCGTGCTGGTTAATGGACTGTCCTTCAGAGCCGCCGCGTTTGCCTCGGGGAATGACGCACACACCGGGCAGGATGGGAGTGCTTGAAGGGAATTAGGCTGTATAATTTCAGGTTGCCTTTGAGTCAAAGAAAGTTTTCAGAGATTCATTCCTTATTTATTGACATGTTTGCTTTTGCTGCATAGAAAGAAAAGGAAATTTCCTGTGAGATGAAAATAAAACCACTTTCCATCTTGCCTGTAAAAGGTGCCTCAGGACTTTTATGAAGTCCTTGTTGCAAATTGCCAGCAAAGTTAATTGGAGACTGGACAAAAACCCAGATTTATTTTTTTTCTTTATGTGAATTCTTGCCTTTGCTTTGCCTAAGTGCACTCTGTGTCTGTGATGTTGAATGTGGCCATGTGCAGAATAAAAACACATTGCTTCTGGAAAGTTTTGTGAAGATGTTTCTTTTTTTAAAGGCAACAAAAACCATCCCTGAATTGCTCAAAATACTTCTTACATTATATCTCTTTGCCTTGAGGCTGGCAGTACCTCAGAGGTACAAAGCAGATGAAGCAGCTCTCCTTTCTCTAATAAAGCCACTCTGAGCAATAAGCAAAGAGGAGCTTTTGTTGTGCCCTCATGCGGCTGTGACTGAAAGCCGCTGGTGCTTGGTGCTTCCTTCCTGCTCCTGCGCCTGGCCATGCCCAGGATCTGTCCCGAGCCAGCTCTGGGAATCCCTGGTGCCTTGCAGAGCCTGCTGTAGCTGCAACTTCTTGCAGGTGTGCGGCGCGATCATTAAACACCTCCGTGGGGAGGCCACCTCTTTCCTTTTGGCTGGCTCTCACAGCAGTGCAAGGAGGGAGCAATGATCCGTGCTGAGAACAAACAGGAGCTAACAGGCTTCAACATGCTTTGCTGCACGGGAGTTACAATGGCATGGCAGCTATTATCATTCATTTAGGGGCATGGAGGCTGCCTCAGTAGAAATAAGCTACAAAGGTGGAATCTGCTCCATTATTTTCAATAAGAGATGTGCTGAGCATAAAGAGGTCGGCATCTTCAGCATGGACAGCAAAAAAACAAACAAACAAACAACAACAACAAAACAAACAAACAAACAAACAAACAAAAAACATTGGTTTAACTACTGTGCACTGCCCCACTTTATTTACAGCAGCCTTGAGTGTCCCCATGTACAAGTGTCCCCACATATGACAAGGGTCCTCACCTCCAGCAGGCTGGTGGCCCCGCACAGGGTGAGGAGCAGCAAGGGCTGGGCTGGGGCAGTAAATCAGCATCATTTCTCAGGCTCCTTTCCTGGCTCAGCCCAAGGTTTGTGCAATTTATGGCAGACAGGTTCCACACCAATAAACCAGGGTAATGATAACTGCTGTCTCCTCCTTGCTGCCTGATGATGGTTTTTAGGGTCGGGATCCTCTCTTAGTAGCTATGTTCTGTAGCTACTACTGCACAGGCAAGTCCTAGTTAAACTCTTTTGGGGTTGTTCTTGTGCCAATAAATTCTATCACATGTAGCTTTGCTTTAGACTGGGTAGCACTGTTCTATCCCAGGCACATCCTGAATGACAGCCAAGGTTTCCTGGCTGATGAAGAAAAATATATAGCAGCCAGTTTTATGACTTACTGGGACTCCAACAAAGGATGCAAGGTGGAAAGTCCTTCTCATGGCACATTCAATTTCAGCTTCCATGTGATTGAACTGCATTTTAAAATTAAAAAATAATAATAATAAAAAAAATATATATCCATTTTCCTGATGTGTTGGGAGAGTATAGAGGTGTTTTCCAGCACAAGGGACTCTCTCTCTCATCTGCTGCAAACTTCACCCACCAGGCTGACAGCTCACCGACTCGGAGCTGCAGTTCACCAGCCAAACCCTGCTAATGCGCCCAGCTCCGCCTGAGGCTCTCACTCACCTCCGCAGCACTGATGCAGCTGTAGGTCCCAGATGGCAAAAAATGCATTTGGAGTGAGAGGGGAAACAGCAGGAAAAAGTGGTGGGGCAAGGGCCAGGCTGGGAGGGGACGGTCTGCCTTTCTCTGCTCACCCACAGCATCTGCGTGTCCTCCCTTGCAGCCCCGCTCTTTCACCTCTAGGCTGGGACTTCTGAGCCAGCTTGGCCTGAGCAAATGACTATGCTAGCTGGGGGACTGTTGCTTTGTTTTACCTTGGCATTATTGTTTTGGGGTATAACTTCTGTCTGGCTTTCATCATCTGTGTGCTGATTGCTTATTTTCACCTCCCTTATTTCTGAGGGAGGTGCGAGAGCCCTGTAATCCTTTTCTTTCTGCACATTACTGTAAATCCTCATGAATCTCTATTAAATTTGAGCAAGAACATGAAGATAGTTTGCAGCTGCCTTGTTGATTTTATATTTCCTTGCTGTGAAGCTGAGAATTAAATGGCTAATAAGGCATCTGCTCCAAGCAGGGACTTCAAGACTGTGACAAAACCAGGTTTGGGTTATTGGTTTTTCTTGCCATCGCATAATCACGTTATTAAAACCTTTTGGGATGCCTGGTTAGAGGCACTGACTGTCAAAGTGGATGCAGCTGGCACAGTGCAGGAGCAAGCAGCAGCTAGGGCATCGGAGGCACCTCCACAGCTAAAGGTGGAGAGACTTGGTGGCAAGGAGAAGAGGTCGAGCTTGTCCTGGTCCCCAGCACCCTAGCTGCGTGTGGAGACACTGGCGGGAGCAGGGAAGGCCTGCCCAGGCAGGGGAGCTTGGTGGGCACCTTGGGGAACAGACCATGAACACTCCTGTTTTGACTTTCAGGCAGATAATTGATACTATTTTTTGGATCATTTTAAAAAATAAGATAAAAATATAGTGTCAGACCTGTCATTTTCATGTTAATTTGAACTCCAAGTTAATTCTAATTCAATTAATTAACGCTGCCGCTTGATGGAATGGGTCTCATCTACTGTGACTATGGCTCTCACTGCTGTGATTAGCAATGCCTTAAAGATAAATTAAGTTTTCAGATATTCTGGGCATTGCTTATGTTGTTTCCAGTTAGAATGTGTTGCTCAGCACAAGAGTCACAACGTCATTGCAGCCACTACAGTGATGCACCTAGGAAAAAGCAAATCTTTCTCTTATTAATGAAATTGCATCCATTTTCATTAAAACAGCTGTGTCCCAATTTGTTAGGGCATTTTCATAAAGATTTTTTTTCTTAATGGGAATTTGCTCTAGACCTGTAACACACATTTTTAAAGAGGAGGTGTTGGTACTAATGCACTGAACTGCCGTTTTAGCCAAAATGAAGCTTGGCTCATCGCTTCCAGAAATGAGGCCACGTTGGCTTTCTGAGTTGCAAAAATGTTGGCAGCAGAGTAATGATCACCCCATGTGAGAAACAGTCTCGTTCTGTTCTGCACTGTTGACAATTTTGTGCAAAAACAGCGTCTGCTGGGGACTCCTGAACTTTGATGTTCCTTGTGGTGTTCAATTATTTCTTCCTAATGTTACGGTTGTGGTCACCAGAGCAGAGGTGCCACTACGGCTCCATACTGCTGCGGAGGGCATTCGAAGCAAAATATTTCATGGTCATTCTACTAATTAAACCTTCGTTAAAATTCACCTTTACCATCTTCAGCCCTAAAGTTTTACAGTACAGTTCTAATTAACTTTTAGGTGAAGACTGGTCCCTAATAAGCAACTGTGTTTGCCAGGCCTTTTTCCACACAAAATCAAACTCAAGCGCATGTATATTTTTCTTCTCCTGCTTCCCACCTCTCAGGCTTACCTGGCTTAACCCCCCCAGGTTTTGTCACCATTTGGAAGGATTAATTAGACCCCTGCTTTGAGATGTAGTTAAATAGTACCCAAAGAATTCTTCAGGAGACTTTGTGCTCTGCCCCATACCTCTAGCGCTGTGTGGATGAGGACGCGCACTTTCAAAGAATCATAGCCTGGCTCAGGTTGGAAGGGACCTCAAGGATCATCCAGTTCCAACCCCCCTGCCATAGGCAGGAACACCATCCACTAGATAGGTTGCTCAGGGCCTCATCAAAGTTCCTGATGGATCAGTGCCATTTGGCACTTCCTTTTGTTGTGGTGGTTGTTTCTTCCTGCAGATGAAATTCACTGTTAAAATTGGACACTTTAACACATTTGCTGTGTTAAAAATCATCCCAAGGAGTAATCTTAGTTTTGAATTTCTCCTGTAAGCAGCGGGAGGTAGGGGCTGGTCTCGGTTACACGTGCCCGAGCAGTAGGTCCTGCGGGCGGGACCAGGCCTTCTGCTCTGGGGCTCCCTGCTGTTCCCACTCCCCAGGTAGCTACCAGTGATGCCTTCAGGTGGATTTAAGTGCTGGCAGGCCTTGGGGACATTATACACATGCATTTTGCTCCTATAACACTCTTGGGATGGAAAGAACAGTACATTTGCCCTCTCCCAGCTAGTCAAATAACTGCTACTTCTGCCTGCTGCATGCTGGACCTCTTCCTCGTGCCTTTCTGGTACTTGTCCGGGCTGGAAATAGATGTGCTTCTGAACACCTCTTTACACTTATGTCAGGCTGGGTTGTATTACCTGAGTAATGAAGATATCAAAGCACATTGATTTTCCCCTTCAGGGGCTTTTGTCCCCCAGTTTGTTTTGCATTGATTGGAAGAAAAGCTTTTGGGCTGCTCTGAGTGTGTTGTAAGTTGGGGGTCATTTCCAATAAAACTAGCAAAGACTTTTAAAGCGAAAGGAAAGCTAAAATCATTACTGGTTGTTCTTTACCAGGAATGTTTTGACCAAGCAGTGCATAGCAAAGGACAAGCTGTGAAGGACAAGCTCTTGTTTCTTGTGGAGCCAGAGGACATTCCCTCATGTTGAAACCCCCTGTGAATGTGGTATCTTTCTGTTTCAGAGCACTTGAGCAGTGTTTTTAGGCAGAGGCAATGTGTTAGAGGAGATGTGTGAGACAGTCTGGGCAGAACTGTGGGCCCCAGACTTCTTAGGCTGGGTTTGTGCTTGTTTTTGACCAGAGCTTTTCTAATCCACTGTGATAAGAGGAGAAAGTTTGTTGTCCCGCTCATAGGAAAGGGAGAGCTACTAAGCTTCTAGGCTCATTTCCAGAACGTAGGAAAATTTAGGATCAGTTCCAGCCCACTTTGGGGAGTGGACTTCAGGTGAGTTTGTCTTGCTAAACACCTTGCCAGGAGGAAGCTGTGGACATCCACACCAGGTGGAGATCTGAATGCAGGGCTGGTCCTCCCTTCATCTTTGTATGTGACAGCTGTGCTACAAACTGACCTTCAGATGCTGTTTATGCAAATTATCATTTGCATAGCTAATTGCTATTTATTGATACTAACCTGACCAAAATAACCCATTGCTTATTAAAAATAAATTGTCCCCCCAAGACCTTGAACTTTCACGATGTCTTACTCAAAAGAAAATGATGCTACATTCAAAAAGAGTCTGAGTATCTGTTGTCTTAGCTCACTGTTTTCAAAGTGGCTATAAAACATTCTTCCAGTGACCTGACAGCAGTGTGCTCAGCAAACACTGTGTGAGCTGCTTTTGCTGGCTTCCTACTCTGGATCTCCCAGTTTTATACATGTGATCATGTCTCCTTGCTTCTCATGCTGCTGCTAGCTCCACAAGACTTTTGGTTCCCTGTCTCTTCGCAGTCTAGATTCTTGGTGCCACGGCCATGTCCCCTGAGACAGAGTTAGGTACTGCACGTCCAAGACAGACAGTCACTTCACTTCCATTTTAAACACCTAATTCTGCCTTCAACAAGATTGGGCTTCACCCCTTCCCCTTTGCTCCCATCGTGTTAGCATTAACCACCTTCCAGGTCCTGTCCCTTTGGGTTTTAACATGCTCAGATTAACAATGACTATGTTCAGTGGGTAGGAAATAATATATATATTCCACTTGACTTTGCTAGTGCTGTTCGGGTCAATGGGAAGAAATTTTTCCAGTGATAAAGGAAAAGGCCATTTAAAAATAAAGCTGTGATAGTCTGTGCTGTTAGCACATGAACTGAAAGGATGAGTTCATTTGAGGAGTATTAACTCCCCTCCTAAAATACTTTGCTATCTGTTTGTAGTCACAGCAGGTACGTGTCTGGTCCCAGCAACTCTCCAAGAGTAGGGTGATGTAGATGGCCAACATGAATAGGAAGAGGCTGATGGCTGGCTGGGCACCAAAGCTCAGAAGAGCCCAATTTCCAGTTTTGCTACTTGAAGCCTGGGCTGCTACCTTGATTTGGGAGACTCTTTCCCCATGATACCACAAAATTGCGTTCTGATCTCCGTGGTGTGCTATTTCAGGACCAAAGTGAAACTATTGTGATAAATATTGCAAATGGATTGTAAATAGAAAATAATAAATATCTGAGCAAGCCATTTGTGAGTCTCCTGTATGGTAAGTGCGATGTGAAGGGTCCCACAAAGCCAACTGGTGCGATTAAACTTCCCATGCTCTCTGCACTGGCCTCACTGCCGGGGCCCCGATTTATCACAGTCACCTCCCCCAGCTTCACCCTGCTGCTTGCATGGGAGCAGAGATGCTGTGGCACTCAGTGGATGTGCAGAGTAAGCATGGATCTGAGAAAAGAGCTTGGGCAGAAAAGCGTCCTTGAGTGGGCACACAATTAAATGAGGCTTGTCCCTGAAGTACCTGAAAGTCTCATCAAACAGAACCTGTTCACGTAGGATTTGTGATTTACTTTAAAGTCTCTGGATTTAGCTTTTCAGCTTTTGGGGATCAGACCAGCATGCCCGCTCTGAGGATGGCTCAATGACAGATTACACATTAGCTCATCTCTTGCTGTTTTACAATAGCATGCAATGGGATTTAAATTAGGTTCAGCACTGTAATCATGTTGCATTTCTAACAGCAGTGAGATAATTCCCAGGCATTGGTTACGTAGCCTCCGAGGGAAAGAGATTTCAGATGTGTTCAGCAGAAATGTGCCATGTGAGCCACAGCTGTAATTTCATTAACAGGATGCCCCGTGGCTCCTGCTGGGAGCCGGAGTGACGTGCTCACCTTCTGCAGGTCAGCACTGCACCGGGGACCAGTGTGCTTTCCTGCCTGTGGGACAAGCTGCAGGCACGTGTGGTTCTCAGGTCTCCATCCCCATGCCTGACCCATATCTGAGACCCCTCGGCAAAGGCTGAGCTCTGGGCACAGGCAGGAGTTCACATCATGTGTGGGGCGAAAAGGAAGTGGGCTGGGAATCCCTGCAGTGTTTGCGAAAGCCCCAGCTGTTTGCCAGGGGACACATACAAGTGTTGACATTTAACTCCCTGCCTGTTCTGAGACAGGGAAATGCTTCCCCAGCACGCCGGAGCCGTGCAAGGCTGACATTTCGGAGAGCCCCATGTGCCTCTTGCTCAGGTGGTGGCATTATCCCTGGCCACGCGCTGGCTGCTCCTGCAAGGACCCCAAACCTGGCATCAGCATCAAGGAAAGCACAGATGGGAGGGAAACGAGAGGATGTGCTCAGAGGGCAGCCATGAGCCTGTGGGTGCTGAGGGTGGCAGGGGGAAGAGCAGGCATTTGTCTCTTTTCTAGCAGAAATGCACCCAAACTGACATGCACCCATCAAGGGCAATTTCCATGGGGGTGTTCAACTGCCCGGTGCCATCCACACCACCACAGTGGAGGCAGGAGCTTTCTTATGACTTTGAGCATTGCCACAGACCACCACGTCCCATCCTGGTGGAGGCTGTGCACGTCACATGTGAGCCCCATGGCAGCAGTGGGACCCCAGGAGAGGAGGTAGGGACACACAACTGGCAGCAGGACCAGGGTGCCGAACCTTTCTGCACCAGCCTTCCCATTGCTTTTGCAAGTACCTCAAGTTTAAACAAAGTTTCTCTGGGGTTTCTCCTGCAAGTCCATCATTTCCCATCAGCACAGCGCTACTTCAACTCCTTTTATGCACAGGAGGCCCCGAGGCAGTTGGTTTTATTAAGCAGATTTCTCACCATTTCATTTCCCCACATGATTCATTTTCTCCAGCTTGTTTTATGCATCTCAGCTCAAAACACATGATTTAACTCAACATGTCAGTGCTGGGAACTGAAGCAGCAGGTTGCCCCAGACCATGACTGTTCTAGGGGCCGGGGCCACGTCCCTGGGAAGGAGGGATGCAGGGGAGGCTGCCGACACCAGCCAAGCTCTCCCTGATGGCATCTCCTGTTTTCCAGGGTGCAACGCAGTGGTTGAAGGGTTTGCCTCCATACAGCTAACTTTTGCAATCCCCTCCACCACTGGTAGCTCTGCACCTGATGGACAGGATCGCACCCAGGCTGGATGCCCCAGCAGTTGGCCTCTGCAGCTTCCCCCACTTCAGAGATGTTTCTGTCCTCTCCCAGCATGAAAACATTTGGGAAACCATGTTAAAGGAGAGCTATAAAGCTGGACTCAACTCCAGGTGTGTTAATTTCTTCAGAAAAAACACATTGATATACGAGTGAGGGGTACCTCTGAATTTCTCCACCTGCAAAACGCAGCAGCTGCCATGAGTCCCCTCCCCGGCAGCATGCCAAGCTCTGTGCAACGAGGGCATGGCCCAGGAGGGACCCAATTTTAGCACCACATCTGCAAGGTGAGCTGCTGAATGTGCAGCCAGCAAGAACCTTGCTTGTGTTAGGGAAGGAAGCCATACATTTTTGGTAGAAAACTCTGGTTAGTTTAAAGCCTTTATTTATTTTGTTAAAGAACAGCTCAAAGAATGTTAAAAAGCAGAAGGAAAGGATACAGTCCCATTTTGCACCTGTATAAAATCTTCAGCAGTTTTTTATATGTATCAGTCTGCTGATCCTCTGCAGGTGGGGATCTGTATCCTGCCCCACAGATTTTTCTTAAGCCACACCTGGCTGCTTGCACCGCTAGGGGCACAGAGAGGTAGGGGATGGATATGTGGGGGGGGCGCGGCTGTGAGCAGTTTTGGGAGAGTATACTAGTCCTGGCTGCTTGGAGGTCAGGGGAAGTCCCCAAGGTAGCAAGGAATGGGTCACACCATGCTTGGTGCTTTCCTAGCATCCCCACCTTGGCTGGCCAGGCACTGCACTGTGGAGCAGGGGGTGTATGGAGTAAACATGGCTTGGAGAGGGGACAGAGCACACCTGAGGGAAGTGGCACAGGAGAAAAGTAAGCATGTTGTGTACCTTCCATGTGTATTAAATGTGAGGGTGTGGGGGGCAAGAGTGAGAAAGAAAAGGGGAAAACAGATGGTGGAGTGGAGAGGAGAGGGAAAGGAGAAGAAAGAGAAATGTTTTTGCAGAGTGGAAAGTCTTGTTTACTGGAATTGTGGAGCCCTGCTGTAAAGAAAACTCTTAGAAAATTACTTGTGTGTGTGTGTATATATATATATATATATATATATATATAATATGTAATGAAAGAAACTCCTCAACATCCAGCTTTTTCTGGTAAGTGCGAACTTCTAATAACTGGCCTCTTAATGCTACAGGGCTGTTTTGTTGTTTGCTTCTCTCCTGAAAAGTACATGTTGGGTCTTGCTGTGTCTGCTGCCGTCTGGTTCTCCCTGGAACTGGACCCTGCCCGCTGTGCTGGTGAGCCCTGGCCCCGTTTGCACCCTGCAGCCCAGGACAGCCGAGCCCTCTCCCCAGCTGCACTGGTGGCGAGTGCTGCCCCGATCCATCCCAAAGCCTGTGGCCTATCCATGAAGGGGAAAACCTTTCCCTGCCTTCCTCTTTGACCTCCCTGCAATCTCGCTGCTGATGGCACGTTCAGCAGCTCTCTCTTTGCTGCCTGAAGGCAATTGCTGCTGAAATTATATATATTTTATTACAACCTTTGAAATATATGGCTCTCTTTAATGGTTAAATCTTCTCAGCTGTCCTGTAAGCATCAGAATGAATGAAAAGTATTTTGTTTTTGCAGGATTATTTAAAGGTAGCTGGAGGGGAAACTAGAAATTCTCTTAATTTCTACACTTGTCATGGATGGTGATGATCTCATTTTTGCTGTTTTTTACAATTAGAACACTTTATCTATCAAACTCCCCATTGATATAATGCTGTGCTGCTCCTCCTCTAGAAGCGCTGCCATTCTTGGCACCAAAGGGGTCTCTTCTGCCTTTAAAGCTTTTACAGCAGTCCCTGTGATGCTCTTCTCTTGAAGCAAATATCAGAGCTAAGCAGACATGCAGGACATGGCTAAGTTTGAAAATACTTTTATATATTCTGAAGTAGCTGTCCTTAGGCATGTCTCTGGAGCAGGAGGTATGATGGTGTGATGAATTTCAAATCACAGCCTCCGTGGATCTCCTATTTTCCAAATACTGTAGGGTTTTTGTGTGTGTTTTTTCCCCGAAGGCTAAGGAAATACTATATAAATTTTCTTGGTAGGAAAATCTTGACAGAGGAATGGAGCAGCTTTCCTACATCTAGTACCTGTCTGCAGAGCAGAGGATGTGAAAGATGGATGTCAGGAGCTCGCCTTGTTTAGCCAAGGATGCGTATCCTCCCATAGTACCTAAGATGCTTCTGATCCCACAAGAATATATATAAAGATCAGTGAAATGTCACTGATCTGCATTAATCATATCTGGATTGCTACTTCTTAGGCCCTTTCCCTCTTCCTTTCCTTACACAGAGCCCAGCACCATCTAGCCACTTGGCTAGTGGTGGGCAGCCTGTGTCTCAGTGCTGCACATGCCCTTTTGGAGTCACCTGAGTCCCATGAGCCAGCTGATGTCCCAGAGGGATGCAGCAAAGCCAGCACGTCACTGCTGATGTCTCAATGGCTACAAAGTGCCGCTAATTGGAGGAGCTGGAATGCACACAAACTCCGTGGGCTGAACTCGCATCCTTGTGCAAATTGAATTACAAGCAGGAATAAGTCTAATTGCACCAGACAGCAATTAGGAGGGCTTCACTGTCAGGAGACAGCTGCCTGGTGCTGGGCTGGGGAAGTTGCTTTCCTCCTGTGGGAGGGGACCCGTGTGTGCCCAGAGCTGCTGGGGGGGCTTGGGGGGTGTTTGGGTGCACACCTGGTGAAGCCCCCACAAAGCACACCCACCACAGAGCCCATACCCTGTCCCTGTCTATATTTGGCTAATCACTCACTCAGGGCATGACCATGCTCAGTCCCAGGTGCAGATGAGGGACAGGTTATTTCTTGGCTCTGGGACCCTAGACCTCTGTTGTAGCCACCTAATTCCTTTCCACAGGCTCATTACTGTGTTAGCCAAACACGATGAGCTCTGTCCTGTGTCTCCCTCAGGGAGCCCCTGAGAAACAAGGTGCTGCCTCCAGTCCTTCTGCAGGTCTGGGTGGCTGGGGCTGTTCGATATGCCTGGTCTCATAAGGGAGGTCTGGGCTAAAGCATCGCCTGTCTTCTGTGCCCTGCACCCAAATTGTCTGTTCCAGGGGACACTATGGGGACATCAATGAGCAGAGCTGGGCAGTTCTGAGCCTCCTGGCACCTGACTTGTGGCCGTTCATATGTGAAGGATTTGGGTCTGAGTTGCCCAGTGTGGCGGCTCTAGAAACCTCTTCCTCCAAATTGGCTGAGGATTTGCAAGAGCCGTACCCCAATCTCCTTGTTCAAGCTTTAATAACATAGGGAATTAGTGGTAAAGTATTGGATGATTTAAAAATAATAAAATATTCCTGTAGTAAAGCTTTTTTTAAAAAAAAAAAAAATTTTTTTTTTTTTTTTTTTTTTTTTTTTTTTTTAAAAGGAGAGTAGTTGATTGTACTTTGATTAAGCTTGGGAGAAGTTGTGTATATAAAATATCCCTTTGGACATTTTGTTACTGTAACCACCATAATAAAAGTTTGGTTTATGTAACAGCTTTCAGTCTATGTAATGTACTTTATTCTGTAATATGGACACAGAGCTGAGCTGTGCTGTGATTGCCAGGAGCTGTGGTAATCCGTTATTCCGAGGACACAAGGGGTAAATAAGAGCTTTTCTGTAAAGCAGGGAGACATTTCAGTAAGGCCTTTAATAGAGCAGTGAGATTTTTGCCATATATACCTGGGCATCATTGCAAACAGGAAGATTTACTGGTTCCTTCAAGCCAGAAGGTTCATGAGCAATTTATTTCCAAAGCGCTGTGCTACTGCATATGTTTGTTCTTGGGAAAGGAAAACCATTTGGGGCATTATTATTTTATTTTTTTTCTCCTCCCGAATCCGATGCTGTTCTGTGTGCTACAGCTTCAGCTTCTAACACAACGTGACATAACTTGCTGCTTAGGATCCAGGGAGTATGAAGAAGTCATTAAAGTTGAATCCTGAGAAGTAATTAAGTTTCCAAAGTTGCTCCACAAATTACACCACTGTTGATTCTGCACGCCTCTGCCATACAGAGCCATAATCCTCCAGGTCTTAATGGGGCTTTTGTTCTTCATCCTTCACAAATCCAGGGGAGAGGAGAGTCAGGGTCAGATACTGCCCCTGAGTCTGCACCTTGTCTCTCGGACAGTGAAACCTTCCTCTTCTAGCAGTAGCCACTTTTGACCTTGATGGAAACATTGCCATTGGCAAGAATAGCCACAAAGGCAAAAATCCCTGCATGGATCTGAAAAGTGAGTTCTGCCATCAAGAACAGATTTCATAGTAAGGATTTGCCTTTTTTTTTTTTTAACTGGCACTCTCCCTGCAGGGTTCAAGCAGGGAGGACAGATCAAGTGGATTGAACTTTCCTTTAGTTGTAGTTTTGCTAAGCTCTAGAGGAAGTTGTGGAGAGAAGCCTTTCAAGTCCTGATCTGTCTGCTTTGGGTGCACTGCAGATGTTTTGCTCAAGAGATGCAGGGTTTTCACGTTAGGTCATTCATTAACAGGGAAACTGAGAAGCCCTGGCAGCTGTCCTTTAGGTTGTGCTCAGCTCTGTTAAGGGCCATGCTAGCTTTGACAGCAATGTATTTCCAAAAGATGAGTTTTTGATAGCAAGAAAAAGCTTTACATCTGCAAGACCAACCCCAAAATATCCCTGTTCTGCCAACATCTCAGAACAAGCTCCACAGTTGCCAGCTAGGCTGTGCAAGTAGGCCATGGAAAACTCCTGGGCATGTACTGTGGTAAATGATTTATCTCTAGACCCAAACAAGTGGCTCAAGCACATCTTAAAGGTTCTTCACTTAATGAAGAAAATGTTTAATTAGAATATTGAAGTTCTTAAATCCCATTATATAGGGGATGCAACTGAGTTTGCTTCTATGTGAATGCAACAATGGACTTGGCTAATAGCTGGCTTTCCTCAGCTCTTGGACCTCAAAAAGGTCTTAAAGACAGCAAGATTCAGGCCAGGTGAGGAGGTGAGCAGAAGAAATAAAAAACAATACGAGATGAGAAAGCCCTCAGGAGACATGAGTATGTTCAGCTGTAAATCTTTTCCTGTAAGGCATCTGGTTGCTGTCTGTTGAGAACTAAGTGATCTGTATCTCTCTAGAAGCAAGGTTCCCAGCACTGGAAGGTGAAGGACACCAGGATTTAGCCAGAATTCAAGCCCAGGACTGCCACCACCTTAAATAACTCGTCCTCCAAGAGGAGCAGCCAAACAGAGAGGAGAAAAGTAAGCTTGATGGGGAGCAGGAAACAGTGCTCCCATCACACTCCATCTGTGCAGGGTGTCAGAGCAGGGAAGGGGAAGGAACTGGCAGAATGTGTACAAAGACCTGGATAAAAATATTTTGAGGGTAATCCAGGAGGAGGAGCAACACAGAAAGCAGACCAAGGACCTGAGGTCAGGACAAGTACCCCTGTTGTACCTCTGCAGCTTGTAAACTAGGGGCGCCACAGCACAGTGCACAGCTGAGGCCTGCTAACCGGTCATTGGTGACCTGGTGATAAAAAGTGTGGTGTTGGAGGTCTTACTGACCTCCCCAGCAAACCCCACACAACTGAGCCAGCCTCTGGAAAGGTTGCCTGTTACAATGTCCTCTGCTGAAAGAAGATTTATAGTGAGACTCCATTGGTGAGACGTGTTCTGCCATGACTAAAATGCCTGTCCTCCTCTGCAGCGTGCAGTGTACGTGCACATATAACCAGGTACTGGCTTCTGATGCCTGCCACATAATTTGCTGTCTTCCTGACCGACAGAAAGCATGAATACTCATTAAAGCATTATAAAAACAGGTCAAAGGTTTCAGAATTTTCCTAAGCTGAAGGACAATCTGTTACGTTTAAATAGTGTTAAAATTGGTCTTTCTTTTCCACTTGAAAACTCCATCAAATGCTAGTTTGTGTCTTTGCTATTTTTTTTTTGTTTTTGAGTAAAGTGACTGTGTTCTACTTCTGGTTAATTAACCTGGGGACTTCTCTTCATTGCTTAAAAAGACAGTGCATGAAATGATGCTGATGTTATTAAGAAGCCAGGGCAGCAGGGATGGTAATGCTGGTAGCTAAGAGACTATCACACTTCACATTTGCTTTAATATGGCAGGCCAGTCCTTCCGTCCCCATCACTACAAGATCTTGTCTGAGGCTGTGCTGTATTGAGGGAGTTTGCAGCAAGGCTAAGCTTGGAAAACATGTGCCTGTTTTATAATTCATGGGTGTTAATGTCTTAAATGTTGTTCTGTGAGATGTACATGATGCAGCAGGGAGGCGGAAGTGGCCAGTTGTTCACGATGTGGTGTGTGCTTGCATCTCCTTGGTGGCAGCGTGGCTGTGAGCTGAGAAACCGGGTGTTGTAGCTGCCCTGGTGCGAATGTAGTGCCTAAGGACTCACTCCAGAAGCAGGTTATGATGACCTTATGCCAGACTCCTTACAAACCTGGAAAAGAGAGCTCTCTAGCCAAGGAGAAGACACAAAGCAAGGCAGGACCGCAGGCTAGAGACACAAAAGGAAACTGTGAGTAACACTGCTCGACTTCTTAGAGCATGGTTGTATTGCAAAAGTGTCCCAGGAGGGTTCTTGACCTTATAGGTGTATTTGTAGCCAAAGGGAGGTGGCACAGCTGCCCTGGGTTTGCTTAGAAGGCAAAATCCCAATACGGAAGGGGCAGTGTTGAAATGTGCAGGTGTGGTTGTTTGAGAGCCTCGCAGGGGAGGGGAGGCTGGTGTCTGGGCCAGCGGGAGGAGGGAGCTGATTTCTTGGTGCTAAATGAGCGATAAAAGACAGAGCAGGGTTATCTGTGAAAGCCTTTGAAATAAAGACAAGTAGTTTGTTTGATCAGATACACGGAATTCAGCAGAGAGATGCTTGAGAGAGGCATGAAGAGATGGTCAAAGTGATAGGCTTGGGAAAAGGCCTCTGTAACAGCACTTGATGCAGGTACCTGCAGGAGCATGACTGGCAGGAGGAGATAAAAAGGCTTTTCAGCAGGGGAGACGCCAGCCGGAGGGAGCTTCGGCTGCCTGGAAAGCCAGGGGAGGCTGCACTTTTCGGGTGTTATGCAGGGAAAATCTGCAAGATTTAGACCTAGACTGGGTCTAAGCTGTGCTGCTTGCAGCCTCAGGTGGGATGAGGCCCGAGTGGAGGTGGTTGGTGCCACTTTGGCCTGTTGAGCTGGAGCAGGCAGGTGTCCCTGAGATGCTCTGTGCCAGCCTCTGATTATATGGAGAATAACCCATGTCAGGCCAAAAGCACTGCAAGCATCTTTTGCAGCATCCCTTGCTTCTCAGCCCTAGCCTGGAGGAAAATACTGGCTTCCTCGCTCACCCAGCTTTGGCTTTCCCCTTTTCATATCAGTTATTGAAGAAATAGGTTGTTTGTTTTCAAATGGAGAATAAGGAAGCGAGGAAAAAAAAATGCTGTGTATTCTCAAGCCATCTATAAATGCCCTATTCTGTTTAATTTTTATTCACAGAAAAGAAAGATTTCCAGAATTCCCATGAGTAATACTCGACATGTATGCAACCGTATGCTTACTACTTGTCTCAGGAAAACAATTGATTTTGTTCTTGTTGTTGTTGGTCACCCATCACTCCTAAAAGTAAGCAAGCAAATAAGTAGCTTTGGGGTGAAATTAATTACATGCAAGTAAATTAGATGCCCGTAACCGATTTTCCCACAGCTACCAAAGCTTGTAGGCAAACAGCAGGATAATATCACAGATGGCTCCAGTCCCTTCATGGTATCCTTGGGCTCAGCAAGGGACCCATGCAACGGGGCTGTCCCCAGGGAGCTCTACATGCACCGGTGTTGTGGTGCAGCTGCTGAAGCATTATGAGTTCTGTCTCCCTGGTTCTTAGGGCAGAAAATTATTATTTCTCATCTTGCCAAAACAGGAGCATCTGCAGTGATGTAACAGCGCAGAAGAAGTTGTAGGGTATCTACTGATAAGAAATGTTGCATATTTAATCCAAAGCATATTTTCAGTATAGCTGTGTAATTGGGAAATTAAATCGTCTGAATGTTGTCATACATGCTAATTATACTGAATGCACCAAGAGGAAAATCTTCATCTTGCATGTAGCCTACATAGTTAGAAGATAATGACATTTTAAATTCATACTCACTGTCCTGGAGCACAAAGGTGAAAATATTTTAAGTACATGTATTCTGACTGGAATGCATGTGGAAAGAAAACAAATTGAGTACAATTGTTTGCAGTTTTTTCCAAACACTTACAATACCAGCCAGATCAGGCAAATGCTAACTTGCAAATTCACTTTCCTGGCATTTCTTATTTTGCATAAAAGTTTTGCGCTAAGAAAGACCACCTTATAGGTATCACAGTAAACAGCTATCTGCTGTGCCTGTCAATTTGCCTGTTCTTACTTACAGATGATTGCAGTTATCTGTATTTTGTTGTTGTGCAAAGCAAATATTTTGGCTAAAATGTGTTGAAATGCTGCTTTAACTGAGTCATTCACTTGCACCAAATGAAGCATAAAGAATGCATTTTGGAAGCTACACTTAACAGAATTAAAATCATCACACTGTTCCTTCCTTAAATAAATCCTATTCAGCAGCTCACCTGTGCAATGAATGGCATCTACCCCCATATTGTACTTGCAGCACAGGCATGGAGTCAAACCTATGCCATCAAGTTTGCTTTTTATTGACTGAAAAGTAAAGAGAGAGAATATTCAGAGTGCAGTTTGTTCTGACTAGCATCCCCATATTTCCTAACTCTTTCTGTAGTTGCAAGGAGTTGGTGGCATCCATACAATCTGCCTCATTTTGTTCCTAGCTTCCACCTTCCTGAGATGAAACATACTTTTGGTACATTCATTGGGTTAGCATGACATCCGCGCTATTATTGATGTGCTTAGAGCTAAGCATGCATTCTCCAGCAGCCTGAGGGCTGGGGTTTTAGATCTTCTCTGGTAGTTCTTTGGGTCATGGTGCTCGAGAAATGTGTTGTTGGAGGCAAAAATTTAATGCAACAATGAAATTAAACTATTAAAGAATTTCTCCCAGTTGTTTGTACATAACATGGTTGTAGAATTGATTATTATTGGTATCATAATTTGTGAGATAGTTTTTGATTAACATGCAGAAGTCTGCCATCTTGTCATTTATAAGTGCTTGCTAAATATGCTTACAAATTTGCTGGGAATTGATTAGAATAGCTGTAGGGAGTAGACAAAACATCTACTTGTATGGTGTATATAATTTTTTACATTGCAAGTCCTCCCCAACAGGTATTGGTACCAAGGAATAGATAGGACTTTGGGGTTTTTGTGTGTACTTTTTTGTTTGTTTGTTTGTTTTGTTTTTGTGTTTTGTTTTTTTTTTGAACGTTGCTCAGGGCCATCTGAGCATCTTCTCCATCAAAAGGTGCCCCTCCCAGGCAGGGTGGAGCTCATTCCTGGTGTGCTGCAGGCTGGTGGCTGTGCAGAGGTGTTAGGCCAGGCTTTGCATGATGCTCCTTAGCAGGAGGATGGAGCCACTGGCACCTGGGTCGAGTCTGCTGCAGGAAAACCCACAGAACTCTGCAGTTACAGCCTGTGACTGAGTGTAGAGCAGAAAAGTGAGAAATGCTTGTGGGAAAAGTATTCTCTTGCAACAGTCAGGTTTGAGTATATTTGAGATTGGGTAGAAATTGGTGTGTGCTTGCATTCGGTGCCACAGGAAAGAAACAAAAAGGATTAAACTCCATTCGCCATGGAGCAGAGCCCTCTGCTCGCCCTGTTGTCAGTCTGCTTCAAACACCCGCTCTGATGGAAGCTGCAAATGTGTTGTCCCTGATGTGCTGCTATGAGGGAGGGTGGCTGAGGAGGTGAAGATAAAATGGTTGCATGCGCCCTGAAGCCTTGACCCCTTGAAGAGAAGAGCAAAGCTCCACCAGACAGAGCAAGCTCAGCCTTTATCTTTGGTCCTGCAGCTCCCAGGCTGCCCACAACGATCCTTCATCCTTCATTGCTCTGCTCTGCAAAATGGGAGCAAAGGTTGGGGTGGAGCATGGAGCATCTTCCAGAAGAAGTTTGTGCCTGTTGCTGGGGTCAGTGAACCTGCACCAGCCCTGCTGCCCATGTCCTCCTGAGGATATCTGCGATCTGCCTGCAGCCGTGTCAGCTGCCAAGAGAAATGACCTCTTGCAAGATGAGATTCGGGAGCTACTTAGCAGGAAATTATCCTTGTGACGTTGCTAAGCAATGCCAGGCTGTTGTGACTGCCCGAGATGATGCTCCCAAGCTGGAAAAGCCGGGAGAAGTGGAGAGGTGGCGGGTGGCCCTGCTCGGAGCAGTGCATTCTGGAGGCCAGCAGGTAACAGTTGGCATCCTGGGGCTGGCACGGCAGCTGTTGGAAGCAAGAAACATCTCCCCCGAGAGCAGCGGCAGCTGCAGAAGGGAAAGGACAAAGCGAGGACAGCAGGAGGTGCACCAAGGGGAGTGAGACCCTGCAGGGGGAGTACAGGGAGGAGAGGGGAGGGAGGAGAAATCACCCCCAGGGATGAGGCTTCTGCAACGGGGCAGCCCTGGATGCCTTTGGGAATTGAAAGGAAGTGGGGAGCAGGGGCTGCCAGCCCATCCCCGGGCACTTTGGAAACCTACAGAGCCCAGTGCTAGGGCTTGCTGTGCTGGTGAAGTTAAACTTTGCTTCAGCGAGCTTCAGCAAAGCTCTCGAGGTAACAACTCTCGAGCTACCTTAGTAGCTGTAGTCAGTGAGGCTCCAAGCCCTGTAATCCTGTTCCCACCCCCAGATCTTCTCGCACTGGAGCAGTAATTTCAGCCCAGCTCATAGTGGCACTGGGGATTGTGGTCTTCCTCTCAGTTCTTGTTAACCAATTTCCTTTGGACAAAAATCCCCTCTTTGCTCTAGCCCTGCCTGATATTAAATATCTCCAGAAGTAGGTACACGTCAGTGCTGAATTAATCTATTTGTGCAGAAGGTATCATATCAATGTTCGTTACAATTCTGCCCCAGCAGCATCTAGAAGAAGCCCTTTTTCATCTCTACGTTTTTTCTTTTTCCCTTCCATTCCCTTCCCTTCCCCCTTTCCACCTTTTTTCCCCTTTTCCCTTACATTTGCAGTCTCTTTTTTAAAACAACTTCAGAGGTACTTTCCAAAGCTGTTGAGTATATAAATGTGCTAATAGGACGTGGGGAGTGCGGACACTGCTCATGAGCACGTTTTTCACCCTCAGCCTGGGGACGCTGGGGGTGTCTGGGTGCCCCCCACCACTGGGGTGCCCCCCTAGGTGGGGACGTCCGGGGCTGCACAGCCCCCCGCGGCACACCCGCACTGGGAACCGGCCAGAACCGAGCAGAAACGGTGATGTTTGAAAGCGGAGAGGTGGCGCAAGGTGCCCTTAGGGGCCGAGAGCCTTCCTGCGAGCAACCGAGCAGGGCTGAACCGAGCCGCAGCGCGCCGCGCTCAGGCTGCGCGGTGCTCGGCGCTGCACAGCACCCCGCTGCCAGCGCTCCGCACAGCCCCCTCCCCGCCGGAGCGCGGCACCGCCTCCCTCATTAGCATCCTTCCTCCTCCTCCTCCTCCTCCTCCTCCTCCTCCTCCTCCTCCTCCTCCTCCTCCTCCTGCCGGCGGCCGGGCGCAGAGGGGTGCATGGCAGCAGCAGCCCAGCCGCGCTCCGCTCCGCTCCCCGCGCAACTCGCGCGCCGGGCGGGGGGGGAGATGTGAGCGCGCCCCCGGAGCCGCGCCCCCGGCTGGGAGCGGAGCGGAGCCCCCCGCGCCCGGCGGCGGCCGCAGCGCGGATGTTGCGCGGAGCCCCGCGGCCCGGCGGAGCCCAGCGCGGGGCCGGGCCCTGCCCGGGGGGGCGGCGGCGGCGGGAGGTGCGGGGCGCGGGGGGATGCTGAGCCCCGCCGGCCGGCCCCGCGCCCCCCGCCGGGGGATGCTCCTCGTCGTCGCCCTCTGGCTGGCGTGGCAGGAGGCGCCCGCGGCGCCCACCCCCGCGGCGGACGACATCAGCCGGGGAGTTGTGAGTACCGCGGACCCCCGCTCCTCTCGCCCCCTCCCACCTCTCGACCTCCCTCTTTTTCCCCTCTCCTCTTTCCCGACCGGCTCCGGTGGCTGGAGATGCTCCGGTGCCCTCCAGCTGGCACCCCCCGGCACCCCCCGCACGCCTCCTCCCTTAGCACCCGGTGTCCCCCTCCGGCCAGCACCCCCCAGAGGTTGCGTCCCCCAGGCACCCACGGAATCCGGTGTCCCCCCGCCTTGTGCCCGCTGTGTCGTGCCCCCCCCCCTTGTGCCCTGTGCATCCCCTTGCAGCCATAACCCCCCGCGCCCCAAGTTTCCCCCAGCCCTGTGCCCACGGGGCAATGGCCCCAGCAGCGCTTCCACCCGGATGGCAATTTTTCTGGCACTAGGAAAGGGCTGCCCCCTCCCAAAGACTCTCCGCCCGTGGTGGTGGCACAGGGATTGGCAGCAGGTGAGGTGAAGTAGCACGTTTGGAGGCAATGCCAGCCCTGGGCCAGGGTCCGGCTCAGGGCTGAGGTAGGGGATGCTCTGTGCGGGCGGGGGGGCAGAGGGATGTGGTGCTTCACCCACCTGGGCGTGCTCGTGGTTCCCCTTCTCTGCACGCAGGTGCCTACTCCGCTTGCAGGGAGAGGGCAGGTTTCTAGCAGGCAGCAAGTTTCAGCTCGTGTCCCTCGCACATCACGGTGGCAGCAGGTCCATGTGGCTTCATGGGGAGAGCCCGAGGCTTTTCTCTTGGAGGAAGAAAAGTTTCCTGCAGCTGAAGCCAGCCACAGCAAGAGGAGACCTCGGCGCAGGGAGGAGAATCCCCATGACCCCAGCACACCCAGCTGTCGGGAAGCCGGCTGCCGCTGGGCATGGGCAAGCAGTTCTGGGGCTGGACCCGCCTCTTTGGAGAAATTCCCTGAAATTCAGCAAATTTCAAACATCTGCCTGCGTGCCACTGTGAAGGAGGGAGGGAGGCTTTTGCAGCACAGCAGGGTTACCTAACGAGGGAGGCTCGCACAGAGCAGTGCGCCAGGACGCTGCCGCTGCCACCGCCAAGCGTTGCTCCCACTCCCAGGCTGCTTCCCCAGCCCCTGCCTGGGCTCTGGGGAGGACAAAGGATGTCCTTCCCCCTCAGTTCCTGGCGGAATAGGAAATGTGGGGAAAATGAGGCACATCTGCATTATTACAGTGCATTTGCTTCCCTCTGTAACCAAATGTTAAACTGGGATTAATATTTAATGCAAACAGCACATAAATTGGTGTATTCTGCCCCAATCAATTTGACTCAAACTTCATCTTTGACCTGCTTTTACCCTTGCTACCCTCTGTGCTGCACGCAGCTTTAACAGGTTAAGTGTTAACACTCGAGGGGACTTATTAGTTACTGCTGACAACCCTCGGGCATCAAGGTACTTTTTGTCCTGGGCCAAATCTGAGCAGTTCAAACCCGTGCCAGAGAACTGGGCAGAGCTGGGGCTGTCTCGGGAAGGAAGGGTACCAGGGACGGTGAGAGCTATGCGGAGGTGAATGTGGGTGAAGGGAGGTACCGAGGGCTGTGAGACCCAGCCCTGTTTTGGCTGGGCAGTAGGGACTGGATGATGCTCGATGCGCATCTCGGTGATTTCTCCCCTCCCATGGGTGTGCTTGCTGGGGCAAATCCATCTCTCTGGCTTGTGGCGGCATGGGAGGGAGTAGGACTGGACTGACTGTAAAGCAGGTCTGTGCTCGTGAGCAGCAGGGAGCAGAAAATGCCAGGTGTTTTCGGAGGTGTTTGTCAGGAAAATACCAATGTGGGGGAAGTGAGCACTTTCAGAGTAATTATTTGACATCCACCTTATGAAGCAACTAAGAAATTAAAGATCTGTGATGCATTTCATCCAAATATTTGAAAACTAGGAAGCATGAAACCATGGCAATCGAAAGCTCCGCTAACCTTTGAAAATCATATCCAGTGGTTCTCTGCAGCAAATAGAGCACGATGTCAACACAGCTCCTGCGTTCAAAATACCCCCCCAGCAGCTGCAACACTTTCTGCGTCGAGCAGGGCTGTGCCTCCGAGCTGCGTGCCCTGCTCCAGTCCTGCACAGCTTTGGGTTGGATGAAACAGCGATGCTGGGCCAAATTAAAGTTCAGCAAAAGGAACGAGGGCTATAATTCAATGGCAGCTCCTGTTAGAGTGCTGCCCAAAGCAATATAATCCTGACTGATTCTACAGATTTCATCACCAGTTGAATATCCTGCCCAGTTTATAAATCTAGCTTGATTATTAATATTTTTATTATTACCCATTAGCTGCTCTAACAAAGAGAGCATAAAATAGCAGGTGGAATGAAGCTTGACTTGAGTCTTTTCCTTGAATTTTAGCAGATTGGGTCTGAGATTTACTACTTTACTATTTGCACTGCTGCCTTTCCTACGATGAACCCCTCACACCACCCTCACTGGCACACTGAAAACCAGGGGTACCCGCAGCCGTCCCAAATTGCATCTTTTTATGGCTGTTTGACTCATGAGTCTCAGGGGCCCGGGCAGCAAGAACTTCACACACGTTAGCAGTAACCGAGTAATGAGAGCTCTGCCTCCGCTGGGCTTTGAACCAGGTCTGGAGGGAGGGCTGCCTTCAGCTTTCAGTTTTTGTAAGAGCCGGTGCAGTGCGATCCGTGTTGACCCGGAGACGCGCCAGCTTGAAAACGAGCCTAATGTTGAACCTCCTGTGGCTCCTGTGGCTGGGCTGCCTTACCCCTGCTGCGGGTCCTGGGGGGGAATGAGGTGTGGGTCGAAGCTGAGCAAGCTTTGTCCTGAGGGAGAGGCTTCGCCCTGGTGCTGGGGCCGTGGTAGTGGTGGTGGCATCATGAGATCAGCCTGCATGGATGCGGGCTCTGCGGGTGACAAGGGACATGGAAGTACCAGGGAAGATTTAGTTTGGGTAGGAGAGCGTGGGTGCAAGGAAGCTGAGTGTGAGCCTCTTCTTCTTGACTGCGTAGTTGAGGGTGACAGGGAAGGTTTGCCCATGCTCCCCAGGCGTTTCCCCAGCTGGGGCTCACTGGGCATTCCTGGGGGCTTGCGTATGAGCGATGCCTCCCGCTCACAATGCTGGTCTGTGTTGTTACTGGAGGAGTTGCTCCCAGGGGATGGAGGCATTTGCATTCATCGGTGGAGGCCCCGGACCACGTCCCCCTGCAGTCCCAAGCAGCTCTTTGTTCGGGGCAGGGCCCTCGCCTTTGTGGCCGCTTCTTATTTGAATGACAAGGATGTGCTGGGGGAGAGCGGGGAGGCGCTGAGCCCCCCTGGTGGGCTGGGGACACACAGAGGTTCCTCTGTCCCCACGTCGGGGAGCGAGGCACGAGAGAGAGGGCTACAGAGCAGCCTGTGCCCTGCACCTCCCAGGTGCTGGATTTCAAAGCAAATCCCATCCCTGCTGGGGAGATGGGCCCTGGTTTGGTGTTTCAGTGGTGCTTGCTCTGGCTCTGGAGCAGCTGAGGAACCGGAGCATCCATTTACCCCATTCCTGATCCCACTCAGCTGGGAGCTTTCCTGAATTGCCCCATGGCAGCATCCGGGGCAGGGTACAGCCCCACCGAGGCACAGCGGGTGGTCTGGCTCAGGGTTTGGGACAATTAGCCCTTTGCAGCAAAACCCTAGTGTGGAGTTAAGCTGTTCCTTCTACAGTGAGAAACTACCAGACGGGTAGCGTTCTGTTTCTGCTAATGGGGAAATTAAAAATTGATAATCCCAGTTGGAGCTTCCTTCAGCCTTCTGAAATGGCAAGTGTTGCAGGACAAAATAGTAGGTTCCCTAAACAACAATGCATTCAGGCCAGCTGCATAGGGGCGAGGAGCTTTGCTTGGCCCCTCTGCCATAAAAGCACTGCCTTCCAGCACAGAGCTGTGCCCATCCCAGGTTCATGAATTCCCTCCAAGAAAGCTTAAGCTACCATGGAAAAAAAAAAATGCTGCTGGTTACATTTTAAGGTACCTCTTGAAGCCAAAGTACAATGCAAACTAAATTGGCTTGACAAAAGGCTGGCTGGAAGCTTCCAAATAGACAGGCTCTCGTGAAAGCATTTAATCTGGTATTAAAGCCCTGGCTGGTTTGAACTGCTATTTCCTTTTCAGATATGAGTTCCCCAGACCTTGAGATACAGTAATGCAATTTTGTCCCATGCTTGGCTGCTATTGTGGGCCCAGCCGTGTGAATTACCCGGGGTAGTTAAGCTAAATTACCCGCTTTAATGTCACTGGGGGCTTTCCCATGCCTGGGGGAGCAGTGCTGGCGATGAAGCAGGCAAGCCCTCGCCTGGCTGGGTGCTGCTGTCCAAACTGTGCCTGGTGTCCTCGGGGTGGGCCAGGATGTATCCGAGTGTCCTGGGACCAAAACTCTCCTCCCTGAGCTGTGACCCGGCTTGGTGGAGGGTGGGAAGGAGCTGTGCCCCTTTGCCATTCTATTTCCCCTAAAATCATCGTGGTGTTCATGCAGTGGAGGTCGCTGTCTGTACCTGACTCAGCCACATCGCTCCTGCAGGATTTTATTATACTCCCTCATTAAATTAACTTGCAAAGAGGTGATGCGAAGCATGGCACGTTCCCATCCCTGCTGTGTCCGGCCAGGGCTCTCCCAGCCCGGCGCCTGCGGCTGGCAGTGAGCTCCAGGAGCTGCCTGCCACAGACATGGGTGTGACATGGGTGACGCTGTCACAAAAGCAGGCTCTCGGATGTCCCCGACACCCTGCTTTGTCCCCGCGAGTTCATTAGCGCTAGCAGCTCGCAGTGAGTCATCGCTGGGCCGTGTGCTAATTTCTCATTATTTACTCATTGGCAAAACCGCTGCAGGAATGAACTGTGCGGCTCGGAAAGGTCACACTGCAACAGAAGAAACCTTTATTTCTGGAGTGCTGCGAGAGAGGGCACATGCCCAGCCGGGACCTTGGGGCTCATCTGGCCTCATGGCGGGGACAACGTGGGAGGGAAGAGCCCTGCTCCTAAATGCAGCACATCCTGTGCAGCCCAACAGCACGTGGGAAGCCTGGGCCACCTCCTTGTCACTCCCAAGAACCTCTTGGTTAGGGAAGAGTTGCACTCGAAAGGCAAGGAATTGCTTTCAAAATAACCTGAGATCTGACAGCAATAGTTCTCAAAATGCTTTCTTTAATCAAAATCACTTTAAATGGGTAGATTTGGGAGTTTCAGAAGCTCTTCCCAATGCGCGCGTGCATCTGCATGTGTCTTCTTTGTCCCAGATTTTTATGAGGATTGTCTCTGATTTCTGGGTCAGAGAATTAAGAGATTTGATGTTACATTAAAAAAACACACCAAACCACATACACGAAGTTAAATCCAGTGCAAAAAACAAAGCAGGCGTGTGGGGGTGAGGGAAGAAGCTGCTGAAGTCGAGCAGAACTGGAGAATTTTAGATGAGCGTCGTGAGAAACTGCCTCAGACAACAGGTTTCTTCAGAGAGAAGTCCTGCGGTGACTGACACGGAGTAAATACCAGAGTTCACCAAGGAGTGTGGTCTTCAGATGACACTGACGGTTTGATTAGCCATGGTGACTTAATAGAAGTCATCTGATTAAATCCAAGGAATTTCCTTCATCAGAGCACACCATGGGCACAGAAAATCATTCTTCCAAGAAATCTGGAGATGATCTACAGTGCCCAGCAAGAACAATCCCAATAAGGTGATTTGGAAAGTGGCAGAATATTTGTGGGTGTGGGGTTTCTTTTTTTTTTTTCTTTCTATTTTTTCCGGAGGGATTTTATGCCTGTTGACTGTCAGTGGTCAGGCGGAGTTGTTCACATCATCTGACATATTATTTCATCCTGACAATATTGATCTTTTGGGTGAAAAAAGCAATTTTACCTGTGTCACAGGGTCCTTGCTGGAAGGTGATGGACATGTTTGGATTATATTGTCTTGTTATTTAACAAACCCTGAATGGCATCCCCTGCGGCTCAGCTCCCAGCTGCTGAAGATCACCCAACAGACAGGCTCTGCTGTTACATCCTCAGTTTACTCTGCAGTTCGAGTTCATCTTTTGAAACCTCCCTATGCACATTCTTCTTTCAGGCGCCACACAAAATCTTTCATCATCCAAAATACAAGAAGGAGATAAGATGTCTTGACTGTTTCAACAGAGATCTGAAATACCCTTTGCAGCCGCTGTCCTGGGTTGTGTAGGTTGCCTGTCCTGCACTGCAGTGGAGGCACCTAACCCTTGTACAGTTTCCCAAGGGCCCCCATCCCAAACCATCCAGCTCTGGACTTTTTCCACCTTTCTTCTCACCAAGTGACCCTTGCTGGAGATGGCAGATTTTTAACAGAGCAAAAGGAAGCTTCTTGGGTTGTCAGCATTTGGGGACCTCACCATCTGAGGGTTTTTTGAGGTTCAGGGAGCAGATCTGGGAGCGCGGTTGGGACCAAGTGACTTTGGAGGGGCCTGAATGGGATAAAAAATGGGAGAGACGAGTGTGCAAGGAAGGCAGTCCCACGGGATCCTTTCCAAGCAGCAAGCTGGACACACTCATTTGAAGGAGGGTTCACGTGGCTGGCAGCTACAGGCTGTCCAAACCACCACACCTCTCGGCAGTACTGCTTGTTCTCAGACTTGGATGGTCGGTGTATCGCTCAACCCTTCATAACAACTCGTGTTTATCAGCAGGATGTCACACACAAAAGTACTAGGGCTGGTGTCCCAACTGAATTGCACCTCAGAAGGCTGCTGCTTGCTTTTCATATCTTGCTGAGTGAGAGAGAAATAAAGCAGTCTCTCCTGGTTTTCCTGAGCCCACTGTGAGGGATCTTCTCCAGAGGCATTACAGCCACCCAGCAGTCCTTGTATCCCAGCTGGAGCCTTGCCCAGGCTTGGTGCATGGTGGGGACTGTGGTGAGGTCTCTGGTCCTGTTCCACCTCATTCCCTGTGTTTGGTTAATTGTCACTGTCCTTCTGGCATGTCTGCTACCAGAAGGGTGGCCGGCGATGCTGCTTGAGAAGCGTCTTTGCTTCTTTGAAGTCTTCTCTGCATGAAATTGGCTTTTGTTTGTCATGTTTGTTCTCCGTTTTGTTGTCCCTTGGCAAATTCCCCGTTGCTCTGTACCAAACCCATGTATTTTGCTGTTTCTACTTTTGCACCCTTCACGTCAGAGATGCTTTTCAGTGCAAAAGTAAAAGGGAATGGGAGCCCCCTCACAGACACACTTGTGAAATGGCAATGTGTTTGATAGGAAAGCACAGCTGAGGAGAGCTGGGTGTTTTGGGACTTTCACCACATTTTGTTTATGCTGAAGAAATGTATCCTCCAGGCCTGATCAATGAGACTCTGAAACGAGGAATAATCTTGCTTGGCCTCAGCCAGCACTAAAGTGTACAGCAATCCCGTTCCTCCTCCCGGGCTGGATGCATGTCATATTGCATGACAGAATGACAGCCCCGTCAGACAATCTGCTGCTGTTTTGGCGTTTCTAATACACCTCATGCTTTGGTATGTACTCACTCAGTGTCCAGCAAGATCAAGATAGTCTAGAGGAAATCAGCTGCTGTGCTCCAGGGCCCCGACAGGCAGTGATCGGGGAGATTTGAGTAGTCTTCTGCAAGCTCACCTGGATTCAAAAACTCCCCCAAGAAGATCTTATATTAATTTTTCTGTGCTCAGAACCATGAGCGCCAGGTACCTGAGAGACTAGACGTGTGGTCATTGACCAAATTGTGTGGCTCTACGAAAGGCAACCTGGGCTCCAAGCACTGAGCAGCCCAAGAGCCCCTCTCACATGTTTTTATGAAACCTGGGCTCTAAACAAGGGGATGAGTAAATTTGTAATGATGCTGCATCTCCTCACCGGTTGCACCTCCTCATTTCCTCACTGGTTTCACAAGAGGCCTGGCACCGTGTCTCTTGGTGTGGGCGCTGGCGGGCACCGCTCCCTTTTATCTTTTGTCTGAGTGGGTGCTATACATTTGCTGGTGTCGGAGGTAAAACAGTCTAAATCCTGGCTTGCAGCTCTCCCAGGTAATGCCCTGAAGTGGCTTCTGCCTCCTGGACACTGGGAGATGAGCTGGCTGACACCTGGGTCGGGGTAGGTGAGTCCCTTTGGGTCTGCTCTGCAAAGTCCATGGGCTGAGCCGGGCCTGGCCCTTCTCAGGCAGTGTTTTGTCACCAGGGGGTTTACTTTCCTCAGTCCCTCTCTTTCCAGCTGGGTCTGTCCCCACATCATGGTCTGCCTGGGGCACACCGGCACCCTGCAGACACAGCCGTTTGCCTGAGGAGCAGCTCTTCTGCTCCCTGCAGACCCTGCCTCAAGTAAAGCCGGGAGCTTTGCGGCCTGGCGCTGCGTGCCTGTGGGATGGAGGGGGTCAGCAGAGATAAGTGGTGGTGGCAGTGATGGTGCTGATGGTGATGGGTCACTCTTCCTATCCCAGGCCCCTCTCTGGAGACCTTCAGCACTAGCAGAGTACCCTCCTGCACCTAGGGGCTTTCTGGAAGCTTTCTACGGCAGGGCTTAGCAGGTTCTGCCTGGGGACACCGCTGTGTCCCCGGCGGTGTCGTGCCGGTGCCCTCTTGTGGAAACTGGGAAAATATCCGAGGAAATACGTGTGTGCTGTGCTGGGTGCAGGCATTGGGAACCTGTCCGTGGGACACAAACAGGTGCCTGCCCCTTGGTGCAGGCTTTTGGTCACTAAATCGCTGCACAGTGACAGCAGCCGTGCTTTAAGTAGGTAAAGTGTGCAAAATGCTTTATGCACCATCATGCTCTAAGTCTGCAGTTTCCTCTCTGCCCCTTAGCAGACGTCTTCAGCTGTTAAAGGCAACCTATCTCCTGCATCTCCTGGGCACTTGGCAGCTCCATTCTCTTCCATCCGTGGTTTCCTGGAAGGAAGCGTCTGTAAATTTCGGTGATACGGGTGGAGGTCATCAGTGCCAGCCCAAGGTGGGGGCCGTGCATTGTAGGAGTGGAAAGGGAGCCTGAGCTGTGGCAGCTTTGTGTCAAATTCATCTGGAGTCCTTGGGGTGACTTGCTTGCTGTCCCTGCCACATCATGCCTGTCTGTGCAATCACAGATAATCGTTTTTGCTTGTCTGCTTAGAGGAATTGTTTCTCAGGGCAAGGACATCTGCTTTCTTGTGGTTCTGGGATCATTTCTCAGCCTCTACGTTATCAAGACCCACATGGTGTCTGAACCCTGACAGTCCTGAGTGCATTTCCCTTCAGCTGTATTCCCAATGTTGAGTACAAGGAATTCAGTGCTGGGAGCCAGGCTTGTGCAGAGCCAGGTCTGAATGGGGGCAAGGAGCTGAGCCTATCTTCACGTGCTCACAGAGCCCGGATCGTATTCAGAGCCAATAGACACAACAGTAGAAATTTAATTAATGCTGCAAAAACCCTTTAAAGCAGAGTTTCTGGCAAGACTGCCAGCTCCACCATGCGAGCAGACAGGATGCCTAAGCAGCCTCTGCAGGGAACTGTCACAAAATAACAAATGTTTCTTTGCCCAGATGGTTACGAGGACAATGGAGGCGATTGATATGGCATGATCTCCTTCTCCAGGGTAGCCTTGAACCCTAGAGAGAAAACAAACCGGCAGCCAGCTCCCAGCACATCACCCTGGGGTGCTCCAAGGAGCTGGGAGGTGTTGGTCGGCCACTGGGGGAGGCGAAGCGCCATCCTGGACCACCTGGGAAGGGCGCAGGGTTTGGGCATCATCTGTGGGTACTGGGGTACAAACGCAGCAGAGGCTGTGCGCCCAGGCTTCCTTATCTTCAAGGGCCATAAGGGCCTATTAGATAGAAAAAGGGAGTTCCTGCTCTTCATTAAGGATCACAAAGGACTGAGTTGTTTCCACGGCATCCACCCAGCCGAAGGACGAAGCAGAGCCAGCACTGCGCTCTCCCCGGGCCAGGCTGGCAGGCGCAGGAGCTGACCTCGGGATGAGCAGCCACTGGAGCAGCTGCAAACAAATCCTTTAAGGACTCTCCTGACATAAATAAACATGGAAAATAAATGAAGTCCCCGGCATGCTGCCCTCAGCTGATGGGAAACAAGCTGCATTACCATCGCAGTTCAGTAACCTGGAAGAGCTTCAAAAGCAACCTGCTCACCAGCCCTGGGAGCCAGGGGAAAGTGGAGAGCTGCTTGGGACTGTGCAAAACAGGATTAGGAAACGTGACAGAGCGCTAAACAGTGCGGGGAGAAAGTACTTGAACACAGATTTACGAGTGACGATGGTTTTCCTATGAGGACAAGCAGAAAGAAGAGGTGGTGGATGTGCAGGGTGAAGGCGAGGGGAGGGCACCGGGTTTCTGTGCTCAGCTTTGCAGCTGTGACCTGGGAACACCGCCTGCGTTCCCACAAGCAGTAATCATACTTTCTGCAGGGAAATACACTGAGAGTTAAGATGAGGTCATGTAAATCCTCCTAGAGCACTCAGTGATGCAAATCCTATCCAAAACAGTGCAGAATTAGGTGCCCAGCAAGTTAAAGGCTTTTTTTTTGGCTGCAGGCTTCCCCAGGGATACCTCTGGCTTCAGGGTACAGGCAGCTGGCATGGGTGGGGGAGACCACGGTGGGATCACCCTCACAGGCTGATGTTCACATGTGGGACATCCTCTGGTCCCTAATGCTCACTGGGTCTTCTCTTGGGGAAACAGTTGCCAAGGGACGTGTCCCACTGTTCAGGGACCTGCGAGCACACAGCCACTGCTGGCAAGAGCATGGAGAGTCGGGAGAAATGGCAAATATTCAAGCTCCGTGACCATTCATTTTCCTTGCATTCTGTGTAGCCACAGGCAGGCATGGTGAGAATGATATGGATTTTAGTTTTTAAAACTGAGAATTTGTCTGGTTGTTGGGTACAAATCTGCAAGAAGGAGAAGCTTGTTTTCATTGCAGAAATCTCCCGGGGCTTTTGCAAGTTTTGTCTCCCTTGCCCCATCCCCTGAAGCCGCTGGGCAGTGAGGAATGTCTCCCCATTGGGGTGTGAGCAGGGAACTTCTGCCTCCCACTCGCTCCCCACTCTGTGCCGGTGCTGGAGGCATCGCTGCACGCTGGGCTGCTGCGTCCTGCTGCGACCTTTTGCAATCTGTCTCTGCCCCACGTGTTTTACGGATGGGGAATCATCGCTTCCTTTCTATGGTGAAGTCCTTTGGCGGTGACAAATGGGAAGTGCGGCTCATCCCACCTTCTGCAAACCTCTGGCTCCCCTATATTAACCAGCGTTTTTTCAGCCCTCCCTGAAAGCTCATCCATCGTAACAGCATCCCAACAGAGCGGCCACATTACCATTGCTATTATTTAGGCTGCTGCATTTCTCTGGCTCTTTTTGGAACACCCCCCAGCCACCCATCTCCTCGCAGTGCTGAGAAATGGTTGCCAGGCTCATTACTAGTGACCTGCTAATGAGCCAGGCCTCCGGACACAGGCACGCTCATCCCATGCACTCCCCATGTTGTATTGGCTGCCCACAGGGATGAGGGGATATTTTGACCTGTAAATCCCATCTGGTTTATGACCTGCCTGCCTGGTTCCTTCAGGAGGGGTGCCAGAAGCTCCTCCTGGCACGGGTGGCATCGCTGGGACCGCTCCATCCAGGTCTGCATTAGCCAGGCACCAGAGACGCGCCGTTCCCCGTAGGTGAGCAGTGACACAGCTAATGGCTTCTGCCACTTGACAAATGTTCCCTGACACTGCCGGGGAGGTCATTGGATTTCCCCCAGAGCAATTTGTCTTCCCTTCCCTGCCACGCTTGCACTCAGCGCCGGTGAGTAGCGGGCAGCACAGCACCTGGTTCCTGAGCCATGCTGCTGATCCCAGGCACTGCCTGTCCCACAGCCCCGGGGGTGAGGAGCATTGAATCCAGCCCTGTTCACACCCTGTGTTTAAAATTATGGTGGCACGTAGATGGAGAATAATCTTTTGGAGCAGCACTGGTGAGCGTGTCGCTACCGATTTGCCAAGGCAGGGAGCCTGATCGGAGGTGACAGCGGGGAAATTGGCAGAGAAGCAAGCTGCAGGCCCAGCGAGCATCGCCACGCTGCAAGGCGCTCGGTTCTGCTGCTGCCCTGCCTGCACTGGTGGGTGCGCAACGCCACGGCCAGCAGGACCTGTCCTTAGCAAAAGATTGAAACTGCTGCGAGCTTGGGAAGTTTTGTCCAGGAGTCAATACTTTTGGCCTCGCTCTCTAATGCTAAATGAAATGCTAACTTCAGCTGTTTAAAGGAAAAACAAGCAGATAAACAGAAGTCTCTAAGCAACCACATAGCAAGACCTTGAAAATAAGTCTGAGTGAGATGGAAGAGTCTTGAATTTTAATGTTCGGGTCAATGCTGGGTTCATTTCCCCATGGGAAGGGGATCGTGCAGAGGGCACAGGGTGGGTGCAGAGCCCCAAGGCATCACTCATGCTTTCCCTGGGCTTTGCTGCCAAAGGAGCAGAGCGTGGCAATTCCGAAGCCTTCAGGAGAGTGGGAGCTGAGATCCAGGCCTGGAAGGAGGGTGCTGCTGTCAGCAGCACCACTTGGGTCCTGTTGTGCTGCTCTGCAGGGAGGTGCTTGGGCCTTTTCCAAATAGCTCCTCTGCGGACGGAGGGATGGGGTCTGCGTTTCACATCTCATCATCTGTGCGATGTGATTAATTCATCCGTCTGTTAAAACCTCCTGAAATTGGCCAATTTTGCTGAGGTTTAAAATAGATTATATCCATCTCCTAACATCGGTTTTGCAAATAACCACTTGGCAGCTTCTTAAAATGTTAAAGATAGGGGCTAGGCTGCACACTGCCAAGGAGAAGACATATTTAAAAGAGATAATATGTCTTCTGTGTGAGCCCAAATGAGGAAATAGATGTTTGTGAAGCTCTTTAAAGCATGGTTATGTCAAGAGCAAGAAGATCACATTTGTATGCAAGGTGAAGAAAGGACTAGCATTTTTATTTTCCTTCGCCTCTGAACACTTGCAATCTGCAACCAGAGAAATTGGTGGTAATTCCTGCAAACCGATCTGCCTGGGTCAAGGTGTAATTCTGAACCTTGAGTACCTTTCACTTCAAGAGAAATTCAAATGATTTGATTCTGACACCTTGGCAACCCATCACTGGAATAAACAGGGAGATAGAGACGGAATACGCAGATGGCAGCCGGAAAGCTGCATTGATCCGGGCTTCACACAGCACTGGGAAAGGCCAACTGCTGCTTCCCCAGCACCTGGGAGCCTTTTTTCATTGATTCACCTCCGTTTTGAGTAATTGGCTTCTGCACATCAGGGCACGTGCATTAGAAAATTGGGGTTGGGTTGCTCTTTTTTGGGTGTGTGTGTTTTTTTGTCATCTTTTTTTTTTTTTTTTCATTTCTTTTTGGACAATTCTCCCAGTTGTGAACAAAGGAAGAATTATGTTTTGGGTCAGGGCGTGAGGATGAGTTTGTCACAACAGGGTGGGTCCTGGGGTTGTGAACAACCAGCCCCAAGCTCCTAACCCATCTCCTCACTCCCTAAACTCCTCTGTAACTACTGCAGCGTGGACTTTGACAGCCCAAATTTCTCATTGCTTTCTGAATCTTCAGCTTGCTGCCAGCCAGGACAAAGCCCCTCAGCAAAGGCTGTTTGCTCCCAGGACAGTCCCAGCTCTACCGGGCTGGAATGGGCCCTTCGCAGGGCTGGGCAGGTGGGACTGGGGGCAACCCAGAGCATCCCCCTGCATTTTGAGGGGACACGCACTGGGTTTTGAAGGAGGGATGTGGAGGAACTTCGTGTTGCCTGAGCTTCACCTTGAAGCCATTGACTGCAAATCGCTGCTTTGCCGCTAGTTTGTTGCATCAGTTCAGAGAACTGCCAGCACCCAACGCGTAATGCCAGCTGCGCTTTCATCAGTGCCGCTGCAGAATCTGACGTTACCTTGGAGTAATGTCTTTATTCCCGGCCTGACTCACTTACAGGAGGCAGTTGCAGCGACTGCACTGCTTTCCGGGCACGGTTAGCCTGGGGGCAGGGGAGCTCCCTGCACCTCTCCCCTTCCAAAAGCAACACAGACGTAAGCAGTGCAAGCAGGTCTTGGAGAAGCAAAGGTTTCTCCCAGGTGGCAATCAGACCGATCCACTTCAATAGCTTAAAAACAGTGCCTCAGCAACCGGGAAAATATGCACATGTGCACTGTTCAGGAATGACTAATTTATTCACACACCTGGAACATAGAAACTTAAGCACCTGCTTAATTCTCATTGACCTCACTGGGTCTGGGACACAACTGCTTGCTGAAGCAAGACCGAAAGAGTGAGAGCTTCCACTGTGAGGCATCTTTTGTCTGACCCATGCATTTTTAATGCAGCCTCGCTGTGGGAATAACTGGAAGGAAGGGAAAGTAAAAGCCTGGCTGCACAGATGCCTGTGGTCCAAGTCTTGTTAGTTGTGTTGGGACAGACATTGCACAGGTGGGATTTTCTCTGTTTTTATGGGAAGGAAAAAGAGAGGCAGGCAAATGAAAAATTAAGGTGTTGTGCTGCTGTGTAATTAGGAAAGCTAGCAAGCCTTGTTAGAAAACCGGTCATTAAGCAGGTGCTGGCTGTGGGCTACAACAAGCTGCTTGCCTCTGGGGGTGAGGCTCTGCCTGCACCTCCCTGGGAGCTGTTTTGGGGGCACTGGCACTTAGCAGTTGCATGCGATCTCCCCTGTGCTGACACGCCGTGCTGGCTTTTCTCCATCTGACCCCGGTGTTGTGGTGCTGAAGGGAACACCCTTGCCCAGCTCTGGCTGTGCTGTGGGTGCCCAGAGCAGAAGGTACCAGGCAGCTGAAGGTTTCCCCTCTTTGCTGTGCAGCTCCTGTGCTGCAGGCTCGCTGCCAGGCTCTCCTGCTCGTGTGCTTGCCAGGGACCTCTCCTGGATATTGATGGTCACCACGAGATGCTCTTCTTGCACAAGCTCCTCTGTTATGGCTTCTGAACGAGCACATGTGGCGTGGAGGAGATATATGGTGTTGTCTTTGGGGTACCCTGGTGCCCTATCATAGTGTCAGGCACCAAGAGGGGCTCCAAGTCTGCTGGTTTTGGAGGAATTGGTGCCTCGTGGTGCGTTAAATTATTCACAGGTAGTTTTGTTGGTGGATGGATTTAAGAGTTATGATGTACCTGTAAAAGAAAGGTTTTCAATAATGAAAAAAGGTAACAAAAAGATAAAGCTATTATAGGCATAATTAAAATGATGCATAACTATGTGTTCTCCGTGTAGCTGCTTCAGCTCTCATCCAGCTCGTTAGCCTGAGTAATCAGCCCCCAGGCTGGGTTTGCCCCTGTTCTTGCTGGAGATGCTGCAGAGCTGCCCGGAGCAGGGCAGTGTCAGGTCCCTCAAGGACAGTGCTCCTGCCTACCCCCCTTCCTCTGATTTCTGGGCTTGGAGAGTGGGCTGCTGTATGGAAAGGCAGAAGGGCAAAGTCTTAAAACTTTTTTTTTTTTTTTTCCATATCCTTTCATTAGCATATTCTTGGTTCAAGGCATTCACAGCCTTTGAAGAGGGCGCTGGGGGAGTTTTATACATCCTGTTATGGGAAACAGTAAATATTTCCTGCTCGCCTATTAACTAATCCACTTCTTGGCAGGGTGTAGGGAGCAGGCACAGCGCTGCAGTGCGTGACACTGGGAGCACCTCCCCCAGGAGCAGCCACCCCCTGGGAGACACGCAGTGAGCTGGTGGCCGGGGATGGAGGTAGCTACTGAGCAAAGCTGGACCAGAGCATCCCGAAACACCCTGCAGCAGCCTTTGTCCTGATGGACAGTGCAGTGTCCTGCTACCATGGGGCATATCATCTGCGAGGGATATGGGATGGGAGCCAAGCACCCTGCATGTGCCCTGCCTGGGCTGTGGGCATCCTGCTGGACTTGCACCTTGCTTGGTGGGGAGCCCTGGGTGATGGCCGTGTAGGACCTGTTGAGAGCCACTTGGCCACGTAAGACCTGCTCGGTCCTTCCAACCAAGCAAGGGGAAGGACAACATCTGAGGATGCTGCCCCGGTTTTCACAAGGCATCCTGGAGATGCCTAGTTCAAAAAATGCTGCAAAAAGAGCTTGAATAATGGCATATTCAGCCAGCTCTTTAATTTAGAGGGAAAAAAAAATATGGGGGGTGTCATCACTTCTGTATCTAGTCCCAGCTGGAGTCTGCATTGTGTTAAGTGCAGAAGTGCAAAGAAATCTCATCTCCTGCGAACTTCTTGTCTTTCCTTGAAGCCCCTGCAGCAGCCAGAGCCTGCGTGAGGCTGCGTCTCCAGTACCTTAGCAACATGAAAAGGCATCTCTCGAGCCTCCCAGTTCAGAGAGAATAATTTAAGATTTTTTAACCTTTCCTTATCAGATGCTTTTCAAAAGGAGCCTGGCTGTAAAGTCCACCCATACGTAATATTAAAATGCACTCAGGGATGGCTCAGAGGAGGCTCCCTGCTCACCCGCGGCCTTTTTTCTCCCCCTCCCCAGTTTCTCTGCCCAAGCAGCAGAGGTTTGGGCTTCTCCTGGGACATCCCTGGAGTCAGGGTGGCTGGCATGTGCCCAGATCCTGCCCATACCAGCTGCTTACCAGGGCTGTGAGTGGGGGAAGCCAGCAGAGCCCCCAGCAGTGAAGGGAGGTGGCAGCAGGGTGCTGAGGTGGCTGCCCTCACTGCTGTGGGCGAGCGCAATTTCCCATTTAGCCACGTATTCACCAGGGGCTCTCTTGCTGCTGCTCTCTGCTGATGCTTGTCCTCTTACCAAGCAGTCTGTGAGGTTCCCTATCGGGATGTGCAGTGCTTTCTTCTCCCCTTCTCCGTGTGTTTAATAACCTGCTTCCCCTGCTGCTTTTTTATGCACCGGTGCTGTGGAGGAACCTTTCCCCATACCACCCCGTCAAGCGGGTGCAGAAGCCGCCCTATCTGTCACTCATGCCGTGAGAGCCGGGGAGCTGCATGAGGACTTAAGTGTAGGAACTCGGACACGATGTGAACAAAGAGCCCATTAAAATGGTACCCGCTGAGCCAGTGGGCTGCTGTTCCCATCGGCTCCTGCTCGTGGCTTTTAGTCAGATTAAATGCTGTCGGAGCACTCTGAATGTGTTTTCTGCTGTTCCTCCCTCTCCAGCCATCCATCAGCAGCCATCCTTAGCTGCCGTGCTTGTCCTCAGAGCTTTGGGCTGGGTCTGGCAGCGGTGCCGCAGGACTGCGGCTCCTCCACCTCCTGGTGCAGGGCAGAAATCCCAGCCCCTGCTGAGCTGTGGGGTTTTGCCCTAGTTTTGAAGGAGCTGGGGCTTCACTTGTTCTTCATCTGCTGTGTTTCATCCCAAATTTACCATTCTTGAAAGTGGCAAATTGGAATGGATTTAAAGTTTAGGGGTTCTTTTGGCTTTCACAGAGGGCTCTGGGGGTGCTGGGATCAGCACATCTCAGTGCATTGTAGGTGGATGGGACAGGAGAGCACTGGGATGCACCATCCCGGCATCTCCTCTTTAGCTGTACCCATGTTTTGTTCATTTGTAGCCTAGTTGTGAGCCTCCCTGCCAGCCGGGGATGTGGGCTGTCTGCATCTAGACGGCCACCCGAGCGGTGTCCATCGGATGTGTGGGCGGCCAGAAACACGATGTCCTCGCGGCTGGCAGCAGCCTGGGTGAGCAATCCTGCCCGGCGCTGAGCCACCCCCGCTATCTGACGTGCTGCATCAGGGTCCCCAAAGAGCTGCCCTCATTGTAACTGCACCCACCAGGATCTGGTAGGGAAGCGCTGCTGGTGGGTTATTTCAGGAAGAGCAGGGTTGGATCGGACCTCTGCAGTGGTGGAAGTGCCCCCGGTATTTGGGGACAGGCCAGATGGGACAGCAAGGGGTGCCAGATGTCCCAGTGTTCCAGCATGTCCCCTGGGAGCACGGCTCTTGCTGCTCCATCCCTGTGTCCGTCCTGTGAAGGGCAAATATGCTCTGCTCTTACCAGCCGTGCGTCCAGCAGCATAGGGGATGCTGTTTCAGGACAGAAAAATTCCTTCCTGGCTGTTGTCAGTCAGTAATTAGGGCCTGATATATGTGGATTGATTTGATTTCTTTCTATTTTCCCCCATGTCATTATCTGGCTTTGTGTGGCTTGAAATATTCCTGATGATCATAAAATTATCTTGGCCTTTTTAAAAGTCAATACCTGCTACTTAGTGAAACCATGAGCCTACAGGCTGGAAAAGATTCAAGTCTTGCTAGCTTAGCTAAAAGGCATTAATTCACAGAATATATACATGACAATGCCAGCCTAACTTGCAACAAGTTCTGCCTGCAGGATTTCTTCCCTTGTCTACAAGACAGACTTCGGATGTCTTCTTTTACTGCTTGGAAAGCTCAGCCTGGGGGAAAGATTGTGCAAAGCCGAGCAAGGAGGGGACTCCGCACCTTCCTTTTGGTTGCTGAGCTGGGAACAAGGCCTCCTGGTTTTGATGCTCTGTGTGCAGGTGGAAAATGGGATGAGGAAGCCCCAGGATGAGGACTCTGCTCTGCAGCCTGGATGAGCTACTTTGGGGTTTCTGGGTGTGCTGGGAGCTCTGCTGCTCCTGCCACCCACGCAGCCAGCCCACAGTCACGCAGCCAGGCTAGCGGCTGGCTTGTGAAGCACAAAGGAGAGGGGAGAGAATGCAAAACGTATTAATTGAAGAAGAAACTAATAGGGAAAAAAGGAAAAAAAAAGGAAAGCCTCGTGTGTCCCCATTCAGCTTGCCCACACAAACCTGGTTTCTTGCTGAAAATCCGCAGGACTTCTTGTGTGCAAAGCTGCCACTTTTCCCAAGGGACTTAAATACAGAAAAGCCAAAGCTCCCAAAGCAAAGCTGCCATGGGTTTGTTAACCATCATGGCCCAAATGTGCACAAGCTGACAGCACAGTTGCTACACCGTCCTGCTTACCGAGATTTGGTGGTTGTACTGCTAGAAAAGTGTTGATTTGGGTGCTCCTAGATTAAGCTATTAAATAAGCATGTGATGGGCGATCGATGCAAAAGATTAAACTTGCATTAACTTCTGGTTTTACATTTTGATTTCTTGGTTATTTTGCCAAATAAAATTAACTGGGATTAATAGCTCCATCAGTGAAGTTGTTCTTCCTGTGCTTGGGAAGCTGCATCCCTTTGAGGAAGGGGCTGTGTCCTGCTGCTGCTGTGCTTTGCCTGGGGATAGCTCTGCTCAAGTAGGTTAATTGCACTGCTGCAGCAGATCTGCTCACACCAAGTCTGCATCCCTGCTATGGAAGAAAGCAAGGGATAATGTCTCTGCTGGTGGTTGTGGCTTCTCGTAGGAAAAATCTGCATGAAACAAGCCTGGTTTGTTATCGTGGCTAGACTGGTCGCAGTAGCTGACCTGCTTAGAGCTGCGTGAGTGCTCTCCATGCTGCTTCTGCAGGCTGGATGTAGCCCAGAACCCCTTCTAAGAGGCAGGTTTGTGTTTGTGGAAGGTTGCACAGGTATCTGGAAAGGTCAAATTGTTGTGTTTCCCACGTTAAAGAGCAAATAACGCTTATTTACTGGTGCTGTTTTCTACTGTGCTTGCTGCAGTTTGAGCACAGCAGTACTTTTCCTTTCCTGAGCAAAGCAGGAAGAATTAAAATGAGGACAATGAGGCCATCACCGCCCTACTCTGCAGGTCTCTTGCGCACTCAAGGCAAGCCTCGAGCCCAGCAGCCAGCAGAACCTGGTGCTTTGCTTTATTCCCTCCGAGGACATACCTGTTCCACCTTTCTCAACCTTTCTAGAGGGTTTTCTGGCCTCTTTCCGTAGCAACGTCCATCACCACGCTGCAGCAGAGTGTGGGACCTATGGACTTGCTCTGCAGCTGCAGGATGATGCTGGTCACCTTCTCACTCATGCTTCAGCAAGAGAGGACATCGTCCTCGTCTATGGGGCAGGAGACAGCAGGCCTGGCCAGTTGGCTTCCACGTAGCTAACAAAGGGCATGCTAGCCATAGGGCTGAAGTGCATGGCAGGGCACATCCCTGCTACTGCTGGGGGAAGGCTGCGGCTGGCGGGCTGTAGATGGTCACTCTGACATTTTCAATCAAACGTGTTTACAGAGCTTGTGTCATGGGGCTGAGGTAGTCAAAATATATGGGCCTTAAAGGAGAAAAAAAAAAAAAGAAAGAAAGACAGAAAAGAAAACAAAGCCAGTATGATTAAATGGATCCAATTTAGCAGATGGGTTTTCTGCTCTGCCGTGCAGGATGGCTGTTCCAGGAGTTTCTTGGTGTTTCACATCCACGCAGGAATGCAGAAGGCCTCTCTGTGTAATGAGTTTGGTTGGTGTCAGACATACCCCGTGGTTCCTGGCAGAACAGGGCTGGGGGGTAAATTTCCCCATAAATCTTGGGTAGTACGTCAGCTGCTCGGGGCTGTCCCTCTGTCCTGCCATCACCAAGCGGAAGCCTGCTTGTAGCAGTGATCTGACAAAAGACAAATGCCCATCTCCCTGCAGTGCTTGTGCAATAAAACCCAAGCCTGGTGTGCCAGAGATGTGGCTGGGGCCTAAGGAGAGCAGCCATAGCTGGAGCGATTAGATGGGGTCTTCTTAGCTCTGCCCCAGTGCGGGGTACTTGGCTGGGAAGCCCAGACCCCTTAACCTCGCCATCTGTCTGCAAACAGACCTAATGGGTATGTGAAGTCTGGCTGTTTACACCTAGGAAGGTGAAGGATGCCTCCAGCTGTGTCAGGCTGTATCAACACTGCAGAGAGGCCACAGAAGATTGGGGATATTTTCCCATTAGAGCCCTTTCAAATATATAAGTTTTATAATCTTTTCATTTCATCATTTGCCGCGCAGCGGGGGAGAGATGATCTCTGTGCGTAAATGTGCCTGTTTCCAGCCGCGCTGGGAAGGGGATGTGCGCGCACACAGGCTGGAGGGTGGGGGGAAAAAGGCTCATTTGTCACAAGCCTGGAGTGTAAAATTGCAGGCAAGGCTTTAATTTGCATGTTGGTGCGAGCAGGATGGCAGCGAGTGGAGACACTGCTGTAATTAAGATCAGCTGTGGATCCAAGATGTCCCTCGGGGCTGGGATGGCACAGAGTTCTGTCATGGCAGGAGAGGGCTCGTCTGTGTGTCAGGGCTTCAGATCACCCCCGCCCCTCACCTTGCAAAGCCGATGTGAAAAATTCCACAGACTGAAGGGAAGAGCTCAGGGATCCCTGGGGAACAGCACCCCAAACTGCACGTGGGCACGGTGGGACGCTTAGTCCTTCAGCTCACGGCTACCGAGTCCCCTGCCCATTCAAATAGGCATGAGTCACAACAACAATATTTTGTAACCGTGTTCTTCAAGGGAACATTAAAAGCCACTGAAATATTATTTATTGTCCGCAGCCGGAGTCAGGCCATGCATAAAGCATCGCCTCTTGCGGGATGACTTACACGCTGCCTTGCCGCTGCTGCTGCTCACTGCGACACGTCACAGGCTGCTGGCTGCTCCTCTTTGGGGCTGCGAACAGGGACTCCTCGTGAGGGACATTGCTGTTCACGCATGATGCTCAGCATTGTTCATGCGTAATGCTTGGTCAAACCCAGACTCAGGCTGCCCTCTGATTTTTGGGAGCACAAGGATCCCTGCTTTGCACCAGGCAATTAACATAAGGTGCTGGCTTCAGCCCTGCGCGTGGTGCGCAGGAGCATAGAGGCGAGTGCCCCAAAACACCTCTGCTTAATTAAACACCCTTCTGTGCCCTGGCCTGTTTCTGCAGCACACCACCAGCATGCGCACTTCCATCCCCCTCTGATAAATGCAGCCCCAAGCTTCCCCAAGGACAGGCAGGGTTCGGAAAGCTGGATGGTTGTGTGCTGACACCAGCATCTCACGTGGCCCTGGCAGCACAGGGGAGCACCGAGGGCTCCCCATGGAGCTGCAGTCCTGGCGGGGGCAGAAAAGGCGAACAGACCTGGTAGTAGTGCACAACCCACAGCTCGTACCCACTTCTGTGGCCATCAGCAGCTGCAGGGGTCCTGTACGCACACAAGCGGTGCTGCATAATTTGGTGCAGCTCGCAGTGCCTGAGAGACAACCGTGTGTGTACCTCTGTATTCATTTTTATGCAGATTGGTGTTTTGTGGAAGTGCTGGTAAAAGCAAGCTCTGGGTTGCAGGGTTCAGCTCTTTGCCAAAGCCAGGTTCTGTATAATTGTAATCGCCCTAGGGAGGTGTGTGAGCTGTGTTTTCGTTTTGTTTCTGCTTTGTTTTGGTTGTTTTCTGCAAAACTGCTTTGGTCCCAGGCCATGATTAACACAAGTTCTCACCGAAAGCAGAGTCTTCCTGGTAGCCACGAGAAAATGCTGTGGACTAATGAGATCAAGTTAAATTATTCATTTCAGTGTGGTTGTTTAAATCGCTAAAGAATTTTGTCATGTTTTGCAAATTGTCCAACATTTTGTCATGTTTTGCAAATTGTCCAACATTTTGTCATGTTTTGGGGGTCTTTTTTATCTCCCTCTGTTCAGTGGGCAATTTCTTACAGCTCCCACAGCCTGTGGTTGTTCCTGAAGTATTTCTGAAGAGTTCCTCCTGCCTGCTGTTTTCACCTTAGGGCTGGTCACCTGAGGACTGCGATATTATTGCTTCCTTTTGATTCAATAGCCTTGCTCTTGAACAGAAGGCTCTTCCTTTTCCTTTTTTTTTTTCCTGTTCAGCAGTTGCCCACAGCATCAATAATTGTTCGAGACACTCGTACAGCTAATAGAAAGAGCCTGTCAACAAGAAAAGCTCATTGTAATACTTCTGTTTTAAAGAGCTTGTGGGAAGCAACAGAGCCAGCCAGGTAGCAAAGGTGCTTTTCCTGCAGTCACACAGACCCAGGGATGTAAGTGGGCTAAATTCTTTCCCAGATGGATGCTCTATTTCACACTCCAGCAAAGCTTCGGATGTATTGATTTCTTAATGTCACAATATTTTCTTTGCTAAAAACTAAATGGGAAGGAGCACCTAAGACCCAGCCCGAGGGCTGCTGAAGTGAGTGCAGGGGCAGCATCTGCTGTCGGCAGGCCCAGCATCAGCCCTAGCACGCAGCAATCGGAGACTTTGAATTCCCAGTTTGCAGGGGGTGATGGAATTTCTGCAGTCTCTCAAAAGGAGAAGCAAGCCGTGCTGTGAGCATATTTGAACAGGCAGTCTGCGTCCTGAGGTTGTCTTGAAAACCAAGTGTACTGAGCTGGAGGGAAGCGCAATGCTACAAGGGGCAGGAAGGAAGCCACTGATCTCATAACTAGTGAATGGAGCAGCAATGTGCAGCTGGGAGGATTTATCAAGGGAAAATATTGGCTTCTGAAAGTAGGGGGACAGTAAAGCTGTGATGGAGGTGCCACTCTAAATCCTGGGGTGGAGGCTGCGAGGGAGGCTGTGGATGGCCAAGGCAGATGCTGGTGGTGGCGGTCGTGCTGCAGGAATTCAGGTGCAGAGCCCGTCCTGGAGGGGGCCCTGTCCTAATAAAAGAGCCAGTAAGTGGAGTTAGTGAGAGATTTGCTTTGCTGTATAACAGCCTGTTCAGTTAGCTACCAGACGTGGTTTGTTTAATGACTGAAACCGAAAGAGTAGGAGCTCATCTCGGTGAGACCAGGAGGGAATATAGATGAACGCCGTTGTGTTCTCAATGCGCCATTGACTTTCCCTATGTCCTGCGAGCAGACGTGCTCTTTGGGTCCAATGAGACGGGCAGGCTCGCTAAGCAAAACCAGGACCTCTAAAGTCAGCCCCCAGGAGAGCCTTGCTGCTCATTCTCACTTTGCTCAAGAGCGATTTGTTCTTCTTTTCAAAGAATTCATCATCCCCTCACTCACCTTGGTCCCGATCCAGCTGGAGGATGGAAGTGTTTGGGAGTTCGCTGCGCAGTCTGCCACGATGATGTCAGTGGCCCACCATCAAATACTCAGGAGGACTGGAGATTTTAATTAACGTCCAAACAGCTGTGTGCGGAGAGGATCCAAGGAGAGCTGCCCTTGCAGGGTCACAGTCCTGGCTGGTGTGGGTGGAGAGGGCTTGTGGGGGCTTCCAAGGGGGGGAACAGCAGCTGCCCTCCCTGCCAGCCCCCTTGTTTTGGGGAGTAGATGAGGTGAAGGGCTTCAGCTCCCTGTTCCCTCGGTGCCTGTCCAGCAGATGTTTCCTCAGGAGCATTTTCCAGCTGGCTCTGCTTGCAGCAGCCCCTGGCTGCTCTGGACTCTGCTGAGTCTTTTGCAAAATTGTCCAGGAAACCACGGACGTTCCCGTGTCCTGTGCCCAGAAAACCCTGGCTTTGCAAAGTCCTGGCTTTGGTTTTTCTTCATACAGAGATGATGTGATTTCAGGGACAGAACCTCCTGCCTGGATTTATTTCCCCACGTTGAGCAGGGAGAGCTCTCCCTTGGTTACGTGCGGATATCAGCAGGGCACGTGGGGAGAAGGCTTCTCCTGGCTTCACAGCTGCTGGAAGAACTGCATCTGGCGACGTTTCATTTAACTCCTTCACACCACATCCGAGGCTCGGAGTGATCCGGCCGTAGCGGGGAGCTCAGAGCAGCCCTCCAGGTTGCTCTCTGCATCCTCCAGGATGGCAGCAACCATCCAGCCAAAGGGGATGCCCAGGAGCACAGAAGGGGCAGGGCTCTTTTCACGGGTTGCATTCAGTGACAGCTTACGTGCTTTGAGCTATTGCTGTAGCGAGATAGAAGAATGTTAATTCAGTCATGTACCTAGTATCCCTTTGCAGCTCAGTTGACTGTTACATGCCAGGACTTTTTTCTTTTCAAATAACTAATTAGTGACAAGGATGTTTCACCATGACAGGCAGCATTATGCAAAACTATTTGATTAAAAAATAAAATAATATATATAAAAACTATTCCCTGAAACTCCTGTTTTGATGGTTGTCTGGAGTTTCCATTACACAAAAATTTTTGCATCATTCATAGCCTTTGCATGGAAGTTTTTGGAACATGATGAAAAAAAAAAACAGTGTCTGAAACCCCTCCAAAATCCCTGGCATATTAAATCTCCACAAGGAATAATACAGTTTTATATTGAAAATACAGGAGAAACTGTATCTTGTTTTATGTTTTGTCAGTTTTTCTTGCTCAGGAAAGAAACATAAACCAGCTCTAGTAAACATTGCTCTGTGCTGTGCTATTCTGCCTGTCTCGTATGTATGGGAATTGATTCTTTGATCTGCAGTACAAAGAGATTGAAAACACTGTTTCTTTGGTCCACAGAGAATTCCTTCCTGCTTCTGCAGCATCCCTTGATTACCTCGGTGTTTCTGGGAAGGTGCTCAGAATCCATTCAACCAAAGAGATGCTGATACCTTGTGTAGCACCCACGAGGGCCTGGGGGACGTTGCCTTCCAAATCCCAATAATATCATTTCATGCACATGTTGCACGGCACGACACGTCATTCCTCAAATCCCAGGAGAGCAGCAACACATGCACAACCCTGCAAGCAAGCGTTTGAGGATACAGGGGAGCCTGAGGCATGTCCCACAAGGCCTGCAGGCAGCCAAGCTAGCATCTGGGTGCTGGCCGACAGCGAGCCTTGTCGGAGCAGAGATGCTCTCCTGCAGGTTCCGTACTGACCTGGAGGTGCCACGTCTGACGTCACCAAGTTGTACAATTTGTCTGCTGCAGACCGTGCCGTGGGACCTGCTGTCTGTGAGAGCTGTAGGTCATGGCCGTTTGCAACACCTCTGTTGTTAACCTGAGCGAGCATTTAAAGCAATTGGGAGGGAGAGGGCATTGTTAGCAGCTGCATTAACTTCTACCCTGGACTCTGCACACAGCCAATTAAAAAGCTGTTTGGATTCAACTGGCCCCTCCAGCATGAGCTAATGAAACCCTTCCCGCAGTTCAGCAGTGGCAGAAACAGGCATCCTGCTTCTAACCCAAACGGCACTTTTTCTTCTAATGAATTAATCAGCTGATTACGTGCATGCAATAGCTCATTAGAGAGGTGCGTGTCAACCTTTGGAAGAAAATTATTGGCTTTGCATGGCCCAGAGGCTGTTACATCACAGGAACACGCTCCTTGGAGTATCGCAGCACCGTATGTGTCGCTCTAATTAATGGGCGTTGTTCCTCAGGTTGTTTGATCTCATGAAAATTACTGTAAAATTTGAATACTGTAAACCAGTGAAAGCTTGGAAGAAAAACTCAAACAGCCAAAAGCAATTTGCCTTTAATCTAGCTTTCAGTGGTGGTGATGTTTTGTTTTGTTTTTTTTTATTATTTAAATAAATAAATAAATAAATAAATAAGCTTCAACCCTATTTAATGGTAGCAACAGAGATAAAGTGAAGTGTAATTTGGAAATTAGTTCTGGATGTTTGAGTTGCAGCTTTATTTTAGTGATCTGGGCCATTAACATTGGTGAGTAGGGTGTTTGCCTTTTCTTTCTTGCCCAGCATGAAGCTGGCAGCATCCCATGCCTTGCATTTGGTGGTGCCCATGCCCCTCATCCTGGCAGAGGTTGAGCCGGGTGAAGCGGGCTGTTGTGTCCTGATCTCCCTAAGTATGTGGAAGGCATAAAAATGAGAAATGTATATGTATTTTTCCACGTTGCTGAAGCTTTCTGTGTTGCATGGTGGCTGTCGCTGAGGCAGGGCTGGTGTTTTTGTGCTGGGGGTGTCCTGCTGGCGGCACCTCTGGCTCAGGCTAACGCATCAGTGTGGGAGCTGATACAGGGGGGAGCTGGTCCCGTGGTGGCAGAGACTGGTGCGAAGCTCAGGGTGCACAGTGGTGTCTACAGAGTGGCTGGGGACAAGCTCTGCTGTGCTTTGGGGGATGCGACAACTGAAGCGGGAATAAAGATCTGCATCTCTGAGCAAAGGGAGTCCTGTCAACTCTGAGGGATTAAGGCTGTTTTTTTCCTGGATGTTTATGCAATATCAAGACCCTGATGTTTTTGGCTAAGCTTTAGCAACGTGGCTATTTTAATAATACAATAGAACTGGCAGAGTTTTTCTGTTTGTCCTGATTTTGCTGTTTATCCTGTTTATGCTCTCCTCATTATCCTGAACTATGTTGTCTTCTTGTAAGCACCAACCTATGACCCTTAAGAAGAAATCTTCAAGAAGAAAAACTTGCTGACTGAGACTTCTTTTTGCCTGTGGCAGTTGAACGAGCCCATCAGCTTATATAATATTAATATTTGTAAAAGCAAACTTACAGAGCTCATAAATCTTCCACAAAAGAGGGACAATATCTACATCTATTTCAAAATGAAGCAGGTAAGTAGGTTTTAGGACAAAAGGGTATTGATACAAAGGAAGTGGAGATATGAAAGAAATGAAATTGCCATTTTAATCTGAAAATTAGCTCTGTGATACTAAGGCTTTGCTGCTGCTGCTGCTGCTGCTGGAGCCAGCCTTTTACTGTGGCTCTGGAGAGCCCCAGTCCCAGATGTCTCCACAGCAGCATCTCTCCCTGGCCTTTGGTTCAAATTGCCTAAGGAGCAAGAAAGTCTGAAGCTGAAACTGGGCTTGTTTGCAGAGCAGAGGACAACTTCATGAACAGTTTCCCTAACTTTGTGTCTTAAAAAAAAAACAAAAACAAAACAAAACAAAACCTACAGTTTTGGCTTCTGTTCCCGATTTTAAGGCATGAAGCAGACTTTTCCCCATTAGGCTATGCTCAGCAGTATGGGGAACTCAGACAAGAAAAACTGATGCAGCTTATTTTTAGCCAACGACACGAGCAAGCTGCCTGCAAACGTGCACATGGAGCAGCTCTGCGCAGGATGCTGCTGTTGTGTCATCATCACGGCAGCCGCTTTGCAAAGGAAGGTCGCTTTGAAGCAGGTAGGACATATTTTGCTGGGCACCACCTGCCCACCTGGAGGGGAGAGGTAAGAGCAGGCTGTTTGAGGGCCAAGGGGGCCCTTCACTGCCCCGCATGCCATCGAGGCAGCTCTTTCTGTTTTTCTCCTTCCCGTCTCGTCTCGGAGCTGGGAGCAGCATCAGTTATCAGCTCCATCTGAACGTTCTGGGGAAGCAATTTTTTCCCCTTTTGAAAACAGAGAGTTGCTGAAGCTGCCTCTTCTCATGGGATTAGGTCAATTTGTTTAACTCAGCACATTTTTAAGGAGAAGTTTTTATCGTGTCAACTCAGGCAAGAAATATATTTAAAGAATTTTAGCATTCAGCTGAAATCACGGCTTCATTTAAACATTTTAACTTAATGAGAGTTGGAAAAAAAAGTTTTTCTTTTTTAATTTAAAAAAGGTTGAAATACGTAGTGAATGTATTGAAGTTATCTCAGCGGAGGATGTTCTCATACTTTCTACTTATGAAAGTTCATCGGTTTAACTTTTGTCCTAATTAAGGACAAGAAAATATCTGAGAAGCTTTCACAGAGCACACCTAATTAGGCAGACAATTCCTTCTGGCATTTGTCATCTCCGAGTCCAGATGCTTTTTTCCCTAATGAAATTGTCTGCCCCAGCAAAGGTAGGATGTGAAAGTTCAGTGTTATGAATTAGTTTATTGGGAGAGAGCGAGCTGGCCAGTTCCTTACGTTGGTAGCGAGATGAAGGAGAGTGGTATAGCAGAGGTCTGTAAAACTGTGGGGAAACCTGAGGCATGATAATCATGGTCTAGATGAAAAGCCATGTGCAGGGAAATCAGGTGAAAAGCACATGCTACTTTCCTGTTCCTTGTGCCTTTTCTTGAGAGCTCTCCTTTTGCTCTGAAGCAGCCAGTGGTGTTTGTGCTCCCTCTGTTCCTTCAGATCAAGAAAGAGACAAAACCTTGCCCTCAGTCAGAGCAGGTCTTTGGCCTGCTGCTACCTCCTTTTCCAGGAGGCAGGGGCACAGCTGAGCTCTGCAGGTCTCATGTACCCATGGCTCTGCTGTCCTTAGAGGAGAAACGGCACCGGCTCCACGGCTGGGGGAGAAACCAAATTAAACCACACCATCCTCATCAACTGGTGGGCCAACTGCTGAGTTCCCTGTCACAGCTGATTTCTCAGGAGCAATCAGGAGTGAATTGTGTCTCTAATTTCTGTCACAAACATTTTTGCGATGCAATGGGGCACAGAAGAGCAATAAGAAGGGAAGCGAGTGCCAAACTTGGCCCTCAGCCTGAGGGCAACAGGAGGCTGAGATGCTGCTGGTGCTTCTACCAGGCACTCGCTAACAGGTTTGTGCCATGAATCAGCAAGAAATGGCAGGATACTCTGCCTTCAGTAATACACAACCTGCTGAAACAAGGCAGCCAGGAAAGGGGTGGGGAAGGAGGAGAACTGCCAGGGAGAAATTCAGCACAGGAGCCATGCTCCCCGATGACGACGGCTGGTGCCACGGCCTCAGCAAGTGTTGGGAGATCTGTCGTAAACCTTTGTGTGAACGGTTTGATGGGGCGTGCTGGGGACATCTGGGGATGCTGTGGCATTCGGGATGGCTCTTGCAAGCGCAGAGTCTTTTGAATTTTAGTGGTAAGCAGATACAGCCTCTTGGCACTGATCTGACTACCGTAAATTTGTGGCATATTGACCACTGTGAAAGTCGGGATCAATAACAGTCTTCAAGAGGCTCAATGGATCGATGCTTCTTTGATACAGATAAAGCAAATAGAGGGTAGGTGTTTGTGGTGCTCTGCATGCAGTATTATTCTCTGCTGATCCTTCTGCTGAGGTAGGAGATATCAGCGAGCAAGAAGGCAAGGAAGGATTTACGAAGATAATTCACCAGACAGTTAAAAAGCAGTTGTAAGAAGGAGATTTACTGTGTTATTTTCATCAGTTTTAGGCTGAAAAGAGGAAGAGAGAGATCCTTGTAAAAGCACGTGGTGCCTTGGATGACAAATTCCTATTGAACAGCGGTGTTGGTTTTAATGAGGCGCTTGTGTCAGCGTGACCATGGGCATGCAGCCGTGCTGGCTCACCACGCAAAGAGGGGTGTGTGGGTCCTTCGCAGCCCCCCCTTGCTTCACCCACACCTGGCCCTAAATGCCTTAAGGCAACAGGCAGAGAGGAGCTAGGCTCACTGCTGGGCCTCCCCGTGGGAAGAGCCATCAGTCGCTAAGAGTGACTTCTACACCTCCGTGGTGTTTGCTCTGGTGGGCTTCATTTGGTGGCAGCTCCCTGACCACCACTGCTCAGAGTCCATCTGGGGGTGCCTCTGGACATGGGGATATTCTCCACAGGGTTTCAGCATGAGTCTGTCTGCGGCTCTGGGACAGGGCAGGTGTTCATTTCCTCCTGTGAACTTGGGTCTGTGCGAATCTCAACACTCAGAATGTTGTCCCCATTTTTGGGGCCTCATGGTTGAGTTTGTTTCCAGTCAAAGCCCTGCTGAGGTTCAAGGCAAAGCTCTGTATCCTCAGCCACCGGGCTGCACTGAGGGGACTTCAGAGCCCAGTGCCTGTTCCCTAATGGGTGACAGCCCTGTCCCCACCCCACAGGGATGCTCGCATTCCCCTCTCTGTGCTCATCCCTGCAGCAGGTTCCCCCCAAGCACTGCGAGGCAATGGTGTGACCCCATGGGCAGGGCCCCGCTGCTGCCACTATCGGGGATGGTTTGCAGATGGATGAGAAAATTAGATGTCAGCACTGGAATGCATGAAGGTCACCAGGTCCTGATACTTAAGCAATGTATACAGATCTGTTGTGACACCTTCATTTGTTAGCAGGGCCCACGCTGTTCAATAGGGAAGCCGTGTGTAAATGTGTAAATGGGGATGGTATTTCCAAGCAGAACAGGCAGGACCTTCAGCACTCCCCTTTTTATGCATTTATTTCTCTCCTTTCCCTTTCTCACCGCCCTTTACCTGTGTCGCAGGACTGGCTGATGAAATTTGGCTATCTGCCTCCGCCGGACCCCGTCACAGGACAGCTGCAGACGCAGGAGGAGCTGACAAAAGCCATCACGGCCATGCAGCGGTTCGGGGGACTGGAAGCCACGGGGGTGCTAGGTCAGTGGGTGCCAGGCCCTTCTGTCCCCGCTGTGGCAGAGGAGGGGGGATTGGCGCTGCCGTGCAGCTGGGTTGCAGCCCGTGTCTGACAGACGGCCGGGTTTGCAGCTGGAAGAGTAATTACATGGCTCAGGTGCTTTGTTGCCTTGTGCTTTCAACAACCTGAGGCAAGCAATTATTTCACCAGACCCACACACCCTTGGGGTTCCTGTCGTGCTTAAAATAGCTTAAAATAGCTCTTGATGTGTTCAAAAAGAAAAAAGACAGAGAAACTAAAGCTGATAGGTTGTTCTGTTCAAAGCCTTAATTGCAGCCTCAAATTGAGTTGAACAAAAATCTTGATTAAACCTCCCAATTTGTACAGGGAGTAATCTGGTTTCTTGGCCAGTGGGGCACAGGGCAAGGGAGGAGGAGGACAAGTCCTGCTGCTGGTGGCAGTGACCGTGACCGTCTGGGACGGGGCAGGTTCACAGCCCGGCATGGCTGGGACCATCCCCTCCCTATCCTCGTGAGGACAGGAGAAAGCAAGTTTTAACCTGGGCAGTTTATCTCCTCTCCTCCCCACTGTCCCCTCAGCTGGGCTGCTGCGGTGCTTGTGTAGAGCTGTCCCTGCCTCTGTTCAAGGAGACAATTAGAAAGAAGATGCTAATTAGCAGGCTCATCTCCGCGCAGCCCTCGCCAGCCCCTCAGAGCAGCCAGTGCCACTTGAGCAGCTGCTGCTGTGTCCCCAACATACTGACACTAAGACTTTCCCCTCCGCTCTTAATTAAACATGTGCAATCATTTCTCCTCCACCTTATCAGAAGCTGCAGGAGGCCTAGGAGCAAGGCCATACTTTTTATTGTCTCTGAGTTTGCTGCTTGGGAAGGGGGGGTTGCAAACATGACTTGGGTTTGCCCCTTATTTAAGGTAAAGAGGTGAAACCAGTATGAAAATCAGTGAATGTACAACCACCTGTATTTCTACAGGTGAGAACAGGGGCTTGAGGATTTCATTCAGTTTTTAAAACAAATAAGTAATGTGAACAGCTTCCAAATGTGCTCCTAGCTTAACAGGGATATAGTTTATCTACATGCAAACGTCTCTTGGCTTTGCCAGGGGAATAATGGCCAATTCACAGACAGAATAATTTACACTAAGGGGGCAGCTAACGCTTAGCCCAAGTGGCAGAAGGCTGGGTGCTGGAGCTGAGTATCACCTCCCCTTGCCCCAGCTGGTGGGTGTTTAGAGAGTGCTTTCAGCCCAAATCCGTGCCACAGCCGGTGAATGCCGGTGCTCTGGTATTTCTTAACCCAGGGCTGCACCTTCCTCATTGTGCCCATTTTTTCCTTTTCTCTGCCACCAGACGAGGCCACGCTGGAGCTGATGAAGACCCCTCGCTGCTCTCTGCCAGACCTGGCTGGCCCGGTGGCCAGGAGGAGGCGGCACACGCAGGCTGTGACCAAGTGGAACAAGAGGAACTTGTCCTGGAGGTAGGAGCTCATCCTCCACCAGTTCCGTGAGGCTGCGAAGAGACAAACGCACACACTCAGCTAAACAAGGCTTTGCAAAGAGTTTCGGTGTGGTGTGTTAGAGCATGTCCCTCTGTGCTCCTGGGACCCAGAGGACTGTTTGTTTAAAGCCTCCTCCTGCCCATCCCAGCGTGGGTTTCCACCCTCAGCTGTAGGACCCCAGCCCTGTGTGGCTGCGGGCTGGGAGAGGGGTGGATTTGGCCAGCAGGTTGGCTGGGCACTTTTTGCTGCATTGCAGCATGATTTCTCTGGAGTTCACTGGGACTTTGCGCTCTCTCAAGCAGCTGCCACATTTTTGGCTCAGCACAAATGGGTTTTTTATCTCACCTCACAGGAGGCCAAGGACCGGGAGCGCTTTCTGGTAGTGGATGCATTTGGTCCTTTTCTTCTAGTCCTTGCCATGGGAGAATATTTTTCCCCTAAAGCTGGTGAGCGATGTGTGTGGATCACAGGCCCTGCAAAACACAGAGGTTTAGGTCTGATTTCCAGGGCACCCCGCAGCCACGCTGCAGGTGGGGTCTGGAAATGGGCATCCTCCTCGTCCCTGTCCCACCGAGACCTGCGCTCTGAGACTCGTGTTTCCTCCCTCAAAGACCATGTGTGGTAGCGATTGTTCTAAGAGCTGCTGGTGTGCCCTGAGATGCTCAGGCTGTCCTGAAAACTCCTGTGAAAAAAATCCCATCAATAGATCTCCTTATTATTAATAAACTTCTCTTTGATCCTGATGTAGTCCCTAGAGCGAGTCCAGCTTCGCTGCAGTCACAAATCGGGTCTCAGCTGTCGCTGTTGACAAGTGTTGAATCCCTGGCCTTAACAGGGATTTGGTCTGCATGCCAGCACATCCCCCTGAGACCGTGTCTTCAGAAAAGAGAAATATAGAGAAATATAATTCAGCCATTAGCTTCAGAAATAAGTGATTTTGGCTTGTGGAGGGCCTCTCGTAATGGCTGGGGCAAGGGTGCTAAGGCAGGGAGAAGCCTGAGGGATGGCCCCAGCCACCAGCAGGCATAAACACTCTATCTGTCCACCAGCCCTGTCCTCACAGGTAAGAGGAATAACTTTGTGTTTCAGATAGGAAAAATTCCCTTTGAGTGAATTGGTAAAACCTGCCCTGGTGCCCTGTAAGCCTCTGAAGGCAGCACAGCAGCGGGATGTGCTCAGTTTGCTGACACCGGTGGCTGCTCTGAGCAGAGCCCAGTGGGGACAAACCCGAGCTGTGTCCCACCATGGGGCTGGGAATTGTGCTTGGAGCAAGGCACCGAAGGAAAATGTGTCTGGTTTTTCTGGTGGTCACAGCCCCAGGATACACCCCAGCCCTGCTGCAAAGAGTGTCATAAAAAAAAAAAAAAAAGAGAGAGAGAGAGACTATTTTATATGTCTGATATAAAAATTCCATCTCCTGACAAACTTATTTCTTCTTCTTTTCCTTTCATCCTTTCCAAGATCTTGGCTTTTGTTCAAGAAAGGGCTGTATTTTATGACTGGGAGCTGTATAAGCCAACAGAAGGCTATAGCATTATAGAAACTCCAGCATGATATTTACACCCAACACTTCAAATTAAAATAGCTTTTTAGAAACTGCCATGAAAATCTGCCAATAGAGGCATAAAGTTTTACATACTTACCTTCTACATATTGATTGAAGATTAAAAAAAAAAAAAAAAATCAAACAAAACCAAGCTCTCTTATGCCATGCATTTTAAAGGTGAAGAAAACTTGAACAATTCCAAGGCTGGGATAAAAGGGCAAGCAAAGCAGTACCAAAGGATGCTCTCAGGATGGGCACATGCAGTGGTGGAGGAGGCACTCCCTCACAAACAAGATTTTACAGGCACGCAGGTTGCTCAGCTTTCTTCTTTTTGTCTCCAGCACAAGCAGCCTGTGGGTCTGGAAGGCTCAGGGAGCAAAAACAGGAGAGCCTGCAGCCTGCACAGCCTCCAAGCATCCCAGCACAGCTCTAGGCACACTGTCTCCTGTGCCTCATCTCCATGGGAAGTTTCCAGGATACCAAGACATATGCATCTTATTTGCATGGGATTTCTCATTGTGTGGTACATAGGCACTCAGCTGATTAGACTGAGGTGGCAGTGGGCTAAATTTGGGGTTTGGTGGGGAGCCGTCTGCTGCAGTATCAGCACCAGGAGCTGCACCCCCCAGCTTCCCAGGAGCTTCCCCTTGTGTCTTCAGCCTGGTTTTCCTTTAGCTAATTCTGCTCTAGTGCCACCAGTTGCTTCTGGCAGAGGAGAGCTCCCAGCTTTAACCTCCATTTCTGCTCAGGTGTTCACTGAGTGTGGCAGCAGGGGACCAAGTGGTATAGGAGAGGGGCCCCAGTGGCATCTGTGATGTGTCCCTTGTCATGCTGGGGTAGCACCGGGTCATGGCTGAGCCTGCAGGTGTCCACCCTGTCAATTACCTCTCCTTCGTCCTCAAAAAAATCAATTTGGGTTTGTCAGGCAATCCATGACCTGCTGTGTTTGGTAGTTATCAGCATTTATTCAATCTCTCTGAAGTTTTAGGGCTGCACAACATGAAGGAGCTCTTTCATTAACCAGCAATTGATTTCTCATACATTTCTAATACTCTTTGACTTTCGTCTTTTTGAGGACAACGTCCAAAAGGGAACCTGGAAATCAAAGTAACCATTGGTATGGTTGGCCCTCCATAGCTGCCAGCCAGACCAGCCCTCTCTGGGCTCTGCTTGTAACCAGCTTGGACCCCAAGCTACTTTGGGATGGGACAAGAGAAGGAGAAGAGGGATACATGATGGACGGGCAGCAGCCGGAAATCTTGATCCACAGCCTGCAGTTCCCACAGGGAAGGGGTTTGCAAAGCTGGCACAGAGCAGAGAGGATAGTAGGGGTGTGGGGAGGGACCGGTGAGCTGATGCTGGCCTGCCCTGCTGCCCTCGTCCTCCGTGCCTCCCTGGTGGCCCAGCAGACACCAGCTGGAGGAAGGAGGTTTCTCTCTGATTACTCAAATCAGGCTTTTACCCGAGATTTGAGCTCTGTAAGGGGAGTCTCAGGAGGGATTAACATCTGAGAAGAAGGAACGCTGCTCTCCACTGGGTACCTAAGCACCATTTGCTGCAAATAATAATAATCAAGGTGGGAGGGTGCTTATTTAGCCCTGTGTGCTTTCGCGTTGTGCTGGAAATGTGCCTCCTTTTCAGTGGAACTGGGTAATGCAATGCCAACAAATGTCCTATCAGTATAATAGTCTTCTCTTAATCTCATTGAAAGCAATTAGCAGAGCTCCTGCAATCAAATCAGATACTGAGCTGCAAACTCTGATGGGATTCTCATGAAAAATAATGCTGGTAATGAATAAAGGATGTGGGGGCGGGGGTTCACTCACACCTGCAGCATGCTAATAAAAATGGGTCAGCTCAGAGGTGCAGGACCTTTTATAAGAAGCAAAGTAAGTGTTGATCCTGTTTATTCATTAATCTAACATTTCTGGTGTCAGGGATTGGAATGAATATGAATCATGTTTGTCTATTTAGACGTGGCTTTTCATCCACTGTCCTTTTACAATGGAGATCAGGTTAATTGTCCTAATTCCACAGCCGTAGAAGGTCGAGCAAGGCTTGAGGAGGAAAGAGCAGATAATGTCATCACATCTGAGTCCTTGCCCTGGGCACCACAGTCTTGGAGAGGAGGTCTTAATTCCTAGAATAAGCAGAGTGTGCGTTATGCATGTAATTACTTGTTCAGTAAACATAAGGGATGTAAAGGGCTTAATGAAGCCCAGAGTACTCTTCTGGAAGACAAAGATACTTAGTTAAGGAATATCTGGAAACCAGGTAACCTTTTTTGTATTGCAGAGGTTCACAATGGCACTTTAAATTACAGCAATAGCACATATATGCTGTGGTGTTAGCGGGCACCATGCTCTCCGTCTAGTTATTGGCAGTCTGCTCTGTAAATAAAAATTTTCCTGACAAGTGTCTTGTCTAATCCCATGCTCATGCTGTTTGTGTCACCGTGCTGTCTGCTTTACAGTGTGTTTTGTTTGAAGTCCTGTGATTATCCGGTGCTATGTGTATACAAACAGCCTTACTTTAGCTGTAAAGCACCCTCTTTGCCTACAGACAGCAAAGGCAGAGTTATGCCCAATTTTTGCTCTTCTGGCTGTGATGTCTATTGCCTGATTTCCCATTTCATCCCCAGCATCTCCAGGCTGGGCTTCCCAAGCTCATCCAAGAAACCATTAGGCAGAATTTGGCACTTCTCACATGTCTGTTTTTGCTCTGTCCCGAATTTCATGCTCACTAGCTTTGGCCAGGTCAGGAGGTGTTACCCACCTGGGGCTGCAGCTCTGAGGGCATGCGATAGGAAGCAAATACATGAAATCATGAGCCTCCAACTTCAACCAGTGAGTCATTCCTATTCCCCTTCACTGATCCATAGTGCCTAACAATACCCAAATCATTATTCGTCAGAAGAGCTGAGTGGCGTGACATCCCTTTCTGACACCTGTAATTACCTCTAGGGGTTTAGTCAGGTCATTTCTCCATGCTGGGGTGTAGTACTGAGTGATGTTCTTCCAGCTATATTATGCAGAGGGCAAGTGAGGTGATCATAATTGTTGCTTCCTCTTTTAAAATCTGTCAGGCCATGAATATTTCATGAACACTTTGGTTGGTGTGCTGGTACACAAGAAATAAAGTGGCCATTATTACTGGGGAAGAGCTGGCCAGAAATTTTCCAGCAGATTTGTCTTTTGTCAATAATTACTCAGTTAACAGTATATTTCCCTGGAAAGTGTTTATTTTTGTCAAAACTGTCAATGAAAGATTATCCAAACATACTCTTTTAGAAGCCAAGGTGCCTCATTGCATCTTTGTCTTTTCACCCTCTGCGTTAAATCAACAGTGTTAGGAATTCTTTTTCAAGGTTTGGTTGTACAGGAGGCGTTAGCTTTTTTCATGCCAGCACAGAACAAAAGGGAGGTTTGAATGCTCTGCTGCAGGGCAAACGCCAGCACGCTGCTAGTCCCACCTGGCTTCTGTTCCAGAGCAAGGCAGAGCTGGGGATCAAGCGATGCTGTGCTAATACAGAGAAACCATGCAGCCTCTCGGTGAGGGCGCTAGGATGGTAAGCCCCAGCTAAGCAATGCATTTTCCACCAAGAAGCAAGGCAGGAGCTTCTGAATTACAGCGTGCCATCGGTCTGTCTCCTGCAGGCAAGAAGTTGGAGGGGTTTTGAATGAGGTTTATATAAAATGCATCTTTTCCTCTTCCTCCTTGTTATGGATTGCAGTTTCAGAAATTGCTGGCAGTGTCCTGGTTTTGGAGTACATTTTATACTGCCAGTAGACCTACTGGGAGATATATGGAGGCAGCAAATCTCTGCTGGATTTCCATGTGCGTGTAGGAAGAATGAGCAATAATCTGCTTTGTTGCAAGAAAACCTAGGGGCCTGCGCGTTGTGCAAAGGCTGTAGAAAGTCAGATCCTGGCACCCACGGGGCTCTGGGCCAGCAGGATCTGGTGTGTCAGACGGGATCGGTATTTCCAGAGGACCCAAACTCAGTCTCTGAAATCCTCATAGCCCTGGAAGAGAAGTGGTTCAGAGCCTTGCCAACACGCATCTATGAAGCATGTTGGAGCACTTCAGAGCTACCTCACCGATGCACCAGGCACCTGCAGAGCTCTTCCAGGTGGTCCTCAGAGAAGTTAATTTCTGCTCCTGACCTATCCTCTCTTTATCCTATCCTTTCTTTCAGAGTTCGCACCTTCCCAAAAGAGTCCCACCTGGGCCACGACACGGTTCGAGCCCTGATGTACTACGCCCTGAAGGTCTGGAGCGACATCACCCCGCTGAATTTCCATGAAGTGGCAGGTAACAATGCTGACATCCAGATAGACTTCTCCAAGGCAGATCACAACGACGGCTACCCCTTCGACGGGCCAGGTGGCACGGTGGCACATGCTTTCTTCCCCGGAGACCATCACACAGCAGGAGACACTCATTTTGATGATGATGAATATTGGACCTTCCGATCATCGGGTACGTTCCCATCACCCTCCTGCAGGCCATGGCTTTTCTGGGACCTGGAAGGCTGCAGGTGTGTGTGTGACTATGGGAGCTCTCAGATGGGGGCTGCATTCTCCCACTTTTCTGTTATTTGGGTGGCCTCACTGCCACATGCCTCAGTTTTCTGTTTTTAAAGTATAGTGATGCTGAACTACCTGGTGAGGGCTCTGCAGTCTACAGAGAAAAAATAGGCAGGGGAAGCACCGGCTCTGTTTGCAGACAAATAGAGCAGAGGCAAGCACTGAGGTCCAGGAGCTTGCCATAACAGGCGTGTTAGTGGTGATTAAGTAAGAAGCAGTGCTCATTTTGTGCCTGGTGGGTGCACCCACCTGGGAAACACTCAGGTGGGGGAACGGGCTCAGCACCACCAAGGGACAAGGGGGTGACCCCGATGGCGAGAAAGCTGCCCTCTGTTTTGAAGGTCTTAGAGCTATCCAACCTTCATCTTTTATTTATTTTGTTCTCCCCAGTGATTCAAAAATAACAGCTCGGTAGGTGATATAAAAATATCCCCCAAGGTTGTCAGTTTGGCATTAAAATGTCAGAAAGCATATGTCTTGTTCTCTCCTGGTGCTGGGGAAAACAGGACAGGTTATAAACACCCCAGCTGTTTACAGGCACTGTAAATAATAGTCATCAAGAAAAAAGCAGATTTCAGCAAAAATATCCCCCAGTGCCCTAGGCCCAGTAGGGAGAGCAAAGCACTGCACAGGGTTCAGGATCATGAGCTTTGCAGAGACGTTGGCTTCCCAGCTTTTTCCAGCCCTTTTATTACACTGCTTGCAGCTGTGAACTTGGTAAGAGCCATACTTAACGTCATTGCCACCTTCTGGTGCAGCTCCGCGGGGCCCCGTTGTGCAGTGAGGAGCAGCAATTGTATGTGTGCCTGGCCCAGCCAGCCCGGAGCAGGGTGGTAGGGATGCACCGACCAGAATCTGTTTGGGGAAAAGGGAACAGAGAGAGAGCCCAGGCTGAGAAGAAAGCCACTGGGGAGGTGCCACTGCTGAATAAACTCTCCCTGATGCCCAGTCTTAGGCATCATCAGTGATGTGAGAACAAGAGGGGTGATCCCCAAGCCTGCGCAGGGCTGAGGTTTCACACTGTGGGCTGCTGTTTGGCTTTCCATTTTCCATGATCCACTTCAATTTCCTTTTTCCAACAGGAGACAAATTCTTTTTCATATTTCACCTATTCCAAAACCTTGTTTTCCAGTATTTTCAACATATGCCTATTCCTGCTCTTACAGCCTGCCCAAACCCCCGATACATTCAGCACGGAGTGACTTTTATTTCAGCTATGTCTTTATTTCCAGACGCCCATGGAATGGACCTGTTTGCTGTAGCCGTCCACGAGTTTGGCCACGCCATCGGCCTGACCCACGTCTCTGCCATAGAGTCTATCATGAGACCCTACTACCAAGGTCCAGTGGGGGATCCTCTGAAGTACGACCTGCCTTACGAGGACAAAGTCCGAATCTGGCAGCTCTACGGTAAGTTTGTGTCCCTCTCCCAGCTGCAGCACATTTCTGCCCCAGGGAGCACTGGAACAGACGTCTTCTGGGGTAAGTGGGCTCATGGGGAGGACGGCGTTCCCCTCTACTGCTTGTCTTTACACGTAGGAGTCAGGGAGTCTGTGTCCCCCACGGCCAAGCCTGAAGGGAGCAAACCTGATGACCATCCTATCCTGCCAGAGCTGCCAGAGAACCGCTCCACTGTCCCGTAAGTCTGGTTCATTTCTTTTCAGCTGTCGGTGATGTTCCTTACTGTCACATGTAACAGCAAAGCTCCACACCAGGGTCTTGTCTTTGCTATTTCCCTCTGGACCTCTCGTGATCTGATAAACACACACACACAGAGTGCCCCTTCTCCCTCACATCTCCCAGTCATTTCCTGCGTACACTGTTGCTTTTTTTAGCAGGGTGTGTGGACACTGGCCAGCCAGACCACAAGTGAAGTGGTTAAGAGCAGCGAAGAGTGGCAGTTGCTGTTTATTCATTAGCTAATTCTTATCATTCAAGGCATGTCCAGAAATTCTGCATTATCTTGGAACACTTTGCCTTTCCCTAAGACTTTAAATTTGACTTCTGTTAATGGCAATTTGTTCCCATCACCCTTAGGTGAACTCATCCTTGCTGAAATTTTAATCAAACTTCTGCAGGATCCTGATTTGTGCGTGCATAAGTTACCTAAATCTTTCCACGGTGAGCAACTCCCTAATGTACCTGTGGGGGTGAATATTGGAACAAGCGGACCGGCAGCCTGACTCCAACACAGGTTTGAGTTGGCAAAGGACTGCTTACACTGAGGGTGTCATCAGGCAGCCAGCATGCCCTCATTAAGGGAGGATCTGGATCTAGCTCATTAATAAGCATTGGAGTTACCAAATTACATTACTACCAGAGCAGCGAGGCAGTTAAGAAGGGAAGGGACACTGAACGAAAAGGCAGGAGGTCACGGTCACGCGTTTTGGCCGGGTACCAGGAGCACCCCAAGTGAGAGCAGCAGAGATGGAGCCAGTCACCTTCCCCTCCTGCTCTGCCCCACCCAGGTGTGACCCAGAGGAAGGCACTTCATCTCCCTGCGCCTCGATTCCCCACCTGCAAAGAGGGGATAGCAGCAGTGAGAGCAGGGACAGTGGAATATTCCTACAGCAACGGGGCTGTAGAAAAATCTAATCTTGAAAAAATACCTCAGGCACTGCCATTCTGCCCATCTCGGCTCCTGTTTCACCCCACTTTGCCCTCCTTGGTGTGGTGCCCGTGGTACAGAGGTGCTGAGCACCTGCACTCAAGGGGTGTCCCAGCTGCCAGGGATCACAGAAGGGCTTTCCCATTTGAATTCGCCACTCTGGGGACCTAGTGAGGACCCTTTGATGAATGCAGGTGCCACATCTGGTATGCCTGTGGTACCAGAGCTCCTGCAATGAGTGCCCCAAGGAATTAGCAGTCACAGTGACACAAAGACAAATGTCCTCCCTGCACTGCTTTAAGTACAGTGAAATCTTGGATCCAAATTGTGCCTGAAGTCTGTAGGGACTGCGAGTAAAGAGAGAGGAAAGTGCTACATGTGAGGTCTTCAGTAATGGCAAATGCCAGCAGCGTGTCCCAAACGTGGGACCTCGGTGGCGTTACGACGTGGTTCTTGTGTACTGCTGCATGTGAGAGTGCTGCCACCAAGCTGGTCTCCTCGAGGTCAGGGATACTTTGCCTTAGTCTGGAGCCTCCACCTCTCCCAGCCTAGTGCATGTCCAGTTTAAGCAGCCAGGTGAATTTGCCATGCTGTAGGTGACCTGTCTTCCTGTGTAGGGGAGCTTGTCCACGTGGCTCTGCGTGGCCAGATTTTGGCTGGAGCCTCTGGGTGCTGGGCAGGGACCCAGAGAGAGGAGGGCAGCTCTCCTGTGATGCAGGAGGCCATGGTCTGGTGACAGCAGCAGGAAACTTCGTGGTGACCTCTTCTTCCCACCCCACATGTGACTGTGAGGGTGAAGGGCATTCATGGCCACATCCCTCACTTTGTGCCTGAGCTGGTGCTGGCAGCCCAGCATGAATCTTCCATCAGCAAATTAGATTTATGTTTTCCTGACACCCACCACCGCTTTTCTCTGCACGGTCCCAGCATCCTCTCCTTGTTCTCTATCAATCATCATTTCTCACATGGGCTTCGTAGCTCTTGGGCCCTTCATACCCTGCACCTTTCCCACCCACCTTGTTAAAAGCAGCTCAGCCTGATGCTTGCCAGGTGGCTTTCCCCATACATCATGCTGCATCACCTCGCCTCTACGTCTCTCTGGTTGGTCTCGGCTGCCTTCTGCGTTGCAGCTCTGGCACCTCTCACTGGTGTCTGACACCAGCATCCCCAGGTGCCGGGGTGACATGCTGGTGGGTCTTTTCCATCACAAGTCCTGCTGCCTGGGGACAGCTGGCCGCGCCACGCTGTGCCACCAGGGAGCGGTGAGCCATCTCTGCCCCCTCCCCACGTACAACTGGTGGATGAAGAACATGTCCCTGCTCGACTCCTAGCGGTGGTCACCGGTGGCCCAGGGAGAGCATCTTCCGCAGAGCTGTCTGTGGGCTGGTGTTTGCTTGTGCCCACCTTGGAAATCCACACATGTGGCTGGGCTTGAGCAGGACGAGTGCCAGACGGACACAGCCTGTGGTCTTCTACTCCCCTGTGCTTCAGCCTGTGGCTTGGGGCAGGGAGGGGGCTGCAGGACGGGGACCCTGGGCCACAGCCCCCGCTCACCCGGCTGTCTCTGTGCAGGCTGCGGCGGGACGTGCCAAACAGATGCAACACTCACTTCGATGCCGTGGCTCAGATCAGGGGAGAAGCTTTCTTCTTCAAAGGTAAGAGATGGCCCCAGCGTGCCCGCAGCCCTGCGGTGACGTTCACGTGACAGCACTGCAGAGGCAGTATTGGTCAATAAGGATAAATTGGCTCTGAGTTTGCAGGCTGCAGAGTACTGTGGGTCCTGCGGGACCTGCAAACCCAGGAAGATGGCCCATGTGCTGCTGGCTCTTTCCGACTCAAATAAAAGGTCTGAGACCTTTAATCAATCCACCAAGGCTGGGAACGGCTGATGAGGATGTATCAGTGTCTATGCAAATCCCAGAGCCCAGCTCTGTCCTGCCAGGCACAGCGCAGTGACAGAGGTGACAAGACGCTGGTGGCCAGGGACACACAGTGCACTGTGAGTGGATGGGCAGAGATCACAGCTAAGTGGGGACTGCGAGGGAGGAGGAGGAGGAGGAGAGGGATGTGCTAGGGCTACCCAAAAGGTTGAGCGGTAAAGCGAGTGGGTTTGTTTTTTTTTATCCAAAAAGAAGAGAAATCCAGTGAAACTGAAACAGTTTATTTTCAAATTATGAAAATGGATATTTTTTTCACCCAGCACAAATGGATTTTCTTTGACCTTTGGGGTCTGTGACCAAGGGCAGACTAGGGGGCTGGCAGATGCTGGGGATGGAGAGAGCAGAGGCGCCTGCAGCTGCACTGGGACAGTTGACCCCTCGTTGTGACGTGCACCATCAGACCCAAAATACGGGTTGAACCAGGGAGCAACAGGAGCTCTCCCTTGCTTTTTTCCTGGATGCCTTCAACTCTTCTCCCACGCTTCATCTTCTTTAATGCCGCTTGCTGTGCATCGCTCAAAGACAACACGCGCACAATTACAGAGCCATCTGGTTCCGTGTTAGCAAACACTTGCTGGCAGTGAGTCCCCGGGGTGCCCGGCTGCCGACAAGGATCCCATCAGCACCTCCTCAGCTGCACAGAGACCGTCTATGCCGGCCCCCACAGGCTTTCTTTTCCATTTTCCCTTGATGGAAGAGTTCCCAGTGGGCAGTGCTTTCCATCCCTGGCCACCTCTTGGTGACCCCAAAGCCATCCAGCAGGGAAGCAAAAGCGTCTCTGCAGGGGTGAGGAGCAGCCTCCAGGCAAGTGTAACCCGCAAGAGCTCCAGAGAACTCGGTATTGTCTGTGCCCCCGAGGGAGCACAAAACAGCGGCTGTTCCCCTGTGGCATTTGTACAGATGCTGGCTCCAGAAAGCCACAGTGAAGAAGGGAAAATGAGAGATGACAAGAACTGGTGTCCAGGATAAATAGCTGTCTGTCTTGCAGAGGGGATTAAAAAAAAAAAAAAAAAAAAAAGAAAGATGAAAACTAAAGAGAAATCCATCTCGGTGTCTATTTTTGGATATATTTATTGTGGGCCAAAATGCAAATTCGAAGAGCAGAGTGTCAGCGCGTGCCAGCTGTGCGGCTGCCTCCGGAACTCGGCAGCCAAGGCCAGGGAGCGGGGACCTCGCCTCTGGGGCAGGGACCTACAGAGCCCCGGGGCTGAGCTCCCTCCGTCGATGGACATTTTGTTTTGTTCTGAGCTGGCCCAGCTGGAGAGAAGTGTCACCCGCTGCCCCCTGATGCAGCCACCCAGGCTCCCTAGGGACTTGCCCTGTTGAAGGCAGCGGTGAGTTTCCTGCGCTTCTGAAACGCTGCCTGCTTTGCTTTGGGTGCCTTGCTGCAAACTTCGGAAGTTTTGGAGCAACTTTGGCCCATGTGGGTGTTTGCAGGCAGCAATCTTGCCAGAGGCATCCGAAGTACTGATAGCGTGGTGCACAGCTGGAATCAAAATCACCTGGTGTTAAGGAAAGCAATTGCCTCAGCCCATCATCCATGGAAAATGAGACGCTCGGGATGGCAGGAGTTCACACTTGGCTTTCATCCTTCTCCATCTGCCAGCTTGGAAGATGGTTTTAAATCAAGCTCTTTAAACAAACATGGGGTTTGGGAGTTTTTATTTTATTGTATTTCTGCATGCTGATGGCAGCAGTTCCCCCGTGGCTGGCTCAGGCAGCTACTGTCCAAGCAGCCACAGCACTTGGGCAAGCAGGCTTAGCTGTGACAAGACACGAGCATGGGCAGAGCGGGGCTATCATGTTAAGAATTCATTGCTAGCTCAATCGCTACCTTTCGGGTGTTTTTTTTTTCTGATAGCTTTCAACAAAACTAACAGATGACCCGGAGTCTGCCTGCCTTTAGATGTAGATGTAAAGCTTGCCGGCTGCAGCTGCACACCCGCTGAGTCCATCGCTGGGAGAGAGCTAAAAAGTCAAAAGCAGCTGGGGTTTCCTCCACTGTGCCAACGAGCACCCAGCCCCCAGGAGCTCAGATACACACCTACTAGAAAAGGAATTATGTTGGGATGTATTTCTTGTGAAGAAAGCAAAAATGTATCTTTGTCTAGTGCCTTTCTAATTAGAGATGCAGAGATCATCTTTATTTAATTACATGTGTTTCCATAGATATACAATGGCCACCAGATTTGAATTCTCTTCTTTACAACATTCTTAAAAAGAATCTGTAATTATAGCAATTCCTACCACATCTGAATACATTATTCATTTGTAGGTCTCAGTCAGATAGAGCAAATATGCAAACTGGAGCAGAAGAACAGGAATGATATAAATCCTTATAATTATAATAAAACCCCCTCTCTGCAGATGTTTAAGTGTTAGAGTTTTGCCTCCTGCATTATTAGGCTAAGATCCAATTTCCATAAAATTTTGAAAGACGGTGTCACAATCTGCCAGCTCTGGGGAAAGGGCTGAATGCCTTGAATGCAAATCCGAAGGCGCATCTTCGGTTTCTGTTGCTTGTTTCCCTTGGGAACCCAGGCAAGAGCAGATGTAAATAACACGCAATGATTTCTAGCAGGCAATTACCAACATGAGACAAAGTTGAGGGTTTGTTCTCAGACGTCTTGTTCTGACTGGGATCTTGCCACGTGGAGCTCCCCAGGGAGGACAAAAAAGTCCGGCTGAGAGTCCCAGGTAGTGCGGTGTCAGGAGGATTGTTTGGATTCCCAAAAAGGGGATTTCTTCCAACGGCTGCCAGGAATAGCAAGCGCCAGCAGCTGCTGCTGGGAAGCCGGTAGCTCCCACCTTCTGCCTGGCTTCCCGCTGCCGATGTGCGGCGCCAGCTTCTCCCGCAGTGCAGGCGGGTGGCGGGGTGGGTCAGTAATGCCCGGTCTGTCCCTCCAGGCAAGTACTTCTGGAGACTGACCCGCAATAAGCACTTGGTCTCCCTCCAGCCGGCTCAGATCCACCGGTTCTGGCGGGGCTTGCCCCTGAACCTGGACAGCGTGGACGCAGTGTACGAGAGGACCAGCGACCACAAGATCGTGTTCTTCAAAGGTGAGAGCAGCGCGGGTGCCCCGGCGTGCAGCCCCGTGCCAGGGTCCCCCTGGGCACTGAGTCCTCCTGCAGAGGGGACAGCGGTGCCCCCCTCCTCCCGGGGCACGTCCAAGAGTTGTCCACACCTGAGGCCAGGAAACACCTTGGGGAGGGCAAGCAGAACGTAGGGATCACGTTCTGCAGAAAATGGGGGAAATTTCACTTAGGATAAACTGCAGCCACACCTAATTGAAATCTCTGCTTTTCAAGAACCAAATAAAGCAGAAACTGCCCTTCACATACTTTACAGAGTTGGGGTTTTCTTCCTACTTTTTTTTTTTTTTTTTTTTTTTTTTTAAGAAAAGAAGCCAGAGGGGACAAGAATGAAACCTGAAGAGCTTGGTTTTACTAATTCTGCTACTTTGATTTTTTTTTTCCTAAAATACATGATATAATCCTCTCTTTATGTAAATAAGCAGCTCTCCAGTTTCTTCCACAAGAGCTGGAAGAAAGAGATTAGCTCTCGGTTCCTAAATGAATGTCCTCTGAGCATCCCACATGTGCCATGGTGCTGGCTAAACCCCCTTGGTGCCGCTGCCCCACCATGTTCCTGTGCTGCCCCCACCAGGTCTCTGTGTCACCCCCAGCCCCACTGTGCCCGCCGTGGGGCCCTGCAGGCAGGCAGCAGCTGTGTAGGAGGAGTCGGTGATGCTGAGCTCGTCCCAGCTGGAAATTGCTTTTTGTCTGCCACTCGGCTGTGAACGCAGGTGAATTATTGATTTCAGAAGTGCTGAATCATGAGAGCCGGGCTGCAGGCACGGGCTGGGTCTTGGTAGCGGATCCCGCACTGCCTGTGTGCTCGGGGAAGCGTTTCCAAGCCCAGATGATGCCCAGGTGCCTGGGGACCCAGGTCCTCCAAAGCCATGTGTGCACAGAGCAGTGCCTGGCCATGGGCTCACCCTGCAAGCAGCACGATGGGGACGATGGGGATGTGCCTTCCCCTGCTCTCATCGCCCAGCCTGTCCAGATTCAGGGCTGGCAGCTTCCTTGCCCTCCTGCACAGCCCGCCGAGGCCGCTGGTGATGTGTTATTTAGCCCTGTCTGCCTGCTAAGATGAAATGAGAGGTTTACTTTCTAGCTATAAAATATTGTCTCATTCTGGCTCTCCAGTGCTGTTTCATTGATCCCTGGACACAAACCAAAGCACACAAATTACCCCTTCCTCTGAGTTCCTGCTGCTGATGCTTGGGCATGTGTTTAAGCGCCTCTTCACGTTTTCTAGAAAACCGAGGAAAAAGCCTGACATTTAAAGTAGGTTGGGTGAGACCCACAGGGTGCTGCAGAGAGGCTGCCACGTAGCAGGTCCCCAGGGAGATCTCATGCAAGCAGAAAGCCCATCCCAATGGCAGAGCATGAAGTGGGAAGTGAGAGATGCGGGCTCATTCTCCCTGTGTGGCCATGGGGACCTTCAGCTCAGCAGCCTGGCACAAACCCAGCCGCTGTTCCAGGGCAGAGGTTCCCCGATGGGCTGCTCCCCTCCGGCCCATCCTCCAGTGCCAAGAGCTCACCCTGAGGATCATCACGACAGATAACAAAGCATCAGCTCGTCTGCAGGGGAGGCTGGCCTCAGCTGTGAAACTAACGCACTCGTGCTCCGTGCTTCTTTCCTCAGGAGACAGGTACTGGGTGTTCAAGGACAACAACGTGGAGGAAGGATACCCGCGGCCCATCTCGGACTTCGGGCTGCCGCCAGGAGGGATCGACGCCGCCTTCTCCTGGGCCCACAATGACAAGACTTATTTCTTTAAGGACAACCTCTACTGGCGCTACGATGACCACGAGCGGAGGATGGACCCTGGGTACCCCTCAGAGACCATTCTGTGGAAGGGAATTCCGAGCCCTTTAGATGATGCCATGAGGTGGTCAGACGGTGAGTCCGTATGCTGGTTCGGAAAAGAAAGAAAAAAAAGCAATGCCTCGTTCGCACTTGAGATACAGCCCTGTCTGAGGAGCCTGCACCGCTGAGCCCCAGATGTGCCGGCACTTTCCCTGTCTAAAAGCTGCAGAGAGGGAGGCAGGCATTGAGCCAGAGCTCCCTCTGCTCACTAAAAGACATTGTAAATTCAAGCAGGTAACAGAAATATCCTGGGTGCTTAATAATTTGATTTTACTAAAAGAGCACAGTTGATGTTTTGTGGCAATTTTATCTTAATACCTGCTGGTTTGCTTTTCACCAAATCTGTTGTTGGATTTTTTACCTAGATACATGAGATTGTAGACAAAAATATTTTTAAAGGAAGTGTTTTGCCCAGACTTAGCACTTGTTTTCCAGGGATGAAATTTCTCAGTGGCCCCTTCCCTCTGCAAAGACCACAAAAATGTTGTCATAGGAGGTGTATAAAAGCAGCCATTCACTCACAATAAAGTGGCGCTTCCACAGTTTATTTGCTGGCAACCTAGCAGTGTAACTGCAGCCACTAAACCAGGCACGGGAGGGACGTTTCCAGAGGCTTTCCAAATTTCAGATGCTGTTGGGCATAACTGGCCACCCATGCAGGGAGGATGAGTCAGGCTCAGGTTGTTTATCATCTGCAGCCTCACCATGCCCTGTTACAAGACTGGGATGTGTGTGGTGTGTGTGGCTGTGGGCTTTTAACCCTGCATTCCTGTAGTACCAGGGGATGCACCTGTCCCAGGACCTGCCACAGGAGCCAGCATCTCACCCCAGTCTGGCGGCTCGTGGCTCCATGGGGTGGGAGCGCTCCTTTGCTGCTCCCAGTGCTGTCGTCCTCCTGGGCCACTGTCCCTGCTCATCTCACCTCTGGGCTTTGGTCTCTTCCCAGGTGCAAGTTACTTCTTCAGGGGCAAGGAGTACTGGCGAGTGCTGGACAGTGAGCTGGAGGCCGAGGCTGGCTATCCGCAGTCCATCGCCCGGGACTGGCTGGTGTGCAGCGACATGCAGGCTGACTCCCCAGAAGCAGCCGGCAGCAGCAGGACTGGGGCGCGCTCCAAGCCCGGGCAGCACGACGAGAGCCGCTCGGAGAACGGCTACGAGGTCTGCTCCTGCACCTCATCCTCCGAGTCCCTGCGGGCCTGCCCCGTGCTCAGACTGTCTGCCGGCCTTATGCTGGCGAGTGTGTGGACAGCAGCACTGGTGCGTGCAGCCCTATGACATCTCACCCCACAGGGAAGGCAGCGTTGCAGTGCTCCACTGGAGGTGGATGCGGTCCCATGCCACTAACTGTTGTGAGCAGAAAAACATTCCTAGGAACATGCCAGTGAAGGTTTTGAATTCTCCATGAGAAGTGAACCGTGGTTGTTTTTTTTTTTCTTCTTCTTCTTTTTAATTTTAGTTTAAAGGTCTAATAACAGATTTTGAGTTCTGCACCTCCTTATTCCCCCATCCAGTTAAAATGAGAGCAGCCTAACATTGAATTTAGAAATGCCCCATAGAGATGTGTTGCTTTGGATGTTAGAACACCACAGACGAGGGAGGGGAGTGCTGCTGTGATCGGATGAGGACAGCAGAGGTGGCAGCACCCCAGCAGGAAGGTGGCAGGGCTGTGGGAGCGGTGCAGTAGCTGCGCTGACATAACGTGCACATCCCATTGGATGTACTAGGTAGAGAGAAACTTTGACTCTCCTAAGATTAACTGCAAGGTGGTCGTTATACTGTCAAATCTGCTGTGGTAACTGATGTCTTGGTAACCTGAACAAGTTTCTACAGGTCAAAAATACCTTTGCCTTTCAGAAGGCAGTGCAACTTATCTTTGTGTCCAGGTCATTTGAATTTAACAATTTATCTAATAAACCTTGGCTGCCTACACACAGCTCTCCCACTCCTCTGCCAGATCAAGCCTGCCACCTTCAGTAAGGTGCTGACTGTTCAGGCTCGGGCGCAGCCTTACCACCATGCAAGCAGCAACTTGCTGAGCTCAGCCTTACGGATGGGATGCGACTCCAGCCATCCCACCAGCCTAATCCCTGCACAGAAACTCCTTCACTCTTGGAGCTTCTGTTTCATGTTGTATTACGCTTTGGAAGGGATTGAGATGTACAGAGTTCAGTTGTGGTGCTGTCACACCTGGCTGCACCATGGAGGGTGGGCTGGGGTGGGAAGGGAGGGATGTGCTCCTCTCAGTGCCTCAGCCAAGGGCTCAGAGCAACAGAGGTAAGGCCAAGAAGTGCATTAGGATGGTCCTGGACTTTTACTTGCTCCTACAGCGAGCCCATGGTGAGCCCTGGGACAGCCTCTTGTCCCCAGGCCTTCGCTACACTGGCACATCCCAGCCTGCTCAGACCATGGCTTCTGTTTCTCTTCTAAGGCCTGATGCAATTTCGGATCAGGCCCTTTTGGAGGCCCCCTTGGACATCTGTCAGTGCAGGAGGAGTGCACCATTGTCCCATGACTCCATCTGCAGATAATAAATAACATTTCAGTGGCTTTCAATGTTCCCTTGAAGAACACAGGTACAAAATATTGCTGTTGTGTCTCGTGTCTGTTGGAATGGACGGAGGACTCAGCAGCCGTGAGCTGAAGGACAAAGCGTCCCCCTGCACCAGGGTCTGGCAGGCCCCTGGATAGCTCTGTGCTCCGCAGAGGATAAAGGCAGTGTTGAATGTCTCCATAAATTCAGCGTGTAAAGCAGTTGAAATCCACCCCAAGCGGTGCCTAATCACTTTGTCAACTGCAGTGTGTAACTGTGCTAGGTGACGTCCGCTCCAGGCCCCCCTTGTCCCCTCTCTGTTCCTGCTGACATGGAGAATGTCCTGCTGCGACACCAGTGCAACCTGCTGGCCCACAAGCATGCTTGCAGTGGTGCCAGTACCCAAAGTGCCGGGCTGAAAGCTGAGGAGGACATGCACTGTGCCGCCGTCACAGCCCTGCCTCCAGTGCGGGCCCTGAGCAGCCGCTGGCAAAGCCGCCCCATGGCCACAGTGAGCTCCAGATGCGGGACGATCGCATCCCAGGACACAAATGGCAGCTGGAGAGCTTCCCCGGGAGGTCACAGGTTCACTGTGGGGCCAGAGGGGTCAGTGCTGCCTGAAGGTCACTGCCGGAGCGATGCAAGCAGATGTCCCTGGCACAAAGACACCACTGTACTGAGAGCTCTCAGCAGCAGGCGTGGAAGGAGCCGAGGGTTTGGGCAGTGCCGGGGCATCCCTCCAGTGTGGGTGGAGGGCAGGGTGGCCGGATGGCTCCTCCAGCCCCAGGAGGACGAGGAGATGCCTGTGGAGGTGGATGGGGCCATCGTGGTGCTGGGCAGAGCCCCCTTAAAACAGCGGGTTCGCCCCCCCATGGGGCTGCTGCGGTCCCGCCTGGTGGGGCTGAGAGCCCCGAGCATGCCAGAGGTTAAAACCACCGGGCCAAGACCACTGGGCAAGAGGGATTTTACCCCAAACCAGAGCTCGGCCTCGGGTGAGGCCTGAAGCCGGCCTAGCCCGGCCCCGCCGCCAGCGGGAGGCCCCGGCGCGGCCGCCGGAGGGCAGCAGAACCCCGGCCGCGGCCCGGCGCCACGGAGAGCGGTGGGGATAGCTGGGGGGAGCGAAAAAGAAAGGGGGAAGAGAAAAGGGAGAAAGGAAATGAAGAGAAAGGGGGAAAAAAAAAAAAAAAAAAAAGAGAGAGAGAGAGAGAGAGAAAGAAGTAAAAAGAGAAAAGGAAAAGTAAAAAAGGAAAATAAAAGGGTAAAAAAAAAAAAAAAGGAAAAGAAAGAAAAAAATAAATAATAATAATAATAAAGAAAATAAGAGAAAAAGATTTAGGAAAGAAAATGAAAAACTAGGTTGGGCAGGAGCAGTTTTCAAATGCCAAAGCCATGGCATGCCTAGATTTAAAAAACAAGAATAACATTAAGAATAATTTATCTCGGACAAGACCCAGTGTTTAACAGCTTGAAAAACACAAAGCTGTTGAGAAGGAACTCCTCTTTACTTGCTGATTCAAATCATATGTCACACTTGTGTGTAACAGAAGGCTGCTGCCTGCCACAGCCCCAGAATAGCTGAGGGGATGGCTGAACCCTTATCCCTGAGGGCTTTTCTCAAATGCAACTTTCTGATCTACATGTATTATTAATAAAGAAATATCTTTCCTCAACCCCAAAGTTTAACCAGCAAATGTCCCTGCACAGCTGTGGGCCAGGAGAGCAGGCCCTGGGGATCAGCCCCTTAGTTCAGGTGGAGCTCTTCCAGCCGGTGCCCCCTACCAGGAGGTGGGTAGGTGTTCCTAGCCTCTTCTTGCCTTGCCACAGACCCTGGAGGTGCCTTCTGCTTCTCAGATGGCAGGCTAGGAGAGGACAAATCCCAGAGCTGCCTCGAGCCCAGCCACCTTGCTTTTTCCATCTCCCCTGCCAGGCACAAGTGGTGCATGAGCCAGGCTGAACCCAGAGCTGCTGGAACAGCAAGCCCGGGGGATGCCTTATCCAGGCAGGGGGACTCGTCCTGGCTCTCTGTGTTCCAGCAGTTCCTGGTAAGCTCAGTGCTGTGGATCATTTCCTTGCTTTTCCCTGAAATTTCTAGACAGGGGGAGTTGGCTGGCCCTCGTGGGGCTGTAACAGGCCAGGAAGGGATTTAGGACAGCCAAAGCAGGGAGTACATGGCACTGCAATAGTCTCTAAGAAGGCAAGTTTGTGCTAAGAATAGGAGAGGCTATTAAAGCTGGATGGTATGTGGAGGATTTCTGTAGGCATGTGCTGGGGCCGTAAACTGGGAAGCAGTCTCCTGCAGTACAAGTTATTACTGGCCTCGTGGTACCAACAAGATTATTACAAGAGCTGCCAGAGCAGTTCCCTGTCCTTCACCCAAATTTCTGGTGTTTGGTTGGGAGAGAAAAAAAAAAAAAAAAAAAAGAATAATAAAACAAAATCCCAAACCTCTGGCAAGATTTATTATCCTGTCAGCAGTGAAACTCTAACCTGATGTTGGGTTGCCAGCTCTGGTGGACTTGTTCTTCAATAATATAGAAGGTATCTGGGATGTGTTTTTTTTTGTTTGTGCGTGTGTTTTAATGGGCTTTGGGCTTGACTGCACACCCAAAACAGTCAAAAAATAATAATAAAATAAAAATAAAAAATAAAAGCCCAGTCCTGGCTTTTGCTGGAGACTACTGTCTGCTCCAAGCAGCTTTCAGCAAACACAGCTTGGCAGAGAAAATGCTGGTCTTCTGCATCGACAAGGGCACTCTGTTGCGGTGGGGACCAGATGGGGGAAAAACACTTCCAGGGGAGAGGCCTTCCCACCCCACATCTGAAAAGCTAAACCCAGCCAGTGTGTTGTGCAGCTGGAAACCTTGGGGGTGAGAGGGTCTCACTTGGGCTCAGATGTTCAGTGTGTTCCTGTCTCTTAGGACAAGAGGTGATTTGAAGGTGGGAGCACCTGTGATGCCTGCAGAAGCCTGTCTGTATGCAGAACCCATCCTTTGAGCTTCAGAGGGTGGAAGTGTCCTATTAACTCAGCTGTGCTGCACAAACCAGTGTTCTCTGACCCATGACATGCTTCACTTGTGGAGCAGGGCAGGGAGCTTGGTGATAACAGGGCAACTCGGTGACAATGTCTCCCTCCCATCTCCAGCCAGTTTGGAGAAACTGATGGCTGGCTATTGGGGATCTGGGGCTGTTTTTATCTGGTGAATATGAATTTATGGTGCTGGGTAGTCTTCATGTGGAGCCTCTTCATTACCAGCTGTGTAAAAGCATCTTGCATCCTGTGGCTCCTCTGCTCCTGGGGACCCAGCCTCCTGCTCCAGGTAGGTGGGGAGGCAGCTACATGCTGCACACGTCGGCTCCTGTGTATTGGCGAGGAGGCAGAGCCATAGGACGGGTTTGTTTGTTTCTGAAGTTGCCAAGTAATGGGGTAACTGTGGCCAATGAAGGCTTGTGGCCATGAAATTATGCTGGTGCCTTGAAACCCTGCCTTCAAACAGAGCTCATGGGGAGGGATTTCCCCAGAAGCACTGGTAGCTCTTTGTCCCACTTATTTGCATCGCTGTGCTTGAACTTATCTGAAATGTCATCATTATGCTCAGCCCAGGCTTGTAACTGCTCTATTTTTCTGAGCACATAAAAGTAAAGGTGTTTTGCAGCAATTATCTGCTTTAACAGTCCCTTTTTCCACTGCTGTGTTCATTTGCCCTTCTTTTCCTCATTTGCCATGAAGTCCTGCCCCCATCACAAATGTGCACAGCTCAGGATGGAGTTGACGGCCTGTTAGGAAAGATCCCAGAGCTCTGTAGGCACCTGTGGTTAGAGAGCTCCTTGCTCCTCTGTATAATGGGGGAACACCACCCAGGAGAGGACAGCAGGCTCTCAGCCTGTGCTCATGAGGATCTCAAGCCCCACCTCACTTGTAGCCACCCTCTGATGGCCCAGCCTGGGAACAGGAGGCCAGGAGTGAGCAGGACCGGAGTGCTACTGGGCCACAACAGTGTTCCCAGGCTGCAGTGAACATGGGTCTAAAGAAACAAGCAGAGTGGAGCAACTTCACAATGATATTGGTTGCTTAGCCGTCTCTTCCTCCTGAGGTACTCACGTACCTGCAGAATTCCTGCTTTCCCTCACCCTGGGTCTCAGAGGGGTGTAGATGTCTCTCCTCAGAGCATTTCAAGTGCTCAGCAGTGCTTGCACAGCACCACAGTGTCTATCTCCCTCATCCAGCTCCCCATCTCCCTTTTCCGATGAGGAAGATGTGAGAGGGACGCTGAGGTTCCCTCGGCACGTGAGTGTGGCTGGCAGGGGGAACAGCAGCACACCAAACACAAGTGAGGGGCCCAGCCTGGGGCCTGCAGCAGGCAGGAGCTGAATGTGTTGGTGAATGAGGCTTCTCGCTGGGTCCTGGGCCTGACTTCACCGCTCTGTGGCTTCCTCCATTACCTCTGCCTGCATGGGATGTGGTCAGTGCAGGGGCTGGGTGTTACAATGAGAGCTCGTGCAACAGCTCAGAGCTGCTCTATCAGTAGCAAGCACCACGTCTGGGCTCTCAGGATAGCTTTAAAGAAGAAACTGCACATGGATCCTCTTCTAGCCTGGTAAGAAACACAATGCCTTGTGTATGCTGCTGAGTCTTGTGTTGAAAGAGAAGGGGCTGACAGCAGCTTGTCAGGAATGCACTTTCTTCAGCTCTGCTGGCTCTGGAAGGCTTTCATGAAAATGTACAACTGCGATAAACAAGTGAGGCCAGAACCCCTCTAAGCAAAAGCCATGCTCGGGTGGGCAGAGTTTCGCAAGGTCTGTGCTAACCCTCCCCTGCAAAGCACATGCCAACCACTCGGCACATCCCGTGCTGGAGGAATGAACTCATGTCCCCATCGGCTCCCAGCTCCTTGGGGTGCTGCTGGGCCCCACCTCGGGGCAGCTCTGCCACGGGAGCCAGCCCGCTGCTGCCCCGAAATAGCTTCGTTCTGGCAGTGTGAGGTGGTGGAGCCCGGCTGCTATTCTTAACCCTTGGGTCAAGCAGGGTAGCAGTGATGCAATGGAAAAGCTTGGTCCTGTAGTCCCACGTGTGCTGTCAGTGGGGCTGTGAAGTGCAGCTCATCCATCAGCTGCATCCAGACCTGCATCAGGCTGTCTTTCGCAAAGGGCAACGGCCCCAGTGCTGCTGTGCCCCTGGGGCATGAGCAGTTTCTCATTAGCAAAGTGAAATGGTCTTCAGCATGCTGTGATCTGATTGTTGTGTGCATCCTGGCCAGGTTTCCTCACCTCCCGTGCCTCAGTAGGGGCAGGGCTCCATGCTTGGCCCTGTCCTGCCTGTCCCCTCGTTGCGGACATGGGGACTGCAGCTGTGCTTGCTGGCACCTCCACGGACCCTGGGCAATGCCATTCAAGGGTACAGTCCCTCCTTCCATAAGTAGCTGGGGAATGACTGATATGGGCTGGCTTGGCCAGTGCTCACCAGGAGCCATTGATCTCTTCGCAATTCCTGGCTCCTTGGGTCCCGGCAGGAGGCCGCCAGGAGAAACGGGCATGACAAATATCCAAAGGGGCCACACGCAGTGCTCCTGGGAGTGCTCTCCAGCTCCACCTGAGCCACACAAACACAATTATGGCTTTCAGTTTTAATTCAAGCCTGCTTCCCACTTGCTTTTCCATGTTGCTAAGTGTGAGCAAACACCTGCAAACGGGCTCCAAGAGGCAGAACTCTCTGGCTGCCCGTCCTTGTGGCACACGTATCGCTATCTCCAGCTTTGTTTGGGCTTGGCTGGACTTGGCAGGTGCGGGCAGCTGGGGTGCCGGGGGTGTGACTGCAGTGCAGATAGCAGGAAGAAAGCACAGCATTGTTCTGCAGCTGCGTCAGGGCACTGGCCTCACCTGAACCCAGCTTCTGAAGCAGGCGGGTATAGATGGGTGTGAAGTGCTCTGACAAATGCTACGGAATAATTCAGTATCAATTAATATCCATCATAACACTGAGCTTTTGGAGGTGGACACTTCGGGTTGCTCTTCCCAGTGCTGAAAAAGCTAGCTGCTGCAGAAGACCAACTTGTGCAGCTGCTGTGTCTGTCTGAGCCCATTTTTATGGGCAGAGCAGCAAAGACAACGCTGCTGCTGGGCTTCCTCCTCTGCTTGTTTCCTCTTGCAGTCAGGAGTGTAGATTTTTTTTTTTTAAATGGCAGAGCAAAAACCCGTGCAGTCATTAGCCAAGCACAATTCAGGCAAGGTGAGCAGTAGAAATAATATATATATTAATAAATACATGTATATATGTGTATTTATATAAGAAATTAACTCTAATCTCACCTCTTATATCTATTGCAAATTCTGCCACTAAAGACTTGTACTCTAAGCTGGTGATGAGCAGCCCCTTCTGGTCACTGCTGTCCTCTGGTGGGAGGGCAAGGGGAGCAGCAGCCAGCTGGGGAGCTGAAGCTCTGCAGCAGTGTCTGCCTGGAGGGCTTTCCTCTGCACACTTTGCTCTGCTCTCCAGCTTCTCTCCTTGGGCCACCAGCCAGGGAATCAGACGTACTGACCGATGGGCTGGGTTTGTTTTTCCACAGCCTGTTTGAATTGCACCAGTGCTATTAGCGAAACTGAGCCTGCTCATGGCCTTGGGTTCTGCAGATGGCAGCGACCTGAGCTGCTGCTCCTGGGCTTCTTGTGATGGGTGAACATCCTGCACAGATTTCCACCATGCCAAGTACAAGGTGACCACACTGTAACTGCTCATACAGATAAATTAGCCCTGTAAGCAACAGAAGTGCTGTGTATTTGGACTTGCAGATGAATGGGGTAAACATGTGCGATCGCGCAGCTGGGGTCACTGAGCTCTCCAGTGTCCCTGCTCTGAAATAAGGACAGGAATGTACCATTATTCTGGAGGGTGCTACTGTTTGGCTAGTGCTTTGCTCTAGTCAAGAGGCATGTGGCCAAGCTGGAGCAGTTTTAAGGCAGGTCCAAGTCTGGACTGCCTGGATGTTTACTTGGAGCTGGAGCCTTTTGGTTTGGCTCTGCGCACACCCACAAGCTGAGGATTTACCCAGTGGAGGTTCTGCCCTGTGCTGCTCTTCCTGATAAACAACCATCCTAGATCTTCAGCCCGATAAGGCTCCAGGAAGCAACTCGTCCTGGCTTGATAAAAGTAACTGTGCTGGTGCACTGGTGGGCACGGCACTGGGAGCAACATTTGCCTCTGCTGTGGGCTGGATTCGGCTCATACCCGGCTGTCTCTATTACTTCTCCCATCCCAGCAAAAACAAATGCAATCTGCTCACATGTATGCTGCAAGAGCCCTGCCAGGAACAAAGAGGAACTCAAATATTTGTGTTCAGTTGTTACTCTTTCCACTCAGGCAATACATGACAAGCTTCTGCAGAGCCTGCTGGTGCAGGATTTCCACCGTGCTGGCTCTGGCTTCGCAGCCTCACTGAGCTGAAACACCTACAAGTAACAATTGGGTTCTAAGTTGGGGGAAATTACCGAGTGTGATTGAAATGCGGCCTTTGCAAGAAGTCCTCAGACTTTTCCTGTGTCAAATGGATAGTGTCTGCTCTTTGTGCATGGTTTCCTGCAGAAGAGCATTTTCACTACAAATTTCGGAGCTCTGTTACTGATTTCTTTCTGTCCTACTGCCTAGGATGCAAGCTGTCAGCCTGCATGCAAATACTTCAGAGAGCCCAGAAAAAAAAAAGAAAAAAAAAAAGCCTTTTGTTGGAAAGTCCCAAGCACAAAGCCATGTGGAAGGCTCCGTTTCTCTGGGACTGGAGCTCTTATTTTCATTTGGCTGAGCTGATGAAGGAGCCAAAGAGATTTGCTAAGTAATTAATTAATGAACTACAGATCTCTGCTTCTAGGTCCCTGGGAAGCTGCTATGCTTCAGCACTTGGGAAAGCTGGGAACGGGACGGTGAAATGTTCAAGTGTGAACTCAGACACTGAGCTGCACTGGTGTCACTGGGCCTCTTCAAAACTGGGGATAAAGGTGGGAAAGGCATATCCACTTGTATGGGATTTCACAGGCCAGCCTGCCAGGAGTTTGAAGAGGCCCAAGAAAGCCCATGGGGGGTTTTCTGCCTTGCCCTGGGAGCTCTCCTTGCTTCCATGCATCTCGCTGGGTTATTTCTGGAGCAAGGCTCTGTAACAGAGGGAAGGACAGTGGATGTTTCTGCCATGGGTACCCCAGATGGCTCTGGATCATGCCCAGAGCATCCCAGTCCCGTTGGCCTTTCCTAGCATCAGCCTGGACTGGACGATCTCTTTTGCTTAACAAATTCTGGTTGCTTTCTCAAGTTAATTTGGGATTTTTCCATTAGTTCCACTGTGAGTTGTTTTGTTGTTGTTGTTTTTTTGTTTTGTTTTGTTTTGATTTGCTCTGAATTTTCTTATCAGGAATTTGTTAGCCCTGAAATGTAAAGGACTGAGTCTTTGGGCTTAAATACCTTTTATAATTACCTCCTCTTCGTGCTGTACATTGGAAGGTATATCTAGTGTTTCATTTTACACAGCATGCAGTATTCCCCTAATTTCTATGCTATAACATAAAGTTAAATCATCCCTACTTGAGCTAACTGAAAAAAATATTAAAAATTTTCAAGAACTTCAGGAAAAAAAAATAGTGTCAGAGATGAGGCTTTTCCTGGCTTGCTTTTTTGTCGTACTCATTACAGGCAACAGAGACAAGAAGCACTGTTTGTCTGCTTCAGCTGCTGTCTGCATTTCCAAAAAGGATCAATTTTGGCAGGCACTTCCAGCTCCCTGCTTCTTACTGAGGTCACTTCTGAGGCCGCGTAAGAGCTGAGGAATCTCCCAGTAGCCTGCTTCTCCAAGTGCTGTGTCGTACTCTCCTTCCAGGCTCCATCTGACACTTGAAAATCATGCCTAGTGGGGATATAAGGAAAGTAAATATGAAAACATAGATATTCCAGGCAGAGTGCAAAAGGTGGGTAGCCTCTTTGTGGCCCACTTTAGAAATGCTTAAATTCAGTTTATCGGCATGGCATGGCCTGACCCCAACATTTGCTGACATTTGAGGCGCTGGGTAGCGGAGGGCTAAGTCCTTTACGTTCCTGGGTCCCTTTGCACTGGCAGGGGTTTAAGGTCAAAGACATGAGGGTGCAGGGAGAAAACTTTGCCAGGCAGCTTTTGTTTTCCAGCACATAGGGAACTCAGGCTGAAAACAAAGCCTTTGCAGAGGTTATGCATATATCATTGTCTAGGTAAAAACAGTTGATTGATAACTGCTGCTGCAATCAGCACAAGGAGTACCGTTGGAAACTTCCTGGAAAACATACGTACACAGCCAACCTGTTACAAAGAGCTGGGTGATAAGAGGCATTACACTTTAATGAAGTTAACGTGTAAACAATTAAGAGGCCTTGGCTCCTCGGATAACAGCAACGACAACAAAACCAAAAAAACAGCAGGCGTTATGTAAGTCAGCAGTGCATAAGCCGGTCATTATGTGCAGTTACAAAATAGGTTTAATGCCGTCCTTAATTATTGCACACTGTGAACCTGGAACATCGTCATTACTTATGTTCTCCTGAAGTTTTTCACCTCTTCTCCCCTGCCAGAGGTAATCGGACAGGTATTCCAGCAGCCTTGTAGTCTTCATTCCCACCATCAGAATAGCCTAATATCGGCAAGCCTGTTAAAAGCTAAAGGGCTGGCAAGAGCTTTGCTAAAGAAAAGCAATGAAAGGCTAGCCTAAATCCAGAATATGGTGTGCTATTCAGGACCTATTGGCAGGGATGCGGAATAATTCACTGCTGCTGCCATGCATAGTGCTGCCTTTATGCGGGTGATGCTGTGCTGATCGAGGGAGAGCTGGGATGTTTCCTGCGTGATGCAGACAGGCATGTGCCTCTTCTGTATCATGAAAGAAGTGGCTAACTGATTATAGGGAGGGCATCTGATTCATTATGCAACAGCAGATCCTCTATGATTCAGATAAGAATACACTTACGTTATTAAAATGGTATCATTTGCTTCAGGGCCTATTTGTCTACAGTCTTTCTAACTGAATCCAACCACAAAGAATTTCTCTAATCAAATTAGGCTGGTTTGACATGAGTGGGTCTGCGGACTGCAACTCATTCTTCATGACAGTGCTGACTTTCAGTGGCTGATAATGGCTGTATTTTGATAGTTTCTGGAAGATATATATTTTTCTGTATTTCTTTGAATGCTGTTGGGGTGTTCTATTTGCATATAAAGGGACCCTTCCTCTGAAGCTAACTATAAGAAAAATTAAACCTCACATCTACAAAGACATAATCCTCCTAGCTCTCATTCATATGCAATGATCAGCATGAGACTTGCACACAGGAGAGAAAATGAGGGTGCACCTTGCTATGGCTGTCCTTCCTGCTCATGTATAATGGCTCGTTTTGTGTCAGCATCATAGGGATAGTGCTTCTGTGCCTCATGCAACATCTGCACCCATACGTGTAGCAGCAGATTTTTTTATCATGGCCTAATTTGGTGTCTCATGACACATTAAACTGATGCCACAGGGGTTACATGTCTTCCAAGCTGATTCTGTTCCTAAGTATGCTGGCTGGCATTAACCTGATCCTCTGCTTGTGCAGGTCAATGAAGTCAGGTTTGCTGCTTCTGACTGAGACTCTAGGTTTGGATACAAGCAAGATGGTAAATTCTCTGGCTTTTGCTCTCAGGAGGGTAGGCTGCAAGATCAGACTGTTAGTTTGGTCTTAAAACTTGTGACCTGAGGTCTGTGAAGTGCTTGGAATTTGTTTCATGTTAGTTTAGAAGTTTGTTTCTTGACAGAAAAATCTGGTTTTCAGTATAAACCATGAGATCTGATGGAAGTTATGCCACACAAATCTTAATCTGATAAACCAGAAGATAATTTCACCATCAAGAAAATAAGTTCTTTTAAAACAAACAGTTGAAGTGTTCTCTTCTTTCCCCTTGATGCCACTTATATTGCATTCTTTTGCCTGTTTTCCCCCTTTATCCATATGTCAATTCTGGAGAATAAAATCACTATTAACATCTAACCAGAACTGTTGAAATGATGTAAATTAAACCGGACTGGCTGTGATGTTTTAAATGCAAAATGCATTGCATTGCTCCCTGGGCTTAGGTCTGTATTATTACAGTTATAGAAGAGAATTCAAACAGGCCATCAAGATGTCAGATATGTTAAGTGTCAGGTTGAGACTGAATACCAAATTAAAAATAATGGAGCACTTTCTATCCCCAGCAAGTCCCCCAGTGGACAAGCTTTCCTCTGCCAATCCCCTCGTGCTCCTTTGGATTTATGCCTGTTTAAGTGCTTTTATGGCCTCTGGTACTGCAGTCAAGCAGTGCCCCCCAGTATTTAATGTATTTCATCCACTCTACTCTGCAATCCCACTCTCCCCAGTTTAAAGAGAGAACAGGGGCATAGAGAGGCTCACCTACACTATTTAGTTTGCCAGTGTGTTACACGCTTGTAGCTGCAGAGGTGGAAGCAACCTGTGCGGAGCTTCCCAGGAAGTTCGTGGCAAAACAGGGGAACTTGAGGCCACGTTTCCAAAGTCCTGGATGCAGTCAGACTTCCCTGCCCTGTCCACAGGGTCAGCTACACAGCATATAGTTCCTGTTACAGGGCTAAGCAAGTGTATAACCTTTTCGAAGAAGGGGGACCAGTTAACAGTGGTTACAGTATTTTTATCAAATGGTTCATTTAAGGCTACTTTCTGGTTTCTGTCTCCTCACCTAATGTTTGCAGTAGAATATAGGGGGACTGTGTTTAGGTACCAGCTAGTATGAACAGTTTGTTGCATTTGGTTATGCTTTCTGTAATTGGATTATATTAATGCTGCTATTCAAGCCTCGGAGCTGCAAAAAGTGTCCCATCCTAACGACACAACCTCAGCTCAGGTCCCCTGTTAATGAGAGGGTGGACACAACTCTTCCTTAAAAGTTTCTCAAGAGTTGAAAAGATGATGTTGGTGTCCTGCTTGTTATGGTATGTTAATTTTAAACGTGCTCTTGTCAACCAACAGCCCAATAGCTTTCCTTCCCTCTGGGTTTTGTGAGGTTAATCCATGAGTCACGGAACATTTGACTAAATTTCATGAGTCATGGAAAACCTCTGTAGTCTTCATAGTTTTGAACAATCTTGTCCAGTACTGCCAGGTCGAGTGCCTTCCCAATGCCTGGATGTACCATGATTGCATCCTGCAACACTTTATAGTGTCAATAAAAACAAAACTGTGGACAGAGAATTCCTAAATCATGGTTAGCCTTTTTTCTCCTATTTTGATTCAGCTTTATTTTATTATTATTATTTTTTTTTTACTCGTGACTGTACCCTGTTTTACCTGACAAAGGGCAAATGACAGCAGGGCTGCTTGCTGAGACACATACATTTCTGATCTTTAATTGGATGTAGCAATTACTGTATTATAGTTGCTTCTTAAATCAAAGTAGTACAGAAATAATTATGAAAAATTAAGTCTTCAAAGACCTTACCATTTACACAGATGAGAGGAAAAGGCAGGCATCGAGAGGAGTTAAGTAACTAAATACCTTTCAGAAATGCATCTCTCCTTTGTGAGGCAGGAAGTCAGCATCTAGATAACTCCAAGCCCTGTCAAGTGCTTCAGCTAAACTGCATTTCTGGGTAGTTGCCTTCTGTATTCCTAGAGCAAAAAGCTCAGATATTTGCTTAAAAAAAAAAAAAAAAAAAAAAAAAAAAGAGAGAGAGAGAGAGCAATTAAAACAAACAAACACGCCAAACAAACAAAAGAGAAAAAAAAAAAAAACACAAAACAAAACAAAACTTATTTCATTGCTTCCTTGTACTTAGATCTTCTGCCGTGAGGCATAAGTGCTGGGGTACAGATATGGCCAGGTAGGACACCTTAGCAAATCTGGCGCATTTTTGTTGTTCTTGTTGTTGGTTTATTTTTGTGTGTGTGTGTTTTTTTGTTTGTTTGTTTGTTTTTGTTTTGTTTTTTGTTTTTGTTTTTTTTGTTTGTTTGTTTTTTTGTTTTTTGTTTTTTTTTTTATAAAATGAGCCCAGAGGAATTCAGCACTAAAACTTTTCTGATGCTCTGCTGAAAACCTTTTTTCCCCTCGTTGCTTCAGGTGTCAGTGTTGAAGTACTGTCCCTCTCTGGTTTCCTAGAAACGTGCAAGGACAAGGGATCATTGCTTTGGAGGATTGCAATGAGTGTGCTGATCCCAGCTTCTTGTTGTTGCAAACAGCAGTGTTGAAACTCACTACAATGTTCATCTGTGCCTAATTTTATATTTCTGTGAGGCAGTCAGTTGAAAAAGCTGGCAGTCAGTTGAAAAAGCTGGCTGATAACAGGTCCGGAGGAAGAGCCTGTTTTTTCCCAAGCGCTTTTTTTTTGTGTGTCTGTAGGAGCTGGACAAGGATGATAACATCCAAGGTCTGAGTTACGCTTAACTGCTCTTCTTGGGGATTTAGGAGAGACGTTCTCAGCTTCTGCCCCAAATTAGTACACTGAAGACAAATCACAGAAAGCAGGAGAGAGCTGAGCATTATGCAGCCTGCTCATCTAAGGTCACGCTTTAACCTTGCCTGTGTCAGTCCTGCCAGATATTTGCCCAAACTGCTCCAAAAATGCTCCCACAGTGATGCTGCTCTGCTGCCTGGGCAGCCTTTCCATGTTGGTCCTGCATCTGGAGAGAAGCCAAGCCTAAAGGCTGAGCAGACATTCTCTGAAACATACGACTCTGTAGATTTGAAATAGAAGGGACATGACACTCCTCCTCCTCCCTCTCCTCCTCCTCCTCCTGCCGTGAGGTGAGAGGTTATTTTTAACACACAGATCACCAAACCGAGGGCCGGTGGTGAAGTGTATTGGGGCTGCTGGAGAGGATGTTGTTGACTTTAGACGGTTTTGGAGCAGGTCCCAGAGGAGCAGGCTGCAGGCTGAGTCAAGGCCCATGTCCCCTCCTGACAAACCTCGGCTTCCCCAGGAGCGGCCTGAGGGGCCCAGTGGATGTCATGGACCTGGGTGAGGAGGAAGAAGGTGGTGGGGACGGAGTTGTTCATACCCTGGAGGGAGCCCACGTCTTGTAAGGAACTGCACGACGATACCTGCTGATTTACGGACAAGCAGTGTGTGTTTTGGCAAGCAATAGCTTCCAATTAGCCTGAAAACAGACTCCTCCGAGTGGAAGATTTGCAGACTCTCTCTTATTTATTGGCAAATCTCAATTTAATATAATCAGTTGTTTGACAGGCAGGTTAGGTAATGGTCCTTGATGTGGGCACTAACAGATTTGAACACTGAGTACAGCCCCCAGAGCCCTCTGCCAGCAGCTGAAATGCATCTGATATTAAAATGTAAGGGAACCTATGAAGCCCCTTGCCAGAGCACCTTGCTGAGTACATTAAAACACTGCCTTCAATAATTCATGAAATCTGTTCAGTGAGCTGGAGTCTGTGTGTGGGGAGGGGGGTAATAAAATATCTCAGACCTGGCCTGCCAGGATAATTGAGTGGCTGGTTAAATCTCTCAACAGTATTAATCAATAAAGGGGCCCACAGTGTAAATAAATCCCGAATGTAATATGACAGGGCTGGGGAAGTGCATGGAAAGTGATTCTTCCTCTCCTGCATATGACGCGAGGTGCCATACTGCTAGAGCAACTGGCATCTGAGTGCACTCCATATTCTGAGTTCCTTGCAGCTGAGTTCAAACATTCAACCTTTCCAGCCGTGCTGGCCCATGTTTAGACGTCACCTAAATGTCTTTGATTCAGCTGTGTGTGTGAGGGGGGAGCAGCTGGCTGTGAGCACTGGGGAGTGGATTCTAACTCCGTCATTTAATTCAGTTTCCATCACCAAAAGCTGATGCTGTGAGAGGGAGGATCATTCCCTCTCTCAGATAAGAGTACTTCAGCAGAGCCAGAATGCTGTTTCTGCAGAACCTGTGTGAGGTATGAACAAATACTCTTAACATAGCTTACACCACTGCTGTATATTTACTTATGTTTTCAGAACTCCAGATAAATTTACTCGTTCAGCCTCTCCAGGAAGGTAATGTGACATGGCTGTGTTCAAAGCACACATTTTAGCATAACCCTGCTGAAGTTCCACTGAGGTCTGTGTTTTACCCTTACTGTAGCTGAGCCAGAATCTAACCCACTTGCAGACAGCTGAAAGAGGTGAGAATAAAAGATGTAATTTTGATTTACTCCTGCAGCTTGTCTTGTATTCCATTAATGCTAAGCTAATATTTGCTTTTACCATTTACGGATATTGGTGTACGTATGTGTTTTCCTTCCACCAAAGTGATTTCCAGTCAATTACTGGATATTCATCTCCTTTACTCCTTCCTGATGAATCTGGTAAAAATTCCAGTATTCAGGTTACTGTTGGCTCTGCCCAGATACTTCTGGTTATGCTCAGCTATTAGGCGGTTTGTGGAAAGGAGATGTGTAACCGGTTTTAACATGTCCAAATTTTAATTTAATTTTGAATCTACACAAATAGTGTCTGCTTTTCATTCATCCTCTTGTGCTAGGCTGTCCATCTTTTTCTGGCTATGAAATACCAAGAAAAGTTTCCAATGAATTACCCAGCAGCAGCACTACCTCTGTGTCCACCGATGACTGTACCACACAGCTCATGCTAAAGCTCATCTCAAGGCTTAAGCTTTCATTTCATGTGAGGAGATGTGTGGCCAATTAACAGGCTTGGTCCCTGTGCAGTCACATCTTGCTCATGTGCCCGAGCCTGATAGTTTGGCATTTCCCTTCCTCCAAAAACACGGATATGTTTTCCTGGGTCCTTATCGTCTCTGTGAGGCAGTCATTGTAAAAAAAATACTACAGAGGAGTGCCCTGGAAATTCCCTCAGTGTCTCACAGAACTTTGATTTCAAAACAGAGTTACACAGTGATTTAAATAACCTGTTCTTTATGATCATATCCAGCCAAGGATTCCCCCACACCTTCCAGATATGTTGGTTTATTTCTGTGATGCTTCTGGTCTCTCATCAGACACTGTGGGGAACACTGGCATGGAGTTGCTGAACTAGAAAAGCAAAAACACTAGGTTCTTGGGAAAGACAGCTGTCTGGCCCATGCAGAAGCATCAAGAAGCATGTCGTGTATCTGGCATAGGTTCTCTGAGATGTGAATATGGGTCTTTACTCTGCTATATAGCAGCAAGTGTAAAATGTTACTTGTCTAGAAGAAATAGTCTAATGGATACATCTTCCACCAAAGCTCTGGTACATATAGCCAAGTACACACAGCAGCAAGAAGCTTGGTGTGTGCTAGCCCTCCATAGAATCCACCCAGCTCCTAAGGTAGGATTTGCAGTCCAGGGCGAAGTCTATGCTGCTCCAGGATACTGGTAAAAGTTAGCTGGTTTAAAAATAGTGTTACTGTACCTACATGAGCTTCATTCGCACCTTGAGCTGCACTGGTTGTGTATATAGGTCATTTATTCCTTTGGTTGGACTATGATGAGAACAATTATCCCTGGGTGGAAATCTTTATTCTTTGTTCTAAATCTTTATTCTGTGTTTGCTTGTTCTTACACAATTCCTTCATAATCCTGTTGCTTTAGCCAATTCGACAGAATAGAATTGTGTCATAGATAATTACACAGTACCTCTGCAGCACTGAGGTGAGGATGGCACTCTTGGATTCCTGCAGATAGAAATGGACATATTTATGACTGCTAATTAAAACATCATATTGGAAAAGAGTTTCATTTGAATCACCAGGATATCAGCTATCTCACTGCTTGTCTTCACATGTGAATGACAAAAAGTTGCACTAACTTGCAAAAGAATTTCAAGAAAATATTCGAAGGTTTCCCACAGCTGGGTGTATGCTTGTACAGTTCTCCACCCGTCATAAATCACAGCAGATCTTCCCCCAGCCATGCATTAGTAAATTGATCTATATATTCTGTCCCCTAAAGATGAATGCCTCCATCTGAGAAGCAGTTGAATACCTGTTGGTGGTAGTACTTACATCATTAACAAATGGGAGACTATCAGAGGAGAACAGAATTTACATGTGTTGGATGCTGGCCTAAATACAATCTCTCACAATTCTGGACATTGGGGAAGAACTGATAGAGCATAAGTGTTTAATCAGCAAACCACAGTGGAGAAAAAAAAATAAAAATCCTACTTTCAATTAAAAAGCTTTTCAGTTGGCCTTCTTTGTTCCAACATGAACAAATGTTTTGTTAATACTATGTGTCTACAGACTGCACTCCAAACATCTCAAAACTGTATTTGCTGTCAAGTGGCATTACGTTTTATTAGTTATCCTTGCGAAGTTTTAAAATCTCTGTAGAAATTTGATGAAATCTTTTCACTAGCCTATTTTTGGAAGATGTATTTGAGCCATTTAATTGCTACAGGTGTTAAGCTGTCAGTACAAAGATCGTGTAGTGCCTCAGGTGTACACAGGGCATCCAGTACAGCTTGGTCCTGATCCCTGTAGTGATCGCTGAGTGCCTTCAAATTTCTTGTGCTGCTTTGAAGTTTAACTTTTTCCACTAGAAAGTTACACACTGAGCCTCCAGGCCTGCATATAAACAAATCCACTTTGCTTAAAAGAAAAATACATGTCAGTGGAGAGGAGGCTGACTTTGCTGCCTGCAAAGCAGGCAACTGCATGCAAAAAGCTACCTTAGAACCCAGGTTTAATCAAAATCTGTTTAGGTTGCACATTTTTTTCATAGCCATCAGCACGTGAAATAACAAATAAGCACACACAGTACAGAACAATTGAACAGCGTTCATATCAACTTCCTCCTCTGCCCTAACTAGAACTGTGTGTCTCTGCTGCGATAGCAAAACAAAGGCAGAAGCACCTGTGGTCACCAGAGATTTTACCACAGTTGTTGCAAGAGCAGGCTTGCAAGCCCTGGCACCCTGGCTATATTCCAGCGAAGGGGGGATACAAGATTTTGCCTACCTAGAAATTATCTCAGAAGTTTCAAAACATTTTCTTCACTTCCTGCCTTAAGCTTTTGCAACTGTTAGGTTCTGTGTTAAAGACAGCAGCTTTGAAACAGCTGGTAAATTCCTGTGTCTGTCACTTGCCAAGTAGCTTTACTTTTTATTTTCTAGTTTTGCAAGTTTTGTGATGTTTGCCATTTTGCTAGTTTCTGAGTTCATTTTTAAATTAACCGCTTGTGATCATTGACAGAAGCCTGAAATTGTGGATGTCATGGGCCTAGAAGTGATACAGCAAACAAGTAGCTTAAGCATATTGTGTTTTTTAAAATGTAATAAGTTTTTAATTCTGAGGGTTGTCAGTACTGAAATCACAAATATACACCAGGCTCGTTTTGGACTGAAGGCCATTGCAAATTCACATAAAGAATACCCTTCACTCGCACAATTCCCCCTAAAAGCTTAACTCTGCTGGAGTTTGAGGCACAAACTACCACTGATCAGACACTGCGGCTTCTGTATCTGGTTTTGGGACAAGCTGTCATTTTTCCAGATACATTTTAAGTTCAGAACAGCACCTGAACATGAGTTATCTAGCAGACGAGGGCAACAGAGCACAGACCAGGCACCGTATCAGCCAGACACTGCCTTTGAGCAAGGCCTGACGCTGTGAGGTGCTGCCTGTTCCTCACTTTTGCCGAAAACAGCGATAACTGCAGCTGTTGGGCGTCATGACACTGAGTACCCTCAGCCCTGCATGTCTGCAGAGCCGGCCGGCCTTGTGTTTGTTTGCACTGTCAGATTACGACAAAATGACATTTTGGGTGAGCTGACGACATCTGGATGCCATCCCCTGACGCGTGCCCACCTGGCAGCTACGGGTAGAGGAAAAGGGCCGGGATCCGAACACGGATCGATGCCACACGATTGAGCAAAAAGCAAACCCCACACTGCGAGGCACAAACAGACGCGCTACCCGAGACGCGTGCTGTCTCTGCAGCTGGAATAGCGTGTTCTGATTTTTGTGTTTTGATAAGGATGCAGACGGGGACAGGGTGTGGGGGCTAGAAAACGGCCCTGGATGTGGGGCTGAGAGCCATTCCGATGCCCTCGGAGGATGTCGGAGAGAAGCAGCAGCGGGCCCCAGGGTGTGCAGCACAAGCTGCCTGTGGAAGAGAGGGGTCTCAGGGTGCGCCCGGCCATTGCCCCTGCAGGGATGATTTTATATTAAATTTTGAAAAACTTGCCATTTATTTAGTTATTTACATTTCTGAAAGATTTTATTGTGGGGGGCGGAGCGGGAGAAGGCTGCCACCACTGCCCCCACAGAGATGTTTTTATGGTAAATTTTGAAAAACTCAGTGTTTATTTAGTCATTTGAAACATTTCTGACTTGTTTGGGGAGGGGGGAGAGAGGTATGGGGGCCCTGACACTGCCCCCTTAGCAACTTTTTTGTGGTAAATTTTGAAAAACTCGCTATTTTTTAGCCATTTGTAACACTTCTATAAGACTTTTATTGGGGAGGGGGAAGGAAACTCAACATCTACTTAGTTATTCGAAACATTTCTGAAAGATTTTTTTTTTTTGGAGGAGGGGGGCAGCTGGCAGACGGCAGCACAAACCCCCCCGGCTTCCAGCTCCTTGCGGGGGGTCACCCAGCGCCCCGTCGGTGCCTCAGGGCCGGGGCGGGCGGCGCCTTTAAACGCGCCGGGCTCGGCCCCCTGCGCCTCAGGTGGCCGCCGCCGCCGTGCCGGCCGCTCCCCCCCTCAGCGCCGCGCACTGCGCCTGCGCCGCCGGGGCCGGAGCCGGAGCCGGAGCCGGAGCCGGCCTGTGTGGGGCCGAGCCGCGCCGCGCTCCGCCGGGCTTTGTGTGGGCCCGCAGCGGGCGGCGGAGCTCGGGGAGGCGGCGGGGACCCCGCGGGCGAGCCCGGAGGGGCGTCGGGCCGCGGGCGGCCCTCGGGGTGGCTCCGCGCTTAAGGTGGCTCCGCGCTTAAGGTGGCAGCGGCGTTAAGGCGGAGCGCGGCTGAAGACTCGCGGCCAAGCCGCGCCTGCCGGGCGGGCCGGGCCGGGGCTCGGCACGGGGAGAGGCGCCCGAAGCGGCCGCCCCGGGGAGCGGAGCCCGGTCCGTGCCGAGCGGGGCGCGGGGAGGGCCCGCCGCTGAGCAGCCGGCTCCTTCGCCGCCGCCGAGGATGAGCGGCGCCCGGCCCTGCTGCAGGAAGAGGCAGCCCATGGACGGAGGCGAGGGCGGGCGGAGGAGCCAGACGCCGAGCTGCCGAGGGGCTGACAGCAGCGGGGCTGCCCCGCGCCGGCCGGCACCCAGCTCCTGACCGCCCTCGGCAGCGGGGCAGGCCCGGGGGAGACCCGGCCCGTGCCAGGGAGCTCCCGCATCGCCGCCACCGCCGCTTCCCAGCCGCGAAGTTCGCCCCGGCAGCGCCATGGAGACGGTGGGAAAGTTTGAGTTCAGCAGGAAGGACCTGATCGGGCACGGAGCCTTCGCCGTCGTCTTCAAAGGCAGGCACAAAGAGGTGAACGAGCTCTTCTTCTCCTCCTCTTTATTAATTTTTATTTTTCGCCCCCCCCCCCCCCCCCCCCCCTTGAACTTGGGCCCGGTGCCGCTGGGAGCTGCCTCTGCCGAGCTCGGGCTCCCCCCGCCTCGGCCCTGACAGCCGGGGACGTACCGGGAGAGCCACCCTCCAGGGAGAGCCACCCTGCGCTGGATTTCCCATCCTCAGGGCTTGGGATAAGCCGCGGCTCCCGCGGCGTGTTTATTTCTAGCGATTAAATAAGAGGATAACCGGCGTATCGAGTAATAAGAAAAACCCGAACCTTGGGATTTTATCCTCGGTCTGGCGAGCGTAATTCAGGAGAGGGCAAGTCTGAACAAGTGAGGGATATGCACCGGGGCCTTCTGTGGTGCTGCAGGACGCTTCTTTCTGTAGTGTTCGCAGCCTGTTCAGAGGCCGCTTATCCCAGCCTACATTTATGGTGAAACTGGCATCTAGCTCTGAATTACATCTGCGCTTCTTCACTTTCAGAAACCTGAGCTGGAAGTAGCTGTGAAATGCATTAACAAGAAGAACCTTGCAAAATCACAGACACTGCTGGGCAAGGAAATTAAAATCCTGAAGGTAAAGGCAGACAGAGTCCTTTTCTTCAGTCTTTGTTCTCTATGTCCATTGTTGCTCCTAACTTACTGTCTTTGTTTTACTTTTTCTAGGAATTGAAACATGAAAACATCGTTGCCTTGTATGACTTCCAGGTAAATACATTCATTTATGGCAAAGCTTTCTAGATTTGGGAGAGGTTGAATGGAATTGTTGGAGTTTTGTTTGGTTTTGTTTTTGTTTTTTTAAACAGTTTGTAATTTAACAATTTGTTATCAAATATATTTCTGAGAAAAAAGTCTCCTCATAAGTTATGGAAAGGTAGACAAAGATGGCTAAGCAGCTCGTGTATGAATTGTGCTCTGGACAATAAAACTTAGGCAGCTGGGAGCTGAGGTGGGAGCTCCTGTTCCCAGGATACAAATGCAGTGTGTGGTGAGTATGTTTGTGCTGGAAGCTCTTGAGTTCTCAAAACATCAGAAATAAAATAAAATTACAGGAGTTACTCTGGGCACACCCGCCTTTTATTTTTCTTCCATGGGTCTGGATATGCCTAAGAAAACTTAATTTTCCTAGACAATGTAGAAATAGTGTGACCGTGACTTTGTAGCATATGATTGCCTTTGGTTCCTGAGGATTTTCATTTGCATTTTTCTGTTGTCCTTGTGGCAATCAGTAAGTGTTTAAAAATTGCAGCAGACGTTTTTAGATTATTGTGGTTTCCCACAGCTGCTTTTTCCTTCGAAGTCAGCTCTGAAGGACTAATCTAAGGGGCTAAAACTGATCTACTCTGAAACCCAAGTTCTCCAGTGACATTTCTTTTTTTTCCTTGAGTTTCTGGTTAACTTGCTGCGTGGCCTGGTGGCGTGAGTTTTTTTTCTCCAGCATTAGTGATGCTTTTTAAGAAAAACACTGCAGGATATAACAGCATGAAGTGGAGTCCTTCTGTTTGTGGAGGCAGGGGCTGGAGGCAGCCTGTCGGCAGTGCTGTTTACCCCGAGGCCTCACACTGGCAAGTGATGGCTGTCGGTTTTGGGGGCCCAGGACCCCATGCCAGACCCCGGTAGCCACCGGTCCCGTGCCGGGGGGCTGCCTGCCGTGTCCCTGGTGTCACGAGGCCCATGTTTGTTGACATTCCTCCTTCTGCATGGATTGGTTCGGGCGGCCCCACGTCACCCGCAGCACGGTGCAGCCTGGTCGCGGTGCCTCCTGGGTGTTGTAGTCTGCCCGTGTCGCCCTGGCTCTGTGGCCCTGGGGGGCTGCATTCCCCTGTGCCCCTGTCCCTGGGGACAGGGTCACGGCCAGGTGCTGCAGGGGGCCGCTGGGGTCAGGTTCCTGGAAAGCACCAAGTGCCTGGCGTTGTTTTTGTTGGAGGCGGGTGGACATGGGGGATTTTAGGTTCTCTGGGAGGGAGGTGAGGCCACTGGGAACAGGATCGCTTCTTGGAAATGCCCTTTGGGTGGGAGGCCACCTGTTCTCTGCTCCCAAACCACCCTGCAGAGCTGGCCTTGCAGAGTCACAGGGCAGTGACTGCCTTTGGCCTGATGCACCCTGCAGAGAAGCACAGGGCTGCAGAAGCTCCCTCTGAGCACAGGCCACCCCAGGCTTTAGGATCTCTTTTTTTTTTTTTTTTTTTTAATTTTCCTTCCCTGCATGCCTAAGTGTGCTTATTCTGTAACTTCTCCATTGAGAGGGCAAGTGGCTGCTTCTGTCTTCCTCTGTAGTGTGCATTTGTATGAAGTGTTACAGTGCTGGATTTACTTCTTGCACATCTTTCAAAACCTGTGTGTTGTGTTAAACTCTCCTTGCTTCAAGTAGCTGCCTGATAGGAAGCAGCTCAAAGATATTTCCTGCAAAAGGAATGACTTCATAACTGCAGCAGTGCATTTTTCTCCTCATGGGATGGCAAATGAGCTTTAGTTAACTTCTGTGTATAGCAGCATGGCCTGGTGAGGTATTTGCAAGAGGCTGTGTAAGATGCCACGAACCAGAAACTTGGGACCGGCCCTGTGCTCAGGGCATGCCCGAGTGTGCATTTAGTTACCGGCGTTGTCAGACGCTCTGTGTATGACCTGGGCAATTTGGTTTCTTGGACAAAGTGAGGTGACTTACCCTGTGAGTAGGGATGTTACCAGGGTGTGGAATCCCCTCTGGTGTAAGCTGGCCTGTAATCAGGCACCTGCAGAGGTTGTGTGTGTGGTGCCTGGTGTTTGGCCCTGTTCTGTGTTCAGGAGTTGTACGAGTAAACAAACTATCTGCAGAGGTAGCAGTGCAGTTCTGCAGAAGTCTGCCTTCTGCCATCCTTTCCTTACTTTGTGGAAAAGACTCCTTTCAGAAGAAGAGTTTAAAAAAAAAAAAAAAAAAGATGCTTCGTTCATAGATGTATATATGTTTACCCTTCAGAGTGCCGTGGGAACCCTTACCTTCTAGGCTTTCTGAAAGTGAAGAGGTTTATTCTGCTCTTACAACATCAGAGAGCAAAAAGGAAAAAATGGCTCCTGTGAATCTCAATGTTGCATTTTGTCTGTCTTTCCTCTGCACCTCCTCTCAGCAGTGACTTGAACTTTTACTTGCATCGTCCTTACACACAAGGAAATGGTTGCCAAAACCACAGAGGCTGTAAGCGAGCGATTACACCCAGCAACGCTCTCGTTCCCATTTTCCTAGTTATAAGCTAATGCTAACCAGGCCCCATACATCAAGATTTTTGATGTGATGCCAGATTTGCCCCCAGACAGGCACTTGCAGAGCTGATACCTAGTACTGACAGCAGCTCACACCCTTGCACATGTATTTTATCCTTCAATTTGTAGAAAATTGCTGTGTTCCTTATTGTTTCATAGGTCTTTGTGGTACTGTCTCATATACAGTGACAAAATAAGACACTTACCAGGAATAAATGATCCTGGTGAATGTTTAATGCAGAGAAGTGTGGTGTCTGGGCTTTTATAGATCCCCTCACCAGGGTCCTAAGAGCAGCATCATTAAATGAGAATGGCTCACAAAATGAAATATGCATATTCCCATTATTATGTGCTCATGTATTAATGAGAGATATTGTGAATAGTCTAGGAGCCTAATGAGACAACCCCTGCTCAAGGGGAGGATAAATCACGTGTTATTGCTTTCCTAAAAGTACTACACATTTAGTGTCTGTACGGAGTTGTGCTGCAGATCTTTCCTGGGCACAGGAGTTGTTTGGCATAGAGTAAAAACCTTCCATGTGCAGGGTGTGTTAGTTGCTACTGAACAACTTCTGGCTTGCAGGGGAGCTAGAGTTGGGGCTTCCAGGCTGCAGTGGTCCAGAGGAGTGCAAGAGTCCAGAGAGACATCTGGAGACCAGGAGGGTTTTTACTGTTTTTGAAGACAGCTGAATGAGATCTTGTTTCTGAGGTGGAAATCAGGGACAACAAGGAAATGTTCACTTCCATTGTATGAGGTTTTGGTTTGGGAAAGGTTTCTTAGAACACGGATTTCAAAACCAGCTCAGCTCTTTGTGCATGCTGACACTGAAAGATTCCTCCCCCCGTGCTGTTCTTTCACCAGGAAGCTTGGTTAAATAGGTGCCAAGTAAAGATCTTACGTGTAACTGTGTTGGTGCTGGGGCAGGTTTACTCCAGTACTGCAGAGCAAAGCAACCCTAGCCCAGCTGCTCAAGGCCTGCAGAAAATCCTCTACTTGTGGACATAAATCATGCTTTAGATATTAAAAAAAAAAAAAAAAAAAGTGTTTTCCTGCATGACCTGGGCAGAAGAATTGCTTTACCAGCACATCTTCCCTGGTTGTGTGTTGTGATCTGAGCTTCCTAAAACAGCCCGGCCATGACTGCTTTTGTGGGTATTGTTGGTTGTTGTTTTTTTTCCCCCCCCATGGGTGGGAAGTAGAAATGCAGTCGTTAACACCACATAGGGCACGGAACTGCTGAGTTTCTATTTCAGCCCCGGTTACCCGAGGGTCTGCTTTCCATAATTTAATGTCGAGCTGGCTGGTTGTGCTCATCAGCTGGGAATGAGCTCAGAGGAATGCTTAAATCACTCGTGCAGTGAAGTCTCACCAAAAACATGTCTGCTGGGGTGACTGTATCACCTCGAGCTCCCAAAGAGTGGACAGAGACCAGGGAGTCCTTGCAGTGCAGTTTTCCTTGTACCCAAGGATTGGGGTGGCAGGACAAAGGTTCTTGGGCTGAAGGATCAGGTGCCCTGGGCTCGTCCTTGGGGCCAGGTACCAACAGGCTCATTCTGTTGCTGCTTTCCATAAAAGTCCCGGTGATCAGTAGGATCCTGGCTGTTTGGGCTGCCACGTGCTGTTGTGTTCCCTGCACCATCCTGCTCTGACACAGAGCTTTTAGCTGCCAGTCCCCATCTCGTGTCCCCTGGCACAGCTCCGTGAGCAGCAGCGTCCTCTGTGCCCTCCAGCACCGCTCACTTCTGCTGCGGTGCTTTGCTAATCTGCTGGGGGGGATGAATCAGTGCTGCTGCAGCGTCACCTCCCTCCTGCCACTGCTCGTGCCACCTAACGCAGGATCTCCTCCTCCTCGGGCACTGCCGTTCAGGTGCCGTGTCGCAGGGGACACGGGGCTCCATGGGGATGCTTGGGATGAATCAGGAGGCACTCTGTGCCTGGGAGATCACGCTCCTGAGGTCAGGCAGACTGCCTGGTTAAATCCTGTTTTAATTCCATCCCTGAGTGAGGCTGGCAAGCTGCCTCCTGAGTGGGTGTGAGGTGCAGGCTCCTCTGAGCACTGCCAGGCAATCCGGCAATCCTCCTCCTGTTTGTGCTGCGGCCGAGAATGGGGAGCCTGCTGTCCTGCTCTGTCAGCATCCTCGCATCTGCTGGAGGCTGTCGCTGTTACTGGAGGCTGGGCTGGCCTAATTTAGAGCTAGAAGGGGGAGAGGATGGAAAATCCATCTGTTCTCTGCCAGAAAGCTTGTAGGGTGAGGCCTGAGAGTTAAATGAATTGAAGTAGCTACATTTATGGCAAGTAGAGTATTTTATACTATATTTTATCGTCTTACATTTCTATCTGATCTTGGCTTCGTTAGCTGGGTACTCCACTGCGCAGGTGACAAATGTCTAGCAAATGTTGACCACTAAATATAGACCTTAGAGGAGTCAGTGAGCTTTTTTTAGAGGGAGTGGCCTTGTTGCATTTCTGAAATGGTCATCCCTGGTTTGCTCATCCTGTATGCAAAGCACATACCTGTGTCCTTCGCACGTGGTGGCGATGTCACGGCAGAGCCAGCGATGTGGAAGGTTAATGGCTCTGAGGCTGCCCTGGAAGGTAGCATTACTCAGGCTGTAATGGCAGATGAAGGAATGTTTCCCAGGAGTAATTGGAAACTGGTAGGCAGGTGTGCTCGCTTGGACGGCAGGGCTCTGGTAGCGGCTGAGGTGCTGTTCACACTGCTGCTCTTTGGCCTTCATCCGTGTTTCCATCATGAAAATTTCCACTGCTCGAGTCCTTGTGGTGACTGAATGCAGTTGCTTCAAGTGGATGAAGCAAGGAGGTAGAGGTTTGGGAGGCAGACGGGAAGAGGGGCTTTCTAATTGTGTTGGCAGGGGAAGAATGTCCCCGAGCAATGGCTGACTGGGGCTGAATTCAGACGGAGAACCATTGCTCGAATTTCTTCCAAATTTTTGTAGGTCCAGACCAAAACCCTGTTGGTTTTGAGACGGGATTGGACTCAACCCTAAAACAGGAAATTGCAATCAAAGTGTGTGTTGCAGAGGCTCAGCTCAATGCTTGAGAGGGTATAGAGAATTAAGGGTAATTAATTCACTCTCATGTGTCTTCCTTTTTCCTCTCTTTTCTGCACCCCATGCTGTCCCACGTGTTGATACCAACCAAAAAGCCTTTGCACAATGGTCAGACTAGCAAACAGCAAGGGTAAGGGCAGTGCTGAAGGCAGGAGTTTGAGCTGGATGCCTCCCTTGGTTTGGGCAAGCTGCTAGAGAAGCTCTGCTCCTCTGAAGAGGACACGGCTCTTCTGTCAGGCAGACAGCCTTCAGCACGAGGCAGCAGGGAGTGAAAAGCTGAGCCCGGGGTGGTCAGCAGAGCTGGTGGTCTTTGATCTGCCCAGTCAGGAGTACAAGGGTGGGTTTTTGTGGGTTTGTTTCAAAACTTTTGCGTGTGGGTTTATCATTGTTGGGGGATTTTTTATTTTTTTTTTTTATTGCTTTCACTTGTGTTCGTGTAGCACAATGAAATGGCAAACCTGATGGAAAAGAGAGATCAGTGGGGTGGTCTTCCAAGGCAGCAGCGTTTCTCAGGTGTGGAGCAGTTAAATCTACTTTACTTAAGAGAAGCTGTCTTAATTATCTTTGCCAGATGTTATGGCTCCTCCCTGAGAAATAAATGTCCACAGCAGAATCCAATAAAAATCTTTGCCAACAGATAGCTTTAGGGCCTCTTTGTGCTTAGAGTATAGCAAAGAGGTGTTTTAACCGGGATGCCGCCTGCTTTATGATGTGAGGCCTTAAATACCACTGTAAATGTGGAAGGATGCTCTCCGCACGCAAAGTGAGGATCTCAAAGCTGCCTTGGCTTTGATGTCTGAGGCTGTTTCAAGGTGGGGGATTGAGAGAAATGAATCAAATCCTGCATCGCTGGCTGCTGAAGGCAACAACGTTCAGTCTGGCTGCGAGAACACCCGGCTTGTCTCCTAGCATCAGAGTAACAGGAGGAATTAGGTCAGCTCAGCTGGCATGCTAGCCATCAGCCAGGCAGCACGCTTCAGTTGTGGGCAGTGAAAGATGCTGAATTTCAAGCCATCAGAGCTCCTATTTCGCGAAGCATCCCCGTGTCCAGGAGCAGATGGGCCTCCCGGCAGCTCCATGCCCGCAGCACGGGGGCTGCTGCCCCAGGCGTGAGGCGGTGTGAGGCTGAGCCCAGATGGGGCCGCTCAGCAGCTTAAAGCCTGTGGTTTGTTGCTGGGTCTGTGCCTTGTGATAACCCTGCACGCACAACGGGGCAGTTCAGTAACTTTCTTTTTGGAGGCTTTTTTGTGTTTGACACATACGCGTATGCTTAATTCAGCTGGCGGTTGTAGCCAGCCTGCTCAGACATACTCTGCTTTCTTTGTCTTAGAAATATTGCAGATTGAAGCCCGTGGTACCTGGCTTCTGGTAACTGGATTTTTTTTCATAATAAATTAAGATAATTTTTATTTGAATGAAAACTCACTTTTTTTCTTTAAATTCCTTGATCTAGAACCTCTGTGCTGTGATGGTGTATACGTGCTTTCCTAAATCTGGTAAATGAAGTATGAAATAAATGAATATGAAAGAAGACTGGCAAAGGCCAGCTCGTGCATCTGCCATAGGAAACCAAGTGGGGGTTGGGCCTCTAATTCCCACAGTTGCATATTTAAAAAAAAAAAAAAAAAAAAAAAACCTCCTGCGGGATATCAGATTAGGTTTCGTGATGGCAAATCCCAAACACACCCACGCTGTTCACAACTGCACTCACTGGCTCTAAAATCCAGCTTCAGTCTGCGTGGCTCCGCTGGTACTTGAGCGTGTCTCGGTAAGCGAGGCTGGCTCAGCGAGCACGATGCCAGCAGCAGCATTCGGCGCGGTGCCAGGTCTGTGGAGAAGCCTGTCCTTGTAGCCTGCCTTGCTGCCTGCCTCGACCCACAGCACTGCTCCTGTGCTTTGTGTAGGCTCGTGCAAGGCAGCGTTACGGGGTGCGGGGATTCCGCTGCAGTGCGTGACTGACCCTGAGGTAATGGGGAGACAAACCTTAAATGCACCCTTAATAAAATGACTGTGATATGCAAAGGAGGTGAGGAATAAATACAGAAACTCAAATTGGATCTAGAGTATTTGGATCATTGTTCTCAGGATTTTGAAGCCACTTCTCCTGACAGCATTAACATAATGCATTGCCACTTGCAGAGAGATGCTTTAGTTCAAAGAAGCTCCCAGGTCTTAGCCCTCTGTTAGCAAAGGGGTGCATGGCAGCAAGTCCCGACTCTTTGGGATTCTGCTGCTCTTTTCTCCACTCTCTCATCCTTGCTGGGCTGTGCAGCAGGAGCCAGCCTTGCACTGCGTGCCCAGAGGTCCTGGGGCTTCCCTGAGAGCTGGCCAGCCGGGTCTGTGTGCTGTCACCAGCAGCACGGGTGACACAGCATTGCCCCCAGACAGCGCTGTAAGAAGCGACTGCTCCTCAGTGTCCCCGCAGCAAGAGTCTTTAATTTGCTGTGGCGCACGTCTCCGGTCTCGCCTCGAAGCTCTGTGACTTGTTGAACCTGCTGCTTTGCCTCTCTCCTCTCATGACAGTGATCCTGCCTTTCGGTTTCCGTGGTTAACGTCAGCTCAGCTCGGGCTTGCTGCAGTGTTTGCTCTGCAGAGGCTCGGCGTGCCCCTGCAGGACGGCCGCATCTTCCTGTCGGGGCACTTCGCGAGCATGGGAGTCGCCCGTCATTCAGCCACCGGTGGGGCCATGGCACTGCAGGCAGGAGAGAGGTGCAGCTCCTGGTCCAAAGGGAGCTGCAGAAAGCCCGTGTTAGTGGCAGGGGCTGGTGCAGTTCCTTCGGGTCTCTTGAAGAAGCCATCCTGCCGTTTGCCTGCAGTGGTGTTAGCTGGCTGGCACGCGCGAAGGCCCTGGACGTGACGGTGCCTTGTTCATTTTTTACGGTCACACAGTTGGACTTCAGGACTGTTGCTAGGGGGATGTGATTGTATGGGAAGTACTTTCCCTCCCTTCCTGCAGCCCATGCAGAACCAGAGGACAGCTTTCCTGCTGTTTGTAATCCACACTGAAGCATGACCATCCCGAAAACGGTTCTGCTTCATAAGCAGAGAATGCTGTAGTGCCTGGAATGGGGGTGTAGCATTTTGCATTGCTGTTCTCAGGAGCCTACAAAAATTCACGTTCAGCAAGGTGGCCATAAACTCCTTCTGCACTGCAGGACCTCCCTTCTGCTTGCCCTGTATCTTGCCTGGTGCTCCAAATCCTGGAGCAAGCTCTCAGGTCTGTAGGAAGCAGAACGTAGTTGAGAGCTGCTGCAGAAGTCAGTCCTCTCTGGGCCTTGCCTCTTACGCTTAGGGTCAGTGTGAGGACACTGGGAGCCCTCGTTCCCTTGGGAATTCACAGATCTGCTGACTCCGCACAGCTCGCTGTAACACTTTCCAGACAGTAGCAGCAGGTTTTATTACTGGGCCTGGATCTGCCAAAACAGGCAAGGATACTGAGTGGGCTGTGGCACGATGGCATTTGCTGTTCGCATCCCATCTACCAGGCTGTGCGTGTGCGACTGCTACTGCAGCCCCAAGTTTCTGCCCTGCAGCGTAGCCCGTGCACGAGAGGAAGGTGAGCACTTGTTGCTTATGCCATGCTCACTCCCTTTGGGGCAGGACCTCGCTGCCTGCACGGCGTGAATCCCAGCGAACTGTCCTGAAACGTGCTTTTTTGTCTGGCCTTACAGCTTCGTCTGGGTGTAAGAAGCACTTTGTGACGCCGTGTCTATGCAGAGAAGAGATTGTATTGTGGCAAACGAGTACTTCTTTTCTTTCTTCATCCGAATTAATTGTTTCCTGAGTAAAGAACTGTTTGAAGTGTTCCTGAGTTCTTTATCAGCAAGGTTCAGAGGGAGTGAAGAGAAGGAGCAGGGCAAGGGAACAGAAGCACAATAGGCTCTGAGATGTTTTTCTTTGTGTGAGGTCGAGAGCCACATGAATATCTAGCTATTTGCTTTAGATCTGTTCTGCTAAGGGTGAAGGCTGGTAGGTGCTGCCACAATTCCTACTAATGTTACTATTGTCTTTTATCTTGCTTCCGTTCAGATCGTTGCGTCAAGAGATAATCCTTGCATAGCATGAAAGTTTTCCTCTTCAGAGGTTAACCTGCTCGAGCCAAGCTCTGGGCCAGAGTGAAATAACCCCGAGAGGCATTACTGCTCGGAAACGTGCTTCTGAGAACAGCAGGTTCTGTCCCCGAGCCCAGCCGGCTTGGGAGCCACGATGTTAGCTAAAGGCTTTTCCAGGTGGTTCCTGTGAAGCAAGGTTTGTTTGCTACAGCTGGTGTGCATAACCCAGTGCCCCTTTCAGAAGAGGGATGAACAGAAAATAGAGATCGTATGTCGAAAGGGCACCAGCTCCGTGAGATCCCGCTGGCAGGGCAGGAGGACGCAGCGTGCCTCGGTGCTGAGGGCCTGCTGCAGCAAGCAGGGGAAGTGGCATTAAAAAACAAACAAACAGAAAAACCTCAAAGCAGTAGAGCTTAGCTTTCAGTTGGTGTCACCTTTATCTTCCATTGCCAGGTTGGACTCCGGGCTTCATGTTGTGCTTCTGTTGGGTGGCACAGTCGGTGAGGCCTGGCCGTGCTCACGCAGGTCTCTGTGGCAATTATCTTCCCTTAGCAGCTGCTGCGGGCGCTGCTTGGGCTGTCAGGCAGCACACGGGGATCTTCCTGGGGGTGCAGGACAGGAATCTCACCGGGGGAGGCTAAGGAAACGCGCAGCCGTGTGCTTCTCTGCAGGAGAGGAACAAGAACAGCTCTGAGCACTTGAGTCCCCACACCTCTGCCGAGCAGCCGTGCCAGCCAAGCGGTGTGCAGCACGGGGTGCAGCAGCAGGGCAGGGCGGTGCTCATCTGAGTCCTCCTCCTGCTCCCCCAGCTCTCCTAGAGATGAGTTAGGTGAGGTGGGAGCTGCTTTTTGCCAAGTTCATACCCCAGCATCTGTTACAATGTTGGTCCCACACGGATGGGTGGAAATACAGCAGTGCTGCGAGGGTTGTGGAGCGCTGTGTAATTAAACGCTTTTCCTTCCTGAGCATCTTTCTAAATCTGGTAGCAGGCTAGGTGCTGGGGCAGAGTGCAGGGGAGGATTGCTCTGAGGAAGTTTCCTCTCGTGGACTTTTTAAGCTGTGGTAGGAGGATGACTAACTGCGGGTACACCCAGATGTTTCCCTTTGGACACACCTAAACACAGGCTTTCCAAGAAGAGGATCATGCCACCTTCCAGTATGGGCGGAGAGAACGCTTTGGAGACAGGACTGCTGCGTCGTAACACCCCTAACCCCATCCCTCAGTGCCTCAGTGAGGGATTTTAACAGAGCGCTGTCCTGGGGTGATCGCTGCTGTGTTCCTGAATGAAGTTCTTCTTTTTCCTCCATCAGCAGATGTGTTACTTGTAGGCAGTAGAGCCTGTTGCCTGTTTTTACACTCAATTAAGTTGTAACTTCAGCGCTGAGGCCTCTGCTGTATGAGCTGCGAGTCAGGCAGCGATCCAGACTGATTAATTATCAGCTTGATGCCTCTGGCAGAGGCCGTCGGTGCTGCTGTAGAGCACAGTCAGGGTTCTGCTGCTGCGTCGTGATGAGAGGAGTCAGGGGGTCGCCTCTGCGCCGCTCCCTGCGCAGTGGCAGGGCTGGCCTGGGCTGCAGGGGCTGCCACGTGCGGGTGGGAGTCCAGAACAGATTGTCTGCAGCGCTTCTTGGACATAAGCCTCTGCAGAAATACAGCAAATCGTAATGTTGTTCTTCTTTCTGATGTGGGAACGGGTGGGTCGGGCATCTCGTTTCTTTAGGGAGACGGCTGGCCTGCAAAGTTTGGCTCGGTGTATTTTTCCTTGGTCTGTTCATTAACAAATAGTAAGGCCTGTGGAAGGATTAAAAAAAGGAAAAAACTAGTTTCTGCTGCTCAGTTGGTATGGGAGAAGTCAGTCAGCCCATTTGAAAAACCAGAAGTCTCTTTAGATGTCTGTTTCCTTTGTAGCCACAGTAAGCTATTGGCTGAAGGCTTTTTCCAAACACGAGTTTGTTTCAGAGGCCCTTCCTTAAATAAATGTTTAGTTTGGTGGTAAAATTCCTACTGCTCTACCTGGGAGGTGAGCCCCGAAATGCGAAGGTGGGCTCCAGCAGGGCACTCACTGGTGCCAGCAGCTACTGGTCTGTAGGGGTTGACAGTCATGGCAAAATACTGCTGCCAAACACCCCTCTGAAATAAATGCATCTGGTGTTGGAGTTGGGTCTGGGCACCAGTTCTGTTTTGCAGTGGTACCTGCTGCTCGTGAATTTACACAGAGCCCTGGCGAATGCCACGCTTCCAGTTCTCCCTTGCAGGCATTTTTCCAAATTACAGGAAGGCGATTTCAGTTCCGCCAGCACAGGGGGTACTGAAGACAAGTTTGGTGAGGCCTGTGTTAACCTTAATCAGCGGAGAAGGGTTCCTGATGCGATGAGGATGGCAGAGGGTGCCGCTGCCAGCGGGGGGCTGGGGGAGCCACCTTTTCCTCCAGCTGCCATCAGGCGCTGCCCCTGGTTCTTGGCCCTGGGCTGGGCAGATGCAGGCAGCAGGCAGCAGGGTGGCTTTGTTGCTAGGGCAGTCGGGCAGAGAATCTCCCCTGCCTGCCTGGGTCCTTATTTAACCCCGTCACTGTGCACATTACTGCCAAAAATCAATGACTTGCTTTATGATGTGTGTTTGCAGAGTCTTTAAATAACGTACAGAGGAAAAACAACCAAGCTACACAGTGTACATTAGCTCTTAGCTAATAACTGAGAAGTTATTACTAATATCTTTTGGATTTAGCTTGTCTAAGCTAAACTTCCTCCTCATTTTCTATACAGGCAACAACATATTAGTGCCCTGCTGGCACTGTACATATTAATGGGTTATTGGTATTGAGCTGCTGTGACTCCAGCACGTTCAGCAAGACTTGGCTCTGCAAAGTGGCAGTGGCAGAGATGAACTCGGTGCAGGCTGCAAGCACTGCTTTAGAAACTTCCTCCGTGCCTGGAAGCTGCCCTGTGCCCAGCTCCGTGGCCTGCAGGCACAGCCGAGGGGCTGCAGCCATGCGTGGGGCCGCGTGTCCCTGCCGCGTGTGTGCGAGCAGGGCTGCGGCACTAGGAGATGGGGCAGGACTGGGCACCGGTCGCTGCATCTGAAGCACGTGTGGGAGGAGATAACACGTGCTGCCTTTAAGTGGAGCCATGGGAAAGTAAGGCCTAGTTAAAGCAGTGCTTACCACGGGTGAAAATACAACAAATGCACTCTTGAAGCGTCCCAGGGAACTGTTTTTTGGACAAACGAGGAGACCTTCAAAATTTCAGCTGGTGAGAGCAGCTGTGAGAGCAGGGAGCACCAGCCCTGGCTCTGGTGAGCCCGTCCTGCTGGGGGAGCTGTGGGAGATGAGGCAATGGGGCTGCAAGTGCTCACATGCATCTCCTGGGGGATGGTGGCTGCGGACAGCTGTGCCTGGTGCCTTTCATGGGGCATGGACTTTGTCTCCCTGCCCTCTGCACTCTTCCAGCCAGCCTGCTAGCATCTGTGTCCCATGCCGTGAGGTCAGGAGAACTGCAGGAGAGGTGATGGGAGGCAGGCAGAGCTCCAGGCACTTGCAGAGGTGGGTTTGGTCCGGGTAGTCCGGCGTGCAGAGCAAGATGAAAGGAGCTGAGAGCAGGCAGTGAAGGCTGCTGGAAAACTGAAATGCTGGAAGGATGGTGTGGGGCTCTTTGAAATTGTAGTGGGGCTGTGAAGGGGAATCAGGCAGGCAGGTGTCTAAACAGCCTGTAAGTAAAGGCATGCTGCCCTGCAGCTATGGAAATGCAGCGAAGTCTTTTGCTCCACCGTTGCTTTCAGTGCTTCTCTGCAGCCAGGTAACTGCTGCCTGCTCCTGGCCGGGACTTGGCCTTGCATTTAGGAAGGGCTTTTAGCATACGAGCTTCTTTGTAGTGGATCTGCTCCTCTCTTGCTTGGGTTCAAGAGGATTTAGATGCTCTTGGTCTACCTGGGGCTGAAACATCTGTCTGTTTGCACATCTGCTCTCTGCTGCTGCTGGTTAGGCAGCTCTGCTAAGGCAGCGTGCTGCTCACAGCCCCTGGAGCTCCTGCTGCTGGGTGCTGTGGGCTTGGGGGGCTCTTCTCTGCAGTAGGGTGTGCTTGTAGAGTATGCCACCCAGCACATGCTTCCAGTGCCCAGGGAGCCAGGGGAGATGATGAGCTAGGGCTGAGGATAACTTTCAGGACTGGAAGAAACACCACAGCACAGTACCACATTTGGGAAGACAAGCATTTGGTCTGAACTTCGTCGGTGTCGACCGCATAATCATGCAGAAAGCTTCAGCTACCACTACTAGCAGGCTCCTAGCTTCATTGGTGCTCTGTTAACGCGTGTGTAGGAACTGGTTGGCTGGTGTTACGTTTTTGACCTGTGTCAATGCTGTCAGATGGACAGTTGTGATGTGTGCTGTTGGTTGTACGTGAGACCTAAAATGACGGCCTGAGCACCCCTCAGCCAGTTAAGCATTGACTTCCCACTGCGTAATGTTATTCGAATGGAGCAAGGGCCCAGCTGTGCATGGTTCCTCAGAAACGTCCTCAGAAACATCTTAGTCGTATCCCTGTGGCATAGCCAAACATTCTGAGCTTGAAGGCAGCTGAGATCTTTCTTTTTTTTCTTTCCCTCCATGAAATCCAAGGTGGACGGAGCTCTTAAGCACCTCTCATCCGTGGGGGTTGAAATGCAGGTCCCAAAGTTGCATTGCTCTTATCATTTCATTCAGACTAGAGCCGCTCATGCAGAATAGCTGCTGTAAAGGGCAGTGTTAAATGTGGAAACGATTAAGACTCTAAGATAATAACGTACCAGCATCTGCAGTGTGTTCTGCTGGTAATCCCAAGAGCCAGGAAGGAACACGAAGATCTAAGCCACAATATAGCAGATTTGCTCTGTTAAACAGGTGCACATTGAGAAAGGAATAGTGTACTTCAATTGGTGTGAGATACCCTATTCTTAAAAAGTAAGTGACCCTCCAGGAATTGATCTGTAAGGAAGTTCATTCCCTCTCTTAAGCCTATCTTGTAGAGAAGAGTTCAACTGTTTAAAAAGGAATACAGCAGTTGTAGTGTGTGTGAAATATTTTGATGCATAAATCTTTGTTTTCTCTTTCCCCAGGAGATGGCAAATTCTGTCTACTTGGTTATGGAGGTGAGTGTCTATCGTTTTTTCAACTTTTTTCATCTTTAACTTGGATTAAGCAGACCAGTTCATTAGACAAGAAGTGTTTTCTGCTCAGTCTCACCTGCAATGCTTTTGCTAATCTAATATGCAGCTGCATACCTTTGAGAACTGGAACAGTGTGGATGAAGATAGCAGTGGGATTTCTTTATATTGCTGCTGTTAGAAGGTCATGCTGGCAGAGGTTTAATCAGTTGGATGCCTTACCTCAAGGGTCGAATGAGCATTACGGGATAGTATCTGCTTCAAAGATTCATGGAAAGAACATTTTATTCACACAGTATAGCTGCAAAGATTTTTGTATGTTTTCTTTCTTCTGCAGTCTTTGCTCTGAGGTCTGTTGACCTTTCCTTAGTGATGTGGAACATAATGTAGGGAATTTCAGTTTTCAGCTATGGCTGCTCCCAGATTTTCCTTAGTCAGCTTCCTGGTGGTCTTCAAGCGGTGACCTTTCTGCTCTCTTGGTTTTGTCTTTCTCTCTGTGCATGCGCAAGGATGTACACATGTAGGGCGAATATGCCAGAAGAGGAAGCTATTGGAATAGCTTTTTTTCTGCCAGTTTCTGAATGTATATTCTGATGTGATTGTTTTTAAATACTGTGATAAGCTTGCAGTGCTAGTGAAGTTCACTGAAGTTTTTAGTCCTTAATTTGCTTTGCATTAACTGAGCTTTCTGTTCTGCTTCCAGTACTGCAATGGTGGTGACCTGGCAGACTACCTTCACAGTAAGTAGAACAGCATGGAAAGTATCCTCGGTATTTGTAAGGAATCACTGATGGTTCTCACTCCTTAAAGTTGCTGGGGCTTGACATCATCCTTTAATCTCACTTCTTAATGTGGCTCTGCATCATGGTTAAACAAAGTTTGGTTTTACTGTTAGAATTTAAAGTTAGTCAGCTGGATAATACTTCGGGCTGCTTATTTGAGGGATGTAATGCCTGGAAATGGCAAAAAATGAAGGATTAAAAGCTAAATTTAAATTTGCCCTACAGCTAGTGTTGAAATCCCTACTTTTGACGAGTGCTTTTGATGATAAGCTTTCTTTTAGGATGAAATTATCTTGGAAAATTCAGATTTCTTCCAGGATATTTCTCTAGTATACATGAGGCACATCTTTATTGAGAGGTTATGGTGCTGCTACAGTTATTTTGATAATCGCATGCTTATATTTCATTGCAACATCTACTTTTCCACTGGCTTCTCTGACATTTTTGCTGGTAGTTCCTGTAGCACTTAAACAAGCAGCACATGCAAATCCACTGCTTCTGATTGAATGAGATGCTTGTAAGCTTCCCAATCCATTCTGCCCTCTAATTACAAGCATTAGGCAATATGGTAATCCTGTGTTGAATCAAAAGGCACTCTAATTCCCCTTGTCTTCATAACTGGACGACGTGCATACGTGCACGTTTCAGTGCAGTGAGCGTTTGTGTTGGATTAAACTGTTGGTCAACCCCACCTCTGATACAAGCTGAGGTTGTATGTGTTCTGCTGAGCAAAGCTTCTGTGGTGGTGGTGTTTTTTAATCATTTCTCTTCTGATAGATCTCTGGGGATGTTGCTGTCGTTTAAAGCCCATCACAGGGTATGTTTTGAGCTTACAGTGGCAGATCTCTGTGATGTATGGTAGAGCTGTAGGAAGCATTCCAGAAGTCACTGTTTTTACTACAGGAGTAACTAAAATTTTGTAGCTTGTGACAGGAGATCAGAGCAGGTTCATCTACGATTTCTTTAAATTCTGTGAATTGGCATTGACACAGGCTGTTATGGGTGGTCACGTTAGTCTCCTGGTGTAAATAGAAGGGCCTCTGCAGGAGTCGTGCTGGCCATGTTCTGTGCACATGGCCTTGGGGGGGTTGCAAGACAGGCCCAAATAAATCAGCCTGGCCTTTCAGACTTCAGCATGATTTGGATTGGACGCGTGTTAAAGAGATGCTTGTGCACCTGTGGGTAAGAGGAGAAGTTATTTTTCCTAAATAACTTTTCCAAAATGGTGTTGTCATTCAACATCAGCGAGCATGCTCCAGTCTGTTACCCTTGGATCAGCTGTCAGGGCGTGTTTACTGCGCTTTCCCAGGCAGCCTCTGGGCTGATTGAACATTTGCTACATCTCTCCACAGTGCTGACCAAAAGCCACCTTTTGAGGTGATTTCATCCTTTTCCTATGCCTCAAGAGCTACCAGGCAGGCAGGCCTCGTGCTGACCCGCAGTAAATGTTTGTTCTGATCTCCTGACCTGTTCCCAAGGCAGCACACTGAGGGCCTCCTCACTCAAGTGGAGCCCATGAAAATAAACAGAGGGGATATTATTACTTCTCAGTAATGGCAAAGGGAGGCTTGTGAAACAGTGATCTCTGCAAGAATGTGTTGCTGACCACAGGCCTCCATGGAGAGGCCTGGACTTCAGTGCAGCCTCAGTGTTTTGCCAGTTCTCTGGGGAAGATGAGAGAGTGACCTTTTTTTTGCAGGGACAGAAGTACAAGTTTCCTGTTTGGGATGTCATGGAGACAGTGAGTTGTCTCGTTTGCCACATCTGTTTGGTGACGTCTAAATCAAATGAGTCTTCTGTATGTTCTCCATCTGCTGATGGTGGCCGGTCTGAAGACCGTTTGCAGACCGATGTGTAACTGTTCCTGGTTTTGGTAATCGTCCTGTTTGGAGCATGCTAATGCTGCTTTTCCTGATTTTTGTAGAACAAGACAACTTGATCTGATATTAAACCTGCTAGCCTGAAGTAAATGAAAGGTGTTAGTAGGAAGGATGTGTCAAAATGAGCTACAGGCAGTACACAGAAAAATCCAGGTGCTGCAAACTGTGAAGGGAACAGGAGTCCGACCCTTAGCTCTTCTGTTGTGGGGTTTTGAATCCCTGAGCTTGATAGTACAGGTGACATTTTTGCCCTACTCTTCATAGACTTCAGGAGTCTCTGAAAGTGACAGTTGCATTTATTTCTCTGTCCTTCAGTTGGAGATTGCTGCTGTCATTTGGTAGACTAATGGGCTGAGTATGAGAGATAAGGACTCTTGTTTTTCTCTGTGATGTGTCTGTTAATGAAGTGAAGTAAAAGGGTATGCCCCTGTGCTCCCGGTGTAACCGCCTGTCCCTCTTCTGTTATTGAGGGCATCTTCTCAATTTCACAGTCCTCCCTTGCCATGCTACTGTGATTCTTGAGATGTAATGCTGCCAGAGGACCTGGCAGCCCTCTGCCTAATTTTTCTATGCTGCATTGTGGTAACTTCACTGTGCCACCGCAGACTGACTGGAGGAATCTCTCTACAGGCTCAAGACAGGAGCATAGATGCTCAGTGTGTTAGGAACACAACACCTTTGAAAGGTTAAAAGCTTCAAGTGTGAAGTGGAAAAAGCTGAAATTGGTAGCTTAGAGGCACTATATTCCTCAGGGGAATGGGTTCTCTGGTTTCAGCTATAATGATTTAAATATATACATATATATATATATATATATATATATATATATATATATATTTTTTTTTTTTTTTTTTACCCCAGTTTGAAAGGTTAGGGAGGCTTAACTGGTTTGAGGGAATGGCAGCTAGCGTGGTGTTCATCTTATTGCCACCACACTATATAAAAGGGAGGGTAACGCCTTGAAGATGTGGCATGCTGCTGGAACTGCAGGTCAAGACAAGGCTCTACAGAAAACAGCTCTGCTAGAGGCGAGCTGTATTTAGCCAGGAGCTCCTGATTGCCTGCTGGCTTAATAACGCTAAGAGCCAACAAGTTCCAAGCCTTGTTTCTTGTTTGGGGGAAGATGAGACAGCCTCTCCTTCCCGGGGCCTGAGCTGAATTGAGCAAAACTTGTTGGAGCTCTTGCTGTTTTGCAGAAGGACGGGGTTTTAGCTGTTCACAAATAGGTGTCCCAGTCCACCTGGGGAAAGCTTTGTTAAAGAGGAGGAAGTAGAGTGGGTTTTTTGTTGTTTTTTCTTTTTCTTCCTTTTTTTTTTCCCCAGAAGATGTAAGTAAGTTTGGTAGGTCTGCATCTAAGCTGCCTCTTACATCTTTAAGGTCTCTTCACAGAATCGCCCCCTCTTGCAGAGCAGCCTTTTGAATTCCAGCCGAGTGCCAGTCCATGAGGAAAAAGGCCCAGCAAGGGGAGAGAAACTCTATAGACATGTGCACTTGTGTCACGTGTACGCATCCAGGAGCGGCTGATGGCCGTGGTGACATTTTAGCTCTGCTTGTGCCTCTTCCTAGAACAGCGGGGTTTGGGAGCAGTGGGAGTTTATTTTCTATTCTAAATGCTGTTTAACTTATCTGTTTCCCATGCGCATATTTCAAAAGTTAGATTTTTAATTTCCTGTGTTGTGTTAAAGCTGCCTGCAACCTCATCTGTGTTTTCATAAGGATTCCTCCCTTCTAGCTGATGAGGCAGAGTAGCATTTTGAAGTTCCTGCCAGCTTGTTTTGAGGTTTTACTAGAGAACAGCTGGAAAAATACTAATGAAGTCCCGAGTAATTTACCGGGCCTTCTACAAAAGAAATGATTTAGTTCAAGTGGAACGGTGCTTTCTTTAAGCCTGCCTTATTCAGCGACTGATAAGGAAGCAGGCTGGTAGCGCTGCTGGTCCTGTGGTCTGTTCAGCAGGCTGCTCCGAGCTTTGACAAGTTTCATGTGTGCAGTTCTTAAAATAACAGAAGCTAATGTTGCACCAGTCTGATTAGAAGGTCCAGATGAACATTATTTTAATCCCTTCAGTGTTATTTATTTCTCACACCACAGTTCTTGGGAAGCCCTTAGCTAAGGAGAGTAAGTTCAGTGCTTCCGTATGACCAGAATTTGATTATTAATTTTTAAAAAATATTTCTTTATAAAAAAGACCTCACAGGGGACATTTGGTAGGGGGATTTTTGCTAGGTATTGGACTGCTTTTCATCCTAACACTGGATTTGGATTAGAGTTATGGTTGGGTCTAGTGAGTGCTGATGCACAAGGATTAGGCCTGGACTTGGCTTCAGATCCCTGGTGGCCATGTACCCGAATCTGCCAGCCTTTTCCATGCCCAGCCTGAGCCATAATGGTTGCTGCAGACACAAATCCTAATCCTAACGGTGTCTCCAGGTTTAGACATAGTCTTCTCGATAAAGCTGTAATGTCTGATGGCTGTTGACCATAGCTCAGAGGTGACCCTCTCACTCATCAGGTTGCAGGCTGTGTCTGGCTGGATGCTTAAAGCAAGCTGGCAGCTCTTGCTGAGGGAAGTCCTAAACCTCATCAAATGTCACTTTTGGACACAGCTGATAACCCAAATTCAGCACTTGCCACTGACCTGAGTTCACTATTAGACTCTCAGGGCTGAAAACAGCCCTGGTCACAGCATAAGCTGGGAATGCAAAAGCTCTCTCTTAATGCCAGCACTAAGCATTCAGAAATAATGCATGGAGGAAAAAAAAAGCCAAATTATTGCTAATTGCTCTGGAGAAACTACCCCCTGGGTTCTTTGGAGAACTAGCATTGTAATTCTTTCATCTGTGGTTATTTTTCCCTCCTCCCTAGCTATGCGGACGCTTAGTGAAGACACCATCAGGCTCTTTCTTCAGCAGATAGCAGGTGCCATGAAAATGCTGCACAGCAAAGGCATCATCCATCGGGATCTGAAACCACAGAATATCCTCCTTTCCTACGCTGGAGGCAGGAAATCAAATCCCAACAACATACGCATAAAGATTGGTAAGACCCTGTTACAAGTGTCACCCTAACAGCTCTCAGGAGACCTTGGTAACAGATAAGTGGCAAGCCTCAATTTCTTTTGGGAACTGTCTAGAAGAAAATTTCTCCGCTTTTTAATATGCCCTAATGTTTTTCCACTTCCTCACTTAATTCCTCTGCAAGACATAACCGAGTTCAGCTAACTTCAGTGGGCCTCCAAGCAGTAGGAACAAGAGCTTTCTGCTCTGCCAAGACGTGGGCTAATATAAAATAAATTGGTCAGGCTTTGCTCCATTTCCAAGCAGAATGGTGCCTCCCTTTGTAAAAACAAATACTAACCTGCCCTAATTGGCTTGCAGTCTCTAGGCTTACCAAGAAAGGAGCTGCTGCAGTGGCTTTTCTATTTGGCTTTTAGTAGAACCGAGGATAAATACTAAGTGGTGTCTTAAGTCCTAAAAGTAGCTCTTCTACTGTCTGGCTTCAGAGCATAAAGGAAGTCAGGCACATCACAAAGCAGATGTTTCTACAGTCTGAATTAGAGGTAGGCTTCTCAGCTGCATCTCTAAGAAAGTTACTTTTTTCTGAAGTGTAGAATTATCTGGAAGGTGGCAGTAAGCTATTTGGGAGATGCAGATGCAGGCGGGAGGGCTGTGGGCACAGCACACCACCAGGGCACTGCTGCTCTTCGGTGTGATGTGCCCTGCAACCCCTCCTTCCCACCTCCCTGAGAAATACATGGTCCAGGGAATAGCTAGCTAGATCAATCAGTGGCAGATGACAGTATAAACAGCTGTGCCAAATCATCTCCTTGCTTGAAATATCTACTAACCTTGAAAGAACCTCCAAGTATCATATGATCAGATGCTGAGTAACCTGCAGATGTAACTCGTATTTGTATTCCTAGCCCTTGGCTTTTCCAGCTACCAGGTGATCTAATGGCTCAGCTTTCTCCCTTCGTCCTGGAGTTAGCGCTGCTGAAACTTCTGAAAGAATAGAGCAAGACTGTGTTTCATTAGGGCTTTCCTACAAATGTGGGTGGTGGCAAGTAGTGGTTTCTCTTGGATGCCTGCTGCACTGCACTCCTTTTCAGTGGAGGGGAACTGTGAGTTCCCCAGATTAAATTTGGGATGGCAGCAGATGAATTGGCTGGTAGAACTGGCATGCTCTCTCTGAAGTCAAGAAGATTCCAGCAGCTGACATTTTGGAACGCAAGCAAACAGAGACGGAAAGAAGTGTCTGATCTCTCAAAATGAATGGGAGTTCATTCTTCTAAATACTGTGCGCAGTTTGGTTTCCTGTGTTCTAGTGTCTCCATTACAAGTCAGTAATGAGCACAAGGATGTTACTGCTCAGGGAGAGAGCTGTCAAAGTCTTGTGATTTGTGTGGGGTACATGACCTGCTGTGAAGGGCTCAGGGGAACTTAGGAAGATGCAGGCTCTCTAGAGCTCATGTCTGACCTTGGCCCACCTCTCTGTTTCTCTTTGTAGCTGACTTTGGATTTGCCCGATACCTGCAGAATAATATGATGGCAGCGACTTTATGTGGTTCACCAATGTACATGGTAAGTGTGTTTTGCTGACAAGTTTTTGTGTATTGGTCTTGCTTCTTTGTTCGCCTCCCACTCCCAGAGGCAAGGCTTTGTGTTTCATTAATCGTCCCCCAAAAAGTGAAATTTTAATGACGTGTTAGAAAACAGCTATTACACAGCTATTGCTTCAGAGTTCTAGCTGCGGGTAATGTCAGGCAACAGGTGCGTGTGTTGTCATCTAACTTTCAGGTGAGCTGTTGATAAATAGAACTGAACAGAGTATTAATTGCTCTCTGCTCCCAGAAACAGTACTACCAGAGCATTTACCACTGAAGGTGTAGAGAAATGAAATGTATTTTCTCTGCTGCCGGTGAAGCAACAGAGTGAGGGCCAGGACGGTATTCCACACACCTGACTATATTGGCAGTGTTGTTTCCTTGTTGAAGAACCTCAATAAATCACTGCTTTGGCAGGACTTTTTGAGACCGTTTCCACAAGCCTACGGTCACCTCGAGCCTTTCAGTTGTTTTTGCTAAGGCCAGAATATCAGGAGCAAGGTCCTTGATAAACAGCAGTTTTGTAAACTCTCCAACTATTTTTAGCTGTTTGGTCTTGCAAAATCCTTTCAGGCCTACGGACTGTTCAGGCACAGATATTGCCTTCTTGCTAACTTACTGCTGCTAAGTGTATTTTGTACTCGGGAAATGGGTGTAAATGTAAAGGCCACTTGCTTCTTGTTCTGTGCACTGCCACTCCCTGTTCTCCACCCTCTGCATGCTGATTCTTTCAGCAAACCAGCTACTTCAGAGATGACTTCTTAGCCTGAGAACCAGATGTGTTTCAAAAAACAAACTGATCCCTTTCCCTTCCTTTGAACTTCCTTGTCTGTGACTGGGATGTGAGGACATAGTCTCTTGTTTGTTTTCATGGAAGCAATCAGGATCTCAGTGTCTCAGTAAGCCAATGAAATTAAAAATGACAAGGCCAGGACAGGAATAAAAATGTCAAAACCAGCCATGTAATAGTCCCTGGGGGTGGGTGTCTGAGCTCAAAGTAAAAAAAGTTTATGTGGATCAGTTTAGGCTGAAATTTTTACAAGTGCCCTGAGGACAGTAGGCACTTGGAATCAGAATCATAGAACAGCCTGGGACGGAAGGGGCCTTCATGATTATCTACTTCCAACTCCCTGCTGTGGGCAGGGACACCTCCCACCAGACCAGGTAGCTCCAAGCCCCATCCAGCCTGGCTTTATCACTGGCAGGGATGGGGCAGCCACAGCTTCTTGGGGCAACTTGTTCTAGTGCCTCACCACCATCACAGCGAAGAACTTCCTCCAAATATCTGATCTAAACCTACCCCTTTTTAGTTTAAAACCATTATTCCTTGTCCTATCACTACATTTCCCTGACAATGAGTCCCTCCCCAGCTTTCCTGATTTTCCTTGATTGTCAATATGTTCTAATACCTTTAAGTTTTGTCTGTACCTTTAGGTCAAACAGTTAAGCTGGACTGTGCTACAATGCACAGGGGTAGCATGTTCCACAGTACAAACTCAAGCAAAACAGACTTCCTCTCTTTCCCTTTTTTGAAGCCTGATGTTTATTTGAACTATGCTATATGTGAAGATGATGTCATTTTTTTCCCTCCTATGAGAGTTTCCGGAATTGTCTGTTTTTGTGATACTTTTCTTTCAGAGTCTCTTATGAAAGTAAAAAAAACACCCAGCTTGATGTGTTTTTTCTTTGTTTTTGCCTGAAAGAAGCTACCAATGACCTTTTGCTGTTTTATCTTTTTAATTTAAATGACTCTGGACATTACAGGGAATCTCAGTGTTTCGTATTTTTCTCTGTTTACTGATAGGTTTGAGGGAAATTCGTGCAGGGAGGGTGAAAGTGGTCTTTAGGGGATGCTTTGAAGTCTGTCCCTGTTGCTATTATGGATCTTGTGCATTAGCACTGAAAACGTACAGAAGGCAAGCCCTTATTCCCTGTTTTAGCTCCTAGCCCGTTGCTGCTGTTTTCATGTTGCTCTCTTACAAAGAAAGGCACGTAACCAACACCACAGTGAGCTTTGTGGCTCAGTCCTGATACAATCCATGTCACATGTGACTTGAAACCTTCTGTAGTTCTCATCCTCTAGCTTTCTTTGGCTTTGTTTGGTGTCATTCCTGCTTCATTTGGCAACAGCAGCTTGGTCTGTTCCTGAGTTCTCTGCTGCCATTTTTTTCTGTTACATGCAGCCTTTGCTCCTAACAGCTAAAAATTGATCCCGTTCCATGCTGGCAGCACTGTGATGAAATCTGTCGTTACAAATGTGTGGGATTAGCCAGCCTGCCCTTCTGCCCCTCCTCCAGCACTGCTCCCCAGGCAGGCTGCGTGCTGAACCACGGGGCCTTGCGGGCTCACTCTGCCTCCAGCCTCTGGAGCAAGCCAGGGAGGGAGCAGCCGAGGGTGTGAGACTGGAAACCGGAGGCTGAGGCACAGCAGGGCTCAAGCTGTTGGACTGCAATGCCCAGGTCTGCCTTTGAACCCAAACTGTGGCTTTGGCAGCAGGCTCTGGAGCATACTTAATATACTGTCATCTTGGGCTAAATGAGGGAAATACACAAGTGCTGCTGATCAGGGCAGAGGCTGGAGCTTACCTGTGTGGTTTGAGCCTTTGCTTTTCTTGATCATTTATCTGTTCCTTGCTTTGCTTTAGATCTCTGTGATTTCAAGAAGCTGCCTTCTCAGTACAGGTTGATTTAGCAGAATATGGTATGCTCAAGAAGAGAAAGTACTGCGCTTACCTAAAGTAGGCATAACAGCATAGGGTGTTCTTCTGTCTGCCTGAACAAAAGCTTCTGCTTCCCCAGCTTAACGAGGGAATTGGCCTTGTCGAGGTAGTTAGCCTTGTTGGGAGCAAATCTTTTGTGGTTATTGGAAATCCAAGTCAGGGGTTTTTAAAACGTATCAGTGACTTGTGTTTCTTTCCTGCAGCTGCCAAAAATAGCCTGCATCTTTTATAAAACAAACTTCTGTTCTCTCCCAAAAAGGCACCTGAAGTCATCATGTCTCAACACTACGATGCCAAAGCTGACCTGTGGAGTATTGGAACCATCATTTATCAGTGTCTGACCGGAAAGGCTCCTTTTCAGGTGAGTAGCTTCGATTTCATGTTTCTGAATTAGTAGTAGTAGTATAGATGACATCTACTTCAGAGTAAGTGGATTTAAAAAAAAAAACAAAACAAATTCCAATAGAGCCAGCCTTATACAGGTCTGCCTGCCCAGCACGTTGACAATGTGGTGCCTCACACGTTTTAATGCTGGAAGTGGTACTAGAGGATGACTCTCCTCTCCTCTGGGCTGTATCTCAGTAAAATGCGTTTTGTGGTTACAAATCCTTAGGGAAGGTCACTTATTCAGGAAGACTGTCATGGATCAGTTAAGCAGTAATATTTCCAGGCAGATTTTTAATAAAGAAAGAGGTGGCAGAGGAGAACACTTCATATTTGCAACTATGCTCACTGTGTAATTTGTGATTATAATTCTGATGGATGTAAGGACAACAAGGAAGACTAATTGCAAGTTAATGTTAGGGATGATTTGGTGGTAACTGGTGTATTGCAGCTAAATCAACTTTGTCTTTAGAGCAGCTAAGTAGGATCTTATCAACAGGATCTTATCTGTCATCTCACAGCAACCCCTTCCAGCCTGAAATGTTTGTTCATCAAGTCCAAACCCCTCTAAATATAACACAGTCCAGTAGAACTCCACCCTGTAATTTATGCCATAACTCCTGACTGAGCTAGAGCATATATTTTTGTGAAAGGCATTCTCTGATTTTAAACTTCCAAATAATGGAGAACTCATTGCAACCTTGTGCAAGTTGCTTCAGGATTACTTCACGTACTTCTAATCTTAAGTATAGCTGGAATGAATCTAAACTCAGTGCATTTTTCTTGTTCCTAATCGTTAGCGAGCCACAGAGTACGCTGCCTGTTACTTTTTTTTCTTCCATGCTGAATGAGATTTGCAGACTCCTCCTTACAACCACTATTTTAAAGTACTGTACTTGTCAGGTTTTTTTTCCTTTCTGACTTGCAGCAGAGCAGAGACTCAAGTTCCTGATAATTCTTTGCTGCTTTAATATTTGAGCTCTTTAGAGCTCATCTCTGTCTAATCCACGGAAAAAAAAAACAAACCACAAATTTGTATGCTGATGTGAGTTCCAGTTCATGCCAGCTCTGCAGGTTTAGATCATTTAGGGCAAAAAAAAAAAAATCTGCAGGATTTTCTGAGCTTTAGTTCTATAGCTCTTTACAATTTCATATGAGACCTTGAATATTTATGCAGTTAAATCATCAGGAAGAATAAAATGAATTCTGAATCTGTTGCAGGAAACAGTGGGCAAATACAGAAGTAAAGTAATGGTATGTTTTGGTTTTGTCTCAGTGTGAAGAACCTTTTTTTCCTTCAGGGTAATTTTTTCCCTGTTGCTATGAGAATCTTCCATTCCAGTGCTTTATATTCTACCCACCAGCTTGATCTGTATTTAGCGCAAGACTTCATTTCCTTTCCATGTTTCTTTTTTATAAACACCCCTACAAAAGTACATGGAAACTCCTGAATGGATCCGACTTGCTGGCTGCATGCACTTGTTATTAGTGTTGGTATCTTTGTTTGAGAGGAGAAAATGACTGTTAGGATAAAAGAAAATATTTGTGCAGTAAGAAAAAATGTGGGTGTGGAGAAAGCAAGCTTTGACTACATGCATAGGAGAGCTTTTCACTGATTTGGCCTTGTAACTTGGTCCTTTTTAGTCTCTGAAGGCCCCTTAATATTGAATTCATTTAAATGATGTAGTTATCACTAACATGGTGACTTTCACAAGTGTTTTTCCACTGAAGTTTTTTCACTTAATATCTCACGCAACCTTCGCGCATCTGATTGCTTTGCAAAGAGTTAGGTGGCTTTTCTTACTGGTCACTGAAGCATGTTGCAGAAATGTGCTTCTAAAAACATTTGTTTTTATAGCAAACATTTTTCAAGAGAATTAAATTTAAATACCAGGCAGCTTCATTCAGCTTCTCAGCCAAGGTTTTGGGCAGGAAGATGGTCAGAATAACATCGGCCTCCTGCCTGTATCTGTGTCCTCAGGCTCATACAGAGGTGAGGCAGTCCTATGATGCTTGTGTCCCTTTGATTGAGCCATGGCAGTCCCCTGCCTCACAGTGGGCAATGGAGGGGCACTTGGGCTCCTGCCCAGCAGGTTCTGATCCTTGCTTTGTGCTTGCCTGAATGGGGAACTTCTTTCTTTCCCATATACATCTGGCATCTGTTGGTCTAGGAGTCATTTGTTTCCCTATATTCCCTGCCACCCCCACCTCCCCTTCTTCTTTTGGGGTTTGTATTTTGAAACAAAATGCCCAGCCCCATTTGTTACTGCAGTAGCAGCTGTGGATTTGTTTGATCAGGGAGAAAGAAAAGCTCAACCCAGATGGTTCTCTGTGCTCCATCTATTTGTTTTGACTGTGTGTGTGTCACAAACTGCCTTCTCCCAGCTGTAAGTTTCAGGTGAACGAAGCCTGTCTAGGGCAGATGTTGGAAAGCTAGTTAAAGGTTAACAAGCTTTATTTCGTTGTTGGCATGACTGTGTTGTAAGAATTTGCTGACAGGCACTGAGCAGGCGAGAAGCTATTGCTTACAGGGCTGGGGAGAGGAGAGTAGCGGACAGAGGTGATGCACCTGTGGCCAGAGGTGCTGGGGACACCGTGCTTTTGGAGGGGATGTCTAGAAACGGATGGAGAGAGAACAGGCTCGTTCTGCATAGTGCCAGCAGCGCAGCCAATTGTGAGCAGCCAGGAGCTGGGTTTCTCGTGTTAACCTCTTCAGGCTAAATCCTCACGGTGTGTTCCCTCCCAGACAGCACCTGACCTCTGTCTGGCTGAGATTCCCATGGGAATCTGGAGCACAGCATGAAACGTGCTGCGTTTGGGCTCTCTGTCTGTTCACTGTGTGAGCCAATGTTACTTCAGGAGAGTGCAAACCAAAAGGTTTACACTCCAGTGTTATCTGTAGCAAGGAGGAATTAGTTGCCTAAAAATAAATAGGCTTCAGGGGGCTGGGTTAGATGAAGAAAAGATCAAATGTGTGGAAAGGCTGAGGCAGCTGTCAATCCAAAAAGTGCCTGTAAATCTAGACAGAGATATGTGAGTGCATGTGTATGTGTGTGTGTTTTCGAGCTGTCTCAAAGTTAATTTTAACTGTAGCTGGGTCACCCAAGGCAACTTCCCAGAGTCATTCTTGTCCCTTTCTTGCCACCTTGCCTGCAGACAAGAAACTGCTATGCTCAGATGTGAACAGCTGCTAGGATGGCTGGTGAAGCTGTCGTAAGGAGCTTTTCGTATTAAACATGCCCATAAACAAAACAGTGAGGCTGCCATAGGGATGAGATTAACAGGATTCATAATCCCTCTAAACAGATTTGCTGAGCGCTGTATTAATGTGGAATTGTTAATTTGCCTTGCCTAATAAGTGGTCTGCACTTGCAATTCTTCGTTGCCGTCACTGAGGACAGGACTGGAACAGGGTTTCCAGGTCTTGCAGACCAGCACTGAGAAATGCCTCAAGTACAGCAGCCCTCTCTTGTGCTTAGCTGAGACAAAAAGATGGGGACCCAGTGCCCACCACGGGGAGGCGGAGGCTGCGTAGACAGGTGACAACTAGAAACAAAACTGGAGACAGGTAGGGGAGAAAAAAATCACACAAGGTCAAAAATAATTTCCAAAAGCTATCTTGTCCTTGTAGATGATGATTGAAATGTGATTAGTTAAATGACTCAAGTCTTTTTTGGGGAGGTGGAAGAATAGCACTGATGCCCCGATGGGTCCCACTGTGTGACCCTTCTGAAAACTGGGCAGCTATCGGTAAGGAGATGCACAGACACACGTACACGTGTCAGGGCTGTACCTGGCAGTGGCACCGAGTCCATTCAGACACCCAGTCCTGACAGGGAACGTGAAACCTGGCTGTCTCCTGGTTGAGCCTTTGTAAGCAACTCCTCGCTGCTTTGTGGCCAGGGAGCAGGAGCTGTAACACAAGTTGCTGGTCTGTCTGGCAGCTCTGAGCCAGTCAACCTGTGTGTGGATGTTCTCATCCCAGCTAGCTGGTAGATAGACACTTCATCTCTAAGCCTGGTGTACCAAGTCCCCTGCTTTATTTCTGAATTAAATCCTCTGGTGTAAGTACTGAGATTACGTGGCACTTAAAAAAATAAAAAGAAATACCGTGTTGTAAAATGGGCTCTGAGGAAAACTGGAGGAGGAGGATTTTATACCCAGAATTGGAACTCCAGGTTTACTTGCTAGGCCTGTGTTCCCAAAGCTGCTCCTCTGGGAGCAGCGCCCTGTGTCCAAGCAGACAGGTATTCCTTGCTGAGCTTAAAAGTGGCACTGGACTGCTGTGCTAAGATTTGACAAAGCGATCAACTACTTCTTGTAGTAAGAGCCATCAGCTTTTTGCCTTGTGCCTGTGGACCAGATCCTGTTCTCTCAGGAACTGAGAGAAAAACCTCCATGGACAGCTAAAGAAAAGAGATTTTTTTTTTTCTGCTGCTTGTCCTTTCAGGTTCCTCTGGATGCTTGCCACTTAGCTCTGGGAGTCTTAAAACACCCAGTGTAGCTCTGCATGAGGAAGAGGTATTTGCAGCAGGTTTTCAAGCTGTTCCTCAGAACTGTTGAGCTGGAGGCATTATTACTCATTTCTTTTTAACGTATCTGAATTGCATCTCTGCACCCTCAAATCCCCAGGAATCTGCAGGAAAGGCTTCAGAGAGGAGAGCAGGTACCATCACATGTGCTGTGAGGTGTTGACCAGACAGTGCTGCTCCCTGGGGGTGTGACTGCCTCTGCCCCCTCTGACTGAGCACTGTGCAGCTCCAGCTTTTCCCCAAGCACAACAAGCCCAGTGCTGAGCGCTTTTGGAAACCCCAGTGCTTTTTTGGGTGCAATTCGCTCGCAGGCAGCCAGCACCGGGCGGGATTTGGCAGGGCTGTGCTGAATGCCTTTGCTGGCTAAACATGTTTCCATTGCTGCTCAGGACAAAGTACCAGAGGGGCAGGATTGGATTTGTCTGATTGTCTTATATATAGAAAGGGCAGACAAAAACAGACCCAGTTACACCAAAGCAGCTGCTCCACAGTAACGTGAGAGGGGGAGCAAGGGTATGAGTTGGCCTGCTGGTGTGTCTCCTATTTGTAGGGAAACTAAAACTGAACTGCCCGTTCTGTATCCCGGTTTCTGGCAGGTGGGTGCTGCCCTACGGGGCAGCAGCTGGCTCGGCGTACCTTGAATGGTGCAGTTGGTAGGCACCTGAAATGTTTGCTTGCTTTTTTCTGATGGTTTTCTTGGACAGGGTGTGTATCTACCAGGAAGGTAGATTTCATATTGAGTCCTTCAATCCTAGAGGAAGGAATTCAAGTGGTGTTTTTAGTGTCTTACAAGCGTCTCAGTGTTCAGAGAGGCACTACGCTATCGCAGGATTATCAGAGAAGCACGGCACTACTGTAGGAAGAACTGGGCAAAGTGGCTGAGGCGCTCTGTGAAGTGGTCAGTGCTCTGTGAAGTGGCTGCCAACAGTGGGCTCGTTGCTGGGAGCCTGCTGCTGCCAGCAGGGCTGCGTGGCTCGCTTCATGGTTGCAGTTCTGTGAAGGTGCCGCTGGTTTCTCCAAAGTCCCAGTGATCCACAGGCGTCTGTGCAGGGTGCTCACTAAAAGGACTGTGCTCCCCAGCAGACAGCCACCTGTGTCAGGCCCGGCCTTGAGCTGTGGGCTGCTGGGGACAAGCCCCAGGGAGAAAGCACGGTGTGGGGGCAGAGAGGCCTGGTGGCGTGGGTACGATCCTGGCAGAACAAGTGCAGATTGTACTGAGAAAGTAGAATGGGGAGAAACAACATCCCTAAATGGGTCTCTCTTTTAATTTGTACAAAGAAGAGAGGAGCTTAATTGAGGATTTTGTTTCCACCCAAGCTAGTGCTTAGAAACCCTTTGTAATGAACTGGGCTTTGCATATGTGCTGCTTTTAATATACTTCATCTTTATTGCCAGGAAAATTTCTGACAAAACACTGTTTGAAATAGATCAGAGCCTCATTGTATTTGTGAAACAATTGAGTTGTTGCGACAGGAAATGAACAGAGACAACAGCCAAGGCTTGTATCTCTCTGATGTGAGCAGACACTTAGCTTCCCTGCAGTGGAGTTCTGTTCCTCCTTGTACGCCGTGTGTCAGGCATATTTTTCATTACGCAGTGTTGTGGCCAAGCCAGTTGGTGCAGTGTGTACACTCGCCTCGTTAAAGTTTGCCAAATATTAAGAATCTAATTACAGGGCAAAATCTGCAAGGGGAAAGGTGTAAAATGGAATTTTACTGAACCAAATCAAATTGAACAGCGGTGACTGGAAAGCTGATGCAGACTGGCATCTACATAACAACATGCTGTGCTGAACAACATCCATTTCATGGCTTCTGAAAACGGTGCTTTTGTGTCTCCTGTTTGGGTCCCTGCTGTGTCTGTGAACAGCAGAGGATAGGTTATTGCAGAGAGAACTAGGAAACCTTTATTTCCTTCTGTTAGGAATCCAGTAGCTCTGTTTGTGCAAGGATCTGGGTGGGTGGGAGGGTGTGTGTAAACAGCAGAGCCCATTATGGTCTTACTGATAACAAAGCTGCAAGGCTTGGGTTGCTAACACTATGTGAGAAGTGCTGTCCTGATCAGTAGTACACCAGTCTTACTGATACTAGCAGCTACCTCTTGGTTTCTCTGAGTTCAGTACTGAGCTTTCTCAGCTGTTCTTAACTTCATGTTCATCTTTAGTCAGAGGGAGTAGGTGATGTTGAAACAGCATCTTATGTGGCTGCTCTTCCAGCCGTGCCGTGTTGGTGGTATTGTGATGGCCATCTGCAGATCGGCTTGTCTGATTTGCCACTTTAAGCATCTTAATCGACCTTAAATGCTTCTAATTTAGACATGGAAGTAGGTGGAAGGCTTGAGGGTTTTCTGTCTGCAACACCAGGAGAGCTGCCTGTTGCCTCCTGGTTCACACTTTCCTAAGCATTCTGCTGCACCAGTAATTGGTTGCACACAAACCTTTCTGATCTTCCTTCCCTGTTTATATTTACCTTGTCTGTGTCATGCTACCCAGCCTGCTCTCTCTTTAATAAAGAGATATTGCCTGAGCAGAAAAGCTAATACACTAGGGTTAATTGACTGGCATGCATTTGTTGATTGTATAAAAACAAATGGAGAAATTATGTTAGGAGACTTGTCTGTGCTTCTATACTTTAACTTCAGCTGTAAAGCTCTAGTTGTGACGAGCCCTTTTTTGTTTTTAATCCCATCTCTCAAAATTTAAAATCTTGTCAACATCCCCCCCAGTTATGTTACTACAGAAATAGGAGCTGTGGCTTGAGACCTTCTGGCTTCCTAGGATTAAAGGAGAAAACTAATTCAGTTGCTGGTTCCCCGTGTTCCTGGTTTCTTCATAGATTCCTTGCCCATCAGCAGGCTCCCTGCACTCTTGTAAATACCCTGCAGCAGTAATCCCTGTTCTCAGCAGGAGCTGCCATTCATCATTTGGGACTCCTCACGTCTGCAATTATTTCACCTCTTGGGTGAGGCTATTAGGCCAGCTCAGACCTGAGCATCAGAGCCCACTGAAACAAAGCTCAGGGCTCAGAACGGCAGTGCAGGGCAGAACCAGGTCAGGGACAAAAAGGCAGGAGGCTGAAATAAGGTATTTTCACTCTGCCACAGTGCTGGCTTTTTAGACTAAAGCAAGCTGCAGGTTCTCATTGTCTCTGTTGGTTCAGCGATTGAAAAGTGCCTCTCTGCTCTTCAGGGTAACTGTGAAACAGAAATGCTAATCCCCTTCCTTTATTGCCAACTGCTTCATGCAATATTTTTATTTTTCCCCTACAGGCCAGCAGCCCACAGGATCTTCGTCTCTTCTATGAGAAAAACAAGATGCTGATGCCGAAGTAAGCATTCTTCCAGTGTTCATGTTTGTATGCACTTGTTTACTGTCTTTACACCTATCCCCAGTGCTTCTGGCTTGTCACATGGGGAGGTGCCTATAAAATATTTGGCTCCCTGCCTTGCCCTGTTCCTTAAACCAGCAGTGATGTGGCTCAGAGAAAGTCAGAGAGCAGCAGATTTCCAGAGATGGTGTTCCTACTTTCTCTAGATACTACTACTGCAAAAAAAAAAAAAAAAATAATAATAATTCAGGGTGGTTCGTGATTTCAGGAGCCAGATGGTGGCCCTTTCCCACGTATGGCTTCCCTACAGCTGGGTGCCACTATTAAGAAGAAATCATGGCAATTCTTGATTCATGCAAGCAGCCAAACATCAGCTTCTCCTGCAATCTGTCACACCTGACTGGAGATCACATCCCCATGTTTTCATGTGTCAGGATAGCAACTGCTTGTGTCCATCCTGCTAATAGGAGGGAGATACTAGAGCCGCTGTGGAAATGGACACTGCTGCAGTCTCCATGGGACACGGAGGGAAGATAACTGCCCTTATCCCAGGGGTATATGTTACCTAGTGCAGTAACTAGCTGCTATGTGGTGCTGTGATTTGTCAGTATATTTTGGTTTTGTTGCTGTGATCTTCACTTTTGAACTGTGAGCTCTTAAAGCCAAACCTCATGCTTGCTTTTGAAACCTCAGTCTTGTACAGAGCAAATGCTGAAGTTCCAGATTACACATCCAAATTCTGGAAGGCATTTTTAACCAGAAAGTTAGCTTCCATTTGGCAGAGCTGCTAATGCAACCACATATGTAGGAAGTTCATTGAGTTGATTTGGATTTTTCCTTGTTAGTTCAGACAGCTTTAAGAGAGGGCAGGAAGAACTACAAAGCAGCCAGACCTCTTATCAATGGCTCCTGCTATGCATTTAATTTCCCTTTAAAATACTTCATTTTTTGATTTTTGGGGCGAAGGGGGCAACCTTCAATCAGAATTAAATTTGGTGTACCTTCCTACTCTTCTGGATTGAACCAGAGGTTGTGATGGAGTAAAACACCCAAACAAAACACTTTGGAACAAAACCACTCCTTGGAGCCAGTCTGTGTGAACAGAAAGCAGCCCTTCTGTTTCCCCTACACAGCCTAAAACATGGCTGCTCACCTTTGAGGCAGTGCCTCTTACAAAGAGAGAAATAAATCCCTACAATTAATAAGTTCCCTTGTGCTGATCGTGCTGCCCTGCTGCTGCCTTGGCTCATGTATGCAGTAGGAGACAGCCAAGGGGAGGAATGAAACTCAGCTATAAGAGGCGAGCATGTCTGTTCGTGTAGGGATTAGTCCTTTTTCTTCATTAGAAGCTCGCTGCACCCACTGCATTCATAATTTTCACTCATCTCTGCTTCTCAACTCCTAAATATCACCGAAGTTTAAATCCAAGCTCATTTTTTTCCACCATAGAAGTTGGATCCAAAGTGGCCTTTTGTTAATGCTTCCCAAAGTTTGTCCATTTGTGTCTTCAATGTGAGCCGCAATCTGTGCTATTTCCTGAGTAAACACGACCAAACTGCCTCCCTCAGCCCTGCCAGCGCAGGATGAAACACGAAACCGCTCGAGAGATCTCATTCCCAGACGGCAGCAGTGCCAGGGCTTGGTTTCATTCTCCTTGGGGCTAGGCATGCTGGCACCCACCTCCCCAGCATCCCCACGGAAAGCAGTGTGTTTTGGCCCGGGAGTGGGGTGGGGAAGAGAAGCTGATTAAACCCTCAGCAGCAGCCTCTGCCTCCCAAGCCGATGCTATTGTGGGCAGGTGAAATGCCATTTGGAGGCGGGGAGCCCATGTCAGTAGGACCAAGCCCAAAGGCCTCACAATTTTAATAGCACCGATCTAAATAACTAACATTCGTTGCCTGATTTGCATGGCAAAGTATGTTGTAGATCACGGGAGGAAGGAGGCAGCTTGGCTGCTTATGTTTAAAAAGATGGCCTTCAAAAATAATACTGCAGGTTTCGAAGCTTGATGGTTTAGAGGTGAGAGGTATGAGGAGACAAACAGGCTGTTAATCTGCACTGTCCTCAGCCTGTTCTGACATCTGAGGTCTAGTACTTGACCTGCCTGTTTCTTGGCTTTAAAATCATACAAAAGCTCAAGTCATTGCTGGGAAACACACTCATCTTGGATGAGCAGTTTGTGTCGTGGATAAATAAATTATGACGATAACACTGGAGGATTGCAGGACTCCTGCACTAATGTATTTTTCAGGAGACTGTTAGCTGTGGTATCCCGGGTTATTCCATTACGTGGTGTGCTTCTGAGGCACGCCTTCTTTTGACAAGATGTTGTTTTCTCTTGGCTCAAACGGAGTCTTGGTTTACCTGCATCCCTTCCAGAGCCCCAGTGCCCCCCTCTGTCAGCCTGGGAAGACCCACGCAAGTGTTACAGTGTCAGGGATGGAAAGCAGCTTCTCCAGCACAAACAAGCATGACGGATGCTTGGCGTGATCCTCTGTTCTAGGAATCACTGGGCTCAAATTCCTGCACCAGTGAGGCCTAGGACTTCACAGAATATTTATAAATACACACCTTGCCCAACATCTCTGGTTTCACTCCAAACCAAACAAGATTTTGGTAAGGTCAGCTTTTTTTCCCCCCACACTCACACTTCTGACCCAGCTTCTTTTTCAGCCTGTCTGCGACATGGTGGAAATGGTGCAGGAGCAGTTGTTTCACCCCTGGTGGTCAGCCTTGGCTTCAGGGTGGTGAGCACTGCCCGAGTGAGCCACGTGCTGTGCTACTGAGCCGGCTGGGGCTCCGCGCAGTTGGCATTGCTGTGCTGAGCACACATGCCTTCACCTCGGCTGACCCTCGTGTGGGGAGAGGGGAAAGCTTGGCAAACCGTGGGGCCGTGCTGGGCACAGCCACGATAAACAGAGTTAATGCTGCAAGGAGTTGGAGCCACCTACGCTGAGTTTGGAGAGCTCTGCTCTGGCTGCAGGCAGGACGCTGCCGCTGCAGCCCCTACCAGTGCTGCTGGTTACAGAGGAAAGTCAGCAGAACTGAATCCACTTATGCAAGAGCTGAACTCTACTTTCTCTTCCTTAATCCGTTCATTTATTCCCTGCTTCTTGCAGTATATCAGGGTTATAACGAGCTGACCTGGCCTCTCCCCAATCTGCTTGTGGGGTTGGAGAGAGCAATGATTTACTGCCTCTTCTGTGCTGCAGTGGCCATTGAAAAGAATTTTTTTTTTCCTAGCTAAACTGGAAAGTAAGGAAATAGCTGCACTAATTTTAGCTTGCTTGAGTGCCAGATGCTCAGATCTTACTGGCCTTTGATTAATAAATGATGTATATCAAGAAGCAAATAGACAAAGGTCACTTGCCAGTCTTATATAAGCAGCATTTAAAAAGAAATGCCTTAATAAAATGGCAGTAACTGGTGATACATTTCACCACGAATATCCTAATTGGGAGCTTCCCCTCAGTAACTGCTTCATTTTAATGACCTCCTTATTCCTCTTAGAGCAAGCAGAAGATATTTTATTCAGCATGTGCAAAATACTGCATATAGACCAGGCTGAGCTGAGAACCAGAGGGCTGGAATCGCAGTGGAAGGGAAGGATCTGCAGGTGCTCATGGGAGAGGCCGCTAAAGCTCGATTCACTGTGGCCTTAGCAGTGACAATGGGGGGTAAAAGCCAGATGGATGCAGAGATGTTCCTGCCCAGCCTCTCTCCAGTGAGTTCCTATGATGTTCCTAGCCCAGCAGGCAGAAAGTGAGCTTGCACTTGCAGTTTGCCTTCGTGAATACGCAGAAGTAGCTTAAGTAGATGGAAGGTCTCTTACATGCTTTTGTTTTCAATCCTAGCATCCCCAGGGAGACATCAAGCCACCTGAGGCAGCTGCTGCTGGGCCTTCTGCAGCGCAATCATAAGGACCGCATGGACTTCGGTAAGAGACCTCCTTCCAGTTCTAGTTGTGCTGCTTGTCGGTGCCTTCCTTTGAGCTATTGCACTGCACAAACCTCTGTGCTTTTGGCCGGTGCTAGGAAAAGCATCCAGACTGGTAGTACCTGGCTGCTTACTTGCATTCTCTCTCCCACCTTCTGCTGTTGTAGTCTCTGAACTTCTGTAGTTAAGCATGCTATCAGGGGAAACATGCTTCTTGTGCATCCCAGTTCTCACTGTCATAGTTTCTTCCCCACACTGTAAGCTGTATCCATTTAATGTATACGCTCTGACTCTCACTATAGACCTGTCTCTGTCTCCTGACATGACTGGCATGGAGACTTCCTTTTTGATTTTCTTTTTTTTAAGCGTCTTAATTCCTTCTAGGCTGAGCACAATTGTTAGGTGCTAGGCAGTTCTGGTTTTAGCAGCCTCTTCCAAATCTGTCAAGAGGTTCTGAAGAACCTCTACTGAAGCCATCATCTAAAGGAAAGTGGGTAGAGGTGGAACTCTTCCTAAAGCCCGCTGTAAAGGACCAGTTCACCTAAAAGCAACACTGGTCTTTTCTCCTGTTCCCCCCTCCATTTGGAGGAGAGAGAGAGTGTAGACCTTTCTCAGGTGAGCACTGGGACAAGAACATTGTCTCTCACCGAGGAAGTTGGTCCTGATGGTGTGTTAGCCTCTGAATGCAGAGAACAGCAGTGAGGAGCTTTGCTTCTGTTAGCTTGTGTTGCTGATGGAATGGGTAAGTTTGCTCCTCCAGCATCTGCGTTTGAATTAGGTTTGGTGCTGGGCAAAGCCTGTTTAAGTGGTTTTCTTGCTGCTGGGGCCTCAAAGCACACAGATCTGTGTTAAATATCCGTTGGGCAGCATCACAACAGCAGCCAACAATTAGCTGCTTTTTGCACATCCATTGCATTTTTCCTTGAGAATAAAGTGTGCTTGTTTGTGCTTTCAGAATGTTACTTTTTAGTCAGACTTGGATAAAAACATTTGCTATTTGTTTTCTGGGGGTTAGTTTTCTGTTATTTTTTGTTGCTTATCAGCCCAGGTGGATTGTTTCCTGCAGGGCATCACATGCTAGTTGATGAAGATAAATTGTTCTGCAGCCTCGGTTATTCTTTTGGATTAGAGTTATTGGGAAAGCCTTTCTGGGGACGCTGTCATCTGGGTACAGCAAGTACATGGATTAACCAAGGCTGATCATAATTATCCAGGGCTGAATGTGAAAGGCTACTGCTTACTGCAGTGCGGAAGTGAGAACACAAGCCTTTTCAAAAGGGAGTTGCTGAAGCTACAAACAGACTGAATATAAGTGTGTCTCAGCAGTCCCTGCAGACCTTCTCTCTGGGTTGTGCATCTCAGCTGCTTCTGTCATGCTGCTGTACATTTCAAAAGAAAAATACATTTGAGGTTTCTGTTTTCCTGCTGTCAGAAATGGAGTCTGGTAAGCCTTTTTAGCCACCCTATCAGCTGGTTTTGTACCTCTTGGGAGTAGACTGCATGAGTCATTGTCTAACACTTGGAGATTTGAGATGATTTGCTTTGATTTCACTCAAGACAGCAGCTACAGCACATCTTGCTGGATTGAGATTGCTGCCTGTTAATCACATAAGGGATCCTTTTCTCTGCAGATTGGCATGTCCTTGTGAGATAGAATTGTTTCTCAGGGAGGGTTTGCAGGTGTATTCCTAGAGGAGCCTGTATTTGAGATGGACCTCGTGCCTTACAGAAGGCAGATCTCAATGGCTGTCTGGCATCGTTCTCATCCACCTCTCCTTCCTTCCTTCTGCTTACTTCTGTCAAAGTATGAGCTTCATCCTTGCTTGTGACAACTGTTTTCCTTTCCCTACTGTCTTCTGCTGCTAGGTCTTCAGCTCCTTGATGTTGCTGGGGGCCCCGACTCTGAAATACACCTGCTGAATGATCCTTTATTGCTTTCCGTAGTGTCAGCTCAGGAGGCTACCAGGTGATGCCTCCTTGCCAAAATAGTAGTAGTGTTTAAATGGGAGCACCTCTCTATGCCCAACTATCATCATTTTCAGCTGCTGCCTGTGGCCAGCAGTGCACAAACTGTGAGTGTCCTGAAGCTCAAGGTCCCATCTGAAGCAGATCCCCAAACCATTTCTCTTAGGTGGCTCCTGGTATACCGGTACCGTCTCCTGCTACTGGCAAACTAACCAGAGGCTACTCTGTCCACGTATGCTATTTATAAAAAATGTTTGGCTGATGGTCAGTGCCTTTGTTAGCTGTCCCTTGACCCTTCTGTGCTCTGAAGATGAAGGTCCACGTGCACTGCTGGGTCAGGGCGGATCACTGAGGAGCTGGATGTGCTGTTCCTTCTTGGTCCCTGAGGCCCCTTCCATCTGTCTGGAGATGTGTGTGGTGTCCTCCACAAAGCTCCCCCACAGCTTGGTTCACCCAAAAGCATTCATTATGCGAGGCTGAAGCTCCTTTTGCTTGCTGTGTGTCTCAGCTGCTCTTCTACCAGGAACTGATGGGCTTTGCAATTCCAGGATTATCTAGAGGAGTACAGGGAGGGTTTCAGGTTGAAGTTTCCTGTTGATGATTACAAGCAGGGTTGTTAAATTTTGCTTTGTAAGCACAGCTAACAAGCAATTTGGAGGGGGAAACATGGAAGAAGTAGTCATTTCCACCCCCTCAGATGTTACTACATAACCAGCTGAATCAGCGTAGCTGAGGGGATGGTACCTCTAGAGGAGTGGGCTCAGGAGGCAGCAGGAAAGTCCAGCAGCTGAGCAACTCCTCACGAATAGGGATGTTCTCCATCCACAGCAGATCTTATCTGTGAGATTCCAACATTCCCTGCCAGAGGAACCTGGCATTGCTTCTGCTGTGCTGAGTGCCAAACCAGTGTGTGCTGACTGCAGGACCCTGGCGTGGCCGTGGCAAGGAGCAGCTTGGGAAAGAGGGATTAAGTTGTTTTGTTTTGCTTTTTTAAAAAGACGTCAAAACCAGTTGCTACTTTCTGGAAAGCTCACTGTCTGGAGAGGAGCTGTTTACAGAATTCAGCAGTTTGTAAACGTTGGGTGTTGCAATAGGAAATCCATGCTGGGAAAACAAGTTGAGCTTCTCCCGCAGTTTGCCAAGTAGCCAGCGCTGAGCCGTGACTAATGCTCCTGAAAGGCCGAGTCGCTTCAGGTTGCTGGTTGTGGTAGAGGAGGGGAGGGCTCTGCTCGGACTCGGTGCAGAACTGCACTGGATTGGAGATGGCAGAGTCAGGAGAGGTGGTTAGGAGGATGGGGAAACGTGTAGAGGGTCACCAGCAAGCCAGGATGGAAACATTTGACCTGGACGAGTAGAATACCCTCCTCTAACAAGCAAATCTGTGGCAGTTGTGCTGCTGTAAAAGGGAGTTTTGGGCTTTTAATTCTGTGGTGGCCTTTTAGAAAACGCATTTCTGCCTTAAGTGCAGGATGGGTTTGGCTCTGTGTATCATGGAAGATCACTCCGTAGAAGTGTTTCTCTTCTATGGGATTAGTGGCAGCACCTGGTTCCTACCGTTAGGGTACCTTGTTGTTCTGATCAGTCATGAAATAGGGCTTTTAATGCTTTTCATTTTAGAATTCCCCTTCTTGCTGATACAAGCTTATGACATGACCACGCCAGCTCCGTCAGGAGCTAGCTCAGTCAGTTTCTGGCCCTTGGTAACTGATTCCCCTTCCAACATCTGCAGCAGCTGTTGGAAGACGGGAATATTTGCGTGTAATTTGTTTTATGCTCCTGGCAACCCAAAGTTGTAGCTTGCAGCAAAACCTTACCAAGTTGTTTAATACCCTATGGGGAAGGAAAATCCATTTGTACTGCTGGTTGATCATGTCTTTTGGCCATGCTTTTGGCAAAAGTTTTTTTCCTACCTTTTTTTTTCATTCATGTAGCTGGCCAATCTGATCTCCCTTTCCGCCCCCAACTGATGTTGCAGAGATGCCTGTAGCATAGGAGCTACTGGTTTTTTTTGTTTGTTTTCCCCTATAGTTATTTGGATCCTGGGATCACTATCTAATTTATGTTTTTGAGCAAGTCCTACATCCGGTTGCATCTGCGTTCTTGACCAGTGTTATCTGCATCAACAGTCAGATTCCATGGTTAAGTGACTGGACTGTGTGGAAAAATCACTGTAAAAATACTGTAACTTGTTATGCTTAACTGCTTTGTAAACTCCTAACAGTCATTTCCTTTCACTGACTCATTGTTCTTGATCTTTTTTCAGATGAGTTTTTCCATCACCCATTCTTGGATGCAAGTGCCTCAATGAAGAAATGTAAGTGTCGCATTTCTATTACAACAGTTTTTGAACCATGACGTGTCTTCCTGTGCTGCTAGTTCAAAAGGAAACAAAAAGATTGCTTTGCTTTCTTGGTTATTTGGGTGTGGATTCAGGATTCATTACCGTGTCATGTCCAGATTTTGCTATCAAAATGTATTTAATGTTGCCGACATCTTCAAAGGGAGGATTTGGGGGCTATTTAGAAACCTAAATGAGAGGTAAATGTAGCTTTGAAATGCGTTCAGCTGTTCTCTATGAAGTGTTTGGCCAGTGGGGATGCTTGTAGGTAAACAGGATTATGCAGCAAGATCATGTGTTTTCACCCACATCAGCAGGACAATTCAGGATAGTGAACAGGCAGAAAGAAGATGACATTCTTGTCACTGCTTGCCAGGTGTGGTTGTACCAAATGGGAAGAACATTTGGTAACTGAAACCCGCCGTGTTTACCTCCAAAGTCTTGCAAAATCTTGTTTTAGAAAGATTACTTACTGGTGCTCTGTGAGAACTGTCCAAAACAAAGCCGGATTTCTATTGAGAATTCTTTCCTCTTTTGAATCAAAACTTTGCAAATTTCCAACCACACGTACTGTGATTCAGTTTTGTTTGTGGGAAAACAATTCTGAACTGCTGCCAGTGCATGGGATATGATACTGCTGGCCAAAGGACTCATTTTAGTGGAATTGTATATGGTCATCTATTTTCTTCTGGAAAGATCCTCTTGGGCCTTTAATCTCTTAAGTGATAGTCACTGCTGGAAACCTTGGCTCTGATTTGGGTGCCCAGCGCAAGGGCTGGAGGTTTCAGAGGAAACGTGCCCGGTGCTTTCTGAACACGGAGCCACTCTTGGGCATGTGGCACAGTGGATGCCCCTGTAGGGAAGAGCAGGACTTCTCAGTTGTTTCTGATACAGATTTCTAACCGTGTATGTAGGTGACCGTCCTGCAGGCAAGAAAAGATGGTTCTGGTTTAGGGGAGCTGGCAAAGCAGCAAGATGTGGCGTGAGTCCTGTGAAGCGGGACTCCTCTGCAGGCAGGAAAGGACTCCGCCTGTTCAGGACTGCTCCGAAGCCAGCTCAGCACTCAGCACCTGCTGTACCGCTGCTGTGTGAGAAAAGGCCTTCGGAGTCTGATCCCCCTGCGGGCAGGGAAGGGCTCCCACGGCTCTGCCCTGCATGCCAACCAGCTCCTCTCTTACCTCCAGCTGCTCGATTGCTTCATTGGCCAGAGGAACAGGAAACCCCCTGCAAACATGAAAGGATTCTGCTGGCTTGGCCTCAGTTTCCGACTTCTGCACGCTTGCTGTGCAGAAACCAGAGGCACTGTTATGAGCCACGGTTTCTAGCTCAGCCTTTGCCCCCATCTGCACCAAAGGTAGCGGTGTGTGGTCAAGGCCCGGTTAAGAGGGCCCCTGTACGGGCAGGTAGGGGCTGTCCCAACTCCAGACCTCTCTGCTGCCCTGCTGGCCCCTGCCTCCAGGTCTGTGTTCCCAGCTTGGAGTCCTCTCCAAGCAGGAGAGACTACTACTGGTTTTAAAAAGATGAGGGGAGCAATACCTCTGTGTTGCTGGAAGTCTCCAAGATGTTGTGCACTGGTAGAAGCCTGCTACTGGAGGAGATCGTTCTGGAAGTCTGCTGCGGAGGCACCAGCGGCTGGCTGGCTGGATGGATGGATGGATGGATGGAGGCCTCTGGGAAGTGCAGGGAAGAGCCTGGATGAGAGGCTGCGTGTGGAAGTAGTGGTCCTGTTGACTTCTGAACACACGAGAGAAGAACCCGTGTGTCAGCAAACATCTGGGTTGTGGTGGTCTCAAGAAAAACTCAGCTGTACATCGCGCTGCTTAACACGGGAGGGGGATTAATATTTGCACAGGTCTAGGTGACCAAACACAGTCAGAGGTGCTCAGGGCTAGCCCCCTGGCTTTGTGTGCAGAACTAAAACAAGTCCAGAAGTTTGTGCTGCTTCACATAAATGTGTGGCACAGCATCACAGGTGTGAGAAGCATTGAAGAAGACGAGATGGCTGCATTTGAATCCTGAGGGTCATGCTCAGATTGGATTGCACAGTGGAGAACTGGGAGGAGGAACAGCCCGCTCTGGTGTTCTCATTCTCCCTGAGAACTGATAATCGTGCTACCGCTGACTTCAGTGAAATCACAAGTAGGTCATGCAGATTGGAGCGTGCAAGTTTCCCATGCAGTCTGCATAATCTGCACAAGCATCTGTGTTTGGAACAGTACCTGTTGCATGATGAACGCACCAAGACTTCAGCTATGCTCAGGGACCCAGTGTGCAGCCTAAAGGAGCTTACGGCCCAGGGACGCCTGTGCTGCAGATGCAGGTAACTGCATGCCTTTAGGTCCCAAACCAGTTTTAACGTGAGCTGCTCACTTTCTATCTGAGGACTCCTGGAGTCTGAACTGAGCACAGTGGCCTCTGGCCCTGCAGGCAGATCCGCCCTCGGGCAGAGGGGCGAACAGGAGAGTTGCCACCAGTGCACAGAGCTGAGGACATCACCCGGGCTTCCGAATCCTGCCAAGGCTTGGTCCAGACCTGGTCAAAACACAGCGATGAAAAATGAAGAGCTCTCAGCTATTTGTTCTGTTGGGATACGTGTTAGTCTACCACCTCATGAAATCATACAGATTTCTTCTAGTGCAAGAAAATTTTGGATTTCATAATGCTATGTAAGAGTTCCGTGATATTCCTGAGTGGATAATTTTGAAGTTGCCAAGGCTACCTCATTTCAATAAATTTTCATATTTCTCAAGATGCTTCATCAAAATCAACATTTCTGTCAAAAATCTTCAAATAAGACTTCTCTGACAAATTCGTCCTCTCCTGAGATTTCGAGGGATGGTTGTTCTTTCACTCCTTTAGTGAAAGAAGGACCTAAATCTTCTGATAGCCAGCGCTGACCACAAAGCTCTGGTTGCCACAGGCTTTAGCCTGGAGAGTGGGTTCAAGGCCTTGGGTGTTAAATAAACCATGCACTTTAGTTTCTGTTTCTTTATTTATATTTTATTATGGGTTTTGTACGTGTGACTAATGTGCTATAGATGTGTAAAATTTTGTTAATAAAGTCTTTAAAATACCCTGTCTAGCCAGGATGTCGTCTGTCTCTAGCCAGGACTCTGATCGCCACGTGGGATGGGGCAGTGCGTTACAGTAATAACACAGGAGGAGGCATAATTAGATGCTTGTGCAAGTCTTCTCTCCGTAAACACGTTGTAATTGGTACCCGTGCAGAGTATTTTGGAGTTCTTTTGCTCCTGTCTTTAATGAATGCAAAGCTGGTACCTCCTTTGCTCTGACTTAAGAGAGTTTAAACATGAGCAGTTGTGGTTCGGCAGTGCACGAGGTGATGCTGCTGGGATGGTTCAGGTGTCTGGGAGATGTCTGTCGTGTTTTTTTTTTCCATCTTTATAAACGTAGTGCACATAAAATACCCAGGTAGAAACTAGCAAAAATCATCATGACTTGTGCAGATGAAAGATTTTATTGGTAAGACTTTTTTTTTTCTTTTAACTCTAAAACCAAATTTATTCTTCAGGCAAGTCCCTTGTTTTTGCACTCAAAATACTGCCTTGCCAGAGACTGCAGTCAAATAACTTCTTGATGACTGGTTTTGATTACACCCAGATAATAACAAAAATGCATCTCTCCAATGCGTGTAAAACTCAGATACCAAATAAAGCTTCCACAAAGCCTGAGGCTCAGTTATTTTTAGGACAGCCCAGCCCCTTGTAGGATGATTTGTCAGCAGTGATTTTTGCAGGTGTAGGATCCAGGATCAAGATCCACACAGCTGGAGCACAGGCTTCCCTCTGCAGCTCGTAGCTCTCCCATTTGAAACCAGTTGACTTTGGTTATGCAACATCCACTCTGTTTTGTTGCTGGAACAAGTTGGAGAGGACAATTACGAGAAGAGACTTATTTACATTACAATTACAATCCAGCAATTTTTGGATTTGGGTGGGGGCCTACAATTCACATTAATATTCCCCACGTTCAGACTTGAGCTGAAAGCACGATGAGCCAAGTGTTTGCACCCTTTTTAATTTTGAACTGGGAGTGCCTGGGCGTGTGGAGGAGATGGGAGCGAGTGTCGAGCTTCCAACCCTTCCTGGGTGCCTGGCAGGGAGAAATGCACTGCCAGGCCTATGGCAGCCAGGGCTCTACTTGCATGGGCTGACAGTTCATTTTTAGCATCGGGAGCTTTTGTGTTGGGCCTTACAGCATTACAGAGTGGATTTGGGGAGTTTGGGTTTTAAGGAAGAACATGATTAAAGATGCTGTATCTAAAGGTTGTGCTTCATGCAGATAGAATTTTAATCTGGGTTTCAGCTGGTAGCGGAGAAGCCTGTCTGCTTCTCTTCCTTTAGAGATTAGTGGAAAGCTGGCCAAAGCAAATAGACAGAAATAGAAAAGTCTCAATTGCAGCCAGGTTTAAATCAATAATAAACACGAAACCAAAATAGTGTGGAAGGGACCTTGAGAGAGCCCTGAAATGACTCTAATGAAAATACTAATTCCAGGAAAAATGAACCGTGGCACAAGTTTTGCAGCGCGTCCATGTGGATATAGTTCAAAAATGACTTACCTTTTCCTAAAAGAGCCTTTATTTAATGGGGAGGGCTGTCTGCACAAGGGTCAGTTGATCTGTAGGAGCTGGCAAGATAACGGGGGAAACGTCCCCCATGGTTTCTGGGAATAGTATAGGGAAGGCAGTAGGGGTTTCTCTGCAGGAGTCTCTCTGGGACCAGAAGCAGCGTGTTAGAGGCAGGACGGGGCTCTCCGTCTTGCAGGCGAGGTCTCAGCCCTCTGTGTGTGTTCCCTGAGCGTGGGGAGCATGCACCAGCTGTGTGGGAAGCCCACTGAGCTGGAAGAGGATGCTGGCTGTGGGCGATGTGGCTCTCCATGCCAAGTCCTTGACCGACCTCCCACAACGTCCTTCTGTAGGGTGCCACGGTGCTCATTCCTGTGCTGGGCCCGGTGTGCTGTAACTGCAGGGCCCATTTTGGGGACAAACCCAGTACAACATAGATGCAGGGCGTAAAAATAAAGTAGCCTCTAACAAAGCTTTGCAAAGATTTTTTTTTTCGTTATAGACCTAAGCTCTAAAGCTGCAGTGGAGTGAGCACTGCCCGGCTGTTCTGCCACAAGCTGGGAAGGCACCGCGTGTGTGCGTGCTCGCGTGGCACTGCAGCCACCCCGGCAGTCCCCATGGGACTTCTGCAGGAGGGCCCGTGCTCTGCTGAATCGCCCCCTTTGTAGGATAGCCTAACCTCTGCTGTCACCCCAGTTACACCGTTCCAGTTTTCAGTCTGTGCTGCTTTGGCTTGGTCTTTCTGTTGCTGGGTCTGGTTGCGTCCCTGGCAGAGTGAGGAGTTCAGCAGCTGGGTGATTGCTCTGCTTGTGCTGGGACACGCTCAGCTACTCATCCTTTAACTCCTTTGATAGGCTAAATGTTTTAAAGCCTTTTATTAAAAGGCATATTTTCCCATTCTTTTATCATTAAAACACTGTTTCAACTGTTAATTGCAGAGAGATGTACTTTTATTTTTCTAGCCAGTTGAGTGGAGTAAGTGTGCTGTAGCAGCCAGTGCAGTTAATGACAGGAGTAGGTTTACTTCAAACAGAAGTGTCCTTTGAGGCGTTATTACTCCTTGCATGAAGCAGGGAGTCATTAACACAGGTCCTGTAAAGGTAGAAATTGATACAAGATGCTGATTTTCTGCCAGCACAATGGAAGAGGAGCAAAGCAAAATGTTCTTCTCATTTAATCGTCACCTCTGATCTCTGTCTAAAGTCATTCAAATACCAAAGTGGTTGCAAAGTGAAATCTGATTTTAAGTAGCCTAGCAAGAATGTTGGGACTTTCTTGCATCTTTGTACCACGTAGTCTGGTGCTGGGGCACTGGCAAGTTTGAAGCACTCAAAGTTTCAAAGCCCACTGAGGAGTCACTGTTACCTTTGACTTGTCTCCCTTCTGAGCTGAGCTCTCCCAAGCAATTTATTGAACCTCACTTGCACGAGTCGTTGGAGTTGAATGTTCTTTGCTCTTGTGATGCCTTCATCATCTTTTCTGCCTGAAGGTCGATGCTAACTTGTCCTTTCAGCGTGAGCTGTGTGCCTCTCTCAGGATAACAGGAAAAACAGTTCGGTAATGAAGTAAATAAAGCGAACGGTTCTGATACTGAACCATGAAACGCCAAGAGAAGGGCTGCAGGAACAGCCAGCGCTCTGGAACAACTTCTGCATGAAGAGATTAAATAAGCAAAAGCTCTTCAACTTGCAGAAGGTGTCACCGAGGAAGAATGAGCTGAGGAATAAGAAGCAATGGACTGTTCCCTTGTGGAATGATTACATCTGTGGGGTTTTATAGTACGTGGCCTGGGATGCCTGAATGCCTTCTGGGGGGGCAGCAAGCACAAAGCGAAAATGAGAAGTTACCTTTTCATAGCAAAGAGATTTGTGTCCACAGGATGTCTCGGATATTGAGTGTGTTCTGGGAGTCCTGAGGCGAACTGAGGAGCACAACTCTGCGAGGCCTTTACGAAGGGCTGCTGCAAAGGAAGGCCCGGAGCTCCCAGCCTGCAAATGCCGAATGCTCTCTGGGCCAGGACCCTTTTGTTTGCCCTCCCTTCTCACCCAGTGCGGTCGCTCTGTCAGAGTGTGCGTTTCTCCTCCCCACAGAGACTTGATAAATGTGCAGTGATTGTATCTTGACCGAGTTCATAATGTTTTTGTGTGGAGTAATGCCTCTTGATTGAAGAGGTTAATGGGCCTGTGTTGGCTTGAGCAGATGTGGTTTACATAGTAGAGCTCCTAGCATTCGGGGTAGGTGCTCTGAGCCACAAGGGCTGATAAAGAAGAAACTGTGAGGGTGTGGCAGCAGTCTAGCTCCTGACTTGTGTCACTGGCCTGAGTAATTCAGTCCGTTTTTCTGCATAACTTTCCCTTCATTTACAAAGGTGCTTTGGAGGCTCTCCAGGGCAGAAACCACCCTGGTGCCTGTATAGGTCAGCCGTAGGGTAGACCTCTGATCTCGGTTGGATATTCTGCATCCACCCTAAGAGCTGTAACTGAAATAGCGTGGGGAGGAGGGGCTGGATGAAAATCTTGCAGCTGAACAGCATGCTATTTTTTCTGCTGTTCTCCTTTACTTGGCAGCATCTGATACGTGAAGTAAACCTGATGTGAAACAATGAAAAAGACCTTCTTTTATTGACTCATCTCAGGTTGACAACTAATTTATGTTATATTTTTTTCTCCCTCTCCTTGTTTTTAGCTGCTTCTGTGCCAATGCCTTCTTATCCCAGTTCAGGCTCCGGTAGTTCCTCCAGCAGCTCTTCTACTTCCCACCTGGCATCACCTCCTGTAAGTACAGCTCCAAGGATGCACTGCTTATGTTAGTGGTCTCTCTGCTTGCTTCTCTGAAGTACAGCCTTGCTTTTGCTGTCATCTGCTGCAAGTTACTGAACACTGTAGTTCTGCCTGTGCTTGGTGCAGTGTCCTTCCCAGTCTGCTCAGAGTTTGGGTTCTGAAGGTTGTCTTTCTCTCTACAAGAAATACTTCAATTTGTCGTTGTCTATTACGTGAAAAACCTTTGTGAAAGGAGTTGGTGTTAATGCTAGCTTGTGTTGGGAGAGGCAGAAAGCTCCTTGGAACCAAAAATAATAATAATAAAACAACAGCCCAAAAACTGGCCACTAATTCAGGGCATAGTAACGCTTATTTGGCTAGAGGTTCTCTGTTCTCAAGCGAAGTCTCTGCAGCTTGACAGCAGATCCACCCTTTCTTTGAAAGGTGAGCCTCCTCCTTTCTGACCAGCAATCCCAGGCACCACAGAGAGACATTCAGCAGAGCTGTGTGCCCAGACCAGGCCTGCCACAGTCTGGTGGTCTTGTCAGAGCTGATCTGAACTGATGGTTTTTCTCTCTGGTTACCTGAAATGATGAAAACTTTCCTGGAGGGCAGAATATCAACTGACCAGTGAAGTGACATTCCTCTAGCTCACTGAACTGAAAGCTTGTTTTCGGAGGCTCTTGGTGAAAGCTGCCTTTTGACTTTGAACTGAGGAATGCTGGTGGTGTGATGGGAAAGGGAGAAAGACTGAATTTTCTTTTCTTGTGCCTGGCATTGCTGCTTTTTTGCTTTGTTCTCTGAGGTTTCCCTGGGCCAAGGTTTCTCAGCCTCTTCCAGGAAGTGCCATGACTGAATCTTTCTCCCCATGTTTTCACATGGAAGATATTGCATCTGCTGTGAGGAGCTGGTGTGGGAAAGCTTGAGGGGCACTATCTACAGTTGATCTGGGTGCTCGTGGTACGGACTGGACAGAGAGGAGAGGTCGATTCTGCTCTGAATGGCACATAATTGGATTCCTGACTGTATTTTTTCCCCCTGCAACCATAGGTAGAAGGGTGGTTGGCTGGGGTGCTTCTTGGCCATAAGACTCCAGGAATGGGTAGCTGCTATGAAAAATAGACTCTCTCCACTTGAGCTCAAGGAAGCTCGAGGGTGGTGCAGACTTTGGGGTCTCCATGTGAGAAGGGTACTGCACCAGTCCTGGTCTGCGTTTGGAAGTTTTGCGGACAGAGTTATACTGGCTCAGCACGTGAAAAACGCCACATCTGCAGGCAGAGCCAGCATTGCTATGTGGAAAAGAGACAGCTTTGACAGCTGGGAAAGTCCTTCTGCTTGCATGCATTGCACGTGCAGGGAGTCAGTCCCTGTAGATACAGGACAAGGCTTTATTAGGGCCCAAGTGCAAGCTGATTCTGATCTTTTTCAGCCCAAAAGTGCATTAGAATGAAGATTGTCTTATGATCTGCACAGTGGGCAATTGAGATGTCTTACAACTTTCTAAAACCATCTAGCCTCCATCTATCTGTAAAAGGATTGTGGGACTATCCGTCATTTGGCTGAAAGAGAAAAAATGGAGCTCTTTTGGGGCCTGTCATGCCTCTGACAGCTGTGAGGTGTTTATCTCTTGGATGCTTTGTCTTCTTTAGACCTCTCTAACTCCTCATCAGCATTACAGCAAAACAGATTTGTCGGAAAAATGCTGAGACACTTCCATACCTGTTCCTGAGTGCTTACTGCAAGGATGTGAGTAGAGACTGAAGGTGTAATGTTCAAAAACAAAAAACACAGAACAACCAAAAACTTGCTGAAGGCTCTTCCCTTTTTCTTGGCCTTACAAACTGAGCTGGTAGCAAATGCATGCTTGATCCAGAAAGCCTCAGGAGTGGCAGAGTGTTGTGATACCTTAAGTGATTTTTTTCTTATCCGAGGAACATCAGATGTGCTAATACTATGTTTTTTGTAACAAAAGGTGCACGGTTCTGACATAGGCATAAAAGACTGTTCCTTCTCAGTAAACTGAACAGCTGCCCCTGGCAAACTATCAGCCCTGCTTTATGAGCAAAATGTTGTCTGTAGCCTTGTACGGCTCGATTTAAAGGATCCAGCAGAATGAAGAAGTAGCTGTACTGAAGCCAGTATTTGTTTTCTTCTTGAATTAGCAGTCCCTTGGAGAGATGCAGCAGCAGCTGCAAGAGAAGACGCTGGCATCTCCTACCCAGGATTCCCCCGGTTTTCTGCATGGATCGAAGGACTCTGCTGGAAGCAGCAGTAAGAATTCATCCTGTGACACAGATGACTTCGTTATGGTCCCAGCACAGTTCTCAAGTAAGTTGGTTTCTGGAAATGCAGACGTTCTGAGGAGAGGGGGGATGTGGATGTTAAGGGTAGTTAATACACAGCTGAAACAGTGATTAAACCTGTCTGCTTTGGCTGAGTAACAGGAGAGTTGTAGTTCTCACACTGTAAGAGATTTCTGTCTCCCTGGTTAGCTTCATAGGATATTTTGTAATTATCTTCAAAGATAGGATTTGAGAGTAAAGGTTATTTGGGGAATTCAGTAAGAGACTGAAACTGGAAATCCAACTGGAAAAGAAGATAAGTAGGCTCAAGTACATGTATCTTTGAATTTCACATTAGTACCTCTGCGTATTTATACTTTGATAAGAATTGCATGAAATATATGTGTTCACAGGGTCCAGGGCTACAGTTCAGGCACACACCTAAGTATGTTCATGCATTAGTACTTAGCCAGCAGAAGGATATTGTTCAATCTCAGCCATGTGTGTGAGGATTTGCTGAGTTAGGACTAGTGATAAATGCTTTGATTCCTCCTTCCACAGTTGCACTGCTTTTATTAAGAGAGGGATTTAGAAGGGTTGAACTGTGACAGGCAGGTCTCTGCTGTGTAATCCTCACATAAGGAAGAGCTCAATGTTGTTTTTATTCTTCCTGGGAGCAGCAATGGGACCAATGTACATATGCTTAGTGCTAGCCACATTTCCAGTTGAAACTGAAATTTCCTCCAATTGAGGAATTGATCTCAAATTAATGTTTCTTCACTTCCTTATTCCTTAGGTGATATGACTGCTGAGGCTGCAGGAGGGAAACCAATCCAAGACAGCCTGATGTACAGTGGGTAAGAGCACCCAGGCAACTGCAAATGAGGCCATTGGAGCATACTGCGCACTAGGGACTTTCTGGGTTCTGGTGAATGGGGGAAGGATGTTGCTGAGTTAGCTTTCATGATAGGGATGACTGTTACCTGCCTGTTTCTGACCATTTTCAGTTTCCACTGTCAGGTCTGAGTCAGAAATAAAGCTGTAGGACTGTGTATTCCAGCATTTGGAAACAACTTGGAACAAAACTTTCTGCTCTAGTTATGTTTGTAACACACTAATGCCAGCAAACAGCCCTTCTGCATCACCCTTGTTTTTGTAAAGAAACTTGTATGAAAAGATGGTGTTCTTCGTTACTTCATCTATCTTCATTCACTCCTGTCAAATTCATGATTAGAAGACTAGCCATTGAGACAAACTTCAGCAATGCTTTTCTAGGTTCTTGGGGTTAGGAAGAGTTGCACTAACATGATATAAGGATTGCATAAGAACTAGAACGTGTGTATGCTGATGTGAACGCACAGCTTCTAGAGTTGCTATTCATTTATGCTTGGCTTCCTCATCCCTCAGGACTAAACTGCATTTCATTTGCTTAAAGGCTTTTACACCAGGTTGAAACGGCATGGGAGAAATGCCTGTTGGTACTGTAACACTGCCAGACAATCAGCATGTGATGCCTGAATACTGGAGTGTAGGTGGGGCAGCGTGACAGCTCCAGGGCTGCTATGACTGGACTCAGCAGAGGGTGCGGGACAGGCACAGCTCTGTTCTGTGCTCTGCAGCGGGGAGCAGAGTTATTTCACAGGCTCTAACACCTGGGTTCTGTCTGCCATTTTTTCAGGAGTTCTCTGCTGACTTCAGCAGGCTTGGAAAGCCAGGGAAGGACACCGTCTCCTTCTCCCCCTTACAGCAGTTCTCCTAGCCCCTCCAGGTAAGAAGGACTGTTTTGTGGTGATTGTGCAACTTCGATTAATTAAATTCCCATTGACTTCCAGGATAGAATTTTAAGAGATGTTGGTGTGCTGAGCAAGATCCACATCTCTCTTTTAATTAAAGGGTAACAAGAAACACCCAGGAGAAACTCCCCAGCCTTGGGCACTGATCCATCCCAAATATAGAGCCTGTCTCTCCCACCACTGGCCCTCAGAAGGGGCTAAGAGAGAATGCAGTAGAACTGGAATTAACTCTGTTCCCTGGGGGCAGGTATTATTCTCAAGCAGAGAGTTAATCTACTCCACTGTATGTATGTGCTACTCATCCCCTCCGTGCTCAGCCTTCAGAGGCAGTGAGTTATTCCAGCTGAAGACCCTTGCTTTTAAATTCACACAGTGAAATAGAGCACAATGCATTAGCCAAGGCTGAAACTACTGTGGGCTTGAATTACTGGACAAAGGATAGGAGGACAAGTGTGGAGGGGTGTTGCTCATCTCCCCTTGCTGTTGAAGGACAGACACCTGGGCTTACTTAATTGTCTGCAGTTTCCTTGAAGCTCCAAGCAGCTCACTGCTCTACGTCTGTATAAAGTAATGCTGCTACACACGGCCCTTAGAGAGGATGCATGAGTAAGCATAACAGGCGCAAACAGGTGTGGTCACAGGTTTAGTTCCAACTGAACCAGTTGTTTTCAACTCAGTTTTGGCCTTTAGAATTGTGGTAGGTGAGAGCTGCCCACACACAACAGCACCAACTGCCCAGCATCGCCAGCAGGTCCAGTTGCATTTTTCTTCAGAAGCTGTTAATGGTCAGTGGAAAGTAATCCTATAAACTTTAGAGCTTGAAGCTTTCGGGTTCGTGCTTAGCTTACAGGGAGTTGACAGGTTTGCTTCTCACCTCACTCGTGCCTGCTGGGAAGGCAGGACAGCTTTAATCTTCTCTTCTGTCAATATGGCACATGTTGGGTGAGGGGAGTTCACACTGGGGGAGGGATGACCCTAAAATCTTTAAGAAGAAAATGTAGTCCTAGTCTGTGTTGAACACACTCGTCACATAAAGAGAGTCCAGAAAATGACAAAACATAGCCTGAAAGCATATAAATGTAAAGGAGAAGAATATAGCTCAAAGCCTTGCTGACGTGATCAGATTAATTGGCAGGCACGTACCACAGTGTGCAGTATAATTGCATGAGGCTTCTTATGCCATTGCCTGCTAAGCTTTTTAACAGCTTATTCTGAATAAACTGATTCCTTTGCATTCTGGGGATCAGTCTTTATTAAAGGATTTGGCCTTGTTTCTGGACAGCAGTGAGTAGAAATTCATGGAAGTTCACTTCAAATGCAGCCTACTGTTCGCTGCTCTCTTCTCTTCATCATATTGTAGTGGATCATAAGGCAGAAAGGCACTACCGGTGGCTATGATCTAAACCTCTTGCTGCTCTTGCTGTCTTTCCTGCTCATTCCTGCAGCTTCTGTGGAGCAGATTCCACACCCTCTGCAGCTACTTCCCACTTTTATATCTGCTTTGAAGAAACATTGAAAAGTTACTTCCTAACCTGTCCAGGATGGGAAACGAAACATAGATAATGAAATGGTGGGGCAGTCACTCCAAATCTGGAGTGCAAAACATGATCTTTGATCTGTCCATCAGAAGTATTATTAACACAAGTTTCAGTGCTCTTCGCTGTAGATTTCCTGAGGCCCATTGGTTCAGCACTCAGCTTCACTGGTGCAAAGAATGCTTGATTTTCTTTTCCTCTGTCTTTTCTTGCTAGAAGGCAGCAGTTTGCCCTTTCGTGTGTGGCTCTAGGCTAGTAAGCAATGCTTGGATGTGGCCCAACTGGGACAGAAAGCAAAAGCTATTTTAGTGGCCAGTGGTGGGTTTTCCTCAGGATGTCACGATGCACTCTAGAGCAGCTCTCCTCGTTGTTAACTAAAAGGCGAAGATTAGGCTGAACTGAAATACACTGACAGTTGAGGGCTGGTATTTTTTTAATACTTCCTTGTTGAAAATGTTTAATAATTCTAACGAACGGTACTTCCTTGTATATATCCCACGCTAATGGATTTCATGCAATTTTTAAAGAGCTCTTAATTACTCTCAAGTAATTAAATTCCCTGTCCCAGGTTTATCTCTTTGTCTTTGCAAATTTATTGTCCATTGTAGTCTTTAAGGCTTGAGGCCAATTAGCAGATTTAGTATATGTCAGCTGGGCACTTTCTTTTGCAACTCGTACCTTGTGTAGGACACCTGGCTCCTATAAGGACTCATGTAAATCCTGGGGAGAGGGAGAGACTTTTCACCCAAGAAATCTTTTCCGTTAAAGGATTTTGGCCAGATTGAAGAGAGAACGTTTGAAATTTATGTTGGAAGTCAGGATGTGTGCGAAGTCTGACGTCAGCCCTCAGATTTGTTGGTTAAAGCTTGTTTGCTTTATGTCTGTCTGACACAGTGTCAAGTACTGATGGAAGGCAGAGACACCAAAACCCTCACCTTTCCACTGAGCAATTAGAAACCTTGAATGCCTTTATTTTACTATATGCTAGTGAAAAATCAAAGCTTAGGTGATGCCTTTTAGAGGCAGACTGAGAGTCTGTTGGTGAAGTCTTTCTGGTGGGAGAGATAAGAACACGAAAAGAAGAATATGTAGAATTTAAATGAATAAAAATAATAGAAAAAAATAGTAGATATGTTAAGAGAGGAAGAGAGAAATTAGAATCACATTTTGATCTTTCAGCCTTTATTACTTAATGAGTTCTTTTGTGAATGAGGAGTGTCTTCATGTGCACAGTGTGGAGAACTGCAGATCAGCTTTGTTGAATGCTGTCACCATAAACCACAAAGTACTGCTGACCTTCCCCAAAAAAGAAATTTTGGTGATGGGATATTTTGAACTGCCAAATAAGACACAGCCTGTGCCCTATGCACATGTGTACACTCCTGCTGAATTAAACGTCTTTCCTCACCTTACGAAAAACACTTCCTCTCTGAGTGTTAGACCCGAAGAAGCAATACTTCCTGCTTCAAGGGTTCAAGCCAAGGTGTGTGTCCTACCCTGACAGCAAGGAAGACTGCAAAGCCTTCATTACCAATAAGGTCTTTCTGTAATTGTGCAGCCTCCCTGCAATTGATGTTGGCAGCTGTAAATAACAGCACCGTGGCAATTAATCCAAGAATTCTGGAGCCTTTGGGAAAAGACTTTAGGCAGCTACTTAGTTAAATGTGGTGTTTGCATGGTTTTTGTATAGCATGGGTTTTGCTGAGTGGTGCATACAGGCTAAGAATAACAGGGAGACTGTCACCTGGGGGAACAGATATCAGATGTGAGCTGATTTACCTGCATAGAGCTGATATACCAGATGGAACTGGAAAGTCTGAGATTTGCAGAATGGGCCTGTCCCATTTCGTGTGCATGATATTCTTCCTGACCTTGATGGGCATACCGATACCAGCTCCTGTCCCCGGATTTTATTCTCTCCCGAGTTGCCTTCTCCACGCTGTAGTTAACTTGCAAATCCTCTGAAGTGCACCAGAAGTGTGTGTTCTCTTCATGGTGTGCTGAGGCTTTGACGGAGGCGCCACTGGTGCAGCAGTGTCCCTGCATGAATTGCAGATAGCTCTTGGCAGCAAAACCTTTGCTGGTGTCCTGTGTGAGCCACAAGCGTTCAGCCTTTGTTCGGTGATGTGCTCTTTGGCTGGGGATCTGAGTCTGCTGGAAACTGGGCCAGCCGTGGCATGAACCAGCAGGGCTCCAATTTTCCTGGAGGGAGTGGTGCGCTTGGGTGTGTGTTTTGGCTTCAGTCTGTGGGTGGGAAGTGTGCTGGAAGAAAGGTGCCTGCTCTCAGGAGATGTGTGCTGCCACTTCCCTTTCGCATGGCTTTGAACTGCCACCCCGTACAAACCCGCAGCCTGAGAGCAGTGAAGGGGGCGCTCCCTGCGTGAGGCTGCTTGGGGAAGATAATATCTGCAGGTACCTGGCTGAAGGCCCACCCCTGACGCGAGGCTTTGTCTCCTTTCCACAGCCGGCCGGGGCAGTTTTCCAGCAGCAAGTACGGACACTCCGTGCCCATTCCGGTCCCGACACAGATCCATAACTACCGGCGGATCGAGCAGAACCTGCAGTCTCCCCACCAATACGCCTCTCCTCGGTAAGTGCTGGGGCTGGGAGGAGGGGGTCACAGCGTGTTACACCGCATTACATCTTGGGGGGCCTTTTACAGTAGGTTCTCTCTATCTCTAAAAATCTTCTTGAGTGGTGGGCCTTTCCCCCTGCTGTAGGGAGCCAAGGCAGGCTATGTTTTGTGGTAACATTTAGCTTTGGAGTATTTCTGTAGTGATGTTCAAACTTATTTGTTGCCAGGTACCGTACATTTTGTCAGCATGTGTGTGTGCGAGATAGCTCCCATCAACTTTCTGGGTAGGCTGGGCGTTTTGGGGTCTGCCAGATACGGCTTGGTGGGCCAAGCAGAGACAATCATCCATTTGGCACTTGCCTCTATGAAAGGAAAACGTTGAGATAAATGACTGAAATGGATAGGGATGCAAAACTTACCTGACTGTACTAATCAGTTCCTGTAGCTACTCACACCATAGATGTTTATTACACGAGTTCCATACTAATGTGGTTATGCATCCTGATGAAGTCACAGGTAATTCCTGCCTGTGAGGCAGAGCATGCCTTCTGAGGGCCGTCAGGATGAGCCGGATGCCAGCCTCCAGCTGCGTGCAGCTGCCTTCCTTGGTGGTGATGTCTTCTACCTCCAAAAAACACCAAGCTTCTGTCCCTTCTGTCCCTTGACACATGTAATTTATGGCTCCTACAGTTTTGAGATCTGGATTAACGGTGGCAACCCATGTTGTAGAAGGAGGAGCGTACAGGATCGTAAAGAGAGTTTGTACAGCAAGGGCAGAGAACATTCCAAGTATCTGGATTGCTTAAAGTTTAGTTTTCAGAAGTAGGGTAATGCCTGTGTCAGCCTGAGTTTGGGCTTCTTACCAGCCTAATTAAGGATAAGGCTTACTCAGAGTGGACCCAGAATTGGAGACACAATGTTGATATTAGCCACGGATCAGCGAAGAGATTTGTTTTGTGCCAGTGTTAGTTTAATACTATTCTATGCTCAGTTCTTTGAATGCGTGAATGGTGGTAAGCTCCTTCCAGTTTCCTACATGCCCTATATTTCTTACAGCAGTATTTGTGCACCCTGTTAGTGCTGAACCTAACAAAAGAGTCCCAGCCCTCCACGTGATGTACAAACAGCTCTGGAGAACGTGCAGAGGCTGCACCAGGCACAGTGACAGGCTGCTGAGTTTGGGCTCGCAGCCTGCGGAAACCAGTCTGGGATCAAACTGTCATGTTTTGCTCCTTTTAGTCAGCGCTCTGTAATGATGAGATTAGCATCGTCCCTGCAGAGGAACTCGAGGAATGGAACCAATCAGATGATTCACGCTCTGCTTTTAGCATCATCACAAAATCTCTGGCGTCATGTTTTGTCTCCTGCCCCAGGAAGCCATATTTATCTCTCATCATCACTTCCTCTAATCAGCAAAATTGATTAGACACACTTCAGGAATGGAAGGAGAAAACTTCATCAAGCGTTTTGTGTGTGATTCCACTTTTCCATCAGCTGTATCAAATAGGCCATTACAGCCAAATGCCTCATCACGGCTGGCACGTAGCCTGACTAAGAGCTTTGACATACGCTCTGTTTTGCAGTATTGACTGCTGTCATCTGACCGGCTGGTGATGCTGGTATAGCACAGCTTGTTTGTGGGTAGATATCTCGTGTGGTGAGGTGGTGATTATGTGTGCTTGCTTTTGGCCACATCACCTGTCCTGCTCGTCTGCTCCTTGCCTATGCCATGTCTCGTAGGGTGGTGGTTGACATTCCACACCTTTCAGCAGCTGCAGTCAGCTCCTGGTTTTTCCTGCAAGCTCACAATAAATAACCATTAGTCTTCTGGATGGCTGATGTTCTGAAGAGTTAAAAATTTGGCAGAGCAATGCTTTCTTTCTGTCACTAGGTGTCTTTTTACTGTGTCAGGGGTGTTTTCTTTTTGTACATTAGTTTTGCTTCAGGGCCAGGCACTTAGTGAGTGTTAGGCCTCTCAGTTGGGAGCAACATGAGCGGAAGTGATTTTTAGGTTAAAACTTTAAATGATTTCTTTTTTTTTTTCCCTAGCATGTGAATGTAGCGTGGATTAATTTGACAGAAAAACATATTGGGGTGGGGTTGAGGAGGGAGAAGGGAAAAAAAATCAAACTCATATCTCAATTACTGATTTTTTTTTCTGAAGCATGGGATCAAGTAATGCCATATGCCTGGTGGTGGTGTTGAACAGACATACTGCCACTTCATCAGGATGGGTTTGCCTGTAATGCAGTTAGCCCTGCTCGTACTGCTGAAACCTTTATGGCTTTGTTCCTTCTGTTCAGATATGCACGGACAGATTAATAGTGCGTTGCTGGGAGAGGAGGCAGGATACCTTGGTGACAGCATCTTTCAGTGGCTTGCACATGTTTTTTTCAGCATATTCATTGATTTTTGTCTAGAAAACCACCCACTGGCTGAGAATAATGTTCTTTCAACAATGGAAAAGATGTTTCCAAATCAAGAGTAGGTCTGATAAAAAAATTGTTTTCTCACATAAAGGAGTGCAGTGGGATCTTGGTGAAGGAGCCTGCAGAGGCAGGTTGGCATTTCAGTAGTTAGGCTGTGTTCTTAAAGTGTGATGAAACCATTCAAATACTGATAACTAATATACAAAAACCCCATCTCTCACCAGAGTGGTGGTGTGGCTATACTTACTTTCTCCCTATTCTAGTTTCTTCTTGGTTTCTTTTTAGCAGCTAGGTGATACTTGAGGTTCCTGCACGTGTGGCCTGTACAAATTAATTCTAATTCTCTAAGGTGAGGTTTCACAAGGAGTTAGGGGAGTTTGGAGCCCAGGCAATTCTGACCATTCCACCTCAAAGAGAAATTCCTCTGGGTAGTACTCAGCTGTTTCAAACCTGACAGCCACGCACTGCTCTGTTTCGCTTTGTAGCTTCTCCTGAGTTGAGTCAAAGCCCTGTTACAGAGCAGTTCCTTTGGCACAGCATAACTCCCTGCAGCACAACGTGCACTCACAGAGCTTTTTAACTTACAGGCTGCTCTGACAAAGGAGTGCACGGCTCAGTACAGGAGGAACACTTGAATAAAACCTTCTCAGTGCAGTCTGAAGACACTACCTCCAATAAACACCCAGGACACAGCAAAATAGGAAATTGTCTCATTCAGGACTGATTTAGATACCTGCAAGTGTCTAAAAGTGACTTTTTAGAAGATGACAGGCTTACAGCTTCCCTGCTTACAGCTGAGCTAATCCAGCTCATTCTTTTCATTCTTTTTTTTCTCATTCTTTTCATTCATTTCGCAAAATTTTATTGGGATTGGAACTCTTGAGAACAAGGATTATCATCTTAATCTATATTTATGCACTCCTAGTATAGTCGGGTTTTGATCTAAGATAAACAGCCGTGAAGCTCCACTTCTGTGGAGTTAGCTGGGTGTGTTTGAGTGTCTGGTGATACTATTTTCCTTACTGGCAACTGAAGTGATGTGCATGTTGTTGTTGTTTCCTACAAGGTCTGGTACGGTCCGGAGATCTAGCAGTACAAGTCCTCTTGGTTTTCCTAAAACTGGTGCTTCCCCTCCTTATCCTGGAGAGCATGGATCTGTGCCCAGCTCTAGAAAGCTCTCCTTCGGCGGTGCCAAGCCATTTATGCCATCACCGCAAGGTAAGATGTCAACTGGCATATTGCTGCTCTAATAAAATCATGTCTCTCTCCTGTAAAGAGGAGGTTTTGACCAGCGGTAACCTCTACGTAATAAGGAATTCAGATTGTTGTGTTCCCCCATGGCTCTTCTCAATAGAATATTTGACAGGTGTTTTGGCTTCAGTAAAATGGAGAGGAAAATACCTATTAGCCTCAGGAGAGGTGAGCTGTGTTTTGGTGTCTGTGTGAAACATTTTGCTTTCCTCTCCAGAGGACTTCTGTAAGTGGAAAGTATTTTTTTTTTTTTACCAGTTTGGGTTGAAGTGAGAAAAATATGAGCCAATTGCCTTCAGAGCAGAATTCTGACTGGCTCTGGAAGGGCTTGAAACTTCACTGTGTCTACAGAAATGCAGCTGTCTGATTACCTGATAGCCTGATCCAGATGCTAACGAGCAAATCAAGCAGAAGAAGATAAGAAAAACCCTAGTGTGCAAATGATGCAATTTGCTGCTTCCTGTAAAGGAACAGACTGGTGTAACTAGCTATTCTATATCCCTAGAGTCTCCCATCCTATATTTATTAGTCTCTGCTGACGGGGAAATGGAGAATATTTATATTCTATTCCTCTGAATTAATGTTTGTGCAAAGTCAGACTAAACCTGGCTAAATGAATACCAGCCAGAGCTCTTGTCCTCCTTTTACAGGAGTTGTTGATCTTTTCACTATACAGCCAGGGCTGAGAAGATTGGGAGAGATGACTACTACCTTTCTATAAAATAGGAGGTGTATAGTATTGTCATTGCCTATGAAAACTTAATGCTGAATAAACTTCGATTTTGTTCCCTTAAAGTTGGAACGATCCCAGAGCAGCCCAGCCAGACTGTTATCCCCTCTTCTGTTGGAGCAGAAGTGAGAAGCCGGATTACCATGGCTGGTGAGTTGATCCTTACTTTCCTTATTACTCCTATGGATAAGGCCGGAGCCATAGTCTCAGGGCATTCAGGGTTGGGTACGTACCTCCTTGGATGTCTTCGCGGTGAATCCTGGGATCAGGCTGGCTTTTATTTTTAGAACCCGAGAATGACACGGTTTGTCACTGTGTTTGGGCTCTCCAGGTGCCTCAGCGCCCGAACACTCTCCTCGAGGGATGGGCTCCCGGCTCCACAGTGCTCCCAACCTGTCAGATTTGCATTCCTGCAGGCAGAAGATAACCAAGCAGCACTCTGATCCTCTAGTTGCTCACTTTGGCCATACCCCAGTCAGCCAGCCTCTGCAGATTCATGGCCTGCAGCACTGCCGGCAGCTCAGATCCTCACCAAAGCTGTCTGAGTTCATGCAGAGAAGCCCATTGCCAACTATCATGGGCTCCCCTACAAAGGTATGTCGAGGAGTCTGCCTTTGGGTTTCTCATGGCTTGATTTGCTGGGTTGTCTGGGGGTGAAGCACTGCTCAGATATCTCTGACCTGGATTTATCACCACTTCTTCCCTTTTCTTCAAGGGCTGTTTAGTGATCTGTGTGAAATGTGGCAGTGTCCTAGTTCTTAGTGGACAGATCTCACTTGGCAACAGCATTCACCATCTGAGCAGAGTCCGGGGCTTTAAACAGGCAATGAAAAGAAGCTGCCCAGATTAGGACAGAAGCGCATTAGTGCGCTGTGGTGTCAGGGTTGATTTGTACATCACAGCCTGTGACACAAGTGTGCATCCAGAAGGAATCCCCAGCAGAGACTGCAGGCGGTTACGTGGGTGAAAGCCCCAGTGCCTGACGTGAAGCTGGCACTGCGATGGCATTTCTCTGTGCTTATGTTAGGCTACTACAAATTTTCAGCAGAGCTTGTTGTCCTTTCAGTTTAGTCTTTCTGGGATAGGGGACAAGTAGCTGTGTGGGCTGGAATTTCTCCCTGTTTTCCTCCTATTTCAGGCTTGTTTTTAAGTGTACAATTTAATTCTGATTAACAAATGAGGGGTGAGTGGAACCTTCATCCTTCATTTTGAAGACTGATCTCTGTTTTCTCTTTTTCCTAGGCTGTGTCCCCTTTTGAGTTTCCCAAAACTCCAAGTTCCCAGAACCTTCTCACCCTCTTGGCCCATCAGGGGGTCATGATGACTCCAACACGGAACAAGACCCTACCAGATCTGAAGGAGATCGGTCATTTCCACTGCCAGCAGACTGGCTTTGGATTGAGGCCTGTGGAAGAGATCAAGGGCAGGTGAGCTATGGTCTGCTTTACATAGTAGTGCTTCATTCCCTAACATGAGTGGGGAAAATTTCAAAGCTACAACTTCAATTATAACGTGTCTGCGAGCATTCTGCAGTCATCTGCTAGCACCCTTGGGTTGCAGGCAGATGTTATGCAGATTTTTTAAAGTCTTTCTCTACGGAAGCAGGCTGCGGCCTAGATTTTATAAAATGAAAGATTGCCTACAGCTTCACACTGTTCAGTGCCCAAGGTTTCAGCAAGTGGGGAATCAAGGATCTGGTTATTAGACCAGACTCCCTGCAATTATTCAAATGTGTGCTTTGCTCTTTTTGCATCCTGTGCCTGTTGTGAGGGAGAGGTGTTCCTTGCCTATCAAACTGCAGGCACAGGTCTTCAAAGATCCGTTTGAAAGCCAGGTACTGACATGAATGTTGCAGGATACAAAGTTGTTCAGGTGTTAGTGTTAAACTTTTCTTATCTGCCTCTCTGCTGATAGCAACTTTCTCCAGTGATCTGGAAGAGTTCTCTAGTATTCATTTCTGTATCTTCCATCAAAGAAAAATTGTTTTACAGCAATTCTGTACTCAGTTCTTTCGTTACTGCAGTTAGTCAAAGTAGTCATAAGCTTTCTGCAAGTAGCAGGAGGTGCTTCAGATGTTCTGCTAAGAGAGGAATAGCGCCAGTGGTTATTTCAGTTTGGGGCTCTTTGCTTTGTAGTTGTTGTGGACCAGCAATGGCACAAAACGGAGTGAAACTTAGCTGAAACTTTGCACCTGCCCCAAACTTGCTTGGTGATTTTCTGCATCATCTTGTATGTTCTCTTTTTAGGTCTCTGAGCACAGGCAGGCTCACTGACCTGCTTCTCAAGGCAGCCTTTGGGGCGCAGATCTCTGAAGCTGGCAGCAATGACAGCCTGAACAACGAGAAGCCAATGGAAATTGCAGGTAGGTGGAAAGGCCAGGCAGATCTGGGGGGATGGCCTGGGCTGCGTTGGGTGGCGGAAGAGTTTGGCTGGGTGCCTCCCACGAAAGGGAGGATTCTTTTCTGATGGCTTTTGACTGCTGTGCATGAGGAGTGCAATGACGTTTGCTTGTTTTCTGCTGTGAGCGCTCGAAGGTCTGTGGGCTTCCACGTGCTGTGTAATTGCTGGCTAGCGGTGTGATTTTGTAGGCAGGCAAGGCTTCCTCTCTTGGCCCCTTCTGAATGAGATTTGTGGAAGTGGGGACTTCCTGCCAGTCAGCTTGAATGTGAGTGGCTCTGCAGGGGTGGGTCTTCCTGCGCGTGCAGGTTGGGAAGCGAGGAGGGGAGAAGAGCTGCAGCAGTGCGTGACGCTGCCAGGCTCACGTCCTGCGGTCAGCGCCGGCCTGGCCTGGTTGTGCCATCGCAGGATGCCTCTAAAGGGAGTGCTGCCCTGTGCTGGTAACCACGGTGAGAGTCTACAGGAACGTAAAACCGCCTGGTGAGGCACTCTGTGCTCAGAGTAACTTTCCTGTAATGCCAGTCTGCGCCTTTCAACTGTCTCCCCAGCTCCCTCAGGTGCTTACGGAGGGACCCTGCACTCTGGTGCCCGGGCTGGGGGCTCTGCCAGCCCATCCCCAGTGATTTTTACTGTCGGATCCCCTCCCAGTGGAACAACCCCCCCACAGACCACGAGGACCAGGATGTTTTCAGGTAAAGGGCTGATACCTGCCTGTTCCAGTGGGAATGTCTGGGGGCAGAGCAACGTGCTGTCGTCTTTGCTGCTGCGTACCGGTGGTGGCAGAGGGCTGTTCAAAGAGAGCTCAGCTGGTCTAAATGCCTTTGAGGTCTCTCATGCTGGCTCATGCCAACCCCAGTTATTGCTGGTAACTCTCCACACTGGCACAAGGACTCGTGCCTTCTAGGAGTTTCCAGGACTGGAAGAGTGAGGCAAACCGTCCTTTTACATCGTTTCTATCTGCTTCAGGAATAACACTGCAGCTGTTCATAGATCCACTGTTGCTGATAGGTCAACAAAGATAAAGAATGTTCTCTATTCTGATGGTTTTCCTCGTGGGCTGCAGATAAGCTGTAAAAGGCAAGCATGACCGTCCTTGCCCAACAATTTCAGTGCAGGAGTACCGTTACGAAAGGGCTCTATATGCTGAAGTACAAGCAGTGTTACTTACGCTGTGAATTGCTTAAGTAGGAAATGGGGAAGTGCACTCCTGGTGGACAGATATGTCTTTTAAGATGCCAGCACTCTGGCCTCAGCAGCCAACAGTTGAGGCTGTGGTAATTGTGCCTATTGGGACAGTGTGTCTGGGAGCTGGAGCCTATATTCAGTTTAAGAAAACATTTGGACGCTTCTGTTTGCTTTTTTGGCTTGTTTGGGTTCTTGTCCTGACTGTTCCTCATCTGAACATAGTCAACTGTTCTTAATTACTGCAGGGAAGGTTTGGATGTAGCCATGAATAAGCTGCTTGACTGGGACTAGGGGGACACATGGCTCAGTTCCTGGGTATGGCTTGGATTTCCATCATAGCTAAACTCACTCAGATCCTTGATTGTCTGGAAAGTTGGGACCATAATCCTTCCTTTGTCTCATAAGCAGGCAGGGACTCACACAAAGTGCCTGACTGCCCTATAGCACAAAGGGGCTACTATCCTGGCTAGAGCCTCTGGCTACTGCTGAAACGCTGTGAATAGAGAATTCAGCCTTCCTGTATTGCTTTTGCAGGGATAATAACATTTGGGAAGCAGATCCAAGTACTACTTTTTTAGTGGGCTGATGGTTGGATACTTGAGGGTCTGCTGAGTAGCAAAGAGTCCCTGGTAAAGAAGGCTGATGAATAGTGAGCCCACAACTCATGCACAGCACAGGGTAAAGGCTGCCAAAGCAATGCTGCTTGACAAGCTTTATTCTGTGTAATAGCTCCTTATGTTAGAGTTAATGCACAGAACGGTGAAAAGGGGAGCTTTGCAAGCTAGAACTCTACACCCCAAGTGCTTTGACAATCCGTGACTAAGATCACTTGACAGATACAAAGGCAGAGCCTTGTCAGGAGTTGTCATAACAATTTCTGCAAGCAGCGTCTCAGAATTACAGGGCCTCCAGAATGTGGTATTGTTGGTCTTTGTCTGAAAGATCTGGAAGTACTCTACCAGTTTTTAATGATCCGTTTAGCTTTGAAGCATGCCAACTGGGAGAGATCTTCAGGAGAGGAGGCTGTGCGTCTCTGTAGATTAGTTGTTCAAATGTGCATTATATTGCTAAACCTTCTGAAGTCAGGGTAGGCAGCAAATGAAATTCACGGGTAGAAGAGAACTATCTGCCTCCAGAGGATCAGTGATGGTGGAGAATTAGCAGAGTATCACAGCTGCTATTAGCATCCCTCTGATAGATAGAATATACCCCTCTGCAGCAGGGTGTGAGGCACTCTTGGAATGTCTTACTGATACCCTGAGACAGAAACTCCTTCTGAAGTGTGTATCTTTTAAATGCAATATACTCAGGGTGGATTCAGTGGCCAAGAAAGGGAAAAGATGATGATGAGGGAATTGTTTGGTGAGCACAGTGCTTACTCCTGAATCCTGAGGTTAGGTTCTTGACTGAGCTGCAGTCACTCTGTCCAAACTCCTATCTGTAAAGAGAGGAAGGCAGAAGCGCAGGGCACATAACAGAAAGCTTTCCCGGTTTACATGCAAGTGGCTGATGATTTAACACCATGATAAAAACCTCACTTACCAGAAGTGCTTACTCGGTGATGGTGTTAAAACTAAGGCACGCTGAAGCCACGCTGATCCATGATAAGGAGGTTGCTTATGGTGGTGTATAATAAAATGCAGCCCAAGATACTGTGGCAGGATTCAGGAAGGGTTAGGGACAGGGAGGGGAGGTACTTCAGGAATTGTTCCCAAAAAATGACAGGCAATCTGGAAGGTGCATTAAATTTGCTTGTGCTTGTAAGCTGTCTAGCTGAGTCACTGAGGAGCTTGCATGCGGAGTGGTTATTCTGCATCAAGAGTCCTTGTGTCTTTTCTGGAGTGCCTGTTGCTGGCTCTCATAAGAGCCTGGATCCTACAGTTACAGTTATCCCCTGTGCTGGTCAAGGAATACCTGGCCTAATATTAACATCTGAAGTAATCCCGTTGCCTGTTTTTCTTCCCAGTGGGGTCTTCCAGCTCTCTCAGTTCTGGAGGCTCATTCACCGGCAGGCACTTGGCAGTGGGAACTGGTGGGGATGCTGTGGAAGGCCCTTCGAGTCTCCGCTACGCTTTTGCTGATCCAATCACTGCTAACCTGGAAAGTGCTGTTACATTCGAGGCTCCAGAGCTGCCTGAAGAGACCCTCATGGAGGTGGGTATATCCCCCCAGGGACTTGCTGGGGGCAAAAGACGGGAGAATAAAGGGAAAGCAAATCCAGAGGGCCAGTGTTTGGTTCATCCAGAGGCTCATGTTTGTGGCCAAGGCCATCGCTTCCAAAGACAATGTGAGCTGGCTTCAGGAGAGGTAGGTAACACAGTGCTCAGGAAGCCCAGGATGTATTGAGGAAAGTGGTTTTTGAGCCTGTTATCAAGTCGTGTAGTCCTTGGGACTGCCCATGAATAGGATTAAAATTTACCATTTCAAAAGCTGCATTTGCACGTTAGAAACATCAGTTATCTGGTGTGTCCTGCATGAACAGTTTCTAAATAAAATGTGGTTACTTCAGGCCTTCTTCTTTTTAGAAGGCTCAGCATCAGAAGAGCTGACTTGAGAGAATGAGTAGCTTGGTGTATCAAATGACTGCCTGCTGCATGCACTTAGGGAGTCAGTCAGTGATACAGCCCCTGCCCAAAGAGTCTGAAATAAAAGTAAACCTGACACGTTTATTGATGGAGGGCAGGGGACGTGATATGCTCTGCACCAGAACAGCTGAACCAGATTGTCAAGCTGTAAGGCTGCCAGGCTCCCCCTCTGCGGGCTGAAGACCAGCTGAAGCAACACAAATGCTTTTGTAGCTGAGATATATTTGAAATGTAGGTCAGGCTGCCCATTTGCGGTAGAGGTAGGAGAGAGATTCAGCGATGGATTCAGCTCCATTCATGGTACGGCGTTGGGCTGCCCAGGACTGGGAAAGGCTCTTCATATCAGATTTTTTTTGGTGTTGCTAAAACCCCTTAGATACCTACGAAGATCTTCATACGTCATTTTAAGGATGTGGATTTGCTTTTCTGCTTCAGATTTTATTTAGCTTTTTTCTCTTGTTGTTAATTATGCATTGAATTGCATCAATTTGCTGTATTACCCCAGTGCTGGGATTGATTGGTATGCATTGATGTATCGCAACAGCACTGAATTTAACTGAGCATCCTGTCTTTGAGGTCCCAGAAGTATGGGGCCCTGCCAGCTGCTGTTGCTTTTCAGGGTCTGAAGAGAAGCATGCTAAAGAAGTTATCAGCTTGATCTTATTAAACCCATTCAGTTCAGCTTCGTGTCTGTAAGGAGTCATCTGAGTTTGCTCATAATTTCTGCTGAGCACAATAATTGATCCACGTCACAAAACCTTTCTGGCACCAAACCTTTTTGGCATATTTGGAGACTCCTTTGTGCTCTGTGGGGTTCGCCAGAATACAAACCTGGCAGATCTTCTGATTTCTGATGCTGTCAGGGCATTGAAATCTTGCTATTTAAGCACCCCTTTTTATTCTGAGCAGAGCTGTTGTGTTCAGATAGGTGGTCATTCTTCAATCTTTTGGAAAAGTTTCTTTAGGTGCAGACAAGGCAAACTGAATGCTAAATTTTAGTCTGTTTTGCAGTGCTTTGGAAACACAGTAGAGATGGCTATGGAAGGAAAGACTCTTGTGATGCCTAATAAGGCCAGAAACACAAGTGTAATAAATAAGGCCAACTGTATTTGCAGAGAGGAAGGGCTGTGCACTGGTGAGAGATACAAGGCTGAGACTTGAAAGATCTCAGCAGGTTCCTGCTTTGCCACAAACTTCTTGTATGACTTGGCAGTTACTTAATCCCTGAGTTCCTCCTTTGCTTTTAAAGAAAACAGAGGAAGTCTGAGACTGCCTTACCTTACTGGACTCTCCAGGTTGCAAGATAGAGGAGAGATTAATATTTCAGATAGTCAAAGCTCCTTTAGCAGCTGAGTGCCTGAGCTGGTGAATGAAAAACAAAAGCATGCAGAACTTGAGCATGTGCTTTTTTATTTGTTTTCCCCTCCAATTCATGTAGAAAACATCCTTACCAAGCCCCTTTAAGAGAACTGATCCACTACGTGTTTGAAGGTCAAGCAGGTTAGCTGCATTTCTGCAGAGGGTGCAAACAATGGAGTTGCATCTGATCCAGGCAGCAATTCGTTTTGTAGGACCCACAACTATGCAGTTTTTCCACAAATACTAACTTCCCCAAAATGCTTGCAATGATTTAAGCAACAGAGATTCCCAGAAACAGGATAACACCCTTTGGTTTGTAATAGCAGAGGAAAAACTGCTTTGAAATGAACACAGTGATCTGAGTGCGAGTCTCTCCCTTCACTAACTGGGCAGGGGCTGCAGCTGAAAGGCTGTCCTTGCTGTCCCTTAGGAGGACCTCACCCAGGGCTCCTGCACTGGGCTGGGAGCACGCAGAGACCCAGCTACGTGAGGGCTGGGGTTGCAAGAGGCTGTCGGTCTCATGAAATCCACACTCCTCACTGTGTACCAGCACGGGTGTGGTGTGGAGCAGGACTGGGCAGTTGTGCCCACGGTCTCGTCCCCTTCCTGGCTGACCTTTGAAACAGTCCCACGTTGCTGGGAATGCTCCTTAACAAGGGAGCGTGGCATTTTGGAGCAAGTCTCACCGGCTTTTCCAGGGACTGCTCTGGGAATTTCTGGCCTGGGGCTGTCACTGCCTGTAATGTGGAGGAGGAACTGGTGGGGTGTGTGGGCTCAGCGCTGAGCTGGGCTGTCCCTGCCCAAAGAAGAGGTGTGGGGGGATTTCAGGCCCAGGTGTTATTTCTGTAAGCTGGGATGAGCCACTGGCACAGCTCCATGTAAGCAGCCTCCCTGCATGCCAGTTTTCCCTCTGTAACCCCACCTTGCCATTTCTTTCCACAGCAAGAGCACACCGACATCCTGCGCAGCCTCCGCTTCACGCTGGCCTTTGTCCACTACGTGATGGAGATCGCTGCCCTGAAAGGCAACTCCAGCGAGATGAGCGCTTCGGCGGCGTCTGAATACCAGCTGCAGGAGAGCGTGGTGGCTGACCAGATCAGCCTTCTCAGCCGGGAGTGGAGGTAAGGACCGGGCAGAGAGCCCCCAGGTCACTCCTTGACACCCCAGCGTGTCGCTCTGTGCCCTCGGGACACGTAGTGCTGCTCCACTGGTGTGTTTGTGTTACAACATGCTTTCTTTGCAGCTATGCAGAGCAGCTGGTGCTGTACCTGAAAGTCGCAGAGCTGCTGTCGTCGGGCCTGCAGACAGCCATAGAGCAGATCAAAGCTGGCAAGCTGTGCCTGTCCTCCACTGTCAAGCAAGGTAAGGGGCCGTTGGCACACGGTACAAAGGCCTGGGATGGAAGAATGGGAAACGTTACAAAGGCAGGGAGGATGTTGAGTGAGCGTGATCCCCCAGCTGTGAGTGCACGGGCTTAGTCCTCATTGTGCCCTTGCATGGCCAGGCCTTCCCTTTGGGATGTTGTTCATTCCTGCTGAGAGGAATCTTCCTCTCTCCGTGCTTGCCTCAGGTTCAAACTCCTTCCTGCCCATGCCCCTGTGAGAATCTTTGTTGCTAATTAGTGAGAGGGGAATGCGTCTTATCTGATTCCTTGTACCTCTCTATCTCAGGTGTTTATTTGTACTCGACGCAAATCTAACTTAATTACACAGTGCCTGGCCTAGTAAGTGCTTACTTGGCAAATTGAGACATGTCTTGGCAATGAAGGTTTTCAACTGAAACAAAAACACAGGAAGTAAAACCCTGGTAATGCAGGAGTCACTGATTTGCTAGTCTCACAGCCTTACATTTGCATTTGACTGGCTGGCTTGTGATGTGAGCTGGCTGTGATTCAGCGATTAGAAAAAATAATTTTAACACTACAATGGCATTATTACTGAGGCAGCTTTTTGAAACACTTGAAGTACTTGACCCCTCAGCCTCCTTCCCCATGGGTTTAGTCTGTGGAAGTACCCGTGCTGACTTGGGGTGGGGCTGCAAAAAGCAGGAGCTTGGCACAGTGAGCACACACATGTTCTGGGGGGCAATATGGACTAAAATGTATGGATTTAGCTACGCATCTTCCACATGTGCCCTGTGGGCTAACGTAACCCAAATAAATTCTTCCTTTTCCAGGCCAATTGCAACTTGTAGATTCATAGCATAACTCTTCCTTCAGTGTGTGGGAATTGGATAAGGCTGGCTTTTCTTATTTCCCTCCCCACAAAGTACTGCTCCCTTGAGATTTTCTAGGGCACGGTGAGGACAAGAGGGTTGTCAAGGCAGTTGTGTAACTTCTTCACATGTGTATGGAAAAAAAGGTGGAAGTGCGACAAGACACTGCCCCGGAGTGTCCTTGGGCAGTGCGTGTCAAGCAGGGTCTTCACCTTGCAGCCATGAGCTTTTTCCTGGTAATTTGGACCCAGCCCAGAGCTCTGACTGAATTCCCCGGCGGAGGATATTGCTTTATTTGCATATGTTTTTTGTTGTTGTTGGGTTTTGGTTGGTTGGTTTGGTGTGTTTGTTTGTTTTTAAATAGTCTTGGCTCTCTTCTCCTGTGGAGGTTTTCATTTTGCCCTTCTGATGTCACCCACGAGCTTTGGGGTTCCAACTCGCTTTCAAATTTCTTCTGAACCAGGGTAATGTGATAGTCTGACCCCAACAGGGTTAAGGTTTTGTGCCTTAGTCCTTTAGAGTTTCAACTGCCTTTGTTCATGGAGCCAGTCTCTTTTCTGGCTTTCTGCTCTCTTATCTCTACGTAGGAAGGCTATATTTAGTCACAGGGCCTGGCTGGCAGTGAAGTTGCCTCTCTGCACAGTACGCGAGATAGGTTTGTTCGTGGTGTGGGTTCATTTCCCTCCCCCAGAAGCAAGTTGTGCAGTAGGGTGGGATTTCAAACATGCACGTACTGGTTAATACTCATCAGCTGCTTTGTGCTAGGTACATTGTGTAGGTCATGCCAGACAGCTAGTGAGACTCAAGCTCATGGCTTCGCTTGCTGTTTTGGGTTATTTAATCTCTTAGATCATATTTAACTCCTGGTTCTCTGTCACAACCTTCCTGTCCTAGCTGCCACGGTGCAGGAAAGGAGGTGACCTTTCATTCTGGGACAGCATTGTCCCAGGAGAGAGATTCTTTTGCTCAGGACTGCTCAGCCACACTGAGCTCCAACAGCAACCACATACAAGTCACGTACTTCTTCACAGCACGTCATCACCCGTCAAGTAACAGAAGCTTTGTATCTGGCCTGTCTGCTGCTTCTGGTGATGTGTGAGACATCTTGCACCATGCAAACTGCTCTGTAGCTTGTGGCAGCTGAAGGAAACAAAAATAGGCCTGGCCTCAGGTGAAATAGATACGTAGGTGTTGCAAAATGCAGGCTTGTAACTGGTGAAGCTGACAAAGGAAAGGAAAAAGACCCTGTATCGGTGCAGCAAGTACTTACATTTGGCCTTAATATAACCTGATTGTCTTGAAGTTACTCATTTGGGGTCCTGTGCACAGAGATTGGGAGGCATAGGGAGAACTAGAAGAATGTCCAATGCGTTTCTTTCCTTTATTCTAGTTGTGAAGAAGCTGAATGAACTTTATAAATCCAGTGTATCGTCCTGCCACTGCCTCAACATGAGACTGCAGAGATTCTTCTTAGACAAACAGAAACTCATGGATCGGATCAACAGCATCACAGCAGAGAAGCTCATCTTCAGCTACGCCGTGCAAATGGTAATGACCATGCAGTGCCTGGGAACAGGGCTGGCACAGAGCAGGTGTTAAGCACTGGCAGTTCCTGCTGGTGGCCTTAGCAGGTGGTTTCATTCATGAAGCTGTGTGCAGTCTTTGGGGGCTGGATGATGGAGGTGTTTGCACAGCTGAGGGGCCGTGTTGGGAAAGCTGGGTTTGGTCTGGGAGTAACCTTTTGTATGGGGGTGTTGCCTGCAGGTGCAGTCTGCAGCCCTGGATGAGATGTTCCACCACAGAGAGGACTGCGCACAGAGGTACCACAAGGCTCTGCTGCTGATGGAAGGGCTCCTGAACATCATCACTGAACAGGGGGACATAGAAAACATCAATAAATGTGAGTGCTCGGTGGCTCTTTTTCCCCTCATTAGGTCATGCTGTGTTTTTATAGCTGCATGGATCGGAACGTTCAGTATCCATCATCTGCCTTTCCTTTGGCTACATCTTGGTGGACATAGCACAGATCTCTCGACGTGTTACAGCTCCTAGCAGCCCGGCCTCCTATTTTCCCAGGGAGAAAATGTTAGAAATGCAGGTCCCTGTTCTGAGCCATATTTTGAGAGCTGCAATGCAGAGCAATTGCCAGGGCTTTGTTGGAGTTTTTGATGTGTGAAAGAACTTGCTGAAGGAAGTGACTTGGCAGTAGCAAAGACATGGGTTTGGTTTCCAGCCTGAACCATCCGATTGCACAGAGCACTTGGGAACGTGAAACTGCAGCGGCTGTCAGGCAGAGGTGGCTGATCAGCACAGCACGGGCTCCTTCCAGCCCTTCTAACATGGGGCAGACTGCTCACCCGTCTGCGTTCCCCAGGACAGGCCAAGAAGGCAGCAAACAAGTATTTTGCTCATTAGGAAGTGACTGCAGTAGCAGTGAAAGCTGAGCTTTTACCTGCTTGCTGTCGTTTGGCTTCCCTTCCCAGAGACAGATGGATCCCTCTGTTGGCTGCTCTTTGCTGTCACCTCTCTTGTACCCTCGCTTTGCTGTGTGTCTGAGGCGGGGTTGTACTCCACTGCTGCAGGCTCCACAACTAATGCATGCAGCCTGGAAATGACTGACCTCACTTGCTCAGAGTTGAACTTTCCCTGCCTTTCTAGCTGGGGTTTAATCACCTTTGTTATCCCTCTCTACAGGAGGGAGGCAGAGGGGATGGGGGACAGCCTTGGTGCGTTACAGCATCTTGACTTGGCCTAAGCCCTGCTCCATCACAGCTAAACCAGCCTATCCGTGCCAGTGCAGCTGAGGGGAGCAGATGCAGCTGGCAAACCGTGCCTCTCCCCCTCTGCTGGTTACTGAGTGCATTTCTTGGGCCAGCATCCAAAGTGCTGCCAGACTGTTCTAGTCGTCCGTGTGGACAGAGCTCTTGGATAGGTAATGAGAGAAGAGCTTTCTGGCTCCCAGGCAATCAGTCAGTTAATTATCACTAACTTTAACAGCTGACATGAGGCTCGCTGAAGGAGAGCAAAAGGAGATTGGCAGGTGGTGTGTGGTACCGGAGGGCTAAGTGAATAGGGAACACCAAGTAGTTCCTATTGTGCTGTTTCTTAACAAACCTAAATCACGTCTTTTGTCCAGAGGTACAGTGAATGCAGCTAATGGATTACTTTTCCCAGCCAATGTCCTGGTATTCCCTGTTTTACCCAGTGTTACAGCTTCCTGATTGAGTTGTTCTCTGATAGGCTGCAGCACGTGCACATTGCATTTTAGATCTTAGGTACTTGATTACTTTTTTTTTTTTTTCAGAAAAGTAGTGATGAATGTAGAAATACAGCAAATGTTTAGCTTTTGAGAGGGTCTCAGGCTCAGACAGTGAGAATCTGGCCCTGACTGTGCTGGGCTGTGGCTGCTCCATCTCTCAGTTGTAAGCCATTAAAAATGGTATAGGAGACCGTGAGTTATCTTCACTGCTGACAAAAGCCTCTCCAATAAATAAAAACGAATAAATTGTTTCCAGCGGGTGGTGGTCCTTTAGAACATGGTGATAACTGTGTTAGAACTGCTGCCTCGCTGCTTTCGGTCCTGGATCTCTGATCATTCAGCTCTTTGGTCTGTTGCTTCCCAGCACGATCGTTGTGGCTGGGTCCTCACCTAGTCTAAGTCAGTACGTGATAGTGATTCCAGAAGGGTTGCTTAGGCATGCTGAAATTCTCTTGTGTTTTTGTTTGTTTGTTTTCCAAATCTCCAGCATGTTTTGGTGGTCCTTATATTGCCAGGAAATTGAGAAGCTGATCTGTTGTGTTATTTTTTTCTCTCCCAGGTAAACTCTGCATCGAGCGCAGGCTGTCAGCCCTGCTGTCGGGGTTCTGCGCCTGATTTCAGTTGTGTTCTTCTCCACACACCTCATCCCAGCTGATCACTTTTGTTTCTGACAGCCTGCTGTTGTGGCAGGAATCAATTTTGGCAGTAGGATACCTGGAGGATGAACTGCTCGATGTTCTGTATTTTGCTGTTTTGGGAAGTTGTTCCACAGACTTAAGTTCTTCTGTGGGGAGGTGTGACTGCAGCAAGCACAAATACTTCCCTGCCCAGAGGTTGGGCGAAGACGTAGCTGATGTGGAAAGGTTTCCCTCATTGGCAGCAGGGATGAAGGATAGAAGTCTGCTTCTTCCCAGCACTTTGAAGGATAAAGACTGCTGCCTGTCCTCTTGCTTAAGAACAGGGTATTCCGTGCTGTCTCCATTGCAGGCAATGGATGTGCTGAAACTGCTGGCTTCAGTTCATGCTGGAGGATGTCATTCAGAAATCAAGGCCAGTTTGTGTACTTTCCCCTACCCCAGCTGATAGCCAGGCACCTTCGAGCTTCCTGGCAACCCGAGGCTCCCTGCCTTTTACTCCTTTATCCTTTCTCATACTCATTTCCGCCTTGGAGTGCTTGCTGAATGGCCGAGAGGAGGGAATCTGCTCTACTTTGCCTGAGCCTTGCTGAAGCTGCTGCCACCTTCTACAGACTTACTGAGCAAGGCTGAGAGCGTGCTGCTGCTGGGGAAGGCTGCACCTCCCGTGGCTGTCACGCGGACTGCCTCTGTTTGCAGACGGGCACATGGCACGGGGACAGAGCCTCTGCCTGGAGAACAGGAAGATGACGGAAAACGCAATGTTCCTGTATGTCTAAGCCAAAATGAATCCGTTCCTCTCTTGGTCCCTGTGCTCACTGGGATCAGCATTAAAGACTCCTGGCTGTTTGGTTCAGCCTGTCAGTACATATCTACCACGAGGAAGCACTAGCGCTGTCCTGCTTTCAGCTGTTGGCTAGATCAGCCCTTTCCCGTATCCCTCACCCTCCCCTGAAACTGAAAACACTAGCTTTGTGAATCAAAGGAGCACTTTACACACTATGGGAACTTTGAGAAGTTGACTTTGCATCACACAACAACCCAGGAACATCACGACTGTTAGGAATGCTGTTCTTTTTATTCCTTCCCTTGTTTCCTGGTTGTTTTATTGCACTACGTGTGTGCATATATTAATATGTATTCCTAAGGGTGAATATGTATTGATATATCTGGTTTGTGTGTAACTGTACGTATTTAACTGTACTGTATCTTGTGAGTGTGAGGCAAAAAGCACTGTGGAGTCTGTGCTCTTCCTCCTCCACACCAGGCAAAGCTGACTTGCAGTCTGGCAGTACCAAGATAGTTTTCTTTTCTTCTTTTTTTTTATTTAAATGTTCTTTAAAGGACAGTCAATATACAGCTCCATGCTTTTTAAGAGCTCAAGAACAGGCGTTAAGATCCTACACACTTACAATTGGAAATGCATTTTTAAAAAAAGTTTATTTGCTGCTTACATTTTTTATAAAGAAATCTTGTAGTGTTCGGTTTTATGTTCAGCATTTCTTTTAAGGAGACTCTGTAGCCAAATGAGACTGCGGGTGCGAGTGGCTCGAGTTCTGGTTGAGGCTTCGGATGCTGTGAGCATGTGCGTGAGAGGATAGCTGGCTGCCTTTCTGTCTGTCTGCGTGCGCAAGTGTGTGTCTTAATTTATCAGAGTCATGGCAGTATTTTGTTAGTGCTGGGCAGAAAAATATCTTTGAAAGCAACTTGAAACCTCAGGCTTTGTTTTTGGGGATTTAATAATAATTTGCACATGGTGGTTAAATCCTCACTGCTTTTTCTCTCAATATTGGCACGTTCAGTGTGATACTTTACAAGGGTTTCAGGAGCAACTTAGTTGGCTTGAGCTGGCATCGTCTTTGGCAACATGGGTACTTCTGATAGCAGAGCAGAAACGCCAATAAGGAAATTAAAAAAAATTTTTGATTCCCCCTACTAGGGAAGTTTTAAGCGTAGCTTACACAAATGCTTCAGTATTGGGCCTCTGTTACATCATACGTTCACAGCCTGCTGCTTCTGTGGCTGTTTATGCTTGTGCCTGGAGGAAAAAAAGAAAATAACAGCAAAGAAACAACCTCCCAGCCTGTGGCAAGAAACGCTGAAGAGACCCAGACTGCTTCTGAAAGGATTTTACCAGTTCTGCAAAGGGCTATGCCGCAGATGAGTGCACTGGGATGCAGCACAAAAGCACCGAGCCAGGACTGACTCTGCAATACAGACACCTGCTACTGCCCTGAACCCTCCCGGCAATCCCACGAGCGTACGCTGAGAGCTTCCTGCCCAGGAGAAGCGCAGCCCAGGACCCACGTTTGTGCCGCAGGTTTAACGATCCTTGTACGTGGCAAGCTCAGCACTAACCTTCCAGCTGTACTTAATTACTTGAATGTATCAAAATTGTCCACATTCAATGTACACAAGTATATATTGCTCCAAAATATTGTGGTTTACAGACCTACAACCAATATATATATGTATGTGTTTGTATATATACATACAAGTATGTGTGTGTATGTGTGTGTATGTATATATATGCACACAAACACAAACGTGTATATATGTTTTCTCTCGATACTTGAAACTTAGCCACTGTGCTTGAATTAAAAAAAAAAAAAAAGAAAACAAAAAAAAAAGAAAAAGGAGAAAGAAAAAAAATCAGGTGATTTATTTTGCCATCACTTTGGTGACTTTATTTTTTATCTAATTGCATGTAGCGTGAAACCAATTTTTTTGGTGAAAAATATTTATTGCTTTGTAGACAATAAGGAATGCAAAATAAATAAAAAAAAAAAGGCAACAAAAAAAGAAAACAATACACAAAAAATCCCCAACCATTGTTGAAGTTGCTAGCATAGTCCACTTGCTATTGTCATGGCTTTGTTACTGTTGCAGCGTTTGTGTGTAGCGTCTTAATAGATTTCAAGAAACCTCAGTCTAATAACATGTATCTTCAGGTTTGTGAGAGCGTATGATGATGTTCTTTATAAGGTAATGCTTGATACTTTGTCAACATTTTTTTTATTTGTGTTTTGTGTGACTTTTTTTTGGCTTTAAATTGTACAACACCAATTTAAGAAATAAAAAATGTTTTGAAATTGTTAGTGGCCTGATTTCAGTACTTACATAATGCAGTTAGCACAGGATCTGAGGATGGTATTTCATGTGTTTGGTTCTACCAGCCGTGACTTTGAGGTGAAGAAGTGCTGTTACCTTCTTTTCAAAGAGGGTGAAGCTTGGGACAAAAAAGCTATGTTGCCTAAAGCTACAGACAGCCTTTGAAGTTAAGAAAAATGAACCCCATTTCTTGTCTGGGGCTGTAATCACTGGTACATCTGTCCTTATCTGGCTGTGTTCTCTTGCTGCTACTGATAGAAACTACATGTATAAGGAGCTGATAGCAGACCCCTTCCCATCCAATTAGGCTGATGCATGAAGCTTCGTCCATGTTTCAAGATTTGCAAGATCAACCCGCTGCAGCTCTTTATCTCTGTGCAGTCCAGCACTGCCGAAGGGGTGTCTGAGGCATGGGAAGTGGTTGGGTAATGGTAGCAAGGAACACCATAAAGAAGCTTGAGGAGTCTTCAGATGTGCTTTCAAGGCAGGGGTTGGACTGTATGGCTCCCTGGGCAGCAGGGAGCAGCCAGAGCAGTGCAGGCATCTTCTCTGAATGTGCAGCTGTGGGCTGAGAGAAGGATGCCCTGTGAGCAGCATGGAGCCTTATGTGAAACCTGCGTGTAGGAGGCACTGCATTGAGTGCTCAATTCATCCTTATCCCTGACAGGTAGACATGAGCAGCCCTTCAGCACCACAGTCAGGTTGCTGCCAACCTTGGTCCTGGCTTTTGGTGCAGGGCTGGTAGTTGTAGTGTCTTCTCTGAAGCAGAATATTTAGCATGAAAAGCAAAGCTCTGCATCTGGGATGTGAATTATTTCAGTCCTTCCACTTTGACAGAAACTAAGCAACAGAGGTGTGATTTCTCAGGAGCCTCATACTGTAATGCCATCGAACATTTCCCAAAACTCAGCTTGCTGTACCATGCGTGTTATTGTTGGCCGTGAGCATCCCTGGGGAGAGTCGCGCCTGCCAGCCTGTCTGACTCGGCATCACCCCATGCGGTCACTGGGCTGTATTGTATTTCTGTAAGAAAAGTTCCTATTTCAAAATCTTAGTTTACCCTGAGCTGGAACTGTTTTTATTTCTTCCTCAGCCCTATTTATATCTTCTGTTTCCTGTCCCTGCCTTTCCCACCGAGGGAACGGGGCAGCACGCGGTCCCTCCGTGAGAACGGTCCTGCCAGGGAGGCCGTGCCCGGGTGTGCTGCCACTAACACTGCCTCGCTCACGGGGACAGCTGCGTGTCGTGGGGCACGGCATGCTGCAACCCTGTGCTACAACCCGGGCAGGACCTCGGGAAGCTGCTCACAGCGGAATAAACACAACTGCTGATGGTGCGTAGCGTTTGGAGCTTGGCACGCTGGGATTTTTGTGTTGCTTTTAACGTGAACAGCACCCTTTGGGGGAGGACATCGTACATCATGTTTGTTCCCTGTGGCGTGGGGTTGGGCTAAAGAACACTTAAATAAACGTGTTTCAGATGCTGAGCTAAAGGGTTGGGTTTGGAGCTGTCTGTGAGGAAGTTTAAGGGTTCATGTGGAAAACCTACAGCCAGATGAAAGGCGGGCAGTGTGTGCCACATGCCACATGTGGAGAGAAAACACCCAGCTGGATCCAGAGGGCTCTTTCATGGGCAGCAACAAAGGAGGCTAGAGCTGGCTGGAAGGCTGAACAGAAATAAAGTCTCTTCTAAAAGCTCCAAACCATCAGGCCTGAGCAGCTTAAAATCACCAGTAAAAATTGCACAACTTTCAAGATGTTTATGGTGACGTTGCATTGCTGTTGATTCTAGGAGAAAACCAAACCCAAGCGATTCTTCCAGTGTGTTTGGCTTTGTTCCCATGTTTTATATTTAGTTGCTGCAAGTACGTCAGCAAAAACCTGCTCATTCAGCTCCCAGAGATCAGACGTAGCCTGGTGACATCAAGGAAGTACAAACGGCTGGGCGTGCTTCACACCAAGGCGATAAAAAGATCAAGTACCCCACTTCTTGTTACCAAGCCCTGTCCTTTAAAAACTTTATTCCATGGGAGGAGTTAACTCATTCAGCTGGAGTTAATGCCCTGCCGACAAATCCCCGCAGGAGGATTTTAAAGGCCTCTCGACACCCTTAATCTGTGCCCATAAATGCAGCGCTGAGGATAGGTGCCATTCCCTGGCTGAGCAACTGCACGTAGGGCAGGGATACAAATGTCCCTGGCACGTTTCTGTTCTAAAGACAGCATTTTTAGGGACAATGGAGTCAGAACCACTCCTCCTGGGAGCTGAAATCTGGCAGGATGCTCTCGGAAAATGCATTAAATAATACAGTTCTTAGAATAAGCTTAAGAAAATAAAGTCAAATGTGGGCTTCTTTCCTTACTGTGGACAGAGGTGGCCGAGTTTCCAAATGGTTTTCTGACGTGAACCCCCACTAGCACCCAAGTGCTGTCAGAGCTCCCCCGGTGCTGGTCCCAGCACCCACGGGCTTACACCAGTTCCACCCCGATGTCTGTGTGGGCAGCACGGGCCCGGAGCTCTGCTGCCAGCAGTCAGGGTGCTGCTGCCGGGCCTGTTCTGCACCCCCAGCACCCTGCGGGCCTACAGCACGTGGGGGTCCTGCCTTCAGCTTCTCAGCACCTGGTGCGCCTGTTAATGTTGGCAGCAGGATCAGTAACGCACTCTGGTGGGGAACTGCAGGCCTGCTGGGACTCCTGCTGCAGGTAGTCACAACGCCACCACGGATGAATTGTTGCCACGCTTCTCTCAGTTCAGGGCTCGTTTCAGGCAGTCACGTCGCTTCCAAGCCAGAAAGGGCCTGTGGTAGAGTGAGGGGGTCTGGTGGAGGAAGCACAAATGCGGGGTTGCATCCCGGAGGTTTCACTCTCCCGGCGGTGGGCAGCCTTTGTGCTCTGGCCCACGCTGTTACTGGCCAGGGGGGGATTTGGGCACCCCACAGGCAAGGCACAGGGGCTTTGCCAGAGATGGCACCACAGGACCACTCTGTCGGGGCGGGCATTGCACGGACTATGCTGAGCCAGGGGTTGGGTATTGGAGCTGCAGTGGTAGTTTGTGGGGGTGTTAATGTTGCTCTTCTTGTAAAGATGATATTGGAGTGATTCATCAGAGCAGGGCACGAAGGTATTAAATCACCTGTTAGAGATAGAGCTCAACCACCAGTTCTGCAGCAGCAGGTGTGCTTGTCCTGAAACTTCAAGGATGGCCCATTCCTGGAGCTACAGGCTGCAGTCCCCAAGGTCACTTGTATATCTGGAAACGTTTTATGAGGATGATTTCACTGCTGAGTAAACTTGATGGAAGCACTCTCACTTAAGGCCAAGCGTACTTTAATTTCACCAGTCCTATTAAACATGCATGACATGTTCTGCTCCTCACACAAACAGCAGGGAGTTTCATGAATTGTTTGTGCCTATTCCAATTTAACCCTGGGTACGGCTGCGAGAGGAAGGAAACCCCTGCTAATTTAATTCTTGAATATTAGGCAAATTCCTGAAGACACTAGGTAAGTGTGATGCAAATTAAATCCAAGCAAGTGCACTGGCTTTGTGGACCTCACGCAGTGATCTGCAATTGGACCTTCTGCACTACCCCAGCAACTGCAGCCTTGGCTCTGCTGCCTTTTCACTCAAGATGTACACCCCCGAGGTACTGGCTTCACAGTGCAGATTCCCACGGAACTGATGTACAGTGGCAGCTCTGGCAAGTCATTTAATTTCTCCTTGCCTTTGTTATCTACTGTTTGGAAATAAAATAAAATAAAATAAAATAAAATAAAATAAAATAAAATAAAATAAAATAAAATAAAATAAAATAAAATAAAATAAAATAAAATAAAATAAAATAAAATACCAATGAAAACAGGACAATAATCCTTCATTTGGAGGATTTAGACTGCAAACTCCTTGCGAGAAGCATGCTCCTTTGATAGGTGCTGCAGCATGGTCCCAACCTCATTTGGGACCTCTGATGTTGCTGGCAGCTCATCAGTTCTGCTCTGGTAGAAAACCTGAAGGCTAAATGAATCATTCAGAAAATCCAAGTCAGTCATTCTCTGTGGTGCCGTAGGGAGCACTTTACTGGTGGGCTGTAAGAAGCTGGCTAATTGCATAGAGCAAGCACCTCCTCTTTGATTCCTGTTGTCACCTGGACTCCTGTCATTACGTTTAACTGAGTAAAGTGACGATATCCCCAGTGCTGCTTACCGCTGGTGGCCGTGCTCCTCATGACCCGAGGCCAGCTGCAGCTGCAGGGGTGTGACATGCTCAGGGATAGGGCAGGGATTTACGGCAGGGTAGGCAGATCACAGAGGTGATTCCCATCTGCCTGGGAATGGAGGGGACTGAGCAAGACTGACTGAAGGGACTGAGCAAGAAGATGACATTAACCACTCATAATATTTTCTGACAATGGGGTTCACACTATGAACCAAGTCATTTTATAAACAGTGAAGCAGTGAGGCACCTGTGTGTCCTACAACTCTGCACTGGGACCAACAACTTTCTCCAGCTCCTTTCCACCTGCCTAATTTTTATCTTGGGAAAGAGTCAGTGTGTGCTCTGGCAGGCTCAGAGCAAGGTTTGTGCTGTTTTGAAGCCCCTTTGTTGCCCTTAGAATGGATAAGGAGCTGGGATAGCAAAGCTTTTTCCATCTTGGGCCCATCCATGTAAGTTCTTCTCCTGTCATACCATTGTTTTATCCTATCTGCTGAGGCCTTCTTCCCTCTCTTGAAATGGGCCAAATTCAGCAATCACAGCAGGAAGGGAGGAGGAAGAGACGGTGTTGTACAGACAGGCAGTGTGACTGCACATGCTTCACTTCCTAAGGAAGCAAGGCAAAAAGGGATTCAGACGCCCCGGTCTAAGCAATACAGACATTTATATTCCTGTTTCCATTGGCAGCAGTGCTGCTATTTGACAGGCTATCTTTTATCACTTCTCTAAACAAAGTGCAGCTGGGAACATGTGATAAATCTTCCCTTGCCCTGTCCCGCTACTGAAATAACTCAGATGTGTCAGTTCAAAAAAGGATGTGCTGCATTTCTTCCCCTTATTAGCAGAAATAACAAGCCTGCGTTTGATAATCTGGCCTGCTTGGAATTGTCAACCATTCCATTTTCCATCTGAATGAATAAATGGAGCTTTCTTAGGCTAATCTCACAGCCATGCCAGGGGAGCAGCATCCTCTTTGGGTAGCTCCCTCCCGTAAAGCACTGAAGCTCACAGCATAACAAAACAATTTCCAGGTGCATTTGGCTTTTTAGGAGGTACATGCTGTTGCCTGATAAGGGTGCCTATTGTACTAAGCTTTCCCATTAAGTACATCAGCGCAGATAAAACTCGTTGGAGGAGACATGAAAATAATGATTGCCTGAGAAAGCCGGAGGGAGGAAAACCTGACAGGAAAGTGAAAGCATGGGGCTTCTGCTCAACAGTGGGCAATGCTGGTGCGGGTGGCAGCTGCATGATGAAGGGACAGCGACCACTGCCCAGCAGGGACCCCTCTGGGAGGGCGACCTTGAGCTTTAGTGAGTGACCCGTGCTTCACGTGAGGTGTTTAGAACAGAATAGAATCATTAGGGCTGGAAGACCTTTGGGATTGTTTGGTCCAGCCATGCCCTACCACCACCGTTACCCACTAAACCATGTCCATAGCAACACGTCCGACCTTTCCCTCAACACCCCCAGGACAGTGATGCCACCACTTTTTGCTGTGTTTCACCGTGACTGAACTGCTGCGAGTGCTGCTGCTGTACCAAGCGAGTTTGTGAGGCACAAATTGTTTTGCTCACATGGGCAATGCTTATCACAGGAACGCGCTCGTTCCTCTGCCTTTTCCCCTGCTTGGATTAACAACCCCTCACGCCTTCCACACGTGCTGGCTGCACGGAGCCTGTGTGCGAGCGGCCCTGCGGCGACACAGCGCCAGGCCGACACAGGGAAGGGCGACGAAGCTGGTGAGGGGCCTGGAGAACAAGTCCTACGAGGAGCGGCTGAGGGAGCTGGGCTTGTTCAGCCTGGAGAAGAGGAGGCTCAGGGGCGACCTTATCGCTCTTTTTAGGTACCTCAAGGGAGGCTGTAGCGAGGTGGGGGTTGGCCTGTTCTCCCACATGCCTGGTGACAGGACGAGGGGGAATCGGCTTAAGTTGAGCCAGGGGAGTTTTAGGTTAGATGTTAGGAAGAACTTCTTCACTGAAAGGGTTGTGAGGCACTGGAACAGGCTGCCCAGGGAAGTGGTGGAGTCACCATCCCTGGAAGTCTTCAAAAGACGTTTAGATGTAGAGCTTAGGGATATGGTTTAGTGGGGACTGCTAGCATTAGGTCAGAGGTTGGACTCGATGATCTTGAGGTCTCTTCCAACCGAGAAATTCTGTGATTCTGTGATTCTGCGATATGGGCTCGGCCGCGGGGCCCAGCGCCCGCTGAGGGCCCGTGCCAGCCCCGCGGCCTCCTCTCGGCACCGCCCCGCCCCGCGCAGCACCGGCCCCGGCCCCGGCCCCGGCCCCAGCGCCGCCTCGGCACGGCCCCGCGCGGCCTCCGTAGGGCTCGGCCGGGCCCGCTGGGGCCGCGCCGGGCGGGTGAGCGGCGGGGCCGGGCCGCGATGCTGCGCTGGGGGGCGCGGGCCTGGGCCTGGGCCTGGGGCTGGGGCTGGGGCCTGGGCCTCGGCTGCGGCCCCGCGGGGCTCGGGCTCGGGGCCCGGCCGCGTAACGTGCGTGGGGGCCGCGGGGGGAGGCAGGGCGGGAGGGAGGCAGGGCCCGGGCACCCCGCGCCTCAGCGGGGGCTCCCCGGGGCGGGACGGGGCTGGCGGCCGGGCCCCCCCCCTGAGCTCTGCTCCCCGCAGGTGGCTCCCAGCATGGCCGAGGGGCTGCGGGCGGCGGCTGCCAAGAGGCTGAGCGGCGGCGGCGAGGGGCCGGGAAGGCCGGAGGAGAACGGGCGGCAGAGCAAGAGGCTGAAGGGAGGCGGCGGCGAGGAGGAGGAGGAGCAGGGCAAGAAGTCGCCCAAGAGGAAGATCGTGCTGCTGATGGCGTACTCGGGGAAAGGCTACCACGGCATGCAGGTGGGGGGGCGGCAACGCGCCGCGCCCGGCCGCACCTGGGGGCTGCGGGGTTTGCAGGAGCGGGGGGGGCTGGGGGGCTGCGGGAACAGGCGGGTGCAGCGGCTCCTGGGGCCGAATGCTGCGGTAGCAGCTGCACGTGGGGAGCTGCCAGCTGCACATCGGGTGTGTCCCAGGGCCACTGACCGTGCCTTCCAGCACAGAGCATCAGCAGACCTTCCAAAAGCTGTGCTGCAGACAAGGCTCTTGAGGAGGCTGCAAGCACGGGCACTGCAGTTCTGTCAGCGCCTGATGTGCTGTCTCATGATCCCTCCCGACCCCTGCACCAGCTTCAGATTGAAGCTTCACGCTTCAAAGCAGTTGGGCAGAGTTTTCCTTAGGTCAGACCTCAGGTTGTCTCACTGTGTTCTGCAAAACGTGTAGGTCCTGGAGAACTGAGCTGTGTATTTAAATGAAACAAATTGCCGTATGTGTTGACAGCTATTGGATTTATGAAAAGGTTGTTTGTACTCAAAGACATTGTAAATTGTCCCTTTTCTAGTGCACTCAATAGGGTGACATGTAGCAATTTAGGAGCAGGAAAACTGCTGTGAGATTGTTACACTTGCACGTGGGATGCTGCTTTGTTGCAGCAGCAAAGTGCCCTGGACTTGCTCATGCAGGAATGGTCTCGTGGTACAGCCTTAGCAGCAACAGCGTGGTTTTGCTCCATCTGCTGCTCCTCTCAGCATACTGCATGCTCTATACACATTGCTGAGGTGTAGTTTAAAAGCTCTACAGGATAACTGGTAATGGTTGAACACAGAAGAATTTTTCATGCTTACACAGCAAAGTAGCTTTGTTCAACAGCAGTGAACAACATGCATGGGCATGTCTGTAGAAGTGCATTTCAGCTTTACTGCGTTTGTTCCCAAGTGGTGTGTGTTGGAGGGTGTGCCAAGCAGCCTTCCAGAGGTAGAGTTGCATGCTTCTGTCATAGTTCATCTACAAGTTTAGTGCAGAAGTTGCTGGAGCAAACAGTAGTCTGAGTTATGTAACAGCTTGGGCTACCTGACCAAAAGAGTCCACTAATTTCTGGAAGCCCGATTTGCAGAGGCCAGGTTTGGAACAGCAGCTGGTACTGTTGCAGGCACTGGTAAATAATTTAGGGTTATGAAGGGAAGATTTAAAAAAGATTGCATGGTGATATTCAATTAACATTTTTCAATGATGTTCTTCAGAACAGTTACCCTGTTATTACTATTTGTTTTCTGATTTTATATTCTCTTCTAGAGGAATATGGGATCTTCACAGTTCAAGACAATTGAAGACGACTTGGTATCCGCCCTTGTTCAGTCAGGCTGCATCCCAGAAAACCATGGAGAAAACATGAAGAAAATGTCTTTTCAGCGGTGTGCTCGAACAGATAAGGTACATTGGTTAGGGCCTGTGCTCTCATAAAATGTGGTCTGTTCCCACCAGTGCTGTTGTGATTGCCTGGTAAAGCATTGTTTAGCATGAGATCCAACAGCAAATCCTATTTGCAGTGAATGTTACTTGAAACTTCTCCCTTCATTCATTACTAAATTTAAGTAAAAAGCAAATATTTAGAAAGAGTGAGATACTGGTTATATGGCGGTTGTAAAGCTGGTGCTTCACACTTACCCTGTGTCTCTTTGCATTGCTGTCACATTCATCTGCTCCAGCTTGCCAACCTGTTGCTGCTCCTCACTGCTCTTGCTGCCTGGTTGATGCAGAGCTTGGAAATGTAACTGCATCACCGTTGATTTTCAACCCTGCCACAGCAGGATTCTAAGTCTGAACTGGAATTCATGGCTGATCTTATGTACCAGTCATTTCTTTTCTGCTGGTGCTTTACTTACTAGTCAAATACAGCGAGATACGTCAGGAAAGGGAGTGCAATATTACGCTCTCTAAGATTGCTAAGGTGCTGGGTGGCCGTACAACACCAGCAGGTCTTCCAGGAGTACTCTTACTTGGATTTCTGCCTGTGACCTTGCATTTGCCTTTCTGCAGCCTGAAATGACCTGTGCGAAAAACTTGTTCTTTAGCTATTTCAGTTCTTCAAGTGCTATCCTAGACCCTCCAAGGTACATAATTATCTGTGTATGTGCTTTATGATTTTTATAGGGTGTGTCTGCAGCTGGACAGATTGTGTCACTAAAGGTCAGGCTAATAGATGACATCTTAGAAAAGATCAATAACCATCTTCCTTCTCACATCAGAATTCTGGGTAAGGATGCCAGAATGGGCAAAGAAAACTTTTCAAAGAGAAGCCTTATCCGGCACAAAGTCTCTCCCTTACTATTATAATTTTCCTCAAAAGCATTTTAGTTTTAACAAGAATCTATGTTTCTGCTATTTTGAAATTAGTGTCCTATAAAATAAATCTTTGTATATTTGAATTGCATTTTATTTAAAAAAAATACATTTGTTGGTAAAGTTGAAATCACAATTGGGTTATGGCCTACTGATTCAGAAATTTAACATCTCTTTTTAAAATAAGGGCTGAAGAGAGTCACTGGGGGATTCAACTCCAAGAACAAATGTGATGCCAGAACCTACTCCTACATGCTGCCAACATTTACCTTTGCCCATAAAGACGAGGATGTGCAAGAAGAGGCGTATCGACTGAACAACGAGACCCTTGAAAGAGTCAACAAGCTGCTTGCTTGCTATAAAGGAACACACAACTTCCACAACTTCACGTCTCAGAAGGGACCCAAGGACCCCAGCGCCAAGCGGTACATAATGGAGATGTACTGTGGAGAGCCCTTTGTGCGGGAAAACGTCGAATTTGCAGTGATCAAAGTGAAAGGTCAGAGTTTCATGATGCACCAAATAAGGAAGATGATTGGGCTGGTGATAGCTATCGTGAAAGGTTATGCTGCTGAATCTATCATAGAGCGCAGCTGGGGAGAGGAGAAAGTAGATGTCCCCAAAGCTCCCGGACTCGGTCTGGTCTTGGAAAGGGTACACTTTGAAAAGTACAACAGACGGTTTGGAAATGATGGGCTGCATGAGCCTCTGGAGTGGACAGAGGAGGAGGAAAAGATTGCTGTTTTCAAAGAGCAGTATATCTATCCTACTATTATTAACACAGAAAGGGAGGAGAAATCCATGATGAACTGGCTAAACACCCTCTCCAACCATGACTTCAACTCTTCTACTGCTGAGGTGCAAGCTAACAACAAAAATTCAAAGGTAATGATTGAAGCCATTGTTGTTTTCAAACAGAAGCTGCAAGTTAAAATGGCTCTTCGCTTACTAATATTTTTGTTTTCCATGAACAGACTGTGGAAGAGGACAGCCATCTGGAGTATAAAATGTTTTTATCTTTTCAGTCTGCATGGTCTTGATGTTGGTGGAATGAGTTAGACAGAGGGTTACTTACGCAGGTTTTTGCATGGGGCAGTTGAGGGAAGGAGGAAGGAAGGAAGGAATGCTTTGAAACACAGGCTGATTTGACTGCAGAGTCATACACTGGCAAATCTCGCTGCATTTTCCAATGCTTCTGGGGAAGTTTAAAGTCAATGGTCAGTGTCTTTTGACTTAGGTCCGTCTCTGGCTATATATGAAATACTGACAAACTGTTTTCCATTTTCCATTTCAGAACAGCAGCGATCTTGAAGGCAGTGATGGTTGTGGTGATGATTCTGACTGAGCCAATAAGCATCTGGACCTGGGACTCTTACTGCCTGCAGCTCACTTTGTCTACAAACAAGTGGCCTTCCTAGTCCAAGAACCCAGTAAAGCAGAGGTTTGCGTGCATGCAGGACAAGAACTGGATACCCAGGAAAAACTGAGCGGGGAAAACAGTGCTGTAGAAAGAGTAAAAGAAGCTGTTGGTACCACTGACTGATCCACCTGCCTGGTATACTTGAAAAAAGTGTAACAAGAAAGAAGCTTTCTAAAAGATTCTTGTAATGCAGAATGTCTTAATTGCTATTTGAATAACATTTTTATTACGTGTTTACCTGGAAGTAGTATTTTAAATATGTATAATCTTTACATAAAGATGGGGAAAACCATTTTAATATACTTTTTTGACGATTATTATGAAATTATGACTCCATGAACTTTCAATTTAGTTTTTATTTTCCTTTCACCTTTAATTAACCTGATCTCTAAACATCATTTTAAGCTTTTATCTTCCATGTCATCCATGGCTTTCCTGTCGAATAACACGTGTTCATTATCATGCTAACTGCTATGAATTCTTTTGCTATTGAATCAAACTTTCCATGTTTTGTAAAGCTTTGCAAGCCTAGAGGAAATGATTCCTTACTCAGGGAGAGGTCTTAATGTTGGAACATGGAACGAACCACATATTTTAAGATAAGACCTTTTATTTGAAAGGTGTCATCCTCCCTTTATTGTCCTCATGCTTGGGCAGGCTCAAGAAGGTAGATCCGCAGCTACGTACGTAGTTGGGCATCCACTGCCTGAGGTGTCGTTTCACAGGCGTGCAGTTGAGATGTGAGGAACACATGTAAATTAATTGCCGGGACTGCAATTCAAAGCGTGCAGCTATGAAAGTTCTAGTGTTCCCTGGGGTGGCTCACTAGATGTGTTGCTGCTGGTTTAGTATTTCTGTTTCTAGTGGAAACTAGCTTGCCATCTGCTAGATTCTGGGTTGATCCAACTTAGCATGTGTGAAAGGAATGGTGCTGACTTCCTCGGGGCTTAATCAAGTCTGCATTTGCTTTGTATGTGTGAATTTGTAATTTCTATCAAGCTGCTCAGAGTAGAGGAGTGTGCAGTGATCAGTGGTAAGGGAAGAGCATGTCTGAGTGTTGTCTTCCTCTGGGAAATTGTTTTAATTTTCTGTGTTCCGAGATCTGCATACTCTGGAGTTCTCCTTTCTGTCCTGTCAACTTGGGATACAGCCTAGTCCCATGCCTGAAGATGTGCATCAAAACTGGGGGTCCATACTGAGTACGGTAGTTACTTCTTAGAGGAGATGGTTCTTTGCGCCTTCATTCCATGCCTTCTGATTTTATGCCTCCTGGATTTTTTATTTTTTACTTTTTGGCCAAAGTACAGCTGTCCCTTGAAAAGGGATTTGCTTGTTTCATCTGGATTTTAATCAGAGCTTTTAGTTTATGTGAAGGCCTGACTGTTTAGGAATGACAGCAGTGTAAGTGTTCTGGAGAGGGACTCTACCTGGATTTTCTTTTCACATCCCTTGCTAACTCATACTGTTGACCTAGTCTGTATTAGTCTTCTGTCCAAAGCTCTGTCTTTCTGTCCCTTTTGATCTGAGAACAATGCCTTTATCTACTTAAAAATAGAGGCATCAAAACTGACACCAGTGGCTCAGCTGAAATCAACAGGAATTTCTATTGGTAGCCTATGGAGAAAACAAAATAAACCCGGGGTGTTTCTTACCTGCTGTTAACGCGTGCTGTTCTGTTTCATGGGGACCGTGAGCTGGGTGTTTGAGCTCCGGTTTCAGTGCGGGTAAGTGGCTTTGTGGCTCGGGGTGTGCGTACAAATACACAGAGGCCCTGAAGCGATTCAGGCTTTGAAGCTGCCCCCTGGGGTGTGTGTGGGGCGCTCGCCTGTCAGGGCGGCGGGCTGACGGCGGTGCCCGCTCAGCTTGGGGCCGGCGGCCCGGCTGCTGCCGGAGCGAGGGGATCCGGGGCAATTTGGGGCTCTTTGAGGCTTTTTGGGGTTTCTGGGGGCTCTTTGGGGCTCCCTCAGCTCCCGGCACAGGCCCCAGCCCCGTCACCGCCGCCATTAGCGGCGCCCCGCGCATGTACCGCGTTCCCCCCCCCATCCCGCAGGTGGCACCGCCCTGTGCTGCCCCCCCGTGGGGCGGCGGTGGTACGGCCCCGGGCGGAGCTCCTGAGGGGGGAGCCGCCGCGCGTGCCCGCGGGCGAGGAGGCGGCCGGCGCGAGCCTGCCGGGGCCGCGGGAGCGCCCGGCCGATCGCTGAGGGGAGGCGGTGGCGCTGGGCGGCCTCCTCCTCCTCCTCCTCCTCCTCCTCCTCCTCCTCCTCCTTCTTCCGCGGCTGATTTCGTTGTAGTTCCAAGGCAGCCCTCACATACGGACCGAGATACCAGCAGCCCCGGCCGTCTGGTTACTGTGTGCAACAAGCACTACGCGTGTACCCACGGCACCAACCGCTCCTGCCTCCCAGAAAAAAAGTATGTTCAAATCGCTTCCCGTTACACCCAGCCGGGCAGCTCTTGCCGCTAGGTGCAGAAGCAGCCTCTATTTTTAAATACTTTCTTTCAGAATTACTTTTGATAGGGTAACGGTTTGAAAAAAAAAAAAAAAACATTTAAAATAACACAGATAAGTCTTATATATATATTAATGATTTATCGTAAAGTATTTTCTATCGAATATAAGGTTTTAGTTTTGTAATTAAAGATAATTGCTTTAATGAGAATTTCTGTAATTGTAAGATTATATCTAATACCAATTATTATAAACCCTAAAAGCCCTCAGGAGGAGATCCTGGCACTGTCGGTGCTGCACGTCTCATTTTCCATGCGTTGGGCTTAACGCCCGCACCCTCTGTGCCCAATTTGTTCATTCCTTTAATTGATGTTGTTGCACCAAGTTTCTCCTTTCTGGTCATTTGATACTTGGATGGAGATTGGTTGCATCATTATCACCTCTCCGTAGGATGTTATTTTAAAAGATCTTTGTGTTGTCAGTTTAAAGAGGTGATAAATACGTTCTAGACCAGTGTGCTGATCCATTTGCATCTTCACAGCTTTTAGGTATGTAGTTGTCTGGTGGGGTGCTAGGAGGTCGATTTGACCATCTATGTAACAGCGTGCATTGTTGCTTCTTTCTGTTTTGTTTCTCATGTTCTGCTGTTAAAATTACTGAAATGGTGATTTGTAAAAGTTCCTTTGCAGGTGAAATGCTTCCTGTTCCTCACATGGCTCTACAGATCAGCCAGGAGCGAAGCAGAGAGCAAAACAAATCAAATTCACCAAGCCTGCATAGCTCCTCACCTGCTTCACGCAGCAGGAACCTGACATTTCTTCAGCAGGTATGACCAGCAGGTCATGATAAGAACCATGAGCTGGCCCAAGCTCCAGTTTCCCCACAGCAACGGGTATCAGATTTGCACAGTATATTGTGTGTGGCTTTTAATGCTTGTTTTATATGTACTGAAATTGCTGCTGATCTCTGTTCTGCATCATTAAACAGTTCTCTTTGAGTGAGGAATTTCATCCTCAGAATGAAAAAGGTAACATCATCTTATTGGAAAGTCTAGACAAGATTAATTGTTGGCACTTTGCTGCTGCTGCTTTCTCTTGAAATTTTACATCCATAAAACACGTTTTTTTTTTTTTTTAAATTTATTTTTCAATTGATGATGGCTATCCAACTCTCAGTTTAAAGATTCTTTTGATGGATTCTCGTTGAATCAAATTAATTTCGTGTTGTGGAGTAAGTTTAGGATGTGTGTGCAAGGTTGCAGGTACGTTGGTATTTATTTACAGCAAGAGGGAGCACCACGCTAACTTTTCTCACGGTGAGGCAGTGTTTTCCTTTTCCTGTGTATTGAGACTTTGTGGATGACAGCATTGCTCGAGCCTGGGAGAAAGGAGCAAATAGTTCTACTATTTTTTACAGAGGACTTCACAAAGCACTAATAATTTGTTTCAGATTGCCCAACTGAACTATATAATTGCTTAAATCTCACTTTACAATAAAACTTTGTGTTCATTTAAATTTAGAATGCTCAGTAGCTAGCAGTATCTCTCCTGTGTCTTTTAGAGATTCAGACATGCTACGTAATTTTTCTTGAAGAAAGAAAAGGAATGAGAAGGAATCAGGCAGAGTCTCTGGGGAAGTAGAATTTGTATTTCTAATGATATCCTAGAAGGAGATTTAATTAAATAGAATCAATTATTTTAACATTTTATGGAACATATTTAGATTAAAGGAGGATCACAATGAGAATTTGTATTGCCTGTGCTTACTCACCAGCAGCTGCGGAATGCTTACATGTGTTAATAAAAATGCCATAAACTAAATTGTATGTGAACTTTTTAGGGAATTCTGTCCATCTGCCATTTGGCAGAGCATTTCAGTTTTATGAAAATTCTCACTCTATCAACTCTGCTCTCCTGATGACATTTAGAGATACTATAGTTTAGGAGGAAAAAATAGTTCTCGAGAGAGAGTATCAGTGCATCTCAGACGTCTCTATAGATTTAATGTAACACTGCCCCATAGCAAAGTTCCTCGTAGAGCTTTATGTAAATCTACAAAAGATGGGTTATTCATTAGATATTAATAAAGTGCAACTTCAGACCGTGTAGAATATCTGCAAGGACTGCAGAATCATTTGTATTAGTTATTTGTTTAACGCTTTTCACAGTGCCTGTCATGTTTTTGTATTGTGCAATAGTAATAATGATGTTCATACTTGAAGGAAAATGAAATTCTGCAGCGAATAACAACACTGAGGAAAGCAGGTTTATGGTCTCTGAAACGTCTGCCCAAACTCCAAGAGGCCCCACGACTCAAATCACACCATGATTATCTTTTGGAAGAAATGCAGTGGATGGCAGCAGATTTTGTTCAAGAAAGAAGATGGAAGATGATAAGTGCCAAGAGAGTAATGTGAATTTGATATTTCCTACTAGAAAAGGAGTTGGGGGTAGGAAGAATAGGCAGCATTTTCATGGTTAGGACTTAGTCACTGAGGGTGTATGAATTTTGTTTTCACAAACAGTGGAGAGGCAAATTTAAGGAGTATCTGTAAAGGGATTGTATTTTTTTCTTTCTTTAGAAACACGTTTATTAGGTAGAATACATACAGTGAAAACTTAAAATAACTATGTCTTTGTTCAGCTAATTATAAGCGTGTATCGTTACCATGAGGATCTGACACTTCATAAGGAAACATGCAAAAAGAGAGAAGAGAAGCGGCTGAAGGCTATTGCTGCTTTTACTGCTAGAGAAATTGAGTGTTTTTGGTCCTCCATTAAGCAGGTAAATACCTCCCCTCCACCCCCTCCAAATAAGTTCTGAATAAAAACCCAGTGGATCATGACAACAAGAGTTTTACAACTGAACTTTGTTCAGTCCTCTTGGTGACTATTATACCTTGGTAAAGATAGCTTCGTGTTACGATTGCATGAATAATATGAAGCCTTATATGTCATGAGTGTTTTACTCAACCTCATTGGTGCATTTGGCTCACTGTGAACATAAAAGTTTTAATGCAAGTTATTTTTGGGTAACTCTGAAGTGTTATGTGGATAACTACTATTCATGGTCAGTTTTGTACATGCTATTCTTGGAGTGCTCTTCATTGTAGCCATGTCTGGATGTCTGTCTGACCATTGAAGAAATGTTAAACAATTCTCAGCTGTATTTAAAGCTAAGTGCATTCACTTCCTTCTGCTATTTTTCCCTTGCACTCTCTCTACTTTAGGTGGTAGATTTAAAATTACAAGGAGAGCTAGAAGAGAGGAGAAGGAAAGTATTCAACTCCCAGAACACCTCAAGAAAAGGTAATAAGGACCTCAGGCTTTTTTTTAGCATAATATTGTGGGATGTGCCAGTAGTAACAAAATAAACTTACCAAAATAAATATTAAGAAAATAATATTTTGTTTTTGAATTATAAATATCTCCTTTCTCTAGTTCTCTGACTTCCTGTGTGTTACTAAAGCTTTGGTAAATGCACTGTAAAGGCTTTTTGTTGCTGAGTTCTTGTTTGTATCAATCAGGGTCCCTTGGGGCCATGAGTGAGACTGAATTCACTAAAACTGTCATATGTGCACCTGTGTCCCACTGCAGGTTGCCCTTGTTTATGTAATCATTTGTCTTAAACTGTTTTTTACGTTATTCTTATAGCGTAGATTTCTTATATTCTTTAGACTCTGGCTTAGCTGTAAATGCTGTCAAACCTTTTAATGGATTGCTCAGTTCAGATGTGGCTGCACCATTAACTTTATTACTTCGTGCAGAAATAAGAGACTCTATGATCAAGAAAGAGAGCCTTCAGGAAGATGTGGTGCTTACAGACCTACTCATGCCCACCCCAAAAACACATATGGGAGATTTAGCAGACATGGCTGCTGTTGCAGAAGCGTTGTTACCCAAAGGCAGTGCTCAAATCACAACAGCAGTAAAAAGCATTACTCCATCTTTGTTACATGGCACTCTTAGAGAGTATCAGAAGACTGGACTAGAGTGGTTGGCAAAGCTCTATAAGATGAATCTCAACGGCATTCTGGCTGATGAAGCTGGACTTGGTAAAACAGTGCAAGTTGTAGCTTTTTTTGCCCACCTGGCATGTAATGAAGGTATGAAATAACTATTTTAAAAGTTCATTAGTGAATGTATTTTCAGTAAGGAAAAAATAATGCTTTTAATATGTGTAATTTAATGAAATGCATCTGAAATGCTTTGTATACAAAAGGAGAGACAACTCCTGCCATCGAGTTTTAGTGCATGTTGTTTGTATGTACACAGTTGCCTTTTATGTAAGCTGTGAAGTGATGTGTAGTCACTTCCAGTTATGTTGTACTTGTTATCTCTGTAGGTAACTGGGGTCCTATTCTTGTTATTTCACAAAACTTTAATGTACTGAAGTGGGTGACTGAACTGAAATGCTGGTGTCCTGCTTTGAGAATTCTTCTGTACATTGGGGATCCAGGAGAACTTCTAAAAACTAGACAGGTATTATGAAACATAGTTTCATCTACACACGTTCTGAGTAAGGTAAGCATTACACTGAAAGGAAGTATCAGGCTCAGTCGCACTTAAACCATTGTGGTTAAAAACTTGATCATAGTGATCTTACAATCTCCTCCTTTTCTCTATTGTTACGTAACATACAGAAAGCACAAGAAGAATGAAGATACCTTCTCATCTCATGAATGCTGGCTAAAAAGCAGAGTGTGGTATTTACCAATAAAGCTTGTTCTGATGACCAGCAGTGGCTAGCCTTTTTAGTGCATATTTATTTATTGGCACGATGTTCCTTGTACAGATGTTTTTGACTAATGACTAATCTCTTCCATCTTTGTTTCTATGACTTTTACCTCACCTTAGTATTTGCAGAAGCTTATTAAGAAATTGTGTTGAGTGTATCTTTATTTTTTTGGTTGAGAAACTGATGTATAATCCAGAAGAAGCAACAGGAAGTCTGGTGTGTGTTTTGTAGTTTAGCAACCATGTATTTGTTTCCAGGCTTCAAGATTCCATTACACTTATTTGCAAAATATGTTTCTTCCTGTTTTTCTTTCTTTTTCCCTCTTATTTTTATTTTTTCCGACTTCCATAGTTGCAAGGAACTTCTTGGATTCCTCCAATGAGGCTATTACAACATACAACTTCTAGCCCTCTTTTTGCTCTGAAATCTGTCAAAAAATATATCCCTTTAGGATGTTTGTGTTTTTATGTTGCAGGAATGGATTGACCCCAACAATTTTAATGTGTGTGTTGCCTCCTGCAAGCAAGTCTTTGAAGACTATGAGGCATTCATGAAAGTACAATGGAGGTACCTAGTTTTAGACGAGAGGCAAAATGGTAATAATCTGACAGAAAAGCACTGGGATGCAGTTTTCAGTCTCCACAGGTCTGGAGTATTCATTATAAATTTTCCTTTTGATTTTGTCTTAGATAATTCCTGAAATAGCTTCAGCACTTAACTTTTAATCTTCTTGCTGTGATTTGTTATCTTAATTGTTTATAGTAATCACCGTTTACTCTTGATGGATACACTTCTGCCTACTGCCCTAAAAGATCTGTGGACGATTGCCTGTTTCCTGATCCCAGAGATTTCCAAATTCTATTTGGATTTTACAAAGGTAGCATCTGCAGAAGGGAATGAGGATCATTACCAGACAGTGGCAATAAGACTGCAGAGAGTATGTCTCCCTTGAGAATAGCGTCTTAATTCTAGTATCTCTTTCTCTGGGGGAACACAATTAAGAAATTATTGTTTTGTGTTCTTTTAGGTAGTTCAGTCATTTATTTTGCGGAGGTCCAAAATTCATGTTGAGAAGCAGTTAGCGAGGAAATATGAGCATGTGCTGATGTGTACTCTTTCTAATCGACAGAAGTCAATGTATAAAGACATCCTGTCTCAACCCAGGTACATCTGTTGAGTTGTTCTTAGTTGCTCAATTATTGAAATGATAAGTTAGGAAGCATTCCAGTTACAGTAAGAGAGCTTAACTGTTGGCATACTATTTTTAAGTGAGTCATGGGCAAACCAAAAGACTCAAATGTGTGGCATAATCATAGTGCTGTGCAGGCTAATCATGTTCTACACTAAGTGGCAATTGCATTCAGTAATTTCTTCCTTCTGTGTTTTTTTTTTTTTTTTTTTTAATATATATATATAATCCTTTTACAAGGTGAAAAGGAGAATAAATGAACAGTATTTGCAGATTATGGGACAAAACACAGTATTCTGTATTTATAACTTAGGCAACTGAGCATGTGCCACAGCTTTTGTTTAAATTTAGCACTTGTTTAGGAACTGAATATCCTAGTTTATATTTTACTTTGCTTTCCTAATGTGCCTTGTTTACATTTTACAGTGAATTTGATGATTTAAAGTGGTATTTACTTGGGCATTAAAAAACATGGCCTTAATATTGACAACATGTATTCGTATATTATTTCATGCCACTTTCATTTGAAGTAATGGGTATTTAAGAAATTCAGGTTTATAATAATGTGAGTTTTCAAATCAGAATGTATTATATAAATTATTAAAAGTTTGTGTGGATGTGAGGGAAGCTGGAGGAACGGAAGACTGCATTTTTAAAGTCATACTACAGTAAGTTCAATAAATTGGTTTTGTCAGGTTTATTTAGAAAAACAATTTAAATGTGCAGAAAGACCTAAGCTCCTAGAAAGCACTTTTAAAAACATAATTATATTTTCATTTTAAATAACAGAACTCAAGAATGTCTCAGAAGTGGGCACTTTGTCAGTGTTCTCCATATTCTGATGCAGCTCCTACGGGTGTGTAATCATCCTGATCTGATAAATCCCCGGCTTCCCAGCTCTTCCTTTGCGCTAGAGACACTGGAGTTTAGAACTGCTTCTCTAGTGCTGAGTGCATTAAAATGGGATCTTTGGAAGGTACGTAGGGAAGTAACTCGCTTGTGTTTGATTTAATTTGACTGGGAGAGCAGGTGGTTTAAGAGTACAACATATTACAAGTCAGGTTCCAATAAATTTCAAAATCTGTGAATTGCTAATTCTTTTAATTCTTAGAAGCAACCACAATGATTATAAATAGTACCTGCTGACTTCATGGCAGTACTGAATTTAGTAGGTAAACTGGGTACTTGCTGTCCTTATCACAGAAGGTCGGACTATTTTGCAATGTTTTCCATTTTCTGATTTTGCTTAAAGTTTCCAGTTAATCTAAAATATTGGATCTTGGAATCGAGGAAAAAGTGCCATTCTTGTCCTGTCCTCAGGAGCAGCAAGGGCATAATTAAGTTCTAAAGATGAGAAGCTGTCTCATTCCACAGTTTGGTTGTAAGCATAGTCAGTTGAAGTTACATTGCAAGAGATTTTTTTTTTTTTCCTGGGAAATTCAAATAGTTATTTAATTGAGCCTGTTGGAAAACTATCTTGAGGTGGGAGGAGGGTGTCAGAGGCTTGTGGAGGAAGTAGGGTTAATGTATCAAGGTAGGAATGGATGAGACTGAAATCTCAGTTCTACGAAGACAAATGTTTTGATTACAAGCATTGGATTAACTGCAGAGCTTGTAATCTGAGTGTGCTGTCCTGTTGTTGACTCTTGGTAACATGAGCATAATACGCTATTTTCATGGTAGAGGTTGCTGAAACCTTTTAAAGTAACTGCAGCTGCTCTCTGCAAAATCACGTGATACTTGACTCTTCTCAGTTTTCATTTACTTCTGGCTTCAACCGTGAGCTTTTTAATCATCGGATAATGTGGAATATTATTACTACTTTTTATAGCTGCACTTGAATAGTAGTAGAATATTTCTTTATTTTGTTTTTGTTAAGCACACAGACCTGTCTCTCTTTGATGTGACTGGGATGGAAGACAAAATGACTCGCTATGAAGCACAAATGCTGCCAAAACTGAAAGTAACTAGGAAGCTTATTGAAGAGATCTACTGTTCTCCTTCATCACCCAGACTCGAGCCAGTGAAACTCAAACCGAATAGGTATGCAGTGTTCTAGTGATTTTTAAGTACTGGGTGAAAATGAATAATATTTGTGAGTGCTGAGAGGGTACATTCAGATGTGGTTGTTTGTCTTGCTATTTTGTTTCCAAACTGATTGCTGATAGGACTCTATACGAGTCTTCTGGGGAAAGCAAACTGCCTTTTACCACTTGATAGTTTCTCTCAGTTATGAAGGCTTGCTTGTGATCCTTCTTGCCAAACTCAGAAGCACAACAGACTTCAAGTCGGTTGAACATTTTAATTGTTTCTGCTGTAGAGAGTTTCCTAAGCATAATAATTAAATCTTCTCCTCCTAATTCATTTTAACACTAAGATGCACTTGCAATGCACTTAAATATTTTTTTTTTCTTTTTTCTTTTTCTTTCTATGGGTGGAAAAGAGGCTTGCTGATGAATTTTGACCTTTCGTTTATTCTATTGAACCTACTTTCGGAAAATCAATTGGGAGAGTCATTTTTCAGTCTTGGACTTCAGTAACCATACTCTGCTTTTATCAGATTAATGTATTGTAGAGTGTTTACCTAAACATTGCTCTGACTTACTCTACAGCAGAATTATATTAGCTCCAAGACAGCTTGTGTAACACATGGCTGCAGCAGGTGACAAGGAGAAGATCCTGCACTAGTTCTGTTAGGCCAGAATGAAGCTTTGTCAGTTAATGAAATCTAAGAGTTGGGAGAGATTTTTAAAAAAGTCAAACAGAAACAGATCTCATTCTTTTGCTGTTTAGACACCTCTAGTTTCCCTGAAGTTGTGTATATGAAACAATTACTGGGAAGTCAGCTGTTAAAATTTCAGTGTGTTTTTAAAACCATGAAAACTCTATGAATAATCTGTAGACATTCAAGATGCATGGAAGTAGAGATCTTCTGCTTTTTGTCCTTACATTGCACCCAGCCACAATTAAGATTTTCCTTTGTTAAGAAGTTTGACTTTTATTAGCACCTTTTGGGGAGGTTTTTTGCTGTTTCCAAACTCCAAAGATGATAAAGGTATTTGGGAGATCTGTGACGCTTGTATTCCTTCACATAATCTTTCAGAGATGGCTGGAGCCTCAGAGCATTCAGCACACCTTACATTTAATAGTATATTGTGTTTCCTTTGCATGCTCTAAGTCCACAAGAGTCCACAAAGTCTCTCCAGCTGTACACTCTGCAGCTCTTCTAGATGACATTACTGATTAAAACCAACTATTTGTTTTTTAACTTAATTTGTGTATTAGGATGAAGAGACTAACAACTTCCTCAGGTATGATTTTTATATGTGTAGTAAGATGGATTTGTTAATTTTTAGGTTATTTACACCAGTGCAGTATGGACAAAAACCCGAAGGCAGGACTCGAGTCTTCACAAGGTCTCAATTGCAGCAGACAGTGGACACAGCAATGGTTATGGCAGACCACCATGAGGAAATAAAAAGACAACAACCTCTTGCCATGTTTTCAGAATTTCAACATACAAAAGGTGTGCAGTACATATTATAAAGCGTTGCTTTCTGACTTTCTCATGTAATTAAATATTTTTATATTGTTGAAAGTTGGAGGAGAAATAAGGTTGTACTGTTCTAAGAGCTTTTTACATTGCTAAAAATGAACAGTGAAGGAGAAAAATCTCTTATCCTGTGGTTGTTTTCTCCAATAACTTTGCATAAAATATACCTGTGCAGACTCCTGAAGCCCTCACAAGGTTTGTACGTTATCAATTCATACAAATATACATTTGAAATACCAGTCAAACAGTTAGCATCTAGGAAATTATCCTCACTGAGAGAAGAACATTTCACATGTAGTTTAAGAACAGAGATACCTAGTCTGTTTGCATTTAAGTGCAACCCAGGAGTCATGTCTGGAGAAAAATTCCTCTTTGCTGGAAATACGGCACATAATAAGTGTAAGGTAAACGTGCAAAAACGTGCTTCTAGTTCAAAGTGAGGAAATTATTTTTAAACTTTGCACCTTTTTTGTCTTTTTGTCTTAACAGCCAGCAAGGTAGTACTTGGCCCAATGGCTTCCACTACTGGAGCACAAGAGAGAATTGATCAGCCAGAGAAACCTGTAACATTACAGTTTAGAGGGAAAACTTTTACTTTGTCTTACAGTCAATTCTGTCTGCTTGTTGGTAGACAGTCTTTGAAGCAACAAGGTGTGACATTGTGCAGTACACTTTTATTTTTTAAACAGTAAATCTTTTCCTTGACTTTAAGTTTGTTTCTTTCTAGAAGAGTATGGAGCTTCATTGAAGCTCATTGATCAGCTTGAGCTGTTTTTTTTTTTTTTTTTTTTTAATCATTTTTGAATTATTCAGAAATGGAAACCATGGAAGCTAAAATATCCTAATATTGTAATGTCATGTCTGTGAAATTAAATGAATTTTTTTCTTCACTAAAATATTTTTCTTGTCTTGCTGCTTTCCTGGAAAAATGAATTTATTAATTCATTTAATTATAACAGTGGATGACTCAAGCACCAAATCTAAATTGGTATCTACACGCTGGTGTCCAACTCAGGTATTATGGTAACTCTTTATATGATAGAGTACTTACCTGATTACAATGTAACATATACAAGATTCATGTGTGGTTATCTCTTCACTGAAATAGATGAAGCTTTATTTATTTATTTATTTATTTATTAATTTATTTATTTTAAGTATGCAGCATCCATTAGTCTCTTCTACCTGTCATAGCAGACTCTTCGATGGTGTTTTGAAATGCCATTATATTTTTTCTGGTAGGCATGGAGTGGGAAAGCAGTTTTATTTTCTATTAAATACCAAACTTAATGTTTGTGATGCAAGGACAGATATTATTCAAATAATTTTTTTTTTCTTCATGTTTGCTTCTCCTTTCATTTCAATTCAAAGAACACTCACATTAACTAAATTATCTTATTTTCATCTTTCTTCTGTACAGATTTCTTCCATCTGGTCAAAATATGTTCACAAAAAAAAAAAATATATATATATATATATTTATTTATTTTTTATTTTTAAAGGGTACCACAGAAGAAAAAAGACAACTAAAGGAACACCTGGACAAAATGTATCTGGGGAATGAGCGTCGTTGTTCCCGAACGCCCTTGTATGGCAGAGACTTGTTAGAAATTTGTTCATGGATCAATGAAAGAAAAAATTCTCAGCAGTATCCTGCCAGGATTAACAAATGGGGCTGGTCTGGCTTTGCAAATTGCTTTCCGTATTCAAGTACTTCGGAGATTCTAAAGGATCCCCTGCAAGAACTCATTCTGACATTAAAGCACCAAAAGATTGCCCTGAAGGATATTGTTATTAGGTAATTGAGACAAATACATTTGCAGTCTTTGCACAAATTTTAATGGGTGTATGCTACCATCCAACACCATCCAAAATAGCATTTAACAGTTTGTTTATTTGTTTAACATAAATATCCAAAAAAGAGAAGTGTGTTGCCTTGTTTTATTCTTACTGCAGGCTAAATTCATTTATGGTGAATCAACTTTGCATCCCTAATCTATAATTTCAGATCATCCTAAAATTTTAAAGCTCTTACTAGTTCCATGGCAATTGTTTGCAGTTATATAGCAATTCTCTATTTTCAAGCATGACATATCTTGTTTTTTGTTGTTTTGTTTTGTTTGTTTGTTTTTGTTATGAATTATTGCCAAAAATATGGGAGTAATAAGTTAGAGGGAGGCTTGTCTTGGTAACTGTAGGGATAGTGGTAATTTCTGTATGTCTTCTGATCTTGAGTGTTTTTATGTTTACCTGGTCTTAATATAAAACTTCCATCTACTGATTTACTTTCAACTACCTTTAGCCAAGTCCTTTATGCTTCCACGGAGACATCTGCATTCTTATTGTTTTTAAGAAGTTAAAATGTTAAAAAATTAATGTATTATAGTTTGCTTTTCTTTTTTAGAGGCCTCTGTGTGTTGCCAGCTGTAGTTGTTGCTCCTCCATCTTTGCATGTAGCAAATCCTCCTTATTCATATATCCATGAAATGAAGGCCTTCAAGTTTAATGTGAAGGAACAACTACTGCCCTTCTTCCATCCAGTGCAGCAGATAGCAAGGCCTCATTTTATACAGTTTCCAGACCCCCTGCTGGTGCAACTTGATTCAGGTATTTAAAAAAAACAAAACAACATATACACACACACAAAACCACCTTTTTACAACTGTGCAAATACAGTTTCTGCAATTGCTAAATGCTGCCTGCAGAACCTTCAAGTTCTTATTTCATAAACAGGCAAGATGGAAGCTCTAGCCATTTTGCTTCAGAAGTTGAAAGGAAAAGGGCATCGTGTATTGATTTTGACACAGATGATTCCAATGCTTGATATACTGGAGCTTTTCTTAGACTTCCATTTTCTCACATACATAAGAGTTGATAAGACTGATGCTCACAGTTGGCATTATCTGGTAAGAAAACCTCTTACTCAAGTTAATAGTGAATAGATGCTCATAGTGGGAGGGAAAATGCTTAAATGTCATTTAACATATTCAAAGAATTTATTTGCTTAAGTTCATTAGTTATTTGTGCAAAATATATGTGTATCTGTAGCACAAAATATGTAATTATGTACAAAATACGTCACTCATATTACTATTTGATGAAGCATCCAGGGTGCTTCTGAGAGATGTGCCATAAGTTGTCCTATATATATATATATATGAGTAATTTGTGCTTGAAATACAGATGTTTTATTTCACAATAGTGTTTAGAATAATTGCTTTTACTTTTTGTGTCTGTAGGTATCTACATTACCAACACTTCAAGCCTAACTCCTGTTTTTATGTTGGTACTTCCTCAGCCTTACTCCAGGGGCTTTTGTTTCTGTAGAGTGCCCTGGCATTGCCTGAGGATAAACTCAAAGTGTGCTCGTTTCCCTCCCCAGTAAGATTTTCAGTATCCTTTGGGGCCTACCGTTTGAGCAAACATTAGTGATATAAAAAAGTTATTAATTTGATTTCAGATTGCCTTATTATGTTTTCTGTCAGATGCACTATAAAACATAAAGGAGTACTTTGATTTAAAGCAACACAAGTCAGCACAGAGGAAGGGATTCAATTTAGTCAATACACAAGAAAAATGAAGCATGCACAGAATGTAATAACCCAGTCAGGTGTGCTTAGTCATGGCACAAAAATATGACTACTGTCATAGATCTGTAGATTTTATCAGGTTGAATGCACCATAAATTGATATTTTTAATACTACATAAATTAATTTTGAACTGTGTAAATTTGTAACGTGGACTCTAAGATATTTTAAGCTTGCCAACATTTTAAGTTATGTTTAGGAATTAATCAGAAAGCAGTTTTTCTGATCTCATTTTTTGAAAAAGTTTGTTCGGAGATTTATGCTTTATTAATGTCAATTTGTAATTAGGTTGTTTGTCTCCGCATTTTAGGAATCCATAAAAAGCTTCAACCAAGACAAGAGATTCTTCTGTGCTATTGTTTCTTCCCGCACTCCTTCTACAGGTGTCAGCCACATAGATGTGGACACTGTTGTGTTCTATGATATTGATTTAGATCAACAGACGGATACAAAGGCTGAAGAGTGGTGTGATAGAATTGCAAGAGGCAGAGATATTCACATATACAGGTGACTTTATATGTCACTTTTAAACTGAGAAATAGGTGCTTTAAAATGAAAAATAGACCAATGATGTTTCTAGGGGAAACCAGGATTTTTGTCTGAGGTTAACGTTGTAGTCTAAATAATCTGGTCTCTCTTTAAACTAAAAATGAATATAAAGTTTTATACAGAAATACCTGGTGATCTCTCAACTGGCGTTGTTGCTCACTGTGGTAGCTGAGGAACCCTAGAAATACAACAGTTGAGTTTCAGGAAGTTTCACTGTGTTCTAGGGAACAGTATTTAATAAATTTCTTTGTTTTACAGGCTTGTAAGTGGTAATTCTGTAGAAGAGAGGCTGTTGAAAAAAGGTATTAAACATCTGATTCAAGAAGTGGCTACTCAGGGAGATGATTGTTCAGTAGGATTTTTAACTCAGGTACTTAAATATTGAGAATACGAAGGGTTCTTTGACAATAGGTTAAAAAAAAAAAAAAAGTGCTTTACTATATCAGAGTCAGAATGTTAAACTATTTTAAAACTATTTTTGTTGTTTTAATCAAATGAAATCACATTTCCTGCAGCAAAAGGTTTCAAATGTGTCAGTAATCTGACTTGTTTTAAAACTGAGTTTTAAGATGATTAAAAAATCTTGTGGCATGATACATGTTTCATTAGGTTCTTTGTACTGAGTGTGGAAAAGAGAATTCCAAAAAGTTTACAGAAGAGACACAATCTGAGATAAGAGATTACATAGATACAGAGTTGTATAATTCAAGAAATACCATGGCTCCTTTGCAGTTAGAAGAGCTGGCTAGCTTTGCGGATCAGGTATGATGATTTCTCTGGATTACAAAAATCTTTAGAGATATTCAGTATTTACTATCCTGTGCAACAAGCCGTTTCCATTTGGCTTTCATAAAGTACTGATTTCCACTTCACTTACATGAAACTATTCTTTGCAAACATAAATATTGAAACAATCCTGGGAGGTTCTCAGAGCTTGTTAGCAGATCTGTTCACATACAGAAACACTGAAGTCTCTGAATGTTCCCTTGAAGATTGTGACTTTAATTTCACTAAATTGTATTTTGTGATATAAGCTTGTCTTACAGTCCTATGCTTTGCTGGATATTTGTGCTTTTTCTTAGAGGCCTTGGGTCGGTTTCTTTTAATCCACAAAATGACTATTCTTAGCATTTGCTAAGTTCTGTTGGATTCCAATTTGTTTCCTTTTTTTTTGGCTACTAGTGCAGAACCCAAGTAACAGCTTGCTTATTAACAAGCTGTAAAGAGTCTGCAGACTAACTTGGATGGGTTTCTTTCTTTTTTTTTTCAGTTAGCAAAATGGTGGGCAATATTTGGAGCCTACTCTCAGTGATCCTGGTGGAATGTCAAGGGACCAGAATGCCAAAGTTTGGTCCTTGGGTCTCTTTTCTACCTTAATCAGAGTGCCAGTGTTTGCAACTGAAATAAAACTTTTTTTTTTTTTTTCTTGTAGTTGTTTGTTTGCTTTTAAATCACTGGTTATTTATATGTGTTTCTAATTCTAAAGCTAAATAACTAGCAGCTTGACAAAATGTTTTTCTGAATAGCTTACACCAATTGAAAAATATGCATTGAATTTCTTGGAATCGTCTCATACTATGAACGATCACAAAAGCAAGAAAGTCAGCAAGGTAAGGGTCTATATTTAATTTCTGGAGTAATTAATAAAAACAAAAAATAAATTTATAAAACTAGAAACCCCCAACATTTGCCAGATTTTCTTTCCTTTTTTGTTTGTTTGTTTTTGTTTAGGAGCACTGAAATTTTGCTTTAAGTGATTGTGCTCTAAAAACACATTGATTCCTAACTAACAGGTAGACATATTTCACTTTCTCTTTAATGGCATAAGCCCTTGCCCATGAGTGAAAATGCAGTTTAACTAACTTTGCCATCACTACTAGCCTATAGAAAGTGAATTTATGATGTAGTTACCAGGCTCAAATCTGTGGCAATTCATAGCTGTTAGCATTTTTATTGTGAAAAGCTGTAATATTTTAAAGTGTATATTTTTTTTTTTCCCAAAAGGAGTTAAAAACTGCAAACATAAAATGGGAATACCAGCGTGCCGAGGAGCTGAAAAAGGCAAAAGAAAAAACTCAGCAGGCAGTGAAAGAAGAACTTTTAACCTATACCAGGCAGGATGCTTATAACATGGTAACACCAAGGGATCTGCAAGTCCCAGCTTTTCAGAAAATTTGCATATTGCAACTATGAACTTTGTGTATTTAAGGATGTCTGTAAAATTCCTATTGTAGTCATCTTGTACCCCTGCACAAATATTGTTCTTTTGAATGTGAAGCTGTCACTCTGTGGACAGCAGTAATACTGTAGAGTGTAGTTGGTTGCAATTCCAAGACAACCTACCAATCCACAGTCGTCCTGTGAAAACAGCTGTTACATATCAAGATGATATTAACTGAAGGAGGAGACTGAGCAAAATATGTTGCCTTTTGAAAATTAAGATTTCTTAATTATTTTTTCTAATGCATTTTTTTTTTATTATAGTTACTGCAAACATGCTTATGTTTATAAATGCTAGGTTCTGTGGTGAATGATGCATTGGGGTATCAAACATTCTTTTTCTCATACAGGAATTTGTCTGTGAAAGACCAGATGGACAAGTAGAAATGATGCCTGTAAGTCAACAACTCCTGTTTCATCTGAAGGAAACCTTACATAAAAACACTTTAATGGCAAACTGTGATATTTCTTTTTTACTATTATTATTAATTTTGTTTTTAAGATTTGGACTCCCCCTGTTGTACCCGAGAATCACAATGATGTTTACACTGATTCTGTTATGTGTCTGATGTACAGTAGTACCCCAATGCCAGAGTCTAAGCTTCCACCCCCGTTTGTCAGGAAGGCACGTAAGCGGCAGAGAACAGATCTGCCTTGTAAGTTGGATTTGGAATTGCATTGGAAAGTGCAGTAACATTTTTGTGCGAAATGATATGAAACCTCGTTTTGCAAGAATACCTTCACATTTGTATTTTAAAATTTAGGCATGCATGTATGTTATTTCTGTTAAGCTTGACATTGCTTAGACAAAACAGTAGAATATAGTGAGAGCAGAGGGACTGTGGTTTGAAAACTTGCTATTGTCCTTATAAATTAGAAATACAGGTGAATGAAATGAGCATGAGCAAAGCAATGGTGCTCTGTGTCCTTTCAATGTTATTTTTTTTTTTAAGCTTATTTCCTTACTGAAGTGAGAAGCTATTTAAAAATGATTGATCAAGTTACATACAATACTAGTAGGCCATAGATTGAAGGTACTTGCATTCAGAAAATTATTGTGAAAGTCTTATGATTAGTCAGATCATTTGTAGCAGTCAGATTTCTGTCACGATCTTTTTGCATGAAGTTCCCTTCTTACTGGAAACTGTACTTTGTCCTGTCAATTAGCTTCAGGTGAAAGAAAGAAGCATTGCGGTAGGAGGATTCCTCCACCTTCACTTTTTGATCAAGTGACTCCAGGAACATTGAAAACACAACAAAAGAGCAAAGCTCAGAAGGCCCACTTCTTGGTAAAACAGCAAATGTATTTTGCAAGACCTTTGTCAGCTCACATCAAGTCAGCTGCTGGCACTCGGCAAGATAGTCCTGCATGGCTAATTAGTGAAAATGTGGCACTGTTAAAAGTAAGAACGTCTTCAGAATAGAACTTCACTGATTTAGAAAATAATGTTATCTTGAAGCTTATTACAGCTTCTGTGGATCTTGATTAACATGTGTTTATACATATTTGTATGTTCAAGAAAAACATTTAATTGAAGCATGACACTAGCTTTCTCTCTCTCCCCTAGGCGGTGAAACAGTTGCTGGCACTTCCTTTAAACCTTGCTATCCTGTCGCCAGCACAGACAGTGAACTGGGACTTTGTCAGCAATGTTGTTAACTCTTGTAATTATGTTTATCGCTCCCCAGAACAATGCCAAAATCATTACATAAAAACATTTGTAGGTGCACAAGGAAAGGTGAGTTTCAACTGAAGTTTGCGTTACATTATGATGCAAACCTGTAACCTACCTGTTGCTGGCTTTTTGTTGTTTTTTGTTTGTTTGTTTATTCCTCATTGCTGTTAGTGGACTATGCCAGTGTTTAATAGGCAGAATCATAACTATATTTAATTTTTTATACAAATAAATACTAATAAATATCTTCTCTGTCAGTATGGCTGCTATAGGATGTATTTTTTATAGTTTCCTTACACTTAAAAATATTAGTTTTCCCATTGCTGTATGAATGCTATGACCTTGAATGTATCACTTTCCACTCCAGTATATTACAAAGAAGAAGACAGTGAAGCTATTTATTTTACCTTTTAAGAGATAGGATATGAATTGTCTTCAGTCATGAATATTGTAAACTGTTTTTTTGAGGGAGAGCATTTGTGACTATTTTGGTACCTACATCTTCAATTTCTACTTGTTCCAGAACATAAATGGTTATCCTCTTCGTGCTAGACAAGCCTATTCTAAAGACAAGAATTCTGAGCGTACTCAAATCTATATGAATCATTTTGAGATGATGACAATGACTGCTAGAAAAAGAAGTTTCTCAAATAGGTTTCTGTAAGTTTACTTCTACCATCAATTATATTTTTCCCAGATTTAACATTTAATCACATTGGTGGCTTGATTGGTGATTTTTTTTTTTTGTTTCATCTTAAGCATAAATGTATTTCATGGTGGCATTTCTCTTGTCAGAGATGCTGTGATGACAATCAGCCTTGAGTTAAAGCAGTGCATTTAGTGTCAAAGATCAAATCTGCATTTTGCTGATGTAAAGAAAAGCTTCTAGTACTGCTTTGTGTGATATACCAGGAGAGTCAGCACATGCTTTCCTTAACTGTGTTCTTAGGTCCAACAATATAGCTATCACGTTTCTAGGTAGAGAACTGGCTGGAGTTCCCTGCTAATCCCCAATTCCCCAGTTTTGTCAAATCTTAGTCAGAGTTCTGTTCCAGACTTTTAAAATTCCTTGTCTTAAAATGTCACAAATATTAAAACAGTTGCACAAAATTCAGTTAGTGTAAGTTATTTTATTTACTTTCAGTGTAGACAACTATGACAAGCTATTTATGTCTGAAGTTGTTTCCAGCTCTGCAGAGCCTATGACGACAATGCAAAAGGTCTGTTCGGTTTTTACAGGTTTTATTCCATTCTGTTTATTCTTTTCAATATATTTTAAAAAATCTTTTAAGTTTCAAATGTTTCTAATAACTTTTTTTTTTTAATATAAAAACAATTGCAAAGGCTGGAAAGTAGGAAAAATTATAAGGGTTTTTGAAAGCCTGAAAATTGTTCAATATGGGATTTGACTGCCTAATCCCCTCTGTCAGTGCCACAAAGCTATCAGTTGTCTGTTCCAGATCTGTTCTCTTACACTTTGGTACTTTAGCAATGTCAGAAACAGGCAACTGTGTTACATATCTTTTTTTTTTTTTTTTTTTTGTCAGGTCAGAATTTTCTGTCACAGTTATTGATATAGATAATTAGGAATTCATTTCAGCATAAATCTTCACATGACTTCATGGTAACAGCCATGTTCTACTCAAGCCATGCTCTACACAAAGTTAAAACAATTAAAGAGGATTATTGAGTTAGCTTCCTCTCCTTCCCCTGCTTCTGTTGTCATAGGCATTGCTTGAAGGTCTATTAGCTCCACAGCTGCAGGAGTGGCAGCCTCCTCAGAAGCAAGATGAGGGACAAACAGTGGAGCAAACTCAGAGTCAACCACACTGGGGAGCACAGGTGAGAGACAAAACCATGAGTGGCATGTGGTATGTGAATTCAGTTCACTCCTGAAGTTGCATGCAGAGACACATGTTCTTCTCAGCTAAATGATTCTGTAATTCACGGGCACTTATGGCATCTGTTTTGAGTTCAGTGAGGCTTCCTGTGGGACTCTCAACAAATCTGGAGAACTGGGATGCTGAGTAACGAGAGCATTTGGTATTGTCTGAGCTGAGGTCATTGGAGATGGACTTAAGTGTAAATTAAAATTAGAGTCTTGTTCAAGAATAAAAGAACACTTTGAAGAACAAGTATAGACAAGTTCCTTCTTAAAGATACAAGGTTTTGGGTTTCATCCCACAGTGGATTTTATGCTTATGAAGAAGGGAATTCCATACACAGAGTGGAACAAATGTCTGATGGTACTAATTCTATTGACTAATTTTTTTGACTGAAGTCTTTGCATCCTCTTCTGTGGTCACTTTGGAACATTTGTAAACATAAAAAATACAATAGTTTGTTTTATGATACTTACAGGCCTCAGGAAGTATGCTCACTCCAGCCACAGCTACGTTGCAGCAGATGTCCACAGAACCCGCTGTTGCAGCACAGCCGAACCCGTGGCTCCCTGTCAGTTTTTTCAAGCAGAAGCACTCGACAGCATGAGTTGTGACTCTGTCTGATGACAACTGTAAACATGCAGATACTTTTGATGATTCAGTTTATGTTGGGTAATCTTCTACTTTTTAGTTTTTACTTTACTGTCTGCTATTGAAAATAAAGTCCTCAAGTCCTTAGCATTTTAAATCGGCAATAAATGAAAATGATGGGAGAATAGTCTATCATTAAGTCCTTTACTCTTCAGAAAACAGTATATCCCCAGATGCTGTATTTCTTAAGTGTAGTTTGTTTTAAATATGCACAAATATGATGGTATTTAAAATTACATTTTCTGCAACTTTTCAGATTTTCGATTTTCTTCATCGATGATCTGGACAAGGGCATTGAGTGCACCCTCAGTAAGTTTGAGGATGACACCAAGCTATGCGCGTGTGTCGATCTGCTTGAGGGCAGGAAGGCTCTGCAGGAGGATCTGGATAGGCTGCACCGATGGGCTGAGGCCAACTGCATGAAGTTCAACAAGGCCAAGTGCTGGGTCCTGCACCTGGGGCGCAATAACCCCAAGCAGAACTACAGGCTGGGAGAGGAATGGTTGGAGAGCTGCCAGGCAGAGAAGGACCCGGGAGTGATGGTGGATAGTCAGCTGAATATGAGCCAGCAGTGTGCTCAGGTGGCCAAGAAGGCCAACGGCATCCTGGCTTGTATCAGGAACAGTGTGACCAGCAGGGCTAGGGAGGTGATCGTCCCCCTGTACTCAGCTCTGGTGAGGCCGCACCTCGAGTACTGTGTTCAGTTTTGGGCCCCTCGCTACAAGAAGGACATGGAGGTGCTTGAGCGGGTGCAGAGAAGGGCGACGAAGCTGGTGAGGGGCCTGGAGAACAAGTCCTACGAGGAGCGGCTGAGGGAGCTGGGCTTGTTCAGCCTGGAGAAGAGGAGGCTCAGGGGCGACCTTATTGCTCTCTATAGGTACCTCAAGGGAGGCTGTAGAGAGGTGGGGGTTGGCCTGTTCTCCCACGTGCCTGGTGACAGGATGAGGGGGAATGGGCTAAAGTTGCGCCAGGGGAGTTTTAGGTTGGATCTTAGGAAGAACTTCTTTACCGAAAGGGTTGTGAGGCATTGGAACAGGCTGCCCAGGGAAGTGGTGGAGTCACCATCCCTGGAAGTCTTCAAAAGACGTTTAGATGTAGAGCTTAGGGATATGGTTTAGTGGGGACTGTTAGTGTTAGGTCAGAGGTTGGACTCGATGATCTTGAGGTCTCTTCCAACCTAGAAATTCTGTGATTCTGTAACTTCTTTTCAATTTTATCTTAAACATGTACATGTTCTATACCTCTAGGTAGTAACAACTATTCTTCTACAAATTAGATTTAGTTGCAAAAAGTTCTGGGAATGAAGTCCTGATCATCAGATTACAGTGATTTCTTTGGCACAGAGGTATTTTTTTCTTTCTCCCTTGTGTTTCTCTTCACATCCTCGTAGGGCTTTATGCCCATAATAGAGGTGAGCAGAGTCTAGTCAGTTTTGTGAGCAGGCTCTAGTCAGCCAGGTGGGAGACAATCTTTTATGGGTGATTTTGCCACGAACCCCACACCACCGGCAGCCAGCAGCACCCCCCGGGCCAGCCCCGGGCCCTCGCCTCACGCCCCCCAGGCCCCGGCCCGGCCCCGCCACAACCCCAACCCGGAGCCAGGCGCAGGGGCGCATGCGCGGGCGGGCGGCGCAGTCTCCGTGCGCTGCGGGGCGGCGGCGCATGCGCGGAGCGGCGCGGTTTGGCTCCTGCCGGCGCTGGTAGCGGCCGCCGCTCCGGCCCCCCCCGCCCGCTTCCTGCCAGGGGCTCGGTAAGTGCGGCCGGGCTGGGGGCGGCCGGGCCGGGCCCCGCTTCCTTTCCCTCCCCTCCGCCCGGTCCCGGCGCCGGGCCCCGTCCCGGGGTGTTTGGAGAGGGCCGGGCCTGGGGGGGCGCCGGGCGGGCGGCGCGGGGCCGTGCGGGAGCCCCCTCCCGCCGCGCGGCGCACAAAAGGCGGCCCCGAGGCCCCTCAGGGGCGTCGCGGTGCCCCCGAGCGGGGCGCGGGGAGGCGGCGGCATTGCTCGGATCTTAATTGCCTCGCGCCGGGCTAATTAAATAACGGGCTGCCGGAGCCGCGGCGGGAGGGGCGGGTGTGGGGCCCCGCAGCCCCCCGGCTGTCCCGGGGCAGGGCTGGGGCCGCCCGCTGGCAGCGCCGCGGCCGTGTCGGGTCCGGAGCGCCGAAGGCGGAACGAGAGAGCTGTGGGGCAAACAAAACAAACCGAGAAACAGCAGCGAGTTCCCTTCTGGCTCTCGGTGCTCGCGCTGCACGGCTCCCAGCGCCGATTCTGCCTGTCAGCGCGTGCTGCTGGAAATTTTGTTTTGAACTTCAAAACCAGAATGTTTCCAGGCTTCTGGAAAGCTTGGCTCAATAAAATTGAAAACAAAATGCACGTTTGCATTGATTTTAATCTCTTTAAGCAGTTGCTGTTTGGGAGGAAAGAGAAGGCAGAGTAAAATATTAGGTGTGATACTTTCATTTGTTAGGGAGACTTTTCATGACATGTTTCTTGTCCAGGGACTAGAACAATAAAGCCAAACGGTCTATATCCTCTTTTGGCGTATTTTTAGTTATCATTGATTAATGTACTTTATGTTATGAGGAACTATTCTGGTCTGGAGGACATAGTACTGTGTTAAAAGCATTGAAACATTAGGAGTTAAAAAAAAAACCAAACAGGTATTTTTGATACTGGAGACAGTTTATTCTGAAGTTTTGAAGAAAGGGGAAGACTTTTTTAAAGTTAATTGTTCCTCTGGTTTAAGAGGAACACATCACTTCTAAACTATTCAATAGCACTTTGTCAGCTAGAATAACGTATGAGATATTTAAGTGAGTTTGTGGTAACGAGGATTTTGAATAAATTGATAACATAAAACATCTAAGTAACTACAAAGGCAGGATACCTGAGTTCTTACTGTAAGGTATTCTTCCAAATAGTTACTAAATAGGTAAATACAGTTTTGTAACTGAAACTTACTTGAATTTCTGTTTTTGTGTATTCCTTTAGCATATAGTGTAAAAAAACCAACAACCCTCGGACCACCAACATCTGACAGTGAGAATGCACCATGGCAATGGTCCTCAGAATGCCCAGCGCCAGCTCCAGAGGTCCAGGTCCTTCACGGGCAGTGAGGGAGAAGAGCAACAGGCAAACCTACCCCAGTCCCCTGCAGCTTCTTTTGCACCTTCTGCAAGTCCATCTGCGCCCCAGTCCCCCAGTTACCAAATCCAGCAGTTTATAATGAGTAGGAGTCCAGTAGCTGGTCAGAACGTGAACATCACACTGCAAAACGTCGGACCAGTGGCTTCAGGAAACCAGCAGATAACGCTTACCCCACTGCCAATTCCAAACCCGACGTCGCCGAGTTTTCAGTTCAGCCCGCAGCAGAGACGGTTTGAGCATGGATCCCCGTCGTATATTCAAGTTACATCCCCGCTGCCGCAGCAGGTTCAGTCTCAGAGCCCCACGCAGCCCAGCCCTGTGCCCGTGCAGACGCTACCAAACGTCCGGGCTGGCACTCCAGGCCCCGGCTTGGGTATGTGCAGCCAGAGCCCTACCAGAGGCTTTGTGGATGCTAGCGTGCTCGTGAGACAAATCAGCTTGAGCCCTTCAAATGGCGGACACTTCGTGTATCAGGAAGGGCCGGGAATTGCACAAATTGCTCAAGGAGCTGCAGCTCAAGTACAACTTCCATCTTCTGGCACGCCTGCGACAGTACGGGAGCGCAGGCTTTCCCAACCTCACTCGCAGTCTGGTGGCACCATCCATCATCTTGGTCCTCAAAGTCCCGTAGCGAGCGGAGCGAATATGCAGTCTTTGACTAGCCCGGGCCACATCACGACAACGAGCTTGCCACCCCAAATTAGCAATATTATCCAAGGGCAGCTTATGCAACAGCAGCAGCAAGTGCTTCAAGGACAGCAGCTGAGCAGACCCATTGGGTATGACAGGACTTCTGGGGGTTTAATAGCAGGAGTTGGAGGACCGAGTGCATTTGGAATGACATCGCCACCGCCTCCCACAAGTCCTTCCCGGGCCACGGTACCGCAAGGGCTGTCAAGTCTTCCTCTTGCTCCTACAGTTAATACGGCCGTGAAAAAACAACCCAAAAAACTGGAGGAGATACCTCCGGCCAACCAAGAGACTGCTCAAATGAGAAAGCAGTGCTTGGACCATCACCACAAGCAAATGGAAATTCTTAAGGAAACTTTTAAGGAATGTTTGATTGAACTGTTTTTTCTGCAACATCTTCAAGGGAATATGATGGACTTTTTAGCTTTTAAGAAGAAGCACTGTGTTCCCCTGCAAGCGTACCTGAGGCAAAATGACTTGGATCTGGAGGAGGAAGAAGAGGAAGAACAATCTGAGGTCATCAACGATGAGGTAAGAAATCTGTTTTTTAATATTTTGGAATAAAAGAGTAGATGTGGCAAGTGAATTGTGAAGTATTAGCTAATGTGACAGTACATGAAAAATCATTTTTACTTGATGAAGTACAGCAATTTTGTTTATAAGTGGTTGGTCTGAGAGAGCACCGTGCTGCTAGGTGGTATGATTCGACAGGCTGGTTTGAGCAGGCCATCAGATGCACATACCTAAAAGCAAAGAGCAGAGAGGTGTCGGGAACTTTTGCTGTCCCAGTTAGTACGTAAGGCAATGCACAAATAAAGACAGCATTGCTATGGAAGCTGGTTCAAGCTATCAGAATGAACACGTATCATAGATTAAATTTCACTTACTAGACTTACACAAACATAAGAGTAAGCAAAGCCACGTAAGAGGTTAACCTTTATTTGGCTCTCGTGACTTCTAAGTGTAGATGTTACTGAAGTTCAGTGTTGCTGTGCCCAGCAGAAAACCCTGAAGTAATCTAATTAGTCAGAGCACGTGAATCGTAACGTGTATGGGTCTGTAGTAATGAATTACTTTACAGAGGCTGTCTTGGAGCTTTGCACGCATTGCAGTCAGCAAGATACCAAAAAAATAGTACTCGCAGCCTGGATGTTAACAAGCTAACTTTGTTACATTTACGCAGAGGTTTGAAATAATTTCGATTCACCATTTATTAATGGCAAATGATATGAATTAAGTTTGCCTCAAAGAGATGCTGTGCAATTTTCCCTGGGTGTTTGTACCCATTTGTGTAGATGTTGACCTGCAGCAGCAGCCTTCGGGTGCTGGAGCAGCGCCTGTCAGTTACATGGCAAGTGGTTGTGACAGTGCTGATACAAGTGATGGCACTGCGTAAAAAAATACCTTTTGAAGTTTGTAAAAACACATATGGGTGTGTAGTTGCCAGTTTGTATAAAGAAAAAACAAAACTGATTATGTAAATAAACTCATGCTACTCTGAAATATCTATTAGAAATCAGTGTCTTCAGAGAAAATTGATGATGCTTTTAGATATGAATAGCTAGTGATGAAATCTTTAGCTGGAATTCGTGGGAAATTTTAACAGTATAACAGTAAAAGTTTAATTTGTTAATTGTCTTGTAGTTAAATTTCTTGTCCAGGAAAAATCTTTGTTTGTACTAGTTACTGATAATTTGGAAGGAATCATTTCTACATATAGTAAAGTAAAAGCTAGCCTGTTGTTGTTATTTATTGATAAAGGTATTCAATAATTTTTCACTTGGTTTGTATTTTGTCAAATTGTTTAGGTGTTCTTGTTGGGTTGCGTGTTTTTCAGCTGAAATACCAGGTATTTTTAACTACTGTATGCCAGTTTTGAGAGATCTTTAGTGGGTGTAAATTGTACAAGTTCATTGAAATCAGTGGCACTGCTACAATTTACATCACACTCAGTCTTTCGGGTTTGGAGGTTGCTGTACTTCACTGCCTTGTTGTGATGGATCATCTGGTGTTTGTGGAAGCCTCTCGTCAGTCTAACTGCTGGCGAATTTTGCAAGCTGCAACAGCAAAAGTCCGAGTGTTTTCTGAAAGTGTTTTGTGAATCCTTCTGAAAGTTTAAGACATCTTTTGAGTATGTTCTTTCTTTGTATTTTTTTTGTCTTCTCTTTTATTTCCCCTTCCCCCTTCTTTATCACTTCCTGCTAAAGCAACGCACTCCATCCCCTGCCTGGAAAGGTTGATCCCTTTGGGAATTCAGGGGGAGAGCGAATGGTGGCTGTGCTCATTGCTTAACTGAATGTCGGAGCTCTCTTAAGTTCGAACTGTCTGTCATGCTGGTTTGTTGTCCGTTAGGAGCAGCAATCCTTAAATTCAAAGCACACTTCTGTGTAAAATGGATTTAAGAAAAGTGGTGAGAGGCCACTGTAAGAAGTGAGGGCCGTGCTCTGCTCTGCTACTGCAAGTCAGACAGAACTCGCAAGCGGCCGGTGGTGCAGCCAAGCCGCGCTGATGGTCGCCTGGTTATAATCCCCTCTTCAGCGAGGCACCATCAGTACAAAAGGTTGTTGTTGAACAAGTCAAAAAAAAAGAAAAAAGAAAAAGAAGAAAAAAAGTTTTAAAAAGAAAATGATTCTCCCTTCTTTTTTTTTTTCCCAAAATATTTCTCTCAGGTAAAGGTTGTGACAGGAAAGGATGGGCAGACTGGTACTCCTGTCGCTATAGCAACCCAGCTTCCTCCAAATGTTTCTGCTGCTTTTTCATCCCAGCAGCAACCATTTCAGGTACTTTTCAATGGTTCTAAAATGTAGTTTCATCCCAGATTTTTTTTCTTCATTCAGATTTGATATTTCTTAGATGAATTAGAATTTTCCCTAGAGCCCATCCCTTATCATCTAAACAAAGCAAAACGAAAACCTTTACAGTCTTCAAATGCATCAATATTTATGAAGCTTTGAGGAAGTTAAATCTTTGTCTCCAGGTTGCTGGCTTATTTCATTAACTTTCAGCTTGAATGTTTGCACTTTGGTTTGTTTGTCTTTTGTTTCCCTAATGCATTTGGTTCATTTGTGCATTCTGCGTAGTGAAATATGGGTTCTTTTGTCTGTGGCATTGTAACTGTGGATTTCTTCTAAATTTCTGTTCTTTTTCTTTTTTTTTTTCTTTTTTTTTTTTTCTTTGTGTATTAAAGGTTTTGAGTGTGGCTACAGAAGGCTTTGGTTCGACCTTCTGTGAAATGTGTAAAATAATGATAAAACCTCTGACAAAATTTTATCAAAAACTAACCCCTTTCCATTAGCTCTACCGTAAATACTGGGAAGAAGAAACAGAAGTGTTTGCTTTCATTATACAGATGGTCTTTTACATTGTGTTTACATGAAGGAACGCTGAGCAAAGTGGAGGAATAAACATAATAGCAAAAAAAAGTGGATTGATGGTGTTGCAACTTTTAAATTCAGGCTGTCACATGCTTCTGCAGCTACCCTCGGCTCTGCGTTACCCAGACACCGGTGCTCGCGCACCCAGAGGAGCACAGCCCGCTTCCCTGCAACTGCCGTGCTCAGCTGTCAGCTCAGTTGTACACGCTTAGAGAGCAGATGTCATGGAGTTTACTCCGCTGTACCACACAAGCTGAATGGTCTGCACTGCCTGCATCTAGGTTTTGGGAAAGGGAGAGTTAAATGAACTGTCGGATGGGCCGGATCCCCGTGTGACAAATGGGAGGGAGGTTCCTGGTGGCATTGCACAAAGGAGCTGTACAGCAAAGGGGCTTGTGCTGGCAGCTGACTGTTACAGCCGGTGCTGACACCTTTAGCAAGACTCAGTAGGTAGACAGGCTTCAGCTAAGCTGTTTAAAATGAGTAATATTTTGTCAGGTCATTTATTACAGTGATCAGGTTTATTGGTGACACCAACGAAGAAGCGCTTCTGAAAGTTTTGTAGCTTTTCAGAGGTGTTTTGGGGAAACTGTCAGGTACAAGCTAGAAGTGTACAAAATTCTCCGTAATTGTTCAAAACTCTCTGTAATTTCAGCCCAAACTGTTACCAGGAAGCATCATCTCCTCCCATCCATCTTTTTCTTCCTAACTGTTTATAGAGAAATAATGTGTCCTGATCAGCATCATCATTCAAATTTGAGTGCGTAAATGCAGCACTCAGAATGATTATTGTGGGTGTGCTGCATAATCATGACCTCTGGAGAACCACATTATTTTAATTAAAATTAGGACAGTTTTAGTCTAACATAAGCGGTATGTGACTGCAATTTATAAAGGCATAACGTCTTTGCTCTTTGAAGTGTCTGGCCTAAATTACGTGGCGATGATGCAGATGGCTGGGAGGCATACACTTCAGAAAATGTCAATCAAAAGTCCTGAAGTAGACATGCAGCCTGAAAATGTGAGAATGTGATCATCCAGAGTATGAGTACAGGTGACATAAGAAGCATTTGAAGCAGCTTGGAGAACGTACCTTCTCAAACTGATGTCCCAGAAAGCATTTAATCCAAACTGCACATGAGCAGAATTTGTTAATTAATTCAGGACCCTTGTGCAAAATATATTTTTGTGATCTGTTGAATAGTTTTCTAAATGCTTAAGTCTGTGATGTGCTGCCAGATATTGGCTGTTGAACTTGAACTATGCTGCATATCTGCCTTATGGTAAAACAAACATTTGAAAACTTGATCCATGTTGAGTGACCTGTGACCGTGAGGGATGAATATCAGTCAGATGTTGTTAAAACCAAAACTGACATCTAAGAGTATAGCCATGTTGCTAGAGTGGTCACAAATGCCCACACAGCAGCAAAGAGATTAAATGTTAGTAATTTGTAGCTATTGATAGAATCTGAGGGAATGAGATACGTGGAGCTCAAAAAGGAATGTTTTAAACCCAGTCATTTTAGTTGTCAATGTCCGTGTTTATTAATGCTCTTCGATGAAGCACTGAAGATGTGGGGTTGTGGCTGCTGCAGTTTATTTCAATATGGACCAATGCTTATTTCCTTACGTTTAATTTACAAAATTCCTATGGCAGAATTTTTATTAAAATCAGAGAAGAAAAGACCTGTGAATAAAGTAGAAGATTCTTTGGGGAAATTGCTGTATTTGCTCTGATGTTATAGTAACTTTCATGACATTTGGAAACCCTCACTGTACATTGATATGGTAGAGGCTCTCACCAACGGCAGATTACACTTAGAGAGCTTGAGTGGGAGATGAGTTCATTTTCCAGGGCATAGAGGCTGCAATACATAAAGGCTGCCTCTGTATTTTCTGATAGAAGCTCTTAAGCCCTTTCTTTGGGTAGCCCTTATTTTTCTTATGTTAAGTTTCATATAGTTTCATTGGTTGAAACGTGGCTAAATGTTGAGGAGAATTTAAAAATATGATTCAGAAACTCACTGAAAAGAACTGGGCTCATACAAACACTGATGGGCGTTAACAATTTGCCAGTAGTGCTGAGAGCCCAAAGAGCATGGAAATCATCAAGTTCACAGACTAGTTTCTTAAAGTAATCCTGCATGCAAGTCTGCTATTTGCACGAATTTTGTAGAATATATCAGCTGGCATCTTGCTCAATATTAATTGTAATAATTTTAAAAGAAAGTTATTATGCACTGCATAACATTACTGAAGCTAAGCTCCAACTTGCTGAATCAAAGCCCTGAGATTTCTGTCTCGATGCCATCGACAATCTTCAAGACTTGATAATTCATAGGTGTGTGACATTTATCCTCGGGTAGAATGTCTAGTAATTTCTGACATGCTCTGAGGTGACATTAGCACTATAGCAATCCCGTGTTTCTCATCACAAAGTTACTTCACTGTACTCGTTTTGCCAAACAAATGCGAGTCTAGCCTCTGGAAAATTGGAATTGGATTTCACAGCTTTGCTGAGATTCTTTTATTCCCACTCTTCTGAGTCTTAGAAGTTCTTCCTGAAATATTGCGAGGCTAAATCTCACGGAACCCCATCCTAAAGGTGACAGTGGTGGAGACTCAACTGAGCTTGAACTGTCTGTGGGATGAGAATTAATTTGTGTGTTACTGGTGTTTTGCACAGTGAAAAGGATTAGCTTTCACGAAAGCATTGACTCTCATTTCTGATTTTTGTCATCTTAGCTATGACACAGGTTGTGCGTGACTTCTTTCCTTATCTAATGTCCCTTCTAATTAATCCTGTAATGAAGTCCCCCTGTTTAATTTTTCTCATGTCAGCCTTTTATTGCAGCTATGAACTATATGAATATGTTGTTCTGACTTCATTGCAACAGGGTTGTACATTAATGCAAACATTAATTTATTTTAAAAACAAACCAAAAAAATTGGGCAATGTAAATGTGTTGTTTATAACTGCCTTCATCGGTTTAGTTGTGATTTTGAAGTTCAGACCAAAGAAGATCTGGGCAATACAGACATCTAAAACTTCCCAGCGGATATTGAATCAGCCTTGTTTTCATAGGTGTAGAAATGTTCTCAAGGCTTTGTTCTCTGATGGCCTTTTTAGATCCATTTGTAACGTACGTCTTGGTGCTAGACTACCTACAGATTGAACTTTTGTGATTTGTTTTCTTTTTCCAATAGCAAACGCATACAGGGACTCCGGTTACGGGGACTGTGAACACCATAGAAATTGAAGCTTTTAATAGACAGCAGGCACTTGCACCAGCAGGTATGTTTCTCGAGCACAAGTTCTCTTTTCTTTTTTATTTTATTTCATTTTCCAGACAGTTGACGGAGCCCACTGTTCAGTAACTATCAAAACACAGTTTTGCCTCATCTTGGAAACTAGCAGATTGGTAGGACTATCTATTGTGAATGGTGCTGTGTGAAGAGGGCACGCCACTCACAATACATAGGACCAGACCTGGCAAGCATGGAGATGTTAGGTGGCTTGTTCTGGCTGAGAAGATTGGAGCTGGCCAACTGGAAGTGAAAAGGATCTTGCCCTTGGAGCATGCTCTTCATAAATGCTACACATGTATAGTAGTCGTAGCTTTCTGAGCTGATGTTGGAATCATGTGTAGTAGTTTGCTTTGTGAAACTGAACCCATTCCATTGTACCATGCCATAAATGGAATTTGAATATCACAGATTCGTCTAAGAGACCACGAATTGAAGTGGGCCGTCATGGGATGGTTTTTCAGCATCCGGGTGTGGCTTCCGGAGTTCCTCTTCAACAGCTAATGCCAACGGCACAAGGTACTGTGTCACCACATGCCAATTGCACATTAATTTAACAAGGAGATGTTAGTGATGGGACTAGAAACTTGGTCTTCCAACCTTCCAAGATCCTAGCCCCACCACCTACTTCTCCATGTAAATTAATACTTGGTATGCAATGCCTGGTTTGTTTAAGGAGCTGAGTGACGGGCTCCAAAAGTGCATGTGGGCATGGAAATACGTCACAGGTGCTGATGCAAAACGGTTAATTTGAGAATTCTGGACCTGAGCCAATGGATCATGAAAAGGAAACCTCCTAATTTGCAACATTCAAGACAAATTTTTATTCATTATTCGTGCCAAGCTTTTGATTATGTTAGAGTGAATGTGTTAAGAACTAAATATTATTTAGACTTCATGTAGTTATTTTAGGTTAAATTTCCATTAGCTCACCAGTCTTTTTTTTAAGTATAGGAAATTCAGAAGACATTTAATGACTTTTTTTTTTAGTAGTTGCTGTGCTCCAAATTTTAGTTGCAGTCCTGTGCATGAAATACTTTGTTTTTTATTGTAATAGTGATTTATTTTGTGATTGTGATGTGGTATTTTCAAGTGATGGTGTCTTGTGGCAAAGTAAGTAACAAATTAGTCTATTTGCAGTTGATTTCCTCTTTATGTTAGCAAAAAGCATTGAACCTTTTAATTTCATCTGAGTTGTTTCCTTTTACTTTGTAGGTGGAATGCCTCCCACTCCTCAAACCGTACAGCTGACTGGACAGAAACAGAGTCAACAACAGTACGACCCATCGAAAGGCCCTCCTGTGCAGAACGCAGCAAGTCTGCATACACCACCACCACAGCTCCCAGGGAGGCTGCAACCTGTGAATGTCCCCATGGCGTCTCTCCCAGCTGCACTGCAGATTTCGCAGCAGCAACCACAGATAGTGGAATCTCCAGCTCAGCCCCAGATCCAAGTGAAGATCCAGCCCCAAAACGTACCCCTGACTTCTGCTCCACTTCCAGCACCACTTCAACAGCAGGTGCCACCAGCAATCCATGTACAAGGACAGACACCAAACCAAGTGTCACAGCCACAAGCTACGATACAACAACAGGTATGTGAACTTCACTGGGGAGATAACGTCTGTTTCAACGCCTAGTATGATATAAGAATATTGTTGTCCTGAAGTTATGTGAAAAATGTTAGCATTTTGAAATTCCGCTGGGCAAATGCACTTAGAAGTAGCCTGCAAACACAGTCTTTCCTTGTAGAAATACAGGTATATTTTTTTACTAGATTAAAGTCCTTATTATGTTCTACTGAAATGCAGACTAAGACAGCATTGAATGCCAAACTCATCACTAACATGCGTTTCTTGAGCAGACTGTGACTCTGACACGACCATCTGCAGATCCTGCTCAGACTTCTCAGCGTCTTACGGCAAATACGCTACCGCCTACCTCATCTGTTGCGCCAGCAACTATCTCAGGCACAACACCGCCTTCTACATACCCAGTACAAACAAACAGGACCTCTCCAGCAACTAACAAGTCCCTGTCTCCTATTGCATCAAAACCCCCAGGCTTAGCAGTAGCAGCAGCTCCTAAAACACAAAGTCCAGCTCAGAATGCAGCAGCATTACCACAGGACAACTCTCAAGACAAGCTCGCTGAGCAAGTAAAGCTGGTAAGTTTTTTTTATTATTTTTTTATTTTTTATTTTTTATTTTTTCCCTCCAAAAAAACCTTGTGACAGTTAACACGGATAACAGTGCAGGTTTATGTGTTTTAATTTTGATCAATGTGTTTTCATTTTGAAAATGAGCTATTACCTGTTGTTTTTTAATGTTTTCCTTAATGAATTTGGCTTTTATGGGCATTCAGAGAAATTAAAGAAGACTGATGTCTTCATGCAGTTGTTGTGTTCTTTCTATTATGTTGATTCTATCTACTCATTCAAGGTGTCTGCAAGCTTTTTTTTTTTATAACTAACTAGAGATATGTTTTGGTTATTTAACATGATAAAGATGACGTTTTTTTCCCCAAACAAGCCGTATTAGTAAAGTACATATACTTATCTTCTGTGTTTCTCTGTGGCTAAATACAGCTGCAATTTCAGTTTTTGAAAAAATGGATTATTTGATTATAGTTTACATATGTCCTGTAAATTTTTGTGCTTCCAAGTGAAACTTTTTATCCTGTTATTTAACAAACTGTCTCTTGTAATAAAGGTTGAGGTACTCTTTTTGCATAGGTTGAATTTAGCCTAGTATTTTTTCCATTAATGTAAAATCCAGACTTGAGTTTTGTAATACATTTATCATGCTGTTGCACTGCATTTTTTTTGCTGTCAATTATTTTGATGAAGTGCGAGCAATTATTATTTTTATATTTGACTACTATTCTAGGTGCATTCTGCAGCTTCTCTGTAACTATATGTGTTTCTTTTTAAGGAAAATCAAATCCATCAGCGGATAGCAGAACTGAGGAAGGAAGGTTTATGGTCCCTGAGGCGACTGCCCAAACTCCAAGAAGCTCCAAGACCAAAATCTCACTGGGATTATTTGCTGGAAGAAATGCAGTGGATGGCAACTGATTTTGCCCAGGAGAGAAAATGGAAAATGGCAACTGCTAAGAAGGTACTTGAGATACATACAGCTTTGAATCAGAACAGTTAATCTTGGTGTTGTTCAATTCTGTAACAAGGTTTAATTTTTTTTTTTTTGGTCCTTTGGATAAAAGTCATGGAATATAAAGCACAGATTTATAACTTAAATGAGCAGCCATGTTGTTAGCTTTGAATATTCTAGCATTTGGTGTGGACTTGCTAATTTTACTGGTTACAGATGCAGATAATAGTTTTGGGTTTTGTGGTCTTTGTTCCTCTGGAAATCAAACCAGCTTAATTAGTGGACCCAGTAAATATGTCAATTATGTCATATTTAAATATAACACTTATTGACAGTTATTACATATTGGTTACTTCCTATCAATGAAGAGTGAATATGGAATTCTGTAAATAAGTTCCATTGGATGTGGTTGTCTAACTCTCCTCTAAGAAAAACCTCTAAAAGAGTTGTTTTTTTTTCTAAGAGAAACCACAGTTCCCATTCTTTGTCTCCACTAGGGACAGCAGTGGAAACATAGTACAGACTGGTTTCCATAGGAAAAGAAAGCAACACAGCGGGTATAATTAATTTAGTGATGGAACGAAAACTAGGGTGATATGAGACGAAATATGTAAAACTTGTTTACTTAGAACAAGCAAGTATTTTCTATGGATTCTATCGATCTTGCATGTTCTTTCCGTACATTTATGACCAATTCGAGGTTATGAAGAGAGCAACTGAAGGTCAGTAGTTGAAATTACCATATTGTTTTCTGTTGTGTCTTCTGAAATAATGTGAACTTGGGACTCTCTTCCTTGTAAGCAAAGTATTAACATAGGTGTATCGTTTTGTAAAAGAAGATCTGCAATCTGAAAATAAATAATGGTAGATTTTAAAAAATAGGAGAAACAGGCAGGGCAAACATGAAATGAATCTTCCCCTGGCAGTATGCTTCAAACTTGTGGAAGTCAGCATTTTAGGGACCTCCTATTGAAGCAGTATTTAGCAGCCACTGACTTATCTGTCATTTATGTATGCACCCCCTTTTTGAACTTTTTTTTTTTTTTTTTTTTTTTTTTTTTACCTTTGGGTTCTGACATTTCATGGTGTGGTTTCCATGACTTTCTGCTGCCTGAAAATTAAGTTCTCTTTTGTGCATTTGCCTATTATTGTAGTAGATTTTTTTCCTAATTCTTGTATTAAGAGAGAGTAGTGAATTAAGAGTTCTCTACTGGATTTTTTAGTTACAGTTCTTGTGTTTTCTTTTTTCTTTCCAGTTTCATGTCTGTTTTACTGACATGGTAAGAATTAGTAATGATGAAGCTAAGTGCTAACACCTATTAAAGCTACAGTCAATGTCTGTCTGCTGCTAACTAATGTAAACTTAAGAAATGTGTTGATGTGTATTTTGAGGTAACCTAAGTCAGTATCTATTGTATCATAGATGGTAAGAACTGTGGCCCGTTATCATGAAGAGAAGAAACTTAATGAAGAGCGAGCTAAAAGGGAGGAACAAAACAAACTAAGGCGAATTGCTGCATCAATTGCTAGAGAAATAGAATACTTCTGGTCTAACATTGAGCAGGTAAAATATAATATTGACTTATTAATACTTGTGTGAGTTGTACTGTTTTTTTTAATCTTCAATAATTAATTTCTAAAATGGAAGTGTTTTATTAGACTTGATTTACATTTTAGGTCGTTGAAATAAAACTGCAAATTGAATTTCAAGAGAAAAGAAAAAAAGCTTTGAATTTAAAGAAATTTTCAAGGAAAGGTAATTGCATTTTATTTCATAAGAAATTCAATATAAATGATGGTGCTTGGTGGCAACAGAACTGTGCAAAAGAGTGCAGTGTTTTTCTGCTAGATTTAGTTAGTATTAGTTCTCTGTTGGACGCTTTTAAAAGTTAACATAAACATAAAATTGTTTAGTGACTACTAGAATTGTATAATGGTTTGGGTTGAGAGAGACCTTAAAGATCATGTAATTCCATCTCGCCTGCCACAGGCAGGGACAGATTCCACTAGATCAGGTTGCTCAAAGCCCCATCCAACCTGGCCTTGAGCACTTCCAGGAATGGGTTATTGACAGCGTTGCTGGGCATCCTGTTCCATTGTCCCACCACTCTCTAAGAATAAAGAATTTTGTAATTTCTAATCTAAATCTACACTTATTTAGTTTAAAACCATTACTTACATCAAGTGCGATAATTTTCCAGGTAAGGATGCTAAGCCTTCAGAAGACCTTTTATTGGAAAAAGAAAGTGAAATGGTAAGTCTTCAGAACCTGAGCTAGTCAGCCTGAGTCACGCTGTGCTTTTTCATATAGTGTTGCTTGTTCAGGTTGACGGTAGCTGGTGAAGTACTCAGATCACAAGGTAAAGCAGAATGGAATGGATATGATCCAAAGGGAATGTTCAGTTTTAAGCTTTGTTGAAAACATACACATTTTAGCTGGAATTACAGGGCTTGATGTGTGCCATGAAATACCTTAATCTTTGTCCTTAATGGTGAAAATGAGAGTTTGGAAACAAATGCTGGGGAGAAGGTAATCATTTTTGACAAAGATAGTGTATGTGCATGTCCAGTTTCCTTTTATTGTGTTTTGTTTTTCCATGACCAGAAAAGTGCTAATAGATATTAAATGTCTATTAGTGATTGCCAGTATCATTGTAAAGCACTCATTTTCTTTAAAACTGCAAACAAAAAAAATCCTAGCTTTGTTTTCTGAGATCTTAAATATTTTAATTATTGAATGCTAGGGTTCTTCATCATCTGGAAGGAAAAGAAAGGCAAGCACATCTTTGACTGATGAGGAAGGTATGTCACTTTTCAAAATTGTTTATCTATAGCATAGTACATAAGTTATGCATTAAAACCCTGAGGCCACTGTTTTTCATTCTGTTTCTGTGTGGACTTGCTGCCTTTCCCCAAAAAATACCAACCCTAATCCACTTCTTAGAGAGATTAGAAAGTCAGTTGTAGAAAAGAACTTCAGTGAAAATTTGGAAATAAAACTTTCCCTGGAATCAAACTGCCATCTTTGGTAGATTTAAATTCTTTCTCTTCTCATTCCTTTGTTTTTCAAAACTTACCGGAAGTCTTAAACTTCTTTTGAGGCTTTCAGACTGAATAACGCATCTACTTCAGTGACTTTCTTGTGAAGACATCTACGTTTCTGATAAAGAAAATTCCCAGTTTAAAGCTACAGAGTAATCTACCTCTGGGGACTACTGTCAACCAACAGTAAACAGTTAAAGACTGCCTTTTGTCTTGAGACAGAAATGCTTCTCTCCCTTTCCTATTTTTTTTAGTTTCTAGGTATAGCTGCTGTCAGATTTTATTGTTTTCCATATACATGTTCCATTCTTTTTGAATCCTGCTAACTTGTAATATTCTGTGCTAGTATGCTTCAAGGGTACATAGTTATAAACTTGCAGAATTATTTTGTAACTTGAATGACACAGCATTTGTTTTGATTTTAGTTGAAGATGAAGAAGAAACAATTGAAGAACAAGAAGCTAAAGAAGGAAATATAAACCATCAAACTGAATTGTCTAATCTAGCCAAAGAAGGTAGGCATGTAGCTTGATTCTTCTCTGGTGGGCTCTGAAACAACAGCAAGCAGGGGGGTTGGACCCGATGATCTTTCAAGATTCCTTCTGACCCCTACAATTCTGTGATTCTGTGATAAAAACATGCAGCAGTTACTGTATTTGTAAATAGGCTTATAGATGAAAAGTTGAATGCATTGAAGTATTCGGTCATGTATAACCCATATTATTTTTCTGTTTGGGAAGTTATAGCACTTAGTTTATGATGATGGACTTCTGTACTTCATAAAGTGGTCCGTGTACTTACCTAGTTATTATGCAAGATAGCTTGAGAAAAGAAGTCTTTATCGAAGCATGGCTTTTCTTAAAACCTCAACCAAAAAACTCTCAATCTAAGTTCTAGGTACATATGATAAATACTGAAAAACAGAAGTATATCAGGGTGAACATAAACATTTTGTCATCAGTTGTCCTGAATATTTCAGAAGGGTTTTGTGTCGCACCTGGTAAGTCTGAAATGGTGCTGAAAGGCTGCTCTTGGGGGGTATACGTATTTGAAAGGTATAGGACTTTTAGGGACAATGCTCAGGCTGCCGATTTGCTTTCGTTAGGAACTGAACAATAACTGCCATGCAGAGCTTGATGTGTGCAAAGTGTCCCGTAGGGATCACTTCAGTTATCATGGTAAAAAACATGCTGATCTTTAGAGGCAAGCTTCCCATTAAGCTAGGCCTGGTTGGCAATTAACATGCAGTTTCCTAATCCATTTGTTTGGTTTGTTTGGCAGCTTAGTGGCTGCAGCCAGCTGGTCAGTTGGAGGGATTATAACTCTTGGCCGGTCAGCCAAGTTCCTAATTAGGGTGTTTCTTGATTGATTGGCCACTGACAACATGTACATTCCTGCCTCAACAGATCAGACAAGGGGTCACAGCGATACTGTTAAGTAGGGTTGAGGTGCAGTTCAGTTCTGAAACTTGGAAGTCTTCAGTTGTCTTTTAACCACTTTGATTTGATGCCCCTACCTTGCCAACCAGTAGCTTACTGTATGTTTGTGTGGTGGTTTGTAGTATATAAAAAGCAACCTGGATGAGTAGGCTACATGGTGTTATGCCAAGTGTGCTCTGTCCTCTGGGTCATTAAATAAATACTTCCTTCCTCCAACCAGTAATTACTCCTTCAGTTAACTTTTGATTAGAGGACTGTCTTTATAAAAGTGAAGAATGTCATGAGATTTAAAATAGTGGTATTGTTTGTTACAAGTTTTGGTATTTTTAAACTCACATGCTTTAATGATCTTCAGCTGAATTGCCTCTGGATGATTTACTAAAGATGTATGAAGGTGCCTTTTCTGAAAATTTTCACTGGCCCCAGCCTAAACCTGACAGTGAAGAGGATAGCAGTGAGGAAGGTAAATTACTACTTGTTTAGAAGAAAGTGCTGATTTACAGTGTGAAATAAATTGAATGGCTCTTAGGTTCTGTATTCAAAAACATTTTATACTAAGGGAAAACAAATATTGAGTGAACTACATCTGAAATTATATATTTTTTTAAAGTGGTGAGCAGTGTTCTCTACAAGAATTAATGGAAAGTACAGTGGCTTTCTGAGTAAGCATTTGGAAAGATGGTTAGATTTATTTCTGTTATTACTATATATTTTTGGATAAAGGCCTGTGGAGAATTTCTTCCTATTCTTTCATTTCTTGGTTCATTAAAAAGAGGGTAGTATTTGCCTGCCATGGTATGTGAAATTCTCAGAAACAGTAGTGAGCGATAAAGAGCTTCTCTTTCTCTACACTGAATAGAACAGCACACTTCATAACTCTTCATAGTTATTATTACACAGTTGCCGTCTTTTCTGTACTAAAGTGATGATGGAATTAAATATCTGAAGATAGCTAATAGGTAATATGAGAGGACCTCCAAAGAAGTTGTGAAAAGCAAATGGTTTTGTTCGTATATCTAGTGCGAACATCTAGAATGTGCTCATCTTACTGAGCTTAAGCTACTTGAATTTTAGCTTGACTAGCCTGAAGATCGTGTAATTGTTTCTTTTTAGGCCGTTAATGAATGCTAGCCAGCTCAATTCCTTTGTGTAGCTGATTCTTAAGTTTTTGTTTATTTTATATGCCAATGTCATTTTTGTCTCACAGAAATGGATGACCATATGTCTGATAGGGAAAGTCCTCAGAAAGAAGTTGTCCTCATAGACTCTCTCCTCAGCATTGACCAGTACAAAAGTATAGACAGATCAAGTCCTCCGAAGAAGCACATGCGAGACATATCAGAAGTTGCTGCTGCAGCAGAAATGCTGTTACCTAAAGGCAGCTCTAGGATAACAACAACGGTAAAATTCCCTCTTTTCTGCTACTGTATGTGTTTAAATGAAGAATGCCTTTTATGTGATTTAGCAGATTTTAGCCACAAATAATAGTAAATATTTTCTGTGTATCAAACTATAGAATGTATTTGTTTTTTTTTTTTTTACATGCTCTGTCAATTTAACTTCAAAAAAAAAAAAAAGTAACAATGAATTCTCATTACAGGTGAAATACAATACTCCGTCCCTGTTGTATGGGCCTCTCAGAGAATATCAAAAAATTGGGCTGGATTGGTTAGCAAAGTTGTACAGGAAAAATCTCAATGGCATTCTGGCAGATGAAGCCGGGCTTGGAAAAACAGTGCAAATTATCGCCTTTTTTGCACACTTGGCTTGTAACGAAGGTGAGTTAATTTGTCTCAATTCTAGGCAGGTACTGGGCCAACATTGTCTTTGTGAATGTGACTAAGGTCACATTTTTCTGCTGAACTGTATCAGACTTTAGTTAATGTACAGAGTAGGATTATGTCAGAAAGCTTTCTTAGGTTAAGTGTGACAAAGGAGTGCTTTCATATCAAGTATACTGTTTTACCAATCTGCTGTTACCTTCTAGGTGACAAAATTCTTCTGAAGCCTAGTTTACTAGTTTAATGAAAAAGTCTCACAAATTGTAGTAAGCAGATAGCTGCAGATGGTTAAATTCAAGGAGTAAATATAATCAGTTGGAAGAATGTGTCTTGTATGTCACCTCAGGTATTACTAACAGTGTTGTTGTAGTCAGAATGGTTTAAGAATTACAAGTAAGGCAAAAGTTATGGGATTAGTATCTTTTATTCAAAATAATACATAGATTAATCATTACATTACTTCTGTTTGATGTTGGATCTCGCTTTTAATGATGAATTTAGTGTTCTATGCTTTAAAAATCAGGGTTGAGGGTAAGTCACGTGAGTTATAGGAGCCTCTTTCTATTTTTAACTGTAGGTAACTGGGGCCCTCACCTTGTTGTTGTACGGAGTTGTAACATATTGAAGTGGGAGCTGGAATTGAAACGCTGGTGCCCAGGGTTGAAAATTCTTCTCTATTTTGGCAGCCAAAGAGAGCTTAGAGCAAAGAGACAGGTACCGTGTTCCATGAATCTTACACTGTTATGTTTTTCGTTTTAGATGGCAAGACTTTTCTCTTACCTGACATTAATCTGTATATGCCTTCTGTCCTGATGGGATATAAACAAAATTCTAACACTACAAGTTGCTTTATGAAGAGATTCACATCTAACAGTTCTAGATTTTGAAAGGCATCTTAGAAACTTCCTTGGTATTGAGGAACACATGCAATACTTAACCTGCTTTCTGAACTGACTGCCGTTTAAAGACAAGGCTATCTTTTAGAATGCTTTGGGTCATAGCATCTTTCTGTTCTTAATGATGGCGTAGGTAGTTGTAAGATACCAGAGCGTTCTGCCTTAACTTTTCTGTCTCACCCTTTGTTTCCTTTTCTGTAGGAATGGTCAGAACCCAACAGCTTTAATGTGTGTATCACCTCCTACAAGCAATTGTTCAAAGGCCACCCAGCATTTATGAAAATGAGATGGAAATATTTAATAGTAGATGAGATGCAACAAATTAAGAACATGACTGAGAAACACTGGGAAGCACTTTTCAGTCTCCGCTGGTATGGCATAGAGCATTTTTTTCATATTGGCAGTGTTTTTTTTTTTTTTGTTTTTTTTTCTTCACACCACATCAGTTTTCTGTTCAAAAGAGAAGAGTAAGAGTACTCTAGTCTGCCCGAATTACGGTACTATTTACCAGCATTTGCCTATAGAGGTGACTGTACTTGAAACAGTCAGGATACAGAGACATGCTCAGGATCTTCTGGTTATTTCCATTGTAACGCAAGAACTCCTCTTTGCTGATAATCTGCTTTAAAACAGATTCCCTTGTATGTTCTGACACTCTGCAATGAGGAAGGTAGTTTAGTGTTATATTCAAGATTAAAAAAACTTATCCTAGATTTAATTTTATTAGCACTACTCCTTCTTTATTCCGTGTATCTGCCAAACCTAAAGGTACAGTGTTTGAGTATTGGTCTCCATAATGATGTTAGCTAGATCCTGTATTGATTACAATTTTTCTTTTATTATTCACAGCCAACATCGTTTACTTCTGATAGATACTCCTCTGCATAACACATTGATGGAGTTGTGGACCATGGTACACTTCTTGATTCCGGGAATTTCCAGGCCTTATCTAGATTTTCCAGTAAAAGCAGCTAATGAAGAGAACCAAGATTATTGCCATAAACTGGTCATCAGGTTACACAGAGTATGTTGTCATTTTTTTCATCTGCCATCCTACAGTAGGTGTAGAAGCTCTTAGAGATGGAAAAAAAAAAATAAATTAAAAGGTGTGGTTAACCTCTAGATTTTTGGCCTTTCTTAATCTTTATTCAGTTCAGACAGAAAGTCCAGCTGTAAGCAGGGTTTTCTGCTACCCAAAAAGTATAGAGGTATCATTTAAAAATTATGTGGGGCTCAGATTTTGAAGGATACCATGCAGAAATTTATGAACAAATAATGCTTATGCTGTGTATGTTTAGTATGATTGAATATGACGTACGAGGTTTGTCACATAAAATGTATTGGGTGTGAATGGGTTTGGCTTGCTGTTGTAAAATTGCATCTTTGAAGTGAGAGAAGTTTTTTTCTTCAATTAATGTTTCAGATGATTCAGCCATTTATCTTGCGAAGATCAAAGAGAGATGTTGAAAAGCAGCTAACAAAGAAATATGAACATGTACTAAAGTGTCGTCTTTCTAATCGACAAAAAGCTATGTATGAAGATGTCATCTTACAACCAGGGTAAGGAATTAAAACAGGAAATAAAATGCTGTCATTTTTCGTGCTTAAGCACGATGATATGCTTGGAATGTCATGGTTGGAGGTGTTTGTAATATTTTTCTGAAATTTTCCTGCATGACCAGTGGTTAGAACACAAATTGTAAACTAAAGTGGTAGACAAATGATGCTATGAGCCTAAAGAAAAACGCGTGCTTTTACATATGAACCCTAAAAATCAAATTGTAATTATTGGTCAGTTTTGCCCTGTTTTGCTTCAAGATTTCTTTCTAATGTGTGGTTTCTTATTTCTTAAAGCCCAAAATGTTTCTGCCTCCTCTCCCTCCTCCACCTTTCTCCTCTTAACTTGTGCTGTGAGACAAAGTAGCTATTGAAAAGTGGAGGGAAAGAACAGAAACAAAACAAAGAAAGTTGGAGGATAGGGAGATGGTAAGGTTGTATCTGACTTTAAGGTAGCACTGGTCCCTAAGCTTCATGTTCCCAGATTGATATTCACTGCAGTGTTACTTAAACCGCTCTGGAAACACCTAGGTAAAGACTAAACTTGCATTATAGACTTTTGCATAATGTATTGCGCTGCACACTGATTTAGGAACATCTTTTTATGTCTTTGAAAACATGTGCTTAAACTGATTTCTGTATCAATTACTTGGTAGAACCCAAGAAGCTCTCAAAAGTGGGCACTTCATCAGTGTCCTGCATGTCCTGATGCAGCTGCAAAGGATCTGTAATCACCCTGATCTGATAAACCCCCGGCTTTCAAGTACCTCTTACGTATCAGAAACACTGGAATATAGAACTCCATCTCTTGTACTGAGTGCCCTAGAAAGGGATATTTGGAAGGTGAGTAGAAAAGTAAACTATTTTTCTCTGTTAGTGTCCTCATAGAATATTGGTACTTAATATTGTTGTCTTATACATCGTAAGGCTACCTGAAGTTATAAATTGAAGGAATTCACTATTCCATATCCATGCCTACCAAACTCATACTTGTTGCATCTCTTTTTCATAATAGCAGTTTGAGCTTTTCAAGTGGTTTCCAATCATGTTTTTTTCAAGTAGTTTGCAATTTTTCATGAACTACTTAGTCGAAGAGAAATTAGCTTTGCTTTCATCGCAGCCATAGTCATTTGCAGTTTTCCTACAGCAACAACACTTTGGGTAGCACAGTGCTTATTTATAACATCCTGTTTTTTTTTTTTTCTTGTGCTTTCAGTAGCTAAAGGAGAGTAGGACTTACTCTTTATTCACATGAAAGTAAACACTGATTCAATGAGTAAATTAGTACGCTTCTGTCAGTCCATTTGAAGTATCACTATTTGTGTTATCATCAAAGGTGTGTTCTCCCTCTTCAAGATAATAGAACAATTTCCCTAGAAAGAAGCATGAGTAATGGTGATCTTTTCGGCTGATCATATTTCATCCTTCATATTTTTCTGCACCTAAATTATACACATACTTTATAGTTTGGCATTTGAGTTCCATAGTCAACAAATGCATTCTAAGAATTTTAGTTGGTTCTCTGGAAATTATGGTGTATGAGGAATTGTCAAATGATGGCTTGCCTTGATTTCTATAGTGGCAGCTAATGATTTAAATTTTCTTGTTTCTGATGCTGATGCATAAAACAGGACTACCAGCTTAAGATATGTTTCCAAAGTTTCTAGACAGTTTTGGCTAATAATTAATAGTTAACTTTTTTAAACTTAGAGAATTTATTTCAAATTAAAAAGTAAAATGTAGAAAGTAATTTAGTGTAGAACACAGAGAATGCTTAACTGTTTGTGCTGTCACATAAAATAATAAACCTTACTTTACAATACTTCTAGGAATCAGACTTGTCTCTCTTTGATCTCATTGGAATGGAAAACAAAATGACTCATTATGAAGCACAATTGTTGCCAAAACAAAAGGTTACTAGAAAATTAATTGAAGAAATCTACAGCTCCCCTCCACCACCAGCCAGGCCTAACCCAGTGAAGCTCAAACCAAGCAGGTATGTTCAAGTGTCTTCCTTTTAGCTAGAGTTACAGGAGCAAAACGTAGTTCTGTCTGCATCTCTCGTAACGTGATTCACATAAATTCTCAGAATTTGCTTTGTATTTTTTTTTATTCTTTCTTATTTACAACTTTAAGTAGGGATTCCATTTTAATAGTTTTTCACAGTCATACAACCCTTTTTTTTTTTTTTTTTTTTTTTTGATTTCCCAAAGTTTTTACTTAATTGGTGGATGTATTGGTATTTTCCTCTTGGAAAATCCCAAAGTTATGTGGAACTGTTTTTTTGATTAAAAGAAGTTGCCTGATGACCTGCTGGCAGGTTGACATCTCTCTGGAAATGATACAAGGATGCCATTCCAGTTTCAAGCTAGACTGTGTGACTTGTTTACTGTAATTCTGTTTTTTCCTGCATTCAACTGGATGTGTAGCAATGAAGATTTTCTTCTTGCGTGTACTTAGCAAGCTGACTTTATGGGATTTCTGTAATTGAAGTTTGCCAGTGATGAGTCTTGCCAGCATCAGCCATCTGTAAGCAAGAGATTGGTATCTGAGGGATCAGTTTATGCTTTCCCTGCTGATAGAGCTTACTTTTTAAAATCCAAATTATGATCTTCCTATAGCCTTTGACTTTTCATGTTCTTTTCAGGTTGTTTCAACCGGTTCAGTATGGTCAGAAACCAGAGGGCAGGACTGTAGTTTTTCCAAGCACTCAGGTACAACGCACAGTGACCACAGCAACAGTAACTCAACAGGGACAAGTACGGGGAAGGTCACCCATAGCTACGGTGTCCTCAAATCAAGGTAAGAGAGTTAGGGCTTTGTTGATTAGATAGACTTCTAAATACACTGATACCAGTTAGCCTGATAATAGAACTCTTTTTCCATCTAGCTTAATGGTCTAGAATACTAATAGCTTAAAAATACCAACAGACTAATTGCCAGTAAATTTCCCCACTAGTTTCCACAGTATGATCTGCCAGTGTAATGCAAAACTAAGCTTTGTGTAACCTAACTGTTAGTGTATGGAGTTAATATGTCATAGTCGGTATTTATACCCCAATCACATGTAATATTCTGTCAAACTTGGGAATTTAGAGTACTTTTGTGTATTTATTTAACCTTTAAACAATGCTTACCAAATAAATAATGTTGTAAAAGTAGGATGGAGTAATAGGCATAGCTAGAAATCCCAGTCTGTAAGGAAAAGCCTTTCCTGTAGCCGTTTTAATATCCTGTTGGAAGGTTTCTTTTTAATGCAGGTTGTTTAAAGCAGTGGAGTTAAAAAAACCTCTAACAGCTTGCACAAACAAACCTTATCGATTGCAGCCGCAGCAGCACAGTTTCAGACAACTCAGGCTTCCACCAGTGCTCCAAGACACCAGCCCGCAGCGACCTTCACCACAGCAACTAGCACAGCCCATCCTGTGAAACAGCGGGGCCAGACCACAGCACAGGCCTCCCAGCTGGGCCAGGCCCAGCCACAGCCCCCCCCGCACACCATCCAACAGAGTGTGCTGCCTCAGAGGCTGGTACTCACCTCTCAGGCCCAGGCACGGTTGCCTAGTAAGTGGCCTCCCCTTTCGAGGTTTCTCCCACCTTTTTACTACAACGAGGTTAAGTTACTAGGCACCCTAAAATGTGTACAGAATCGTTGTTTTTTTTTCACTCTTCTGATTAGCCTTGCTCAGTACGTTGCTTATGACCAAGGAAAATCAAAAATTGGATAAGAAACAATAGAATTGCTGTGGACATACATTAGCGGTGTCAACTTAATCTCCTATTTCTGCATGTTCCTTCTGCTGGCAAGACTTCCTTCAGACCAAATGTTTTAGCTCTATCCTAATTATTCCTTTCATATTAAACACTAATCCATCTGCTAAAGGCCTCTCACAGAGAGGAGCGTCGCAACTGTTAGGCAGAGAAAAGCAATGAGGCTTTGCTTTAAGGTTGTATGTGCACTGCCTATTAGCATGTATGTAGAGTACTGAGCACTGATGTATTAATTTTTTCTCTGGGGTAATGCACTGCCTTTACAAAAGCTAAATTTCCATGCCCGTATTTTCTCAAGATCGTAAAACTTAATGCTTAAATGCCTCTAACCTTTCTGCATTTAAATCACAAAAAGCTTGGTCCTTGTCACTTTAAAGCTTTTTGGTTTGTCTAAGTGCAGATTGCTTAATGTAAATCATGTTTCATCAGCAAATTTCGTATTATTTTAAATGTATTTATATAGCTACATGCGTGAATATTTTTGTCTCTTCCTTCAACCTTCCTTTATGCTCTTGAAAAGGCAGTGGAAATCACTTTAATGTCTATACTTGTTCTGTTACAAAGTGTCACATGAGTTTTCAGGTAGCTCTTACCCTTTTTGCTAATGAAAGTGATACCTTCTAAAATGTTGATGTTCTTAGCTTTTAAACAATCAGCTTTTTTCCAGTTTGTCCAACAAATATAGAAAGCAATACCTGCTTAACTTTTATATGACACTTTTGATGCACTAAGTATAATTCTGCATGGAAGGCGCTTCAGCACCAGTTTACTAACCAAAATTTAGAACTGTGAATGTTGAACAACCCACCTCCCACTTTGTTTTTCTTAATGCTTGTTTTCCTCCTTAACAGGTGGTGAGGTAGTAAAAATAGCCCAGCTGGCTTCTATAGCAGGAGCACAAGGCAGAATTGCTCAGCCAGAGACCCCTGTAACACTGCAGTTCCAAGGAAACAAGTTTACTTTATCACATAGTCAACTTCGCCAGCTCACTGCAGGGCAGCCTTTGCAGTTACAAGGTACTAATTTCAAAACAGTGAGTTTCCCGGTATTTAGGATGCTCCATTTTTGATCTGGACAGCACATTCCTTGTTGACGTATATTAATGAGATTTCATCCCGCCGGTTTGTACTGTTCTGTTTTACCTGCTTTCTGTGTGAGATGGATAATGAGCTAGCTCTGTTTTGAAAATAATTGTGTATTAAGTAAAAGACATGGTTACTTTCCTTTTCTATATTGTATTTCAAGATTTTATTACTGAATTTGCTTTCACGTGTATGCAATATAGCTGAAGTAAGGTAAGATATTATTTCAGATAAATTATCTGATGAGTAGAAACAGGCAAAACTAAGGATATTCTTAATTTGTTCGGAAATGGTGTAAATAACACTTCAAGATTGGTGTGCCTATGATTTTTTCCATACTGATCAGAGCTTTCACTGATCTGAAAGCTCTACTTAGAGTACTTTCGGCTCTCAAATTTCTCCTCCTGGTGGTGTGTGCATTGCCAAATTCAGGAGAATTTAGAAACCTTGATTCTTATGGCTAACAAAATAAATACGGGAAACACTAAGTGACAGTTTTTTACTTAATTGGATTTTGTCCAAATTCTGTATAAAATACCTAGATATGTAATGATACTCTATGTGAAACTCCTGAATAACTATGAAGACTTCGGTCTCTCCTAGCAGAGATTACGGAGTTTTAAATCTGATGGGTATAATGACTTTTGGGGGTAAAATTTTAACGTAGTTTGAAACAGTAATGAGTGGTTTGTAACAGTGGTATCTTTTGCTACAGAACACTAGAGCTCCTTTTACACTCTATTCAGTCTAATTTTTTAAAATCCATCTGTTGCAGGAAGTGTTCTCCAAATTGTTTCAGCACCAGGACAGCAGTATTTGAGACCTCAGGGTCCAGTTGTCATGCAGACTGTTTCCCAAGCTGGAACTGTTCAGAATGCTCTGAATGCATTAGGGAACCAGCATCAAGCAGGTGTGCCAACTTCGACGGCAGTCACACAGCAAGGTAGGTTTTCTGACCTGAAGAAATGTCTCTATCTACACACTCAGTTGCTAAAATCATATATTCGTAAATACTCCAAATTTTTACAGATTGTATTTTTTTTTTTTCAGTTGAGTTCAGAAGCAGGTAAACTATGAGGGAAATCTTTCTGACTAGTGATTTATGAGTGATGTGTACCGAAGTTTTAGGTAAAGTCTTAGTACAAACTTGGAAGAGCTTGAAGCCAAATTTAAATACATAGAATTTTATTTACCAGTTATATCTTAGGTCAGGTTTTTCAGGGAAGAAATGAGTTTGAAATACTTTGATTCTTTTTCAAAGAAAGATCAAGGTGATGCTTTTTTATACTGACATAGAATGTCCAGCAGTTCTGGTTTTGCACATAAATTCTGATATCTAATTTTCTTTGCTTCTCTATCTACTCAAGCTCCTGTTTTCATTTCTCTCTGTAAATACTGCCCTGATATTTGGTGCCTTGCTGTGAATATGATCAATTCCTTGCTTTAAAACACAATCAAGATGTTGATCAAAAAACAATAGAGAAATTGTGGTCTAGGATGCACTTACAACATAACAGCAGGTTGTTAAGTGGTGATAAATGCAGTACTAGGAGTTCATGCGTTGGAAATGGCCATCTGCTGTAATTGTCTCTGGATATAAACCATTCACTTAAAACAGACTGTTTACTGCTCCTTTTTGATGTATTAATGTGCCCTTGAAGTTCATATTTTGACATTCTGAAGACTAAGAACCTCATCATAAAAAGGGAGAGGAATCTTTAGCAGCCTCCCAGTTTGTTGGGAGGTAAAGAATTTCTGTCATGGTTTGTAAGATCTGTGGCTGAAATGTTTCATCCTTGAGCTCTGATAACATTACAGGTGCTCCTAGTATGACCACAGTTCGCAACCAAAATCGGTAAATCAAGATAAAAGGTTTCTACAAAAACTCACACATCTTACTATTCTCATGATGGTAAAGAGAGAGCTCTGTTAAAAGCAACAATAATAATACTGTTTTCAAGTATTGAAAGAAAAAATTACTATTAATCTTTGGAGGAAGATGTAAAGCGTATTGAAAATACTTATTTTGACTTCCTGAATTTTGGATAAGATACCAGATAAATAAATTGTTTTGAGTGATCGGAATATGTTGGATATCTCTATTGGCATGTTTTTCTGTAATAAAAATGTATAAAGGCAAAGCTTTCAACTCTGCTGGTTCCTCAGAGACTCTTATTCTTAATGTAAGAGCTAGTGCCTGCTTGTTAACTTGAATTCAGTTCTTCATTGGCGTATTGACTCACCATTAAATGCAGTCTCACACTGAGTAGCAGAGGGTTGTGCTGCTTTTCTATTACAAATAATCCGTGCTGATAACCAATGCATTCTGCCTGAGATAGAAACCTATAAATCATATCAAGAAAATAACCACTACGTAGTGTCTGTAGTCTGCTACTACATTAAGGGTATCGCTGTAGTTTCAATTAGTTGTGTGTAATGTTCTTACAGTTCAGTTAGGTGCCTGGTAAAACATCTGAAAACAGTTGACTTCGCAGAAATGCTACTGTGAGATTCCATCGTGTATAGTTTCTTTAATTTGTAGATATACCAATCTAATATGTTTTCTGAAAAATCTTTTATAGTTTAATTAAGGTAAATTAGAATTATCTTTTTCTGATATAGAGTATAAGGTTTAAATGCACTATACCTGACATTCTGAATAAACTATGAATTCAACAGGTCTTTGTGCAAAGCAAAGTAAAAGTCTGTTCTCCTATATTTGTGAAAATAGTTGGAATGAACATGTATCAGATGCCTGATGTAGTGAAGGGGGTACGAATTTCCAGTACCTAATGAATATTTAGACTAAAAGTTTATCTGTAACATGATATGTGTTGCAGCTAAGAAATGTCTGCTTATTGAGACTCATAAGTGCAACTTCAGAAGAATAAATATATAAACACAAGGTTTATCCTCAGTTTGTATTCCAGGTAGAACTGCAGTTACTAATTTGTCATCTGGTGATATGGGAGCAGTGTTAAAACCAGCACCTACACATGGACAATCACAGGTACTTAATTTCTATTTTGTTACAGAAACGCAACTCTTCAGGGTTGATATTAACCTATAGTTTACAACACTGGCAATTGGGCAAATTTCATGGATCTCTAATTTGGACAATTTTTTTAAAAAGTTACTTAAGCAACCTATAAAACATTGGAAAACATCAAACATTAAATTACAAGAAACTGCAACTTATCAATATTAATGCATTACTTGAAATGGCTCAAATATAATTTTTTATTTTTTTTCCAAAACTATGAAATATACTCTAATAGAAGCAAGACACCAATATAAGGTGGAACTGACTCTTTAATATTTATTGGATTTAAATGTAATCTTCAAATTTTATCTTGAAACTTACATGTTTTGTGATTGGTGTGAATAGTTGTTAGAAATGAGCGTGTTAATGCTAAAAGACACGCATTACTCAGGTCCTGATAACTTAATTCTAAAGAAACTAGAATTCCTAACTAATTGTTACTGACAGCAAATACATTTTTTCAACTTTTCTTGTCAAAGGAAACATATGAAGAAAAGAACCGACTTTTAAAGGAACGTTTGGACAGAATATTTTCTGGCAATGAGCGCCGTTGTTCAAGGGCTCCAATGTATGGCAGAGACTTGTTGGGTATTTGTTCTTTAATTGGTGAACAAAAGCCCTTTCAGCTGTCTTCCTGTGAGGACAACAGTTGGAGGTGGGCTGGCTTTGTGAACTGTTGCCTTTCTTCAAGTGCCTCCAGAGGCCCAAGTGATCCGTTGCAGGAAATGATCCAGACTTTGGTTCAGCAACAAGAATCTTTAAGGGATGTTGTTAACAGGTAATGCACGACTCAGCCCTTGTAGGTCTTTCCCACATTTAGTTATTTCTCAAACAGTCCTTTTCAGTAAAACTGTAAAGTTGTTGTTTCTGCTCATGAGCTTGTTTGGTTTAGATTGATTTATTTAGCAGCAAATGATGTAAATTATAACAAACATCTTAACAGAAGCTATTATCAAAACAGATAAAACAAAAAGGAGAGAGAGAGAGAGAGAATGTTAACACTTCTAAGATTTGTACTGCTTACTAAGTCAGTTCAAAAAAGTGTGTAGCTAATAGTGTAAAATTACACTGTTTACAGGCTGAAAATTATTGCCATATCGTTTTGTGTGTAGTTTCTTAACCTGGCATTCACTTCTTAAAATGCTTTTCACAGGGCTCTCTTCGTATTGCCAGCTGCAGTTGCTGCTCCCCCGTGTTTGTATGTAGCAAATCCTCCCCCTTCATATAGCCACAGATTGAAAGTCCTTAAACATAGTCTTAAGCAGAAGGCAGCTCCACACTTGCATCAGTTGCATCGGATTACATCTCCGCACTTGCTGCAGTTCCCTGACCTCCGGCTGGTGCAGTATGACTCAGGTAAAGGCGGATACTGGGTGGTAATACCTTGGTAATTTCAAGTTTCATATCAATGGAGTGTCTATATAAAAAACATTATTGGTTTTCTATTTTAAAATTTAGGAAAATTAGAAGCTCTTGCTGTCTTGCTTCAAAAATTGAAATCTGAAGGGCGCCGTGTGCTGATTTTGTCACAGATGATTCTGATGTTGGACATACTGGAATTGTTCCTGAATTTCCATTTCCTCACATTCGTGAGGATTGATGAATATGCTAACTATGAACAACGGCAGGTAAGTGTGTCCATGGGTACCACAGTATGTGCTCCATAGCCTTTTATATGCTAGTAGAAGGAAATGTATATAGTTTCTCACTTATTTTGAAATGTTGACTTTTTTTTGTCTCGTTTCTGTTTTTTTATTAGGCCTTAGTGAATTTGGTTTGTCATTTTATTTTGGTGTGTGGTTTATTTACTACTTGCTTTTACTCCATTTATGTAGGAACTGATGAAAAGTTTCAACAGAGACAAGCGCATTTTCTGTGCCATCCTTTCTTCTCACAGTCGCTCCACTGGAGTCAATCTTGTTGAGGCAGACACTGTTGTGTTCTATGACAATGATCTAAATCCAGTAATGGATGCAAAGGCACAGGAATGGTGTGACAGAATTGGGAGATGTAAAGATATCCACATATACAGGTGATACTTACAGATCAACAACTTTTCCTTAACATGCTTTAATGTAAGGTTATTTCAGATAGCACTGCCCTAAATGATCTGAAATAAAGTTGAAACAGTGCTGAAATCATCATCTCACTTCAATATCTACCCCCTCCCCCTCCAGTTTATCATAGGAAGTTATAGTCTTAACACCACATGTAATTAATGAGTCATATATGCGTGTTTTTTCTATGCTTGCATACCTCACATTTTTAAATAGTGGATCTTTTATACTAATTGTTAAAGAAAAACTTTAAAGTAGAGAAGGTAGTATCTGTTTTGTTCTTGGCCTGTACCAGCACCAAAAAAAAAGTTTATTAAAAGCTCATCATTATTCTACAAGGGAAATTTCTGTTTCTGAAACTGTTTTTTTTCCTCCTTTTTTAGGCTTGTCAGTGGTAACTCTGTAGAAGAGAAGCTTTTGAAAAATGGCACAAAGGACTTGATCAGAGAAGTAGCTGCTCAGGGAAATGACTATTCAATGGCCTTTTTAACACAGGTAAGTTAATATTAAAACATGCACCAGTGTTGTGGTGTTTAGTAATTTCAAAAAATCTGTGCTGGAATTTTAAATAACAGCATATAAGGAATGTGATTGGGCTGGAATTGATAGGTTAGCATATTAGATTTCAGGATTGCTGGAATTTAGCTGTCAGTATTTGAGAGAATGTGGCATTATCTTGTTCTGTTGCTTGTACAGTCATCACCTTTGTGACTTTATATTCTGGTTTCTTGCACTTTGCTACAAACTTCTGCAGTTTGTAAGATCGAAGTTTTCAATGACTTTGAAAACATGAAATACAAAGTTTGGGTATTCAGTGATGTAGGCTGGTCTCAAGGTGGAGAAGACAGTGACAGCACTGATGAAGCTAGTCTGTCCTCTGCTGGCACTCCTGATATTGTGATGTAGGTTGTTAAAGTGTGCATTTCTGTCTTTCCTATAAATTGCTCAATAATACTTTATTCTACTGTGTAGTCACACAAGAAAATTACAGTAGAGAAAATGGACAATTTTCCAGAAATAAAAGATAAAGGTTTATTTTTTCTTTAGTCAGTGCATAGTTTATAAGGTTACTTGAACCTAAGTTAATTTAAAATAATATAAAAACCAAAATAGTTCTGAAAGCTGAATATACTTCTCTTTTTTTCTTCCAACTACCAAGCAAACGATTCAGGAGTTGTTTGAGGTTCATTCTCCTATGGAGGATTCTGGATTTAGAGTGAAAGCAGAAGAGTTTGTAGTACTTTCTCAGGAGCCTTCTCCAGCAGAAACCATTTCACCTAAAGTTGCACGACCATTCATAGAGGTAATTATTAACCCAGGCATTAAAAATACAGCTGTACAACATTAGTGTTACACTGCCTTCTCTTATTTTTGGGGAGGAAGTAAATTCTTCTAAGCTGTTTTCTGTTAGGTTTATATTGTTTTGACATTTTCCTCTTAACAGTACTTCCAAAGGGATGCAGTGAAGTTGTAATCTTTCTGGGGACTGTTTCTCTTGCCCGAGGAGAGATTTGTTGCAGAAATTTGTGTTGGACTTCATTGAACTTCTTATAGGAGCTTCTTTCCATGTTTTTGAAGTCCTCATTATTTTTAAAAAATGTCTTTCTTAAAGGCCCTCAACAGTATTGAGCACGAAGATGAAGAGTCAAATGATCACATACAAGAAATAAGATCTGAGTCGCACATTGAGCCTTTAATCTCAGAGCTCTGCGAGACAAAATACAACGAAGAGCCCTCACCGTTGCAGGAATTAGTTGCTGTTGTGGATCAGGTACCATGACCTTCCATGAATATTTAGTTAAAAAGTCATATTTAGTTCATATATTTCAATTCCTTTACAGTCTTGCTTTAAAGCAACTTTGTTTTCAATTAGTTTGATACTTCATTAAATGGATGAGAAACCTACTGATTTTAAGCTGATGTTAAACTATCAGAAAGGGAGATTAGTTTTCAGGAAACCTTTGATACAGTCTCCTTCAGTTACATTTCTTTTGTTGTTCTGAATACTAACTTTTTTTCCTTGATACATTCTCACAGTTGACTCCAATTGAGAAGTATGCTTTGAATTATTTAGAGCTCTTCCATGTGTCAGTTGATGAGACTGAGCCTCGGTTGAATGAGGTAAAATAGCAAATATTTCTATTCCATGTTTTTCATCATAATGCGTACAAGCAGGGTTAATATTTTCAGTGTGTAGTGGAAGTTGCTCCAGTGACATGGAGTAAGTATGTTGTAGGCACCTCTATTGTCTTCTTTTGCTGTGCTTTATGAACCCCAAGAATACCTTACAGAGATATTCCTATCTTGTCATTCTTTAGGTTTAAGCAGGTGTCAATTTTTCATTTATTCTTTGTAAAATGGGAATGACATTATTCAGCACAGTTCAGCAAATATTTGTTGTACTCCATTGATAGCAGGGAAAAATATCATTAGCTTCAGCGAGCCTGCTTATTTTGGGTAAAGGAGCTTGTTCTGGTTGTCTTGGATGTTTAACTCAGTTTGCTTTATTTCAAGGGTATAAATACCTGCAATACCTGCAAATTCTCCTTTAACTGACCATAAAAGTATGTAAAGTATCTTTGCCTGTAAATATCAAAGATTAAGGAATTTGTCTGTAAAAACACAAATCAGTAATTTCTGATCTAATGTCTGTTACTGCATGAAGTTTATAAGGACTCTAACTTTTACCTAGGTGGAATTGAAAACTGTAAAGAAAGCATGGGAAGTCCAGCATATGAAGGAGTTAAAGGAAAAAGAGCAAAATATGCTTTGGGATGATGAAGAAGAACTTCTCACCTACACTCGAGAGGATGCATACAACAAAGTAATTCCTGATTATCATATTTCTTAAGTGTTAACAGTGAAGTCTTCTCAGTTATTCTGAGAATACCTTTTCCTTCAGGGTTCAGTCAGATCATTTGAATTGCATTCTCTTTTTTGCTTTGTAGGAGTATGTCTATGAAGGTCCAGATGGACAAACTGAAATTATGCCAGTAAGTACACGTAGTAGCAGGCAGCCTAATAAGCTTTTTATCTTTTGAAACATAAAGACCTGTGATTAGTTAATAGTGCAGTAACTACATTTTTTTTTCTGTGCAGCTTTGGACTCCCCCCACTCCACCTCAGGATGACAATGATATCTATATTGATTCAGTTATGTGCCTGATGTATGATACCACCCCTATTCCAGAATCAAAGTTGCCTCCAGTGTATGTCAGGAAGGAACGTAAACGACACAAAACAGATCCTTCTGGTAAATGCTTGTTCAAAACTGTTGGAAGTTTTATTGCTGAAAGTTAAAAACGTCAGGATTTTTGATACTTCCTACATGTCTGGTCTAGTAAAGATCAAATGTGCAGGTTTGAGGATATGAAATTTCTTGTCTCACTGTGGTCCTGTATCACCAAAAATTCAGTCTGTCTTAGACAGCGTGTCTTTTGATTTAGACATACGGTTATTTTTACTTCTGAATTTCTAGAAAATAGGTATTCTGCTGTGTGAGTTAGACTGTTCTTAAAACATAGTATGGCCAGAACCTTTATAGTTTCTGACACTGTGCTTTTAAGAGGTAGTATGGAATACTCTGTGCGTGTTCAGGAGCATTTTGCAGCTGTACGTAGCACATGAATCAAACTGGTAGTAACTGTTTACTGAGAATTTTTTTTTTGGTCTTAGCTGCAGGTAGGAAGAAAAAGCAACGTCATGGAGAGACAGTTATTCCTCCTCGTTCACTTTTTGATCGAGCAACTCCAGGAATGTTGAAAATGCGACGAGAAGGCAAGGACCAGAAGAAAAATATCTTGCTGAAACAACAAACACAGTTTGCAAAGCCTTTGCCGACACTTGTCAAACCTGCTGCTGAAGCTGGACAGGATAATCCTGAGTGGTTGATCAGTGAAGACTGGGCACTTCTGCAGGTCAGGCAATTACCTGCACTTTCTGCTGATATTATGTATTGTGTTTTAGCTTCTGATGTCATAAATGGCTCTTTCAGCACTTTCTCTCTTCAAGTTTATTTGTAATTCCTTACAGTTTGTTTGGCATTTTGCTGATATAACTGAGTAGATTGCATATCGCTTGTGTTTCCCTAAGGATAAATTAAGTTCTGTTCTTGCTGTAGAGACTGCTTACTGTTGTGGCCCAGGTTAGTCTGATTGGATGTTAGGTAATGCAGCTAAAGTTCTTCTCACCTTTGAGAAGAGAGCAGCACTTGAATGGCAGCTCTACGTATGCAGACATCAACCTGTATAAAAACATTTTATGCATATTTATTATCTGTTGAACATAGGTGAACCCATGGACTGAATTCTAAGCTCTGCCCCATTGTAATAATGGCATGTGGATCCATGCAAATAAGGATTGGTTTGGAAGATTGCAATGATTTGTTACCTGAAGCTTTTGTGCCCTTATCTGTTGCAGGCAGTGAAGCAGCTGCTGGAGCTTCCTTTAAATCTTGCTGTTGTATCGCCAGCACACACTCCCAATTGGGACCTTGTTAGTGATGTTGTTAACTCATGCAGCAGAGTCTATCGCTCACCAAAACAATGCCGAAACAGATATGAAAATGTCATTATTCCAAGGGAAGAAGGAAAGGTGAGTTTATATAGAGTGATGCATCTTTTTTACATTAAGTTTGTAGAGTTTTTTTTCCTTATCTCCGTAAACACTTTTTTTTTTTAGTTAAATGTTTCAACAGTGTAAATAAATAACTTTTAAAAGATTAAAAAATTATCCTCATCAGGATTTCCACTTATTTTATATGATTTCTTTGAAAAGAAAAAGCACCTGAACAAAATCTTCCACAAAAGATCATCTAACTTTCCTTCTTATTTTACAGCTAATGTACGAAGCTAATCCTAAAAAGAAGACAAAAAGTATTTATAAGGTGTGCATTGGTATTCTTTCAAAATCAAATCTAGACACTGTGGTATTTAGCAGCAATGGAGGTGGGCAGATAATTCATATGAGATCCATGTTGAGTGTTACTTGAGTTCTGAAACATCAATTAAAATTCCAAATTTATTTTTTCCTTTCTTTGTTGATACAGTGGATTGACACCAGACTTCAGCTTTTGGATTTGATAGATAATTTTTAAATCATACAAGAAGTTTGTTTTCACTTAAACTGTAGTGGATATTTTTCCATCTAACAACCACCATGTAACTTATCCTGATTATTATGATGGTACTTAAGATCTGTAAGGACATACTTCATAGTAGGGTCTAAGTGGATTACAAATGCATAGTGAACTTAATGTTTGAAGCACCTCTTTGTAAATGAGGACGATAATGCACTGCAGAAACCAAAATAAATTCCACGATTATAAGCAACTTCTTCCAAATCCTACTGCGACTCAGTGACAGAACTGGGTAGAGAATCTAGAACTTCTGACTGTAGTCACATTCTCTGACTAATAAGCAGGTTTGTCCCTGACTGGCAGTTTCCACTTAGGAGGAGCCAAGCATTAGAATGGCATGGTGTGTTGGATGTTAACATAGCTTTGTTGGGAGAGCAGTGCAGTGATGGTTTTATTATATTATGTGTGCGCTATGCATAACTATACGCTAATGGGCTCTTGGTTTGGGTACTGAATTAAACTTGCAAGATCTAAACTAAAGCAAAGATTCTTTTTCAAATTAGAGTTTGCCATTTTGTATGTCCCCAAGTGCTGATACCAGTGTGACCGTGAGAACTGCTCCTTATTTTGCTTTTTCTTTATATATTTCCCATAGAGTTTTGTGTAACAGTAAGTTATCAATGACATGAGGCAGAAACCAGTCTGTGGTAGGATATGTTGGAGATCGTTTTTAAATAATCTACAAGCGCACCATGTGTTTATACATAGACAAAATGCAGTGTGGGGTGTGTTCACAATTAAAAGTTGGTTTATTTTCATTTTTTAGACTAAAAACAGTCGCCCACTTCGTACCAATCAGATCTATGCTCAAGATGAAGGTGCCACCCACACACAGCTTTATACTAACCATTTTGAGATGATGAAAATGATTGCAGGGAAAAGAAGTCCACCTATCAAGCCTCTGTAAGTTTAACTGGGATCATCCGATCTCCCCATCACCACAGACTTCCTGGAGACTTTGTTCTGAATTGCTCTCCCAGCTGAGCATTATTTCACAATCTGTTTCAAACTGCTGTTTTGCTTCTCTGTTCTTGACTTCTTTCCTTGTGTTATTGGAACATCTTCATATTTTGTGTGTTTGGGTTAGATTTTACTCACTGTTTTTATATGTGATTAAGAGCTTGGTTGTTTTTTTTAATCTACTTTATAAACCAGACTTTCTGTTTGCCTGAATTGCAAATGTTTTAATGTCTGTGTTGATTAGTAGCACTTTGTTTTTTATATAGATTGCTGCAGTATTTTTTTCTGTATTCATTTATTATTTACTCTGAATCTCTCTTTAAATGTCTGTCTTTATTTAGGCTCCAGTACTAATAGGTATATCATGAAAACTTCACCACAACTGCAGTGTCATCTACTAAAACATGTGAAATTAAATGCTGGTTTTAAATTTCTTCTATCTCCAATAATACAATTTTGCTCAATTTTAGACTTGGCATGAATCCTTTCCAGAAGAATCCAAAGCATGCATCTGTTCTTGCAGAAAGGTGGGCACTTTATATCTTGAAGGAGTTATTGATTGTGTAAAAAGTACTTTTTAACTATTTATTTATTCAGTTATTTATTTTTTAACTGTTGTGTACTTTGTCTTACCATTGTTTCTAGTGGAATTAACTATGATAAGCCACTTCCTCCAATTCAAGTTGCATCCCTCCGAGCAGAGCGTATTGCAAAAGAGAAAAAGGTACAGTCTCTGTCTTGGTTATATGTAGACTGCAGTAATTAAACTAGACAGCAGAGGAAGTATGAGAAGGGCTAACTCCTGGGCGAAGTTTGCTGGTACAGTCATTTTTCTGGGTAGCTGTAACTTTTTAATATACACAAGGCCCAAAGTGGGACCTTTCCTTGGGCCTGTATGTGATATTGATAATTGTTTACAATCGTTTTGAAACACATGTGAAAAAAAAAACTTGTACAAATCTTATAAAACATGTAAAAATCTCTTTATTCTTGGGCATTCTGTAGCCTACTTTTTAAAATTATTCAGGAGATACTCATCCTTGCTCATTGATGGTAAACTGCTTGTGTTACAGTACAAGCTATATCACCATGATTATAGCTTGTAGTTTGAAACTAGTTAGGTCATGTAACTTATAGTTAGAGAGCTACAATGAAATCATATCTGTATGATGCACACTTGATTAGAATTAAACTTTGGGGCTTTTTCATTTTAAATACATCCTGATTAATCTATGCACTGTTTTGAAGACTATGAAGCTCACACTCTGATTTCCTAGGCTTTGGTTGAACAGCAGAGGGCACAGCAACAGACAGGTCCGCAACCTCAGCAGCAGCAAGCTGGCCAGCAGCAAGCTCAGCAACCAGCTGTACAGCAAGCACAAGCCCAACCTCAGCCGCAGGCTCAGGCACAGGTAGTTCAGCAGCCACAGGCAGTAGTACAGACTGCAGTAACTACTGTGGCCAACACAGCAGTATTGGTAAGAAAGGGAGAGCTTGGTGTCTCTGATGTAGTAACTTCAGTTCCTTTCTGTGTACTATATTTGTGGTTTTTACTTGCATTTTAGGTCAGTATAGGGAAATAAAAGCTATTTCTTTTTTTTTCTTTTTTCCTGAGTATGCTTGGTATCTTCTCCATCTTTTTCTATTCTCTTATTAAAACTCTGTTCATAGCATTATTGTAATAGGTGTTGGAATTTAGAAGTGAAAAAATGCCATATGCTTTGCAAAGACTTTTTTTTGTCTTTTTGAGTTTAGACTTTGATTAAAGTTTGAGTAAATGAATTTACACTGTGTATGCAAAGAACTTTGAGAATAAAGAGACTAGCTGTATCAGCTACTCTGATAAATTAACTTAAAAAAACAAGACTTTGAGTAAATTAACCTCAGCTGGGAAAGTGCAGTGTTACATTCTACAATGTTACATTCTACAGGACCTACAAAGCAAATCTGTGCAAAGCTTTCATGGCTTCTTTAAATCTAGAGTCTATTAGTAATTCTGATGACAAGTTTGAGGCTTTTGTTATTAGAGTCAGTTCAGTGGTGATTATAATTTGGTTGTTGAAAGAACAGAGTACTGCAGCTTTACAGAAAGAGACAAAGTGCTCTGACCCACAAGTATTGCTGTGTATCTACTGCTCAGTGATGCTCATGTGTGAGAGGTTACCTGAGGTGTGCCAGAGTAACACATCACTCCCTTCTTCTAAGAAGAAAGTGACCAGAAATTTGACTGGTCTCCAATTGCTCATTAGTGTGGCAGAATCCTAATATATACAGAAATTGTTGTTGATATGCAAAATGAAAGTAGTTGTAGAACTATCTGTTCATTTTATTGTATTTTTCTTGAATTGTCATTTCTTGAATACATCACTTTGTTAAACAACATAGTAGTATAAGAGCTATATTCAATTTTCTTTTATTGTTTTCTGAACTGTTACCTCAATTGTCTTCTAAATAGGCAGGCACAATCAAAACAGCAGTTACGGGGACAAGTATACAGACTGGTAAGAAGACTTTATAATTGGGCATTGGAGATAATAGGACATTCAGATTTTCTTTTTTGTTCTTTTTTTTTCTTACAATCTCATGTTTAATCCTGGTTTGCTTTCAGCTACAGTGAGTGGAAATGTCATAGTGAATACCGTTGCTGGAGTCCCTGCTGCTACCTTTCAGCCCATCAATAAACGTCTGGCTTCACCAGTTATACCCGGAACATTGACTGTGAGTAGATTGCAGCACCAGTTGTAGCTCTGGATTGATTTTGTTTGCATGTTGCATATCTGCTTCCTGCATTAGCTTTCTGTGTTCTGCTCGTTTTTTTGCTATGCTTCTGCTCCTTGCTAGCTTCATGTGCGTCTTGTGATACCAAAATACCAGAACACACTGGGATGGCTTATCAGAACAAAATACTTAAGAAATAATGCAGTTAAAATTAGTTCATAATTGAGTGCTGTCTTAGGAAATTGTTTATGTCAATATAATTGCCAGCCTGTAATAATTTTATGCTCTGTTAATTATGATCTTTTATTATTATTTTCAGGTTGCAAGATCTTAAAAAGGTTAAGCAAAAAAAGGAAAGGTAGTGAACTGCAATGTAGTTAAGGGTTTGGTGATTAGCGTGTTTGAAAAAGATTTAACCAGATGCCAATTGTGAGATATATTCAAACAGTTGTGTTAGAAAGATTTGGACCTTCTTTGCTTTATTTTTGATGTTTGTTTCTAAAACTGTATAGTCTATTTCCAGAACGTTCCATAGTTTTATGTGAGGTATGAGAACTGAGGAATAATGACTGTGTTCCTCTTTAGACTTCAGGAGGCACTGCAACTGCACAAGTGGTACATACCCAGCAGCGGACGGCGGCAGCACCTGCTGCGTCCACAGAACTGGTGACCATTGCATCTACGCAGGGGGTTCGTGCAGTAACATCAGTGACAGCATCAGCAGTGGTAACTACAAACTTAACACCTGTGCAGACCCAGACAAGATCTTTGGTGACTCAGGTTACACCAGGTAATAATCGTGGTTGAGGGATTTTTTCATAGGGTACACAAAGGACCTCAGAATTCCTGTACTTTGTTTGACCTCTGAAGTTCCACAGTGTTGAAAGTCTGGATCTGTAGACAGACCAGTTAAATGATGCTGTGGTTTTTAACTTGCTTATTGTTGGTGCTTAAATGATATATTTTTTTTGCCAGTGAGTATTTATGGATAGAGTGTTGCAGTAGAGAATGGCTTGGCTGCTAGGCATTACAATTAAAAAGGTTTATTAACAATCTAGCAGTAAAATATTAGAATCGAGTGTTGCAACTAAAACCCATTATGAAGAAAGGAGTACATATTGTATTATTTATGTTGTTTTTTCATCATTTTTATGTGAATGTGTTGTTATTTGTGGTTAGTCCACAAACTGTAATGTAGCTTTTCAGGTGAAATCAAAGAATTAAATTTGGTGTTGAATTAATTCATTCACTGACGGTCTTTGAATGTGAAATTTTCAGTGAAATATCCATTCACTGATTTATTTTTTTATTTTATTTTATTTTTTTTTATTCACAGCTACACCAACAGTTCAGCTCTCTGGTAAAACCATCACCCCTGCTCACTTCCAACTTCTGAGACAGCAGCAGCAGCAGGCTGCTCAAGTGCAGGTCCCTCAGATTCAGGCTCAGGCACAAGCCCAGTCTCCAGCTCAAATAAAAACTGTTGGCAAATTGTCACAGGTGAGGAAATGTCCTTGAAGAACTGTGGCATGTTGCTCTCATTGTTACTGTAAGCATCATTAGCAGTGTGTGTTGCACCCTGTTTTCTTGAACTAAAATGAAATGTGGGTCTTTGTTAAAGTTGATCTCACTAAAATTTCAAGGAAGCAGGGAGTCTGATAGCCATTTCAAATAGCACCACTGTTGCCGTAGGTCGGGATATAAAGTACTTAGTTCTAGCTCACTGGCCACCCATAGTGTAAAGGAGTTCTGTTCTTAATTCTTGGATCTAAACTGAAGTCTGGCATAGAATCTTTCTCCTTTAAAGCTGCAACTTCATCTCCATTCTTTTTCCTGTAGTCATATAAAGAATTTGAAATGACAGAAGTGTTTTATTTTTGCAGGAACAGCTGATCAAATTGCAGAAACAGAAACTGCAGCTTCCTCAGCAGCAGACAGCACAGCAGACACAGCAAGGAGCGCAACAGCAAACAGCACAAGTACAAGTGCAACAGCAACAGCAAACTCAACAACTCACTGCTGTTACAGCACCTCGTCCTGGTGCAGTTCTCACAGGCACTACTGTGACAAACCTGCAAGTTGCTCGTCTTGTAAGTTTTTTTTTGACTTCATGAAAACAGTCTTGGACAGCTCGTTCTCTTTGCTAGTTTAAAATAACTGAATGCAGGTTATTCAGGCACATAAGTGCCTTTTGCATTACTTAGGCAGTACAAAAGATAGAATGCTAACACAAATAGCTTTAAAGACCAACTGACACCATCTGTGATGTGTGTGAGATGTGAAGGAGACATATTTGGAAACATTTGCAACTATCACTTCATAATAATCTGTTATATGCAGCAAATTATATATATAAATATATATATATATTTGTGCCAGTACAATAATCTTCATTCCTTACTGCTTAGACTCGTGTTCCTGCTTCCCAGCTTCAAGCACAAGGACAGATCCAGGCCCAAACTCCACAAGCAGCACAGGTTGCTTTGGCAAAACCTCCAGTGGTATCAGTTCCAGCTGCTGTTGTGTCATCTGCAGGAGTCACTACACTCCCTGTAACTGTTGCAGGCATTAGTGTTGCTATTGGGCAGCCACAGAAAGCAGCAGGTATGTCAACCCACTTGCTAGAACATAACTTTAAATTCCACTTTTTTAAAGGTAGGATGTTTGTTTCAAGTAATATCTTGTGTGGGAGACACTTTTTGAAAACTAAAGCCGTAGAGGTTAAACTCCATTATGTTTCAAAAATGAGGTAAGAGAATTGCACTTAATCCATTTAATCTGGAGGTTAGTATGATTCTTAACTCAGAAATCTGTGTGTACGAGTAGGTGAACAGATACAGTTTTAAAAATAAAGTCATAGTAATTGCATTTTTTAAAATGTGAAGTGGAAACAGAAAAACTCGTCTTTCAGAACTGTCTTCTGTAGTGCAGAAAGAATTTTTCCTGTAGAAAGTATGACTGTAAGAACACATACTTAGCTTACTCATGCCCTTAGATAAAATAATGTTTTTACTGTCAAAATTATGTGTCTTATTCCTATTAAAATCAGTGGGTTATCAGTGCTCAAAGCTATGCAGATGTATAAGTCTATAAAAGCACAATCTGTTTGCAAGCTGTGGTTACTGGGACAAAGCAATAAAATGAAGAATCTTACAGTTCTATTTGTTTTTGTAATTTTCAGGAGGCCAGACAGTAGTTGCACAGCCACTGCATGTCCAGCAGCTTCTAAAACTCAAGCATCATCAAGCAGCACAGCAACAGAAAGCTATCCAACCTCAGGTTGCACAGGGCCAAGCTACTGTGCAGCAAAAGGTACTTACTGTTTGACCTTCTGCGGAGTTATGTAATGCTTCTGTGGCTGTAAAGCTTCAGCTCTGAATTGTGGTGACACTCCTAGCTCATTTTGCTATTTTGAAACACGACAGGATTTGTTTAAATGATAAAATGTATTTAATCTTGTTAGCTACATTCCTGTGCTTCAAAATACATATACATTTTGTAGTTATTGATGCTTTTTTTTTTTTCTTCTGCAGATAAATGCTCAACAGGTTACAGTCCAAACCCAACAGCAGACATCACAGCAGCAAAAAGTAACCTATACGACACAGCCTGCCATTAAAACGCAGTTCTTAACAACGCCAATTTCCCAAACCCAGAAGCCAGGCGGAACGCAGCAAGTGCAGGCCCAGATTCAGGTACAGGTAACACAGTTTTACACCTTTAAACACTATTGTGATTGGATAACTCTAAAGCTGACAGGTGATGTAGCATTTTAGCACCCACTAGCTACATATTTTATTTAAATCATATTTATAATAAAATTAATTGGTGATGAATATGTTGCCTTTTAGCAGGTCAAAGGAACCATCTGAGACAGAAGTTTGCCTTTCCTCTTTGAAAGAAATAAAGTGTATTACTCCTTTTTATTGAGCAAGGGATTTGTACTGTATTTACTAAGGAAAATTTGATTCTTCCTGTTTCTTCCCATTTACTGGTGCTGTCTCCTGGCCTAATCTCTAGCAGCCAAGGGTAGCTTATAGTTACCTTCTTCTCTGGATAACTAGATCAGTCTAACCAAGGAAAAGGAAGGGGATTAGGAACTGGAACCCTTACTCTTTCAAAAGTATATCCAAGACAAGATAGCCCTTTAGAAAGTTTGTGCTGCCTTCAATGTTATATATAGCTGGGAGGAAATCAGTACGTTAAAGTTAAAACTGAAAATATTACTACTCCTCTTCCCCTCTTAGCTAAGTTCTCAATACACTGTTCTAAAAAAGTTCATTTTTGCAAAAGTATAGTATCACTGAGAAGGCCAAGATACCAACTTGCAGTGAACAGGACTCAGGAAAGGTTTTCACTTGGTAGCAGTTTTGATAGATATGGTGTGTTGCTGCTATTAGCAATTTCTTATTTTGACTAAATCTTTCTTTATTTCATATCAATAAAGGTTGCAAAACTTCCTCAAGTGGTCCAGCAACAGGCTACTGTTGCCAACATTCAACAGATGGTTTCGGTTTCTCAACAGGTGGGTTTTGCACTTGTCAAATAAAGCACTGGAAACAATCCTCTAGAAAGCTCATTATTTGGAGATAAGTATTTTTCCCCTTCTGTGGTATAGATAGTATTCTTGAAGGATGTATCAATTTCCCTTCTGTAAAAATGAATCACATGAAAACCGTCAGGTTGCTGTATATTCTTTAGTATAAAACTTTGATAGGTGGAGCAATGTGTTGTTCAGCACTGTAGATGAGGTGAAAAACAGATTTTTAGAAAGTATTTCCTAGAGCAGAAAGTGTTTTTTACATACTGGCTTCTTGTGATGTTTAATCAAAATAGCAAATAATTGAACTAATGAGCACCATCTAAATTTGTTTTACAAAAATTGGGGCTAATAGGTAGTTACTGTTTAATTTGTTCCAGTTCATAAAGCCATGCAAAGTGGTTACTAAAATCCAGAATGGTACGGTATCTGTTCTAAATATGGAATGATAGTGGGAGGCACTAGGGTAAGAGGGACAGGCGGTTTGGTCTCCCTTCCCTTAGCTATCAGGCAGTTTGTTTAACGCTGTTTAGAACAATCTCTTTCAGACTGTTAGCAACAGGCATAATTTACACTGTTGATTGGCAAGAATGATTTAACTTTGGATGCTGGATGAGGTTATTGCCCTCAGTGCACAGAGATCTGAGCCAATCAGCTCTTAATCTGTCACAGTTTATAGTGCAGTGTTTTAGTGTGGAATAAAATCTGTGACTGTTTATCTTAAAATGATGATAAAGTGGTGTAAGCTGGCTGGTAACCACCTCAGATGTGAATGCTGCAAGGGCAAGGTAGACAGTAGGGAGTAGAAACCTAATTAGTCAACACGAGTTACTCCCTGTAGTCACTAAGAGCTCTTAGATAATTTTTCAAGGGACATTAAGGACTGGCTTTTCAGAAGTCATTGATGTTGGCATAACTCTGGGACAGTTGAAGTCCATGGTAAAAACAAACAGCTCCCCTCACACGCACGCAGTGACAGTAGGATTAGGCCCTGTGTAGTATTTTTTTTTTTTTTTTTTTTAAACTGTGGTCTTTATATTAAGCGTCTGATGTTTGGTATGTGGCCATCTGCTGTGTTGGTGCTTCCCAGCGGGTGAGTCAATTGTTACCTGTCCCCTGGAGAAACCCTTGCAGGATCATTGGGCTTCTGCCTCTTGACAAAGGCATCTAAAGCTGCTCAGTTTTCATTACCTTTTCTTAGTAAGGAGACGTTGAGCTGCTTTCCCCCTTCCTCTGGGTAGGACAGTGAAAATTAGATTTCTGGATGAAGTTCAAACTATTCTACCTTAAATTGGTGATAGAGACTGGCAGTCTGAAAGTCTAATGCTGGGAAGTGGTAGGAAGCCTTAGTGGCTGTACTTACCGTCACAATATGGGTGCTTCCCCGTTTGACCCTCCATCTATCCTTCTGTTCATTTCTCTGTCCCTTCAATTCTGTAAGACTAGAATTTCCTATTTTCCAGTGTTTTTTTTGTTTTTTTGTTTTTAACCTTCCATATATTTTCATGTTGAATCTGCACTGAGGAGATCTGAGTTAAAGGCATCCTGGCTCTTAGTTTTAATTGTGATAAGGTTCTAGAAAATGTGACAGAACATCGTTTTGTACTAAAGCCACAGATCCTAAATTCCCAGTATCCCTCCCAGTCTTTCTGCTTTGTCCAAGATGCTTGTCAGTCAAGAGAGCAAACACCTCCTTCCGTAGAACAGAAATTTAAAGAGCGCTGCTTAAGACTGAAGTATTATTTTGTAACTGCCCTGTTATCCTAATGTCTAGGTACAAGCTCAGCCCCAAACCGTGACACTTTCACAGACAACAGCAGGTCAACAGCAGGTTCAGGTGATTCCTGCAACAACTGCTACTGCTCAAGTCGTCCAGCAGAAACTGATACAACAGCAAGTTGTGACAACAGCATCTCCCCAAATTCAGGCTCCAGGTGTACAGAACCCAGCCCAGACACCAGCAACATCTGAAGCCCAGAATCAGCAAGCAAAAGTACAAATGAGGACACCTACTGTCAGATTAAAGGCACCTACTAAACCAAGTTGAACTAACAATTAAAATGCAATAACAGGGAAATGCAGCATTTTTTGTTTGCTACGCCAAGTGACAAGCTACTCCAAACACACAAATGAAGACAAACCACCTCTATTTTTTTTAACAGAAGGATTTTGCTGGTGAACGTTTGAATGTGGAAACTCTCACATAACTTCAGCATATTAGCAACTGTTTAGTGTTCAGAACCTGTACAAAGTGCATTCTGCCAGTGTTCTCTGTGCTCATTCAAACCAGATAAAGCAACCATTAGTTAGAATTAAGTTCTGCCCAGGTTCACAAAAGTAAAATGGTAAAATGCCACAAATGGCAGGAAAATCTCTCCATGTTGCATATCATAAATGGCCCATGGCAATATGCAGTTCTTTGCTATAGTTTGGATTTGCTCTCAATATCCATAGTGAAGCAAGTGCGGCTAATATAGCAAATTATTTTCCACCTGTATGAAAGCTGCATGTTGTTCTCTCTTGAGGTTAAATACCTCTGGAAGATATAACTTACATTTGAAGTGCTCCCTGAAAAGTTTAGCCACTAAATGTGAAAACCTGTAAGTATATGTAATTAAAAAAGGAAGAAAGTTTCATTGTCCATTTTTGTATGTCTTTTAAAATGTTTGTTAGTAGTTTTGTGTACAGTTTACTGAAGCACCCAACCTGTGCCCTCATTCTCATTATTTCACTTTAAGATAATGGATATTTTAGGCATGAACTGAGTAAATACTGTGTTGATAGTAGATGTGTATTAAAGTGTAGCCCCCCCCCCTTTTTTTTTGTAAAAGAATTGTTTAGTGGATACAACTAAACAAATGGTCCATAGCTGTTTCTCATAGGACTTCGGTCTCGGAAACTCTCCAACAGATAACATTTAATCTCTTAGTTTCATTCTGCTCTCTCAACATGTTTAAATGTTCAGTACTTTCTACTCAGCTTTCAGCTTGGGGAGGGTGGGGGACTGGGGGAAGGGGAGAATGGTGAAATTCTAAGACTAATTCTTCAATTGTGTAAAGAATAAGATCTAACTTTTGTACTATTCTTTTACTAAAGCTAATGATGAATGTATCTTCAGGTGGGTATTTTGGATGTGAATAGAGCGTGGCCTCTTCCTCCAAATCAGTTTGCCTTATTGTTATGAGAAAAAAAAAAAAAAGCAAAAAGCTGCATAGAACTGTGGGTGTTTTCTTTACTTTTCTTGCATAAAAAGAAAAACTGCAAACAGCACTGCATGAGAAATCAGAAAGCTCTCAGTGGCTTGAACAGATTTATTTTACTTTTGCCCATAATACTGCACAACGTGTAAGATTCAGACGAAATTACAACATTCCTTTTCTGAAATGGTTTTAAAATTATTTTTTCATTGTGTGATCTTTTTAGCCTTTTAAGAGGGGAGCCTGTTTAAAGGCAAGGAAGGTCTGTCTTTTGTTCTTAACCTCTGTATGTACACACCTATTGGTACCTAGCAATCCAAATGGCTTAAACAAGAAAGAATACCTGGTCAGCTCCTCTGAGTAGCCCGTTTTAAGATCACAAATGTAGACAGTGGGTCAGGCAGAGTTACTGATGTTTTTTTAAATTTTATACCACATTTCTCCTATATCCAATTTTTCTTGGACTGTCGGGTCTGCAAATATGAGGGACAATTTTTTTTTTTTTTTTTTTTTTTTTTTTTTCTTTCTCTCCTTCTCTTTCTCAGCTTGTACATGAAGTATTCCCCTGACCCTGCCCGATCACTGTTTTGTGCCATTGCCTAAACTTTATTACTCGCTGAAAAGCCAGCAGTGTTGGCGATGGGGTAGTGTAATGCAAAGTAAATGCAATGGTAGCAGCTGGCCGATGCCGCGTACAGTGCAGTGCTCATGCAGAAACACTGCACGCCTCGCCTCCATTTTACTTTTAAAAGTTTAGCTCCTATTAGGTGCATGAAGGCGTGGGGGGGAGCACTACAGCAGTGGAAGAGCTGTTGACTGCATCATTGAGCTGCTCTGATTTGGTGTCTAAAGAGGCAATTATTTCTTGTTTAGGTCTGTTAACGAAGATAAAAATCGCTTATTTTTCCCCCTTTCTGTGTGTCTTTCTCCCAGGCGTGCGTTAGGAAGTCAACCTGTACATAACTTCTGAACATAAGCATTTGTACTTGATCCAGTAGGGTTGTAAGGAGTAGTGATGTATCCTACCTGAAGGTGTAATAAAGTGTACATTTTTATAACCCGCCCGTGTCCTCGCCTCACTGACACTGGGGGGCGGGGGGGTTCCCTTGCGGGCGGAGCGGCGGGGCCGGGCTCCTCCTCCTCCTCCTCCTCCTCCTCCTCCTCCTCTTCCTCCTCCTCTTCCTCCCGGCCCTTCCGCCGGCGTGGTACCGCAGCATGGCGCAGCCCGGGCTGGCCGCCTGCCTGGAGGCCGTGCTGGGCAGCCGCGGCAACGCCAACCGCGTCTACGAGCTGCTGGAGCGGCTGGCGGTGCGGGACGGGGCTGGGGGGGGCGGCGGGGGGCCGGCGCCACGGCTCCTCACAGCCCCTCACGGCCCCGCTCTGTCTCCAGGCAGCGGCGGCGGAGGAGGAGGAGGAGGATGTGGAGGAGGTCCTCGGAGCCCTCAGGGCCTGCGGCCGGCTCTTCGGGGCGCTGCTGGAGCGGGGGGAGCTCTTCGTGGGCCGCCTGCCCGCCGAGGAGGCGGCGCTGGCCGGTGAGTGAGGGCCGGGGGGGGCGGCGGGGCGCGGCCCGAGGCGCTGAGCCCCCAGCCCCGCGCCCTCCCCTCCGCAGGTGGAGGCAGCGCCGAGGAGAAGTACAGGGTGTGGATGCGGCACCGCTACAACGACTGCGTGGGCTGGCTGGGGGAGCTGATGGGCCACGGCGCCTTCCAGGTCAAGGTCGGTGAGCCTGGGTCGGAGGTACTGCATTACCGGGGGGCTGGTTGTGGTGCAGGAGCAGTCATCGCCCTAATACTGAAGTGTCCGAGAAGAGTAAATGACGCTGAATAGTAAGACATTGCTGGTGCTCCAACTTGCCTTTGCATACCCATCTCCTAGAAAGTTTCTCAGTAACAAACGTCCTACTTCATTCTTCCTGCTTTCCTACAGACCTAGAAGCAGCCTCCTTTGCGTCTGCCCACCGCTGTCCTTGCTGAAATGTTTTGTTTTTTTTTCTTCTTTTTTGAAGGAGTTGTCGCTCTGCACTCTGATGAAGTTTGTTGAGTTGGAGGCAGAATATCCCTTGGTCAAAGTGGAGTGGAAGGGGAGTTTCACTTTTCCTCGTGAACTTTTAAAGGTCAGTTGTAGAGCTGAGGAGTTCCTGCTGTCAGGTACCTGGTGGCGTGCACAACCTATTGCGTTTGAGTCCTCCCGAACAAAAGTTTCAGACAAGGAGATGTGATAGGGACAGGAGAGATGATGCTAGAGAGGTGGCACCAAGTGTTAGGGCCTCTAGGTGAGGTGACCTGTGCAGGTGTGGGAGCAGCTCCTTGGGCAGGAACAAGCTGAATACTTGGGTGCTTCTGAGCTATCAGTGGTCTTTCTTTTTTATTCCTTGTCTCGCTTGCGAGCAGTTGTGGGAGATGAGGGGGAAGGTGCTGCCCCTGGTTCAGTCACTGTGTCACTTTGAAGTGACATCTGCAATGTGAGGGACTTGTCTCAGAGGTCAGGAGATGGGCCCTTGCTCTGGGACAAGCAGACAGCGCTGCTAGCTGCCCTTCAGAGAGGCAGGGGTTGCCTCCAGCCATCGCAGCTGTCTGCTCCAGTACTGTAAGAAACTGACTTGTTGCTTTTCTTTATAAACCTTTTGCTAGGTGGTTGTTGATGGCCTAATTCCCTTAAACGAGGATGCATCACTTCTGATCTCTCGCTTCCAAGAGTACATGGAGTACGACGACATTCGGTACTTTGTCATGAAGGCCGTCACGGAGAGTATTGGGCAAGTCATGCAGAAGACAAAAGAGGTAAAGACCCTAACCTTACTCTTGAGGTGGGTCTGGATAAACACTTGCTCTGAAGTCCATACCTGTACCTTGTGTGCAAATCAGGGAGGGACTATTGGTATATGGGAAGACTTCAGAAGCAGGAGTAAGTGTGCTTATTTGAAGGCACTGATTTTTTTTGTGCTTTCAGTGTATGTCAATTATGCATAAGACAATTTTCAGTCTAAAATCGGAGGTCGCTTAAGACAGATCTGTTGTTCTTGCAAAACCTCATGCTTTGGGCTCTAGTTCCTGTTTTACCCAAATCTCTACAGCTTGAGTGGCACAAGTGAAGGTTACTTACTCAGATGAGTAATGCTCCAGGAAAGAATAGCAATGCAGAGCTATTATGTGGTTCATGCATCAGTGTTTTTCCTTTCAATTTTCTTTTCTAAATAAATTTCCTTTCTTTCCTAAATAATTTTTTTTTTCCTAAATAAATCCTAAATACATTTTCTTAAAAATTTTTCTTTCCTAAATAAATTTTCTTTCCTAAATAAATTTCCCAGTGTTTGGGAATAGGACACTGTGGAAGTCCAGTATGACTTACCATCTTTTGTGGACCTTACTTCAAGTTTGATTCTATGTTTTTTTTTTTTTTTTTCTTAGAGGCCACTGCCGTTTTACCAGCAGAACGTATTTTCCCTCATTTCTCCCATTAACATGCCGAACAAAGAGCTTGACTTGGTCAAATTTATGGTGAAGCAAGGTTAGTAAACTCCACGTAACGATCTGCATATGAAAAGGAAAATCGTGTTTAACATTTTTATTGTGTAAAGACTTTGCTAGTGTTTGCTAATGGGAAATGCCTGCTTATGTGATCACAGAGATTCTAAAAAGTATTAAAAAATCCCCGTTCCCCAGTTTACAGTGGGGTCTGTCACAACTTTGTGAACAAGGAGTTCATGGCAAACTTTTAGATCCCCTGGTTTAGGGAATGTTACCTTTTCCTCTTGCTCCTAGTCTTGTCCTAACAATTGGAAAAGGAATGTTCCTAGTGTAGAGAAAAGGGCTGCTTCTGGAGCTGATTGTGATGCTTTCGAGTTGGAGTAGGAACATTTTTAACTGAGTTCTAATGTGTCCCAGCCCATTTGGTAGTGGAAAATCTGAAGGTCAAACATATGCCTTTATGAACTAATGGGAATGCTTATCATCATCACTGCTAAATTCAGAGGAATTAAATTTTATGATTTTTTAGTGTTTTTGTATTAGACTGCAGGAGGAGGAGAAAACTCATTTAATTCCAGTTCGTCCAATTATGCTTAGGGAACAGTTTGACTAATAGGATGCAAATTTACCTAGAAATAAGTTTGGTCCTCTATCTAAGTGGACATTCAATCTTAGGTGGGTATTTTTAATAACTAAGGTGAGAATTTTCAAAGGGCTAAGTAAAACAAGAGTAATCTTTTTTTTTTTTTTTTTTTTTTAAACATACATTTCAAATTCCATGTCTCTTTTTGCCTTTCTTCTTAGATAACCGAGAGGAATGGAAAGTATCGAAGCTGCAGGTAACTGTTCATTTGGTGCTTCAGAGTTGAACTTTCATCTAATGAAAGCAGAGCTTTACCTACACCAGTGTGTTTAGCTCACTGTTTGCAATTCTGTTTTCAGGCACACAAGCAGGCGTTTGAAAGAATGTGGCTCAGTTTCCTGAAGCACAAAGTGAGTGTTACTTCTTTCGCTGATCTGTATTGTTTTCCAGTTGCTAATCCTTAGAGGCTGTGGCTATCCTTGCCTGGAGCTCCTGGTAGGACTTCACTGTGCTTTCAGCGTTAGATGAGAGCAGCCCAGCCACCATCTCTGCTGGATTGCTCTCCTGCCAAAGAAACATGACCCCGTGTACGATCCCTTTCTTCCTGCTCTCAGTCTTTTTCTCCTCTTTAAACAAATCTGTCCATAACAAGTGACCTGCAGCATAACAACCTGTGTTTGCAAGTTGAAGGTTCCCCAGCCTTTGTGCTAGCGACTTCCCCCCATGCACACTTTTTTCTCTGAGCTGTGATGACAGTTTAGTTGTGAGGACCCACTGCTCTGAATTAACCTAATTGTCAGATGTCACTTGTAAACTCTCCCATTTGGGAACTGTTGCCACAAGCCATTCTGTTCTGTCCTGGCACGTTCACTTTTGCTCGTGTGTTGCCTTTTTGAGCCGTGTGTTGCTGTTGCTCTTGGAGTTCTCCTTGCAAAGGTTGTTTGACTGTATTGTTTTGTCCTTCACAGCTACCCACTGGCCTTTACAAAAAAGTGCTAGTCATTTTGCATGATTCCATCCTTCCTTATATGAACGAACCCACTCTCATGATAGACTTCTTGACGGTGGCCTATGGCATAGGTGAGTGAAAACAGTTTTTTTTTTTTAATCTTTTGTGGGGCTCTGCAGCGTGGTACGTACAGACTTCAAAGGGCTGCTGGACACAACACCACAGTCTGGATGAAGCAGATGTGCTTTGGCTGGAATGAAGCTTAGAAACTAGGGTGAAATGTATTGTCCTCTCACAGTGAGATGTTACCTGCATTTGTCTGTGTTTTTGCTCCTTGTGTGTTAGAAAAATTATATTTAAGGACTTGAAAAACGTTGAGTACTGGAGTGATTTCCTTTAAACACAGAGTTCAGTCAGCACTGCTGATACCTGGACTGTATCCAGACACAGGACATGCAGTTTCCTACAGGAATGGTGCTTCTGAGGAGAACTTTGCCTTCCTGGTGTGGCTTTCTAGGGGGATTAGAGCAGCATCTTTGTTCTCATCTACAGCTTAATCTTTGCTAGTAATTTGTGAGCCTTTGGAAGGTTTTAGATGAGCTTCTCTCACCTGACAGCCATCACACTAGCTGTAATTTTGGGTGCTCTTAATTATGTGTTCCTTCTGGGAAGGTTTTGTAATAGCAACAGGTTGCAGATGATAAAGTGATTGATTTATTGTGTTGATACCTGCCTGCTTTCTTACAGGTGGAGCAATTAGTCTTCTGGCCTTAAATGGATTATTTATTCTGATTCATCAGCATAATCTGTAAGTAAAAAGAACATATTGTGTAAAGGGCCATGGGTCTTGTATTTTTATCTTGTGCAGAAGAGACTAAAAAGAATTCTCCACATCTTCAGGCTTTAAAATTCCCCCACAAGAAAGCCAAGCCCTGCACGAGAGGCTCAGCTATTTGGATGCTGAGCTGTTTTGATAGTCTGACTTTTTTTTTTGTCAGCTGAGCCTAAATATCCTCTTCTCCAGACTGTGGTTGCTCAGCACTTGAAAATTGATTTCCACTGATCTGATTACATAGTGAAACTGTAGTCTTCGGTGTGCCTTTCACTGGATCCTGTACCACTTGCAATCAGTGGACATAGCTTCACATCTCCAGGATGGCTAGGCACTGTAACAGCCAGAAATTCACCTTACAGCCTGATTTCAAGTCGTGGTTCTGGAGGTAAACCAAAGAAAGCTAAACATGCCCCCACAGCACAGCAGTGGCCTGGAGCAATTTATGATGAAAGCATAGAAAAACGATTTAGACTCAGTGTAGTCCATTGTATGTCACTAATCAGCAAAGGATGTTGACTTTTTTCTTTTTGCCTTTTTAACAGAGAATACCCTGACTTTTACAAAAAGCTGTACAGTCTTTTAGACCCTTCTATATATCACGTGAAGTACCGAGCCCGCTTCTTCCATTTGCTTGATCTGTTTTTGTCTTCATCGTAAGTAAAAACTTTATTATATACGTTCACATATTATACTCCTGCTTTTCTGTTGGCTAGTGTTTGTTCTTGAACAGTCCCCTGCACCTGGATTTAGTGTATTCAGTGTGCCCGCTGAATTAAATTCTTATTGAGAAAACTGAATCCGAGAGTGTTATGTAATCTTTCAGGCACTGTTTTTGAAGATTTGCCACACATCCATCTAGTTCCAGAAAGTAAAAATGCAGTTAGTTATCTGAGTTTGATCTGCAAATCATTATGGATGTATTTTGATCTATATTCCAGCTTGGCTGAAAGTGATTTTTCTCTCCATCTTTATGAATATGGAAAAGTAACATTTGCAGGCTTTTTATAGACATGGTATCATAAAGCTGTTGATAAATTGATGACCTTTTGCAGACATATAACATTGAAATATAAAGTGTTTGACAGTCTGTCTTGATGCTGTCAATTCATTGTGCACAGGAGAGAAACTAGATAAGCAGCTGGTCATGTAGTTGCCATCATATGTTACAAAATAAAACCAAGAAAATGCTTTACAGTTCAGCACTCGGCATTAATATCAACCCCGGTTGTATTCATACTGTACTTTGGAGAGAGTGACAAGATGTGACAGATGTTGTACCTTGGGGTGACTCTGTTGAGCCTCGCAGGTGTAGTGAGCCCTAGGGTTGAAGGCTGAGTGGCTGAAAATTGTCATCTTTTATCCTAGATCTTCTGACCTGCAAAAAGTGCCTAGATGGGCAGATTGCTGTTAGAAATTTGCATTTTTACCATAAAAGAGCTATCCTGCATGTTTACATTACAGCAGCTTTATGTTCCATTAACAGCTGCACTGCTTGCTTTAGTCCTGGAAGTAAATTTAACACCATGGTATGTGTATTAATTAAACCCACAAAGCTGCATTAGAAGAATATAATTAAGGTTGCCTGGCCAAGCGCTCAGAAGTTTGTAAAATGACTGAATAAAGATTGCAGTATGGATGACTGTGGAAGAGAGCTGTGCTTGGATACAGCAAGTGTTTGGAGTGGTGCCATGCATCTGGATTGAATCACAAAATGATTTGAGATTAGTCATGCACTGAATGGAAATACCCCTAGGTTTGTTCCAGGCAGCACTCCATAGTCCAAAAAGCTAAAGAACCCCACTGATCCTTAGCTTGACATGCTGTTTGGGTTGATGAGTCTGCTGGCTTGCTTGCTGGGACTTGTCCATGCTGGTTTCTTCTGTTTCCCTTCCAACAGCCACCTGCCAGCGTACCTGGTAGCAGCCTTTATAAAGCGCCTCTCCCGGCTGGCCCTCACTGCTCCTCCCGAGGCTCTGCTCATGGTCATTCCCTTCATCTGTAATCTCTTTCGGAGGCACCCTGCATGCAAAGTGCTGGTGCACAGACCTAATGGGCCGGGAGGTAAGGGGCAAGGTGGGCGGGGGAGTTTTGGGGCTCTGAGCTTGTCTTGTTCACTTCAAGGCTATAATAAAGAAATTGGAAACGAGACTGAACGCAGAAACCAGACACCTCTTCAATTGCAGTCTGTAGGTTTTTTTGTGTAGGCAGTCCTACTGGGGCCTCAGGAATCTCCCGAGTTTTTCTTCCTCTGTCCGTGGTTTAATTACCCGGAGTTGAATGACAGTAGTGGCAGATCAAGGTTGCCTGAGATGCCCTTGCTTCAGACCATTCTAGTTCTTTGTGCCTTTAGAAGTAATACGATTCTGTAGCACTGCAAACAGTGAGATTAAGGTCGTACTGTTGTATGTCAGCATGTTCCTGGATCCTAAACATGCTGGGAAGGTGCAGCACTGCTCTGGGTCTCTGTGTTCCCTTTGGCATTATGGGCATCACACAGGAGGTATTTAGCTCTGTTTCTTTCCTTAGATTTGTCAGAAGATCCATATATTATGGAACAGGAGGAGCCGTCTGAGAGCAGGGCTTTGGAGAGCTCCCTCTGGGAGCTTCAGGTATGTCAGCTAACGGGGCACGTCTGTGTATGGTGTGGGCTTCTTCCACCCTTGTTGCTTTTTCATGACACCTTGGCAGTCGGCAGTAACACTTATAAGAACCTGCTGACACACATCTTGTAAATGAGATGACTTCTGGCCACTCTTTTACTCTCCATCCTTTTCTACCCTTGCATAAGAGGCGAAGGATTTCACACACATGAGAACTAGTGTGTGCTAATTAATAGGTGACTTGTGAGTGCACGTCTGACCATGCAGCTGAAAAGCATGCGGTTAACAGCTGAAACAAGACTTAATAGCTGCAAATGTATAAGACTTTATTTGCTTTGGAGGGGAAAAAAGAACTTACTGAGCATTGATGGAAATTAATTGGGTACACCTAGGTCATCCTGTAGAAATGGCTTTAAAAATGCTAGAGAAGATTATAATGTTCACCTTTCACCTGGATCATTTGTAGGATGGCGTATGAAGGCTGAAATCGGGTAAATTACTGCTGCTGACTCTAAACCTTAATGGCAGGATTATCACTTTCCATTTAAATGTTACAGGGGTTTTGTGTGAGGGTCTGCTAGAAGAATGTTGCTTGGGAGCAGGAAGCTCAGATGCAGCATTAGGGTTATGGGAGGTGGAAAAATTGGGGTGTGCATTGTAGGCACGGTCTGTGGAGGAATCCATCTGTCTGGACATGAACCAGGGGAAAGGGGCCGTTAGCGTGTTTGAAGCATGGCTAAAATGAGAATTTCTTGAAGCTTTGTATTAACGCAGTACAGTAAACTTGCCTCTTTTGTTCGAGTTTGATGTTTGCTGACTACCAAAGGGTTAGATACCTGTGTGGGAAGCCAGATGGATTTGTGTTACCCTGTTCTCATTAGACCGTCTCCTATTTGTCTTGCTTTTGCAGTCTCTACAAAACCATTATCACCCAGATGTGGCCAAGGCAGCTGCTATCCTGAACCTGTCGCTGTCTGAAATAGAGGATGACATATCAGGGCTCTTGGAGCTCTCAGCTTCTGAGGTAGCATTGCTGGGCCTTTGTGAGTGATTGTAATAAGAGGAAGGGGATCTGCTTACTGAATGCAGTAGTCGTGCCCTAATCATCAGCCTTTGTGGGGAGAGAGCTAGGCCAGCTTTTGGTTACACAGAGCCTGAGAAAAAGGGAAAATGTCTGTTAAATGGTGGAGCATGAGGTAGCAATGATGGCAGGACTCGCTTTTAAATAGAAGGTATAGCAATGAACCTTTTAAGATGTTAGAGTGAGCACTGGTATTAGCAAGGGTGAAGAGCTTGTACTGAATGTTTGCTAATGTCTTCTCTTTCTGTAGCTTTTTGATAAAGAAGTAAAGAAATCAGCTGCTACTGTGCCCCTGGAGTTCGAGCAAGTACGAGGTTTGTTTGGGAAGAAAAATGATATTTTTGCCGAGCACTTCAGTTTAGATTGACATGATCTCTTATCATATTTATCTGCATCAACTGACTGATCTTAGGGACATGCACAAAGCTCACCTGCTGTGCTGGACAATTCTGCCTTTGAAATATCTCACAGTGGTGAAAGCTGGAGTGCTTTGGTGACCTTTGCCAGTACCCATGGATGGGCTTTCCTTTGTTTCTCGTTTCTCAAGCTTACATACTGCTGCCTGGTACTTGGGAGGAATTTTCCCCCAGAGCAAAGTTTTCTGGACTTGTTCATTGTTGGAATTGAAGCCCTTTTCTACAGAGTTGCTGGTACTGGCTGATGGCTGAGATCAGTGACTGCATCAACAGACCACCTTGCTGCCATTCTGGGAACTGAGGGGAAGTGTGGTTTCTGAATATTGGTTTTATTTTTCAGATGTGTTAATTTTATACAAGAGCAGACAACTTATTTGTAACAGTTACCTCTGTACAACACTTGATCATAGTCTAATTATAAATTTTTATATATTTTTTTAAAATTCACTTTTTCAGAGAAATGTTTAGCTTCCATGTGCTAACCCATGTTTGTGGCACTGAAATCTCAGGTTCGTCAGAAACAACTTACAGATGATGCTCTGTAATTCCATTACATCATGTTGCTAATGTGCCTTCATGTATGTCCATCTCATGCTGTAAAGTTGCTTAATTCAAAATGCTCATGAGCTTTGGAAATAAACATAATCTTGGTGACTACTGTAGCTAGGGAGGCTAACTGATGTGCAGTGCAAAGTATGTCTAATCCTTGATCTTTGCTACAGAATGATAAGCAGCTTACTGCAGTTTTGCTTGTAACCTGCAAGCATTGCAGGAGCTGTGGCCAGTGTGTATGCAGGTGCTAAGTTTTAGCTAGCCCACTGATACTAGGTGCCTTTGTTGATTTGGATTTCTCATACAGTTCCAGAAGTCATGCAGAAATTCCTTCTGATAGTGTTTTCCCAGGTGCTAAGTGCTCTGCCTTGGTTTGAGATAAATTCCTTGTTAAGAATGCAGATGCACTCACTTGGGACTCTTTTCCTAATTATTTTCATTATTTCCTAATATTTTCAAATATTTTCTAGTTATTTTCATATTGTTGTCTCATTAGACTTCAGCTCTGCTTACAATGTTTTGAAATCATATTTTGTGGAGGACAAAAATACCGTTCAGAAAGTAGAGATTAAGAAAGCTAATTTCTGGCAGCCAGACTTGATTAAGGTACCTGCAGTTTTTCTTGATTTAGAGCCACTGTGTTTTGTTTTCTTCATGCTATCCAAATGATGGGCGTGTCCTCAGAATATAGAACTCTACACCTTTTCTCTGGTACTTTTGAATTTAGGTGAGGTGCTTTGAGGATCTTTTAAAAAGAAATCTCTTCTCTTGTGAAGAAGCAAGACTGCTTCCTCCCTGGCCAGCCTGCTTTTCCTCTTTCTTTCATTTCTGCTATCTGTGGTAGGAAGGCAGAGTGGCTGAAATGATAATTTACAGCTCGAGATGCTTCAGCTCATGTTCACCCAAGCCTCATGTTTCAGCTCTAAAACGTGTCTCCTTATATCATGTGTATGTTGTATGTCTTTATTACATAAATTGCTATGATGCTACAGTAATGCGTACCTCATGACCGCCTTGAAAAGATGCGTATTGCCATTCAAACGAAATCACGTACTGTGGAAATACCTTTATATTGAATACCTTTCTCTGCGTCTCTTTGTTTTACTTGGGTTGACTCAGGTATGTCTGAAATTGCTGATGGGCAATGTCATTCGTATCTTACACAGTATTGACACTCCAGGAGTGTTAGGATTCTCATTTAATATGCAAATGTTAAACCACGGGGGCATGGGGTAGACAAGGTCTTGTGGTGCTGAAAATGAGGGAGTTTACTTGACTGACCTCCACCTAGATTTGACCCCATTCACTAGAACTCTTTGGTCCCGGCTATCCAGCCAGTTTCTAACCCAACGAAGTGTACGCAAGTCAAAGACACAAGCAGCCTGTGTCTTGAGGAGAATGTTGTGGGGAACGGTGTCAAAAGCCTTGCTGAAGTCTCAAGGTTGACCACATCCACAGCCTTTCCCTCATCCACCCAGCGCGTCACCTTGTCATAGAAGGAGATCAGGTTCGTCAAGCAGGACCTGCCTTTCATAAACCCATGCTGACTGGGCCTGATCGCCTGCTTGCCCTGCAAGTGCTGCGTGATGACTCTCAAGATAATCTGCTCCACGAGCTTCCCTGGCACTGAGGTCAAACTGACAGGCCTATAGTTTCCTGGGTCAGTCCTCCGGCCCTTCTTGTGGATGGGCGTCACGTTTGCGAGCCGCCAGTCAACTGGGACCTCCCCCAATAGCCAGGACTGCTGATAAATGATGGTAAGCGGCTTGGCCAGCTCTTCCACCAGCTCTCTCAGTACCCTTGGGTGGATCCCATCCGGCCCCATCAACTTGCGCACATCCAAGTGCCGTACCAGGTCACCAACCATTTCTTCGTGGATAGTGAGGGCCACATCCTGCTCCCCATCCCCTTCCACCAGCTCAGGGTACTGGGTATCCAGAGAACAACCGGTATTGCCGCTAAAGACTGAGGCAAAGAAGGCATTAAGCACCTCCACCTTTTCCTCATCTCTTGTAACTAAGTTTCCCCCCGCATCCAGTAAAGGCTGGAGATTCTCCTTAGTCCTCCATTTTGCGTTGATGTATTTGTAAAAACATTTTTTGTTATCTTTAATGGCAGTAGCCAGATTGAGCTCCAGATGAGCTTTGACCTTTCTAATTATGTCCCTGCATAGTCTCGCAACATCCTTATAGTCCTCCCAAGTGGCCCGCCCTCTTTTCCAAAGATTATAAACCCTCTGTTTTCTCCTAAACTCAAGCCACAATTCTCTGTTGAGCCAGGCTGGTCTTCCCTGCTGGCTCATCTTTGGGCACGTGGGGACAGACCGTTCCTGCGCCATTAAGATTTCCCTCTTGAAGAGCGCCCAGCCTTCCTGGACCCCTCTGCCCTTCAGAACCGCCTCCCAAGGGACTCTGCCAACCAGTGTCCTGAGCAGCTCAAAGTCAGCCCTCCGGAAGTCCAAGACTGTGGTTTTACTGGTCCCCTTCCTAGCTTCTCCAAGAATGGAGAACTCTACCATTTTGTGGTCGCTCTGCCCGAGACAATTTCCAACCACCACATCTCCCACCAGTCCTTCTCTGTCTGTGAAGAGGTCTAGGGGGGCACCTCCCCTGGTAGGCTCACTAATCAGCTGCATTAGGAAACTATCTTCCACGCTCTCCAGAAATCTCCTAGACTGCTTTCTCTGGGCTGTGTTGTGCTTCCAGGATATATCTGGGAAGTTGAAGTCCCACCTGAGAACAAGCACTGATGATTTCGCAACTTCTGTCAGCTGCCTGTAGAATTCCTCATCCGTCTCCTCATCCTGGTTCGGCGGTCTATAACAGACTCCCACCAGGATGCTTGCCTTGTTGGCCTTCCTGCTGATGCTAACCCATAGGAACTCGACCTTGTCATTCCCAGCCTCAATTCCATAACATCAAAACTCTCTCTGATAGAGAGAGCCACACCACCGCCCCTTCCATGCTGCCTGTCCCTTCTGAGGAGCCTATAGCCAGTCATTGCAGCACTCTAGTTATGAGAGTGGTCCCACCACATTTCCATGATGGCAACCAGGTCATAGCCTGCCTGCCGCGCGATGGCTTCCAGCTCCTCCTGTTTGTTACCCATGCTGCGTGCATTGGTGTAGGTGCACTTCAGCTGGGCCATTGCCTTCTCTCCCAGCCTTGCCATTGTTCCCCCGGCACATCTCTAACAAGCCTTGTTTCAGCCCCGTCCCCCTTCTTACCTAGTTTAAAGCCCTCTCAATGAGCCCCGCCAGCTCCGGGCCCAGGATGTTTTCCCCTTAGAGATAGGGACCCATATGCAGCCATCAGGCCGAATGAAGCACCCCTTTGTCAAAAAAGAAAACAAAACACAAAATTTCTGTGTTGGCACCAGCCTCTGAGTCACGTGTTTATCAGGTGGGCTTTCCGTGTCCTCTCTGTACCCCTCCCTGCCACCGCAGGGATGGACAAAAACACCACCTGTACTCCCACTCCATCCACTACCCATCCCAGTCCCCTAAAGTCCCATTTGATGGTCTTCAGGCTTCTCTTTTCAATGTCATCACTGCCAGCCTGGACTATTAAAAGAGGATAACAGTCAGAGGGGCAAACCAGGTTGGCCCTGCCTGTCTGATCCCCCGCTCCGCTGCAGAACGCGTCTGCCCCAGAGCCGATCGCCTCGGCAAGATGCTACTGGAAACGGGGGCTTTTGCTCTTTCCCTGGAGGAGGATGGGGAAGGCACCTGCCTCTTTACCATTTCATCAGCTGTGGATCCTGTGTACTGTTCTGCAGTGAACAGACACTTGGTTGGCATATGATGTGATTTATTTTTCCTTCATGCGTTCCCAGTGCTGTGCATGTTGGCTGTCAAAGTTTCCACCAATGTCAAGATGGAGGGTTAGGCTAACGCGATGTGTTTTCAGATGTATTAGCATACCTCAGTGCTGAATTAGAAATGCCATTAGCATGTTTATTTAAAGTTTGTGCAACTAGCCTGGTGTGCATTAAGTATTATGTGGTGATGCCTAGCAGTCCCAGGCAAAGCCCTGCTGTGCTCGGTGCTGTGCAGGCAGAAGCCACGGTCCTTGCTCATGGGAGTTTCTAGCTTAAAGCCCGGGTGCTCTTTAGAGGAGCCTTGAAGGTCTTCCCAGGACTTCACCCCCAATCTCTGATGCTGTGCTTGCCTTAGCAGCATCCTTAAACCTGCTCGTAGGTGGAGATAGCTTTAAGCCCCTGCCTGCCCTTGGAAAAACATTCCACCTGGTCTTTCATCAAGCTTTTATCTTTAAACTTTCACCCTCTTCCCTTCAATAGGAGGCATCAAGAAAAAAATCAGCAGTTATAAATATTAAAAGTTTCATCTGCACTGAGTGAACAACCCTTATCAGGCTGCACACCCGCTGCTGCCGCTGCTCTACAGGTCTCCACAGACTGCAGATTATAGATGCTTTAATCATGGTGTGTATTAACTAGAAGGCCAGATTGAAGTACCAGGCAGAGAGCGCATAAGTCACTCCTGTTATTATTTGATTCTTATCAGACGGGGAGGCCTGTTGTGGTTTGTTTTGTTTTTGTTGCTGTTGGGTTATTTCAGTGAGCATAAAATGGAGTTTTATGAAAATACTGACATGGTCTCCCCCCTCCCCATCCCTGTTACTGCTTCATTCCCCCACCAGAGGATAGCGATAAGGTCTCTGGGTTGCAATGGACTGCCCTTGGTTTATTTTCCTGAGCTTTCATTCATTTAAAAGCCGTTCACAGTCATCCCAGCCTGAAGGTAAAAGATAGAGCTGCTCATCAAGAGCACGATGAGATTTATCTTGTGAGTTAAAGATCCGTGTGACCATGGTGTTTGTGTTAATCAGCTTAGATTTTTATGTTTAAGATATTCACTGGGGGGATAGAGGGAAGCATACATCTACATCTGTAAATAGATGGAAAAGTGCAAATGCCAGCTGGAGGCCTGGGGCAGGCTTGCCCAAGTGCAAGGATGCATGTCTGCTTGGGGGCAGTCGGCGTTAGTGCCTGTCCTCCGGTGCTGCAGGATGTAAAAACACTTGGTTGCAGGCTGGCCCTCTAAGAAATTAGGTCTGTCTATAAAATAACACTTCACGCTTTGCGTTCAGGCATCTTCAGTGGGTGTTAGGAACTATCTAAGAGGAATCCCCTGCCTGTCCTCTTACCCACCTGGGAGTGACCTCTGCTTCTCAGAACGGCATGTGGCCTGGAGGGTTAGTGGCTGCCTCCCTCCTGTCATCCTGATAAATCCTGTTTTAGCTCTGTAGGGGTAGACCCACAGGCTCCCAAGTGCTCAGAAGAAAACAACAACAACAAAAAGCACACCAACAAACCCCCAGTAAGAAATGCTTGGCCTTACTGACCAGCTGCTATTAGCATTAAGGTGGTTTCCTAGTGCTGGGTTAGTGAAAGCTGCAGTGCAGCCATAACCACATTTTCTACTGCCTAGTTTTGAAAAACAAATGAGCTCTTGTGTAATTTACAGCCAGGCTCAGACAAAGAGGGACTATAGGATATCAGTTCGACTGACACCAGCCTTTTCCAGCACTATCATAATCAATATTCATTAACTGAAGTCTATTGGACTTGGAGATTTACTGCTATTAATAAGCCAAGAGTCTATCTGAGTGTAGTTTATGAAGGAAATTTTAGGTCTATTAAGAAAAGGAATTGCTTTTCTGCAGTTTTCTAGCCCTGTCAAGGCCATGCTTGCATCACTAAAAGGAGAGAGAACTGCAGCTCTTGATTAGAGTCAAAAGAGAGGAACAACAGAGGGAAACTTCAGAGCCGGTGAAAGGCAGCTGGCTTAGTGGACAGCCAGCTTCAGAGGTTACTGTCTTGCTTTCCTGTAATTTTCCAAGCCACGTGGAGCCACACACTGCATCCACATGAGAGGAGCAAAACTTGAGCTGTTTGGGAACATCAGCTGCTCAGCAGTGAACCTGATGGCTCTGGCCCCTTTGCTTGGGTATCTGGAGCATTATCGGTCAGGCATCAGCACACCACAGGGGCCCAGGGAGCTCACTCGGTGTTTTATAGCTAGAGGATATCTGCCAGAGATGAGCACTGGTTCATCACAGGCTGTAGTGCCAACCTGCCTGAGAAATAAACCCTGACAATCAGGATGCTCTTGTTGATGGTGCACGCACAGAGGATGCGAGTGTCAACTCCATCCTAACAGAGTTAAACCCTGCAGGCTCCCTGGCCTGCTGGTATCCCCATTTTTTTGATAAACGAACAGAGAAAACCTTATCAAAATGAACAGACTCAGTCCTGCTAATGTAGCTTCACTTGCACTGAAGATAATTGATGCTTTAATGATGCTACACATTATCCAGATTGTGGCTGGAGAGCTTATGTGAGGAGAAACATCAATCACAGCTAGTTGTATTTAACTTTTATCAAATATTTAGGTGGGTGGCAAGGTGCAGTCTTGTGCTGCTCTTGGGGAAAGAGTGTTGGGCTCCAAGATAGCAAGAGAATGAATCATCACCTGCCTTTCACCTAAATCAATTTCCTGCAGATTGGGAGAGTGAGGATTTATGTTTTAGCTATCACAGCAGGAGACAGGAGATACCACATGCTGCGGTATTGGAAACAGAGGCTTGATGACAAAGAACTGCAGTTCCCAAGTGGAAGGCCTTCGGTCCCATCTGCTGGAGGTGGTGAAGAGACAGGTCGCTGCCTGTTATTGCAGGCACCTCCCCAAGCAAGGATGCAGAGAGTAAATGACCCCCCCCCCCCCCCCCCCCCCACCCCGTGCCAGCCCTGGGGGCTGAGGCAGGCAGCGGGGATGTCTGCAGCAACTGCTGCTGGTTCCACAGCCTGTGCCATGGGGCTATGCCATGGAGCCTTGCAGAGCGGCTCCAATTAGTTGTGTTTGGCTGGATCCATGGGCCAGCGTGTGGTGATTTTTGTTTGATATGCGCCTGCAGGGTGTCTGACCACTCGACAACCTAACATGCTCCATGGGATTGCTCCAAGCCTCAGTGAAGCCAACGGGAGCTGGAGCAGATCTGCAGACAGACTCTGCTTGTCCCAGGGCTTGGCTTCCTGTGCTCCCTGCATCGTGTGTGAATGATAGTGTGCAGCTTCCAGAAACAGTCCTCTCCTGTGAAGCTTTTCCTTGTTAAGGTGATTCCTGAGGCATCCTGCCTGGCTAAAATGTTTCCTCTTGACCACATCTGACTGAAGGCTTAGTTTCTCGAAGATATTTAGTAAATGAACTGCTGTTATCTTTGAGGAACTGAATATAAATATTGATGAGGCCTTTCATCCTCTTTCAGCTTACCCACAGATTTATGGCCTGATTTTACATAAAGCTCTTTATTTCACACTCATGGAATAAATTTAATACTTTCATACAGCACAGATCATTTTCCACAGCAAAAAAATCCTCTGCGTGCTCTGTGTAGGTGGCTGCAGGCCTGGGTCTTCCAGGGTGCTGCTGTCATTGGAAACATGCCTGCGGGCTGTGGTTCTGGTAGCCTGTTACTGGGCTCACCACAGCAAGAGGTGTTGGGGAGGAGGGTGAGTTGATCCTCAGCAGTCAGTTTGGCTGTTGTGCAGCCTGCCGAGCTGGGAGCCATCCTGTGTGGCTCTGCATGCAGCACCACGACCCCAGAGAGCAGTCAGAGGGGTCTCTCCTGCCTGCCCTCCCCTATGCTCATCCTTTTGTTTCATGGGGACTGCTGCCCTTGCTGTTCTGTACATTCGTGGCAGCAGGCAATTGCTATTCACTAGTTTTATCTGCTGCTGGTCTCTTATCTCCTTGTTACAAGACTGTGAAAAAATGTCTGCGTTAAAAAGCCAGCTGCATGCGCTATCATGGAGAAAAACAGATTAAAAATCTCCTGTTTGAAACTAAAAGACAGGGATAAGACAGAAAAGTGGTGGAGTGTCCTTGCAATATCAGCTTAGCGTCCCGTCATGGTGGTGCAGGGACCAGTGAGGTAATTTGGTCTGAGATAACACCTGATGTTTGAAGAGGCCAGGGGGAATTGGCTCTCTGGAAATTTGCTGGTATAGGATGCCCCTGGCAGCTTATTGTTGCTAGAGCCACACTGACCCCATTGTGGGTGAGGAGGGATGGGAGAGCAGCTGTAGGAAGGAGCATGGGCTGCTGCTGGCTGGCAAGCTCTGCTCATCCACATTGCAGACTGCTTTCCTGACTGGGACAGGCTTTGGCCTTTCAAACGGTGGCAGCAACAGAGACAAGAGCCTTGCTGATGGGTCCCCAAAGTAGTCCTTCATGCAGTGACAGCCAAGGGGTAGAGGAGGGGGTAAAAGGAGGCCCTGGAACAGGTGGGGAGCAGTGCCAAGGAGAAAACAAGAGCTGGGTGGGACAGGGCCTGCTCTGGCCCAGAGCTGCATGGGGCTCGGCCATGGCCTGCTACCCCAGGCTGCACTGAGGGGCTACCGCGGAGGAACTGAAGCCTCCCTTCAGTGTCGGGGGTGAAATACAGGAGTGGGAGCTTCTGTTGCAGGAGGTTTGTCCTGCCTGAGCGAGTACTTCACCTCAGTGAAATGTGCAGAGGGGTTTATAAAGTCAGGATAGTGCCTGGTCTTCAGCCATTGGCTGAAAGAAAATGCTCTCATATCCCTTTCTGGCTTTCAAACCAGTGAAAGGTGAGAGATCTCATGTGGATAAATAATGAGGAAAGGGAACATACAATTAAACACTCATCCCAGACACCCAGTAAGAACTACCCCTTTATCACTCGTACATTGTATCATAAAGGCTCTCTTGATGGTTGTCTACCAAGTACAGCAAAACAGCAGATAGACAGATTCCATACCTCTTTTAGGTGTTTCTAACTTTATTCATCACTGTTGTATCTAAATATGATCTCACTTTATTTTATCGCTGCTTGGAGTCCCATTATCAAAGTGAGATTAAAATAACTACATAATAAAATTCCAGATTAAGCTGAAACTATGGTAAATCTTCCAGAGCTGTAGAAAGGTAATAGCTGAGCTGCATGGACTTGGTATATTGCTGCATGACTGTGATAAAATGTGTTGATCCACATTATAGTTTTATGTCTATTTTTGTATAATAACCATAACTACAGTTCAGCTGCTGTTTGGCACTTAAAAAGATCTCCTTTGAATTTGTTATTTGTTGCATGTCCTTTGTTTGTCTTTTTATAACCCCTAAATAGTTAAAAAAACAATAAACAAAAAACAAAAACTAATGGGAGGGTGGGGGAGGGGGGAGAAAAAGAAAAAAAAGGCTTTGACTTGCCCTGAAAATAGGGTCAGTTCCCTGGGACAATTGAAAAAAATGGTAAGGACAGATTGCTTCTCCTCTGCCAGGAGCTCTTTGCTTTTCTTAAGGAAAAGACACATTCAGGGTGGTGTTTCTGCTGGTCCTGGTTAAGGTTGCAGCTGTACGGTTGAGGGTTCTGGAGGGTCACTGGTGCCCCTGCACTTGCTGCATGGCTGGGGCTGCTGGTCCTGACCTCAGAGCCTGCTGGCCTCCCCTCTGCCACACACAGCTATGTGGTGCACATTTTGCAGCTGGGCAGCCAGGCATTTGTCTGTGCGTGGCAATTGATGGTCCTGTTAACCTCCTGGCCACCAGTTCCCATCTGGCAATGCAGATGTGACCCTCGGCTTTTTGTTGAGGCATTGTTGTGGCTCTGGCGGCACTTGGGAGCTGTGGATTGTCTCAGCCCTGTTTGCTAATTGCCAGAGAAACCTGCTGCATGTCTGATGGCAAATGCTGCTGCGGGAGGGAGGAAGCTGGGGAGCTGCCTTTGAAGTGGTGCGCCGTGAAACATTTCTGGTTCACGAAGAGCAGAGTCAGGCCAGGGAAGGGGACACAGTGCTGGCAGAGTGCCGGGGAGCTGCCTGGTGCTCAGCCCAGCCCAGCTGTTTTTCCTCAGGCTCAGCAGCTTGCAAGGAGCTGCAGCGGTGACAGCTGCAGCAGCAGCCAGGATTGCAGTTGCTCCTCAGGCACAGCAGCTGGGGCCGGTGTAGGTAGAGAAATGTCTCCTTGTCGTAACATGCTGAGCTCAAGGTAGGGCAGTCTTGTAATTCTGGGGACCAGTAAGCTCACAGAACAAGGCACCACTATTCTTGTCTTACAGAACTGATGGTGCTTTTGTATTGATTTGATTCACTATTTATTCTTACGGTTCAGATCAGTGATCCAGTGCTTGGCTCTACTTAACGTATTGATTTGTCCAGAATCCCATCAACCACGTTGCTGCAAGATATTGTTAAACTGTTGTGAAGCCTCAAAACATTTCCGGAGTGGTATTGGAGCCTCATGCTGTACTTGCTGATGAGGATCTCAGGGAGTACCTTTGAAAGGCTGGGGGAAGAAGACAGAGCAGCCTTTTAGAGGGAAAATTAGAAATGATTTAGGAATTGAAGCACTGGAAGATGTGAAAATTTGCTTTTGTTCACTTGCCTCTGAGTGCTAACATTGAGCAGGGAGAGTCAGGCTTAATTATGAGCTCTTAACCTCTGATAAGATGGTACACATTTTTTAAGGCAAAAAGATGCAATACGAGTCAGCTGTGTGCATGCATGAGGCCTTCAATGCTGTCCTGGTCCCTGGCCATGTTGTACAGCAGCAGTACAGGCAGGGGATGATGGGAACAGCCTTGCTGTGTGTCTCTTGAGACCCAGCATGGAAAATGGAGGTTGCCAAAAAGAGAAAGAGACTTTTACAGACTCTGAGCAGGGATTGACGGGAAGGAAGATCAGAGAGAGACAGCAGCGCTGGCTCTCGGAGGAGTTGTTCTCCACCCACGCAGGAATGGGAATGTGCCATAAGAAAAGGGTCTGCCGGCACTTCAGAGACAGAGCTTTAAATTCCTTGACCAATGTTTTTATTTGAATTAACTAAGCAATGTTTCTTTGCCTTGGTCTGAGCTGCTGCATGGTGCTGATCCTGATTTCCAGCTGGACACAATGTGCGTTTGGACTGCCAAAAAGCCCATTCACCTGTGACTGATGGACAGACAGAGCTGTCTGTCCTCCACCTTGTGGGACAAGACACAGCAGACAAATGCTTCCCCCAGCTCCTGTCAGATCTCTCCAAGCATCCCTATATGCTTTGGGTCCAGCACTGAGCTCCAGCCCTTCCCAGTGGCTGGGTTTCCAGAAGGAGATTTAGAGTTTTGAACATACAAGAAATGGCCTCTGTAGGCTTGGGTTACTTACAGAGTATAAATGATGCCTGAATGTTAATGCACATTTCAATATGAATGTTATGGAGAGGATGATAAGTTTACTAAGTGCAGCAATGCTGCACCAAAGATGAATTCAGCCTGTAGTGTTTTCTGGCCAATGTGCTATCGCTAGTCTCTGCTTATTCCCCTGAAACACTCAAGTTTCTGTTGACACATGAGCTGTGGGAGCCCCAGAAGAGAGGCAGGGAACAGGGAATAACAAAGGTATGTCTGTACATTGGAAAGGTAAATTGATCCCTCAGAAGAAAATCAGCCTGAGGGTTAGCAAGCCATCAGTAAATACAACAGCAGGCTGGAGCTGAAGAGCATCCCAGGAAGATGAGAAGATGAGAAGATCAAGCCTGGAAGGCTGCTGTCAGGGAAACCAGCAGGACTGAAGTCTCCAATGGTCCGGGACTAATTCAGCCTTTGCCTGTAACAGGCGAGAGCTGTGGTGGATACACTGGCTGGGGAGGGAAGGTTGATTTGCCTGGCAGAATGTGCATTTTAATTGCTTTTTTTTTTTTTTTTTTTTAAATGTGATTTGATTGTGAATTATGTTTCCTGCATTTGTAATTAGAATGTATAGCAGATGGTGGAGGCTTTGTCTGAACTGATGTAGCCATTAAAATAACTCATGCTACCCACTGAGAGTTCACTAGGAGAGGGTGTTCTGCCGTGAAAATATCCTGGGAGATGCTCTAACAGAGACCCACTTTTTCAATAGTCAGATTTTTATGTTGTGGAAATCAGCATAGCTCCACTGAACTCAGCATCCAGGCTGTTGTACACCTGGAAATCTGTTCTTTGTGGCAAAACCATTTTGTCCATGTGTAGGTGACAGCTTCTCACATCCCTGCAAGATGCCCACCTTTGTTTTGCCCTCCTATCCTGCTCTGAGAAGGCCCTATTACAAAGCTCAGCTTTGAGAGTGAAACCTTGCAAAGCTGCAAGAGTTCAGTGAAGGGTGAAATCACTTTGCTTCTCTCTGCATCAGCCAGACATTTCCGTTCATTGGCTTCCGCCTTGGTGAGTGATGTGCAGTAAAAATGTTGTATTAGAACCTCAAAACAGTGGTGAATCCTGATTATATTTTTGAAGAAGAGAGGAAAATCCCCAGCAATTTGCTTAAATATGTTTTAGACTTTCAGGCTTTTGTTCTTTTGCAGGGAACACTGTTGTCCCTGCTGGCTGCAATGAGGTGAGCTGGCCATGGGGCCCGTGCTCCTCTTTCCTTCAGCACTGGGGTCACTCACTTGAACACCCCAGCTGCTGCTTGTGAACAATCACCTTTTCATTCTTTAATACAGTGACACTGTGAGCTCTTCCATTTGTAAACTCCATCTAAAAAGAATTAAAGAAATATATTTGCAAACACACACGTATATCATTTAAGACAACAAATAACTAAGAAAGATGAGACAGCAGTAATTCACTCTCATTTTTCCCCTGATGTTTTTGAATGCCTCAACTTTTCCTCTTATGGTTTATGATGTTATCATGCTCCTGTCTAAACTACTACCTTAAAATACATTCTATGGGGTTATTTTCTCCATAAAACACTGACAATAATAATTTCCCCTGTAAAACCTTCAGTTCCTTCTTGCACTGTAATTTTGGATCTGCCAAGCCATCCACATATGTTTGATGGCTAGCAAATTGCAGGCTTGCAGGTATCTGCTGTCCTTGCTTACCACGAGTGGTTGCCTTGTGCTGCCCTGATGCCTGACTCACTAAGCTGGAAGAGGTGGGCTCAAATCAGCAGCGGGGATGAGAGGACAGTGAGATGCAGATTTAATGTTGAGACTCAACTTGATCTGTGTCTAAGCACATTTGTGGTGACCTTGAAAACAGCCTTACCAAAGCAGAGGAGCTTGCACACATGCAGCCTGATCCTGTTCATCCCTTTGCATGTCTGTTCAGCTGGCTCTAGCTGCAGGCTTGGTCCCCCGGACTGGTGCTCCTGGCTCCTGCTCCCCGATACCATGGGGTACACAGTGCCTTTGCATGGCTGTGTAGGCAGGGATGTCAGCTGAGTGCTTCCCCACCTGGGGTTGTGCTGCAGCTACCTCTCACACTGCATCACAAACACGTTTAATGCAAGAGTATTTTTCTGGGTGCTGTCTCCTTCTGCTCATACTGTGAATGAGCACCTGATAACAGCTTGGCTGGCTGTCAGCAGCAGCTCTTCCATACGGGTGAGACGGTTGCCTTCAGAACACAGCTTCAGAGCTTCAGTGGAGAAGGAGAGGACCAGACCTTGCTACGGAACCCCAAGTGCCATGCAAGCCACACGTGTGTTCATTTCAGTAGAGAGGCCACCTTCAACACCTCGTGTCTTGTTGAGGTGACAGCTTAATTTCTGGTTGCAGCCCTTCCTCTCTGCTCCGGCATTGACCCTCAGTCACCTCCCATGTCTCATAATTTGTGCTTACCAAAAAGAGAGACTTCTTAAAGAAATAACTGTTGTCTGTTGTAAGATGTTTTTTATTTTCCTTCCCTTACTTCTGGAAAGCATTCCCAGATTAACTCCGTCCTGGTTAGTTTTGAATCAAATGCTTTGCTCTCAGATCACATCTCTTGCCAACTCATTTTTAGCAAGGAGAAAAAAATAAAAAAGGAGGCTACTGCCAAACTGCAAGCACATCCTCACTGTATCTCACTCTGTACTTCTGTATAACACTATTTTTCCTGTAGGTTGTTTTAGATCATTTAAGAGAAGGGCAAAGATATATATATATATATATACATACATACATATATATATATACACATATATACATACATATATATATATACATATATACATATACATGTATATTAGCTTTTGGGTTCTTTAAGTTCTAGCTTAATTTTTATTTTGAACTTCCAGCCTGCTTTGTGGAAAATCTTTGGCTGATCAGACTGCCTGTCCTTATCTTCCAAAGAGGTCTGTGAAGTGCACTACCTGTCAGGGAAGGTCAGGCACAAGCAGGATTTATTTGGCCTTCTGGTTTTCACAAGAAAAGGCATGGCAGCCAGTTGCTTGCATTTAGTGGTTGTATTGTCCAAAAGATAGTTTTAGATTAAACCAGGGCAAGCAGCAGTTCATCTGCTGGGAGCAGTTCAGTTGTTTTCTCTGTATCTGAATCTTCAGCCTGCATGTTTTCCTGTGTGTAACATCGCCTTGCTAAAATGTGTTGATCTGCTGAGACAGCCAATGCCTTTTCCAGCTGTTCCTAAATATCATTATGCCAAACTTGCCTGTGTCCTTCTTCCTGGGGCCTGGTTCCTGCTCCTCAGGGACTGATCTCCTGTGGGGCCTGGGCAGCACCAGGGAGCTGGGCACTGCTCCACAGACTCATGAACACTTGTGCTTGTGAGAGACTTTGTGCCATAGAGTGTCCAAATGACCAGACACCCCTCACAGGAGCCACTCTGTGCTTGTGCCTACTGCAATGGGCTGTGTGGTGTGATTCGGGTATCTGTGTTACAGCTGCTGCTTTGTCCCCGATTCGCTTGAGTTCTACCCAAAGCACGGAACTGCAAGGTGTTCTGCCTCATTATGCCCTCAAAATCCAGACTGGAGAAGAGACAGTGCCCGCTGCGCCGTCTGAGCCGAGCTCTGCACTTGGTGACTCCTCACTGCCTGCTCCTTGCTGGGGCCTGCTGTGTCCCTCACTAGTTGCGGCCTTCTCATATTCACTGCTTTTTTCTCTCTCCCTTCCTGTTTGTTTTCACAGCAAAAGATGGCAATAACAGCAAACAGTCATTTAGATCACACACTGAAAAGATTATTAGGCCATGTTCAACCTCAGTGTCTTTGCGGCCTTCACCAGGCCTCTGCCAGGCATGCGGGGCAGCTAGTGCCAGTTGCCTCCTCCCACTGGCAGTGAATGACACAGTTGCCTTCATCCACTGTGTTCTGATCAATTCTGTCTAAAGTTTAATTACATTCCCTAAACTCTCTGTCTCATTTTATTAGAACGCTTATTAGAATTCTTAATGGTGTTTAGCAGTGGCTGTCATCGCAGTCATTCACCCAACCCAAGCCATGGGCCCAGCACATTCCTCCTCACACACCAAGGCATGATGTTAGCTGAGGAGACTCGTGGCCAGCAGGACTGTTTTCTGGAATGCCAATAGCATTCGCATTTCATTTTTCTACTGTGAACATTTATACTTGTCACTGTTTAACAAGCATATAAGCAGTGAAAAAATGTGAGCAAAGAGAAATACAAGATCATATTGCAATTAGCCCATTATACATATAATGATGTAGCTGGAGAAGTTCCCAGCGCAGTGCCTTTTTCAAAACCTAGTTATAGCAACTGCATCCAAACCTGCACCATTCATGCTGCTGCCATCACACAGAGCCGCAGGGTGATGGCAGGGCCTGGGACTGATCAGAGAGAAGGTGCTGTGTTATGGAGGAGATGAGGGAGAGTGAGGTGGGGAGTCCAGTCATGTGTCAAGGACACATGGTCCTTGGTCACACAGAGGCAGTGAAGGTTTATCGCACAGATAATATTTTTTAAAAAATGCATTGTCATGACAACTGAGTAAAAGAATTCCATTTCCTCCCCTTGTTACAGCTGTTGTTAGGTGAGAATTGAATCATGGCATTCAATTTTCTGTTTAATTTTTGTCGGTGGTATGGATGTGCTCCATTTCATGCCCAACACTTGGTACAATTGCTGTAAACATGAATTCTCAGCATCTTATTTTATCTTTTCAGCTTTATTCAAAAAACAAAAACAAAAACAAACTTGTGAGGGAGTCTGTTCTGCTTTGCCTTTTTGTTTGTTTATTTCACTTTGTTTGTTTTTGCTCTTTGTTTGTTTGTTTGTTTTGCTCTTCCCCCACCAGATTTGGTGGCATTGCCGTGACGTCAAAGTGAGCAGCTAGAGAAGTCAGGTACTTTGTTCTGAGAACCATAGATGAGCTTTTAGTGCAATAACTTGCATCACCATCTGAAAAACAGTGGTGCATCTGATTTGCTTGGGTTTTACACAGCAACCTGGGGCAGCTTTGTCTCTTTGTCTGTCTGGGGTAACTGCACAGCTGAAGCCTGGGAGCACTGTGTGTGTGTGTGTGTGTGCACATGCACTTGTGTCTGTGTGTGTGTTACACTACAGCTGCTAGCAGCCCCAGCACACTGCTGATGGATAGCTTGTCCAGCTCTCAGGCAGATCAAAAGGCCTGGGAAGGGTTTATTGGTTTATTTTTTTATAGCTTGCTATGTATATTGGCCACATTGATAGACAAAATCCCACCTAATGAGCTTTTTCTCTGTACTGACTTAATGCTGCAGGTACAAGCCGGGGGTGCTGGTTTGGAGCAGCAGGCGCCTCTGTGGTTGGCTGTGCAATGCCCCAGCTGCTTCCCCTCTGTGCCAGTGCACACCAGAGCCACAGCTGTGGGGGCCAGCCAGGTACAGCACGGGGAGCTCCCAGCCCACTGCACGGCAAAGCCCTTGGCAGCTGACACACAGCCATCGGTTGATAAAGAATAAAACAGGGCTGATGTCAAAACAGTAAGGAATAAGGCAAGAGAGGGTTAATGGCCAGGGAAAAGCTGCATTTACTCAGCCCGTAAATCCACAGCCAAGGCAGCAGGCTGGGATAGCTGGAGTGGGACTGGCTGACCATGGTTTTCTTCCCTGGGCTAGCCTGGGCTTCTTTGCCATTATCTTGGTAGCTACAGCAACCGACTGCCATCCTATTATCTTTGGAACAGCAGGACCTGCATATTAACGTGGCATATTTATTGTTATTGGAGCTGTACGTTTAATTAGCTGCCTTTGTACAGGGGTCACATCCTTGACCTATTTGCAGCCCCTCAATAAACAAGCCGGATGCAGATGCTCCACAGGGACCTGCCTTCTGCAGGGTCAGAGCTGCAGGGCTGTTTAAAGCTGGGAAATATTTCTGGCAACTGGTGAGAGCACCCTGCAGACAGCAGTGGAGCAGTCTGTTAAACATAGTTCTCAGGAGCATAAGAACGGTTGGAAAAATATCAGATTAAAGTTTTTCCTACCAAATATCCAGAGCCACTGTCTAATAACCCCTGATTACCCTATCTCTCCATTAATGTAGCTGGCCTCATTTAATGTCTGTTCATGGTTGACCTCCAGCCTCCCACAGCAGGGTGTTCCCATGTGTTGGTCCACCTGCTTGGGCTTAGCAGTGGGAGTTGTCTTTGGAGCCCAAGAGGTACCAGCTGATTCCGACGAGCAGGCACCCAAACATTGCCAGCACCTCCTGGCTGTATGACACTGCAAGGTCAAATCTGTGTATTCTCATGGTGTCTCCACTGCTTCATGCTATGTAACGTGGATGAATGAGTTAAACTGCAGTGTGAACCATAATCCTGATGTCCTGTGCATCAGGAACAATATATTTCAATTTGCACGCACAATTTAAAGATATTGCTCAACTTAATTAAAATGAATTATTTTTCCTTAAGATGAGCTATCTATCTGCTGGTGAAAGGAAGAGGGAAAGGAGCCTTGTGTGGTATCAGCCTTAGGGTTTCTGATAAAGGATTTTTCCTGTTGTGTGGCAGCTGAGGCTTATTTATGGAAAACAATGAAGTTTTGAATCAAACGTTTAAATCTCAATAGCATGTCTAAAATGTCTAATGAAATCTCCTTCATCTCCCTGCAGATGAAGGCAATGCTCGCCTGTGACAAAGCAGCCTTTCCTGCCCCCCTGCGTTCGAGAAGTTTGAATCTGAAGGTCAGGCAGGGGATGGACGCTACATGGGTTTGTGCCTGTGCTCAGTGGGGTGCTGAGACACACGGCAGAGAAACTGGGCAGCAATTTAATCTTCTTTTTTGGTGGTGGAGGGGGATAGTGGTGACCGGTCAGAAATGAGATAAGCAGCTGGTAGGGCTTGCTGGTTCACGATGCTTTCATTTAGCCCAGCATCCTCAGAACCTGCACCTGGCATCTCAGTGCAGGAGAAGACCAGAAGACTGGGAGGGAAAAAGTACCTTAGGAAAGTACCTAAGGAAAGCTCCACTGACATCAGTGGTATTTTTAGGGGTTGCATGGCTGAGAGAAAGAGAACAAATAACAACAAAAACTGTCTCCATAAAGAGTCGTTTGATGATCATTATGTGAAGGCCACATGGCAGGTCTGGAAATCCTGGCACAAAGTGCAACTCCTTTCCAAGATCCTGACGATCAGATGCTGGGGCTCCCCATTGAAGCAGGGAGCTGTCAGTGTCCCATCGCACCCTGACAGCCAGCACGTGGCTAATTGCTGTCCCAGCACGATGGATGCTTCAGAGCTAGTTTGGACTGCAGCTGTCTCAAGCCTTTTCCAGCAATACGCATGGGCACATCCGAGGGTGAGGCTTGCTGGATTTACTCTTTCCACTGCAGGGGTTAGCTTTAAAGGCACGGCCAAGCTGCTGGCAATCCCCGTGGGGGGAACTGGCTCCAGCCTCACCTGGGCTGTGCAGAGCTCTCCCCACCACTCCAGGCTCACGTGGACAGATGCACCGAGTTGTGTGCTTCGGGCAGGAGGCAGTGGCTAAGCTGTTCACCAGATTTATTAAAGCTCTCAAGAATTTGTTTGCACTGAGCACAATTTATCCAAGGTGCAGAGGAATCAGGAGCTTTGTATGTCTGCTCAGCACCTTATATCACAAGGCTTTAGAAAGGCAAGGAAAAATGAGGCAGAAAAGGAGTTTCATAGCCTGGGAAGATGATTGGATTATTTAAAGGGTATAGCATAAGCAGTAGACACACAGAGGAATTGTGACAGACACAGAAATAGCAGCCAGTGAAAGTGGGTTTGTTGTCTGCAGTGCCTGAGCTCCTGCCCTGGGAGCCCACCCGAGGCAGCAGCCTGGAGCTGGCAGCCTGCAGACACCATGGCGCCTTAACTTTGGAGACACGTGGGATCCAACGTCTGTAATGGATTAAGGGTGACTCCCAAGAAAGAGGTGAGAGAAGCAGGACACATTAGATCTTAGTGGCAGGGACTGCAGGTTGTGCTTCTTTCATCCTGCTGTATTTCGTGTGAATAATCTCCAGCGCTCTTTCCAGGCTGCAGCTCACCTTTGGTAACATCCCCCCTGGGAGAACCCCTGTTAATGCTGCTCCCGTGCATGAGATGCATCAGCGCTCCCAGCCTGTTATGATCGTCTGCTTTTTTTTTTTTTTAATTTTATTTTTTTTCTTTTTCTTTTAAATACATATTTTTTCTTTTAACTTATCTTTCTTCTTTGTTTTAAAAATAAAAATTAACTCGCTGTTCATCTTTTATTTCCTTTTCATGCTTTGAGCAGTGAGTAATTAGAAATGCATCACACTGGAGAAATTACAATATAATATTTCTACAGTTAAATCTGCATAAGTATAATATCTTTGAAAATAACAAGCTGCTCCAAAGGAAATTAATTATCCCGTTGGGGCAGTCATTATTCTGAAACAAAAGCTCACAGTTTTCTTTGCTCACTTTCATTTTGAGCATTTCTTTCATTTTAAGTACTGGTCACATACTCCAGCCCTCTCTGTGGCTGGAACATAAATAATAATATGTTTAAACCAGTGCAAAGTCTGTCTTGGAGCCTTTTACAGATGTCATGAGAGTATTAAGCAACTTTAAAATTAAGTCAAAGTGCATTTTGCAAATCTCTTTTGGTGGCTATCTATCATTTCTGTTCATCAAGCCGGTTCAGCTTGTCATGTCTCATTTTCCTTGGCTATTTTTTTTGTGAGTTGCTGCTGCTGCTTCTGAGGAACATGACTCCATTTATCATAATAAGCATTTATTATCTGGGATAGCATCATATCCTCTACCCATGCTCAAGTCATCACATTGAAGACAAGATATCTGTTTTAGGAGGAGGGTGGCTCTGCTGTACATGGTGTGTGCCTGTAGTTGACATCTGCACACAACCCTAGAGAGCCAGGCTCTGGACTTGATAGCAGCAGGCTTTGAATGCAGCAATGCATGACATGTATTGCTTAAATCACAAGCTGACCTATGCAGTTGTATGAAAGGGAAGAAAAAGCAATGTGTGTCACCTCACTACTGCCAACAGACTGCATGTGCTTCAGAGTCGGTTCTTAACCATGTGTAAACAAGCAAGACTCTCTCTGCTTGCTGCTGTTTCCCTAAGTAAATGCCTATAGGCAACATTCACGACAATTTTGGGGTTGGGCACAAAGTCAGAGAGCAGCTGGGTGTCCAGCATCACAGCACTCCACACATGAGTGCAGCAGGCTGTGAGGCTACAGGGCTAGCCTAGGAGCAGCAACACTGTGACGTGAGGGGCACCATGACCTAGATGTGTTGGCACCATGAGATGGACGTGGTGGCCAACCAAGCAGGGGGCTTTGGGGCCAAGCCAAGCATTGCAGGATGCAGGCTGACTCACATCAACCGCTTGACTTTTGTGCCGCCTCAGTAGCCAGTCATAGGCCAGCCTCAGGCTGAGCAAATACCATGGTAACTCACCTAAATAGTCAAGATTTAATAGTGTTAAAACATTGCAGTGTAATATTTATGCCAGACCCAGGCTGCACCTAGCCCATTGGGCTGCATCTCTGCTTCAGCAGGAGCAAGTCCCGGGCAGCAGCCATTACTGCTCTGCATACCCGGCAGGACCACATTACCATACGTTAAAGCAGGACAAGGTCCTCCGTGCTATCTGCTGTCTATCAGCCCGCTTTTTTTTTTTTTTTGATCATTATTCAAAATTAGCATGAGGTGGCCTGCTGGGGTTGTGTCAGGGGAGTGCAGACCGAGTGGGTCAGTGCCCTTGTGCTCAGCAGCCAGGGAGGCATCAGCCCTCCAGCAGCCTTTCCCTGGCAGGTAACAGCTCTCTGGCTGACCCTGTGAGTTGTGGGCATCACTTATACTGCTTTTGTTTTAATGTACTGATGTTTGGCTTCCAGCATTTTGAGAAAGAGACTTTCATTTTATAGATCACAAACTTTGGGTAGGATATTAATATTTTTGTATCTTTTACAATGTATTAGAGAAATAAAGGCTTTGTCACCATGCAGGTCAGTTTCCACCTGTGCAAATGTGAATGCTCAGAGAACCCCCTCTCCGCAGAAACCAAAGCCTATCATCAATTTTCACCTGTGTTTGTAGGCGCTTTTGCAGTCAAGGTGAATTACAAGGATTCTTGCTGAATCCCTGACAGATACAAATACTTGGTTATCCTTGGCTTTTCTGCTGAACCTAATCAAAGATATTGTTTATTAAAATCCTATTGTCTCTGCAGTGAGGAACAAGGACAAGCTTCTCTGTAGTGATTTAATACTTCCGACAGTTTGGTGTAGAGATTTATTATGGCCAGCTGAAAGTGCAAACATGCAATGCCCAAGTCATTACTTTTAATTTGCCACTTCTTTAAAAAATGTATACACAAGGCTAAAACCCAGGTCCTCCTTTACAGTTCAGTGTAATCTCTTGTCAGCCAGGGGAAGAAAACAAAGCATAAACCTGTGCCCTTCCCTTCCAAGGAAGGGCATTAAGATTTAGTCCCTCATGCATTTAAAGGCAGACTACCATAGCCCTGCAACAGAGGTTTGCAGAAACTTATCTAAAGCAATGGAGTTAGATTATCCAGTTATAGCTGTGATCCTGTCTGAGAGGATCCACCAGTGAGAAACACAGGACTGCTTCATGCAGTGGGGCTCAAACCTCCAGGCTGGGTACATCGATGCAGCTCTGCAGCCCCTGTGCCCCGGCTGGGTTACAGCAAGAGCCCTCCATGCAGGGACATGCACATTGACCTAATTAAATAAGTGATGTACTTTTTTTTTTCAAGTAGCTTTCAATGAGCTTTTCCTTCTGAAACAATTTTATTAAGGTGTCAGGGACTGTATCATAATAAATAAAGCACAAAGATAAATGAGAGAGCACAATTAACAAATGCAGTGAGTCAGCCCCCTGAGCTTTTGAACTGCTTATCAAATCACATGTAATCTTTATTCATAGTGTTAAAACTCTTACATTACAACAGTTGTAAGTCAATTAGGAAAATGGCTTTAACAGTTAAAGAAGATAAAGGCAACGTGTGCTTTTCCAGGCAATATGTGCTCAAGTGAACAGAGCTGTGTACTACTTTGTCTGACAAGAACTGAGGTCCAAGCCTCAAACATGACCCAAAAGCAAAGCTGCTGCCTTTGCACCCCTGTGATACAGGACCCCAAGTCCCATAGACCAATGGGAGAATACAGCATCTTTACCATGAGGTACCTGGCTTTCTGCGGAAGCCCGTTAGCACTGGGGTGACGTTGCCTTCCTGCCCTGCTCAGGGAGGTCCTAGGGAAGAGCATTTGGAGGCCAGCAGCACAATTTCTGCCCCTTGCTTTTCCCACCTCTCACAGTGGTGCCTGCCTTGGTCAGTGGCACAAAAAACAGAATGCCTGCTTGTCTGTCCAAGCATGCAGTAACTCTGCATTTATTTCTCTGTGGATTCTCACTGTAATGATAGTAGAGACATTTAAAAATGATTCTGCACTTGTAAGTGCAACAAGGAGCTATGGTACGATTTGGCAGAAACACTTTTCACAGTACCCAGTTGAGTGAATTTGTAGGCCATTTTCCTGTGGTCTCCAATGGAGAAGCCAGTTTGAATCTAACAGCTCACGGAGAAACCCCTTCACCCTGTGAGCAGCCCAGCTATTGGGCTCCCAGCTCAGCATAAGGTGTCCACCATACTCAAAGGTGTTGAGATGCAAATAAACAAGCCAAAACACTGTCCCTGCTCACTCCACAGCTCCATGCCTGCTCCTGTTCTGCTGGAAGATGAATGTAGGAAGGCCCAGACCTGATCTGATCACTTCAATCATTGTGCCACAGGAGTCACTGACGGATTAGCAGAAGTCTGACTTTCAAGCAAGAAGAATTCTTTGGCAATCACCAGAAGCCTGTGATTGCTTTGGAAATCACTGAGGCAGATAACTGGTATTACAGTGCTGTGCAGAGAGCTTGTGCTCTTAAACCGTGGTTTAATTGGCTCTTTCTGATGCAGCAATACAAATGGCTCATGTTGTGAGCCACCCTTAGCATCCGCTCTGTTGTTAGGTTTGTTACTGATCTCTCTTTTTTCTGTACATCAAATGAAGCAAGGAGAGGAATATAATTTATAATCTGTACCATCAGAGTATGGCAGGATCCTAGGCTGTGCCTGCACCGTACTCAGTGCCATGCACCCATGTGCCCATGGCTGCTTTTTCTCCAGCCTATTAAATCACACCAGTCGGACACTCAAACCGAAAACTTCCTATCCTTGATTTGATCTTAGTAGTCCTACTTATAACAGCTGCTTGCCATGCTAAATGAGTTTTCTCTCTCGTTGGTGGTTTTATATCTCTGAAGTGTGCTTCTGACTGTGTTCTCTCTCAACTGGTAAAAACACATAAGCCTCAATTTCAAAAAAAGAAAAGGCTGACCAAATAATCAAGCATGTCTCAGCAGGTGCAAAGGGAAGGGCAGCTTTCACTTAAATCAACAGCAAAGCCCACCCTGGCAGGAGTGCAACAGCTCTGCAGGCCCGGGCCGTGCTGTGGGAAGGGGGACATTATAACCATGTCTCCTGATGTTGTATTTGAAGTACCCTCTTTCTGCACATTTAATTTGCACATAACTCTTACAGTGAGATTATTCCATTCCAGGTTTCATATATATGCTTATTGGATTTAACACAATTCCAAATTTATTTTCACTAGCGAGCCACATAGGCCTGGCTTCTTGATTCATGCCATGCTACAATCCAACCCCCTTCCTCCCCCCCCCCCCTCCCGGCTTTCTGCGTAACTAGTAAAAGTGACCCAGCAGTAACCCTAAAACCCATGTTTTCTCTGCCTTCCTGCTGGTTCTTTTCAACAAAACACACCACAGGTTTCTCTCAGGACATGTCGATCAGTTTGGCCTAGGCTTTCTGCTCCTAGACAGGCCCCATCTTGTTTTACATTGAGGTACAGAAAAAATAGGCAGGTCTACATTATTTTGGTGGCCTCTGATAGCCATGCTTGTGCACTGTGCAAGGAAAGAGATGAGATCTGTATCACGCCGAACAGGAAGGGCTGCAAAAGCTGCCTGTTAGGAGCTGGCCGCACTGCGTTTCACTTCATGGTAGTGAATCTGAAACCCAGCACTACGGGCTGGGGGCTGTGATTAGGCCCCGAGGCAAGGAAGTAGGGGAATACAGGTCCTCCTGCCTCCTTGTGATGTGGAAGAGCTGAGGAACTTCTCTCTGAACAGCAGAACAGCAATGAGACAAGGGGGAGACAGCTTGGAAGGACCTTCACAAGGGAATACGTTGTGGGAGCATGATCCTGCTAGGGGTTGTGGTGTTAAACATGGCTGATGGATGGGCTTCCTGGGGACTTTATTAAAATGGGATTAAGAAATACCAGGCCAAGAGGAGGTATATTACTACTCTCAGACTGGGAGCAAGGCTGGGCTTCAACAACCCTTGAAGCTGCATCACTACAACCACACGGCGAGGAGCCTGAGGCCATAAGGAGCACCGGCAGCTGCAGAAAACTGCTGGGCAAAGGCACGGCCTGCTTTAAAGGCTTGTGTCTCCTGCCGTCCTTCTCAAGGCCGAGCAGCTGCTGGCTAGACCACCTGAAATTGTACATGGACTTTCAGGCAAAAGAAAAGAAGTTGTTTGCTTCAATTATGTTTAATCTTTTTGCCTGGAAAAGTTGCTTTGAAAGCAGTTTGTGCTTGTGATCTCTGGACACTTTTTTCTCCTGTATTTCTGCCGTGACCTTTTCACCAGGAGCAACCTTGAAGAAAAAAAAAAAAAAGCAAAACACAACCCAAACCCAAACCAAAAAGTTATAAACAGTTATTTTCTTTCTTCTACCTTCAGATTTTTTTTTTCTTTTTTCTTTTTTCAAATTCCACTACAAAATCAAAGCAAAATGGTCAAAGCCATGGGCAGCAAACAGCTTTGCACAGGGCACAGGGGAAGCACGATCTCCAGTTTGCATTAGTGAGCAATAAGCATTTTACCTGTGGGAAAAGCCACACTTAAATTTCTGTTCAGAGTTAACACTTCTCTGGAGAAGTGACAGATATTTGCTGGGACAGAACTGAAGGGAGAACATGAATATAAAGAGGAGAAATAAAAAACAAAACACCCCCCCCAAAAAAAACAAAAAACAAAAAACAAAAAAACCCACAACCAAACAATAAATAAAAAAACAAATAAAAACAAACCTGAAAACGAAGTGAAAGGTTTGGCCAGATATGAAGGCATTAAAACACTCAGTCCAGATGAAAGGTTGAACACAAGTTTACAAAAGTTTCAAGGGCATTTTTTTAGATGCTGTTGCTTCGTAGGATATTTTTTGGTCAGATCTGGAAACTTTGATCAAAAATATACTGTAAAAGGAAAACTTTTGAATGGTATTTCATCCACCACCAAAAAAAAAAAAAAAAAAAAAGAAAAACATACATAACACAAGCTTCATAAAATAACCTGGTTTTATGTCAACACATTTATTTTTTTATTCCTCAAAGGCTGTATTTCCATGTGCTAGGTAAAAGCATTCCATTGCTGAGATTTTCTCTGAACCCTTGACTTTTGTTACCAGTATCTGAATCTCCAGGTCTATTTCCAGCTCAGTGCAGCTGAAGGATTCTCGAGCCGCACGTCAGTGGCCCCCTTTCAGCAGAGGCCATTGTAGCGTACACCAGTCAGTTCCTCAGCAGACTCTCCATTCACAAAGGTGTTGTCACAAAACCCACTGAAACACGAAATACAGTGAGATCACTACCTCATTGCTAGAGACCTTATGTTTGGTATTTAACGTGCTTTTAGCCTTATAACGCACTTCTTTGGCTAAGCTGTGTGCAATCAAGTTTAAAATACCACTGCAGCAGCATGGTGAGCGATACCGAAGTGACTGATCAAGCTGCTAAAACCAGATGTGTTCTGCTGCTGCTTAACTACAAAATTCAGCTAGGAGGAGGTTGTTTTTTTTTCCTTCCCTCTTCCCAGATTTTAAGCATGTTGATTGCAAAGACTGTGTAAGGAACATGCACTTCTAGAAACCTGACTTCGACTTTATGTTTTCTGAACATCCATGGCCTGTCGCAGCCCCAGTCTGTTATGTGCCAAAAGCTCTGGTGATGACACAGTCACTGGTATAGCTAATTTGGCTCCTAAATGTTTTCTTTGTAGATTGAAACAACATCTTTGAGCAGTTTCTTAAATGTCATTTCTTGCATTATACAGAGCAGGCAATAAACAATAAAATTATTCACCTTGAAGAAACCATCTGCTGTCATTAAGGACATCATCAGGTCTTTTTTGTTGCTTTGAATGGTCCTCTGGGATGCTGTAAGTGTCATTAAAACACTATGTTCCCCATTGTCTGTGTGCCAGACTCATTTTGCTTTAGAAACAAAAACGATGATGGGTAAAATAAGCACAATTTTCATTCTCTATTAGTTTCTATATTTCATTTATTTTGTAAATGTCTTTTAAAATGCTTGGTATTTGGAATTATTATTCGGAAGCTGTGTCAGAACCATTTATCCCTTGGTTGCGTGATGCTCCGAGCACGCTGCTCTGACCCATTTGCAGGCTCTGCAGAGCCTCGATGCTTGCTCTCTGCCAGCTCAGTGCCTCCCCACGCATGCAATTTCTCAGCGCCAAGAGAACTGACCCATGTGACGCACTGCGCAGAACAGCCTGTGATGCTGAACTGCAGCAAGGCATGGTTAAAGCTAACCCCAGGACCATCTGTCTCCATTTTTTCTCCTCTACTCAATCATGGACAGAGTGGACGTTGCCATTTGCAATGAAAGTTCAACTCCCTTCCTCCTACCTTCTCCTCCCAAGCCTGCAATATATATTCTCCCTTCTTTTCTTGGGTCTGTTCCTTTATAACAATGATATACCTGACAATGGCAGCATGTCCCTGTGCACCGGGAGATCCATCATGGCCTAAAGAAGACTTGTCTCTTGTTCCCTGGGAGAGCAGTGCAGCCCGAGTGCTGTGAGCCTTAGGCAAAGGCAGGCAGAGGTGGTCCCACTCCCCTTTGCTACAGCTGGGTGATTGCTGGCCTCTTCTGCCTGCTCACCCCTCACTCTTCTCCCAGCCTTTGTGGTTTCTTTCACTGAGTTTAAAATAAAAAGCTCTGCACCCCCCCCCCCCCCCCCCCCCCCCCCCCCCCCCCCCCCCCCCCCCCGCCCCCCAAACACCATCCCCACTTCATAGAAATAACTTGAGGCTCCAGACAGAAATATAGAAAATAGTTCAGGAACATCCATCTCAAAACTGGCTCTTGCTGTACAGGTCAACAGTTTAGGGGGCAATGAAAGTACTGCTCATCAACCTGAAGGACTTGGCTGCAGCAGAAAGCTCGCCTGGCACAGGGCTTGGCACATGCAGGCTCAGAAGGTGCAGGTACTGCTGGCCTGGGGGAAGGATCCAAATAAAGATCAGTCTGAAAAAAAGGTCAGATAAAATGCTGTTTTATCAAGAGAACAAAGGTTGAGAGCTGCATTGAGAACAGGCTGGGAAAAGTAATAGGTTTTAAAAATAAAGCTCTCTTGTTTTAAACAGTACATTGTCTGGGACACGTTAGTTCCTTCCTAATGAAAGCCTGGAAGAGAAGATCATTGGGCAATAGTCTGTGCCTTGAAGGATTCAACCTTAGTTTCAAGTCTGCGAGGTTTATTTCTGGAAGCTAAATTTACTATAAAAAACTTCCCTAAACCCAGCTAATACAATGAAAATGTGATCAAATATTAAGAAAGAGCAATCACATTAGAGACAACCCACCATTATTAATCTAGTTAAAACAAAGGTAAGGTCTGTCAGTCTTAAAAAAAAAAATAATCTTTTTTATCTCTACTGCCTTTAATTGTTCTTTTCACCAAATGATGAGTCACAAAAATACAAAGAAAAATTTCAAGCCAAACCAAAGCTCCTCTTAGCGTGACAATATGCAGTATTGTTATGTTATGCAAGAAAAACACAATCAGAGCAGCTCAGGGTTCTAGTGACATCATTTGTGCTGTTGCAGTTTCTGATGTCACGGCATCCTTTGATGGGATTATTTCCACATGTTTCATGACCCATTCATTATTGTACCCATATTGCAGACTTCACGTTACAGTCAACAATAAAAAATACCCTTGGCAACCCACATTACATTCTGCAGTTAATTTGTGTTCTTGCAAAGTGCTTATATTTACTATGAGTGATAATCATACATATGCATGAGACCTTAAGTGAGGGAGAATGGGCTTAGGAGTTAGCACAGCGGGAGTTTTGCCTAGAAGAGATGTCAAAATCAGTTCACTTTTGTTATATATGAGTAATTTAATTTCCTCTACAGTGTTATTAGGGCAAGAATGAAGTAACATTCTTTGGCGTAATTGAAGCAAATCCCAGCAAGACAAGAGGATAACAAAGCCTTCCCATCTTGTCATGTCAAATTCTTACCTACTATACAGTGCACACAGACACATGCTTTGTGTTGAATTAAATTATCCAGTTGAGTTTATTATCTTGTTATGTCCCATGACCTTCAGTATATTTACTGTTGGATCTTTAAACTTCCCTTTTTCTTTAATTTACTCCCTCACAATTGACCTCATTTTTGTGTCAGATGAGAAATACCGGTGGCATTCAATCCTTTTTTGGGTCTCATTTTTCATCAGAAGCTTCTCTTGTTAAATCCTGAAATCCGTTCTCCACTTCCGACACACTCTAACAGATTATAAAACAGACAACCGAGGAGTTCCTCCACAGAAAGAGCTGTGGGAGGCTGGCTCTCTCCTTTTCCCTACAGCCCCAGTGGTAGCAGAAGGTGATGCTCAAAGGCATCAGAGGCTGCAGCCATGCCAGCCCCGTGGGACACAAACCCAGCAGCCAGGGAGCCTGGAGCAACGGAGGCCAGCCCCTGCGAGCTGCAGGACAAACCTGCTGCTGCTGCCTCTCGGGGTGGGCTACGAAAGTCAAATGGAATCAACATAAACCTGTACTGTCCTCTGAAGGGGAAACTGGAACTTTTTTCATGTAACATCCAATTCGGAGGAAAAATAGTTACTTGGAGGTTAGCCAGGCTATAATGGCTAAGTCACGCAAAACTTTGTTGTTGTTTCTGACACTGCAGTATTTGTAATGCAACTCAGAGCAAAACTTTTGTTGAGTCAGTAGCTTTTTGTGTCTTGTAATAGAGTCTGTTTCGCAGCCTTGTAATGAAAGTACTGCCAGATGGCCATCAGGCAGTTTCTTAGTGAGCAAGCCCTTGTAAACCTTGCAGGTCCGAGTTCACTTGGATGCACCTCATCATTTACAACTCTGGACTTACTGTCTTTGGCTCCAGTGGGAACTGGAGTTGACCAATGACCATCTCCTGTTTGAACCCAAGAAAGGTAAATTTTGTCTATGGAGAGTGATTCATTTTAGGCATGACGGACAGATGAATGCTCATAATTATCCCTCCTGTGTGCTTTATAAGCAAATCCCTCGGTAGCAGAGAGTGTAGGTTAGCATACTGGGTAGCTTTGTGCTACCCAGTGTGCTGTATTTAAACACAGGAAGAAAGGAGGGAAAAACACATGGGAACACAGCACTGAGGGAAATTATTAACTTGAGGAAAAATCATCTCCTGATGCCCTTCTTCAGTGCCAAAGAAACCACTGTAGAAGATACTTAACTCAGGGTCTTTAACACCTTGTGACATTCTACGACTAACAGGAGATGACTGACATATTTAAGCTCTCAGCTTTTTTGTGTCTATATATGGGGAAGTGGAGAGGCTGCAGAGGCAGGGAGTGTTTCTTTCTTGCACAGTGAATATAGCTGTTCTCCACCTGCCTCCGGGTCCTTCAAAGGGACAGATATACAGGTCCATACATACAGCCTGATGCAAGAATTGGCTTTGGTATATGTTTGATACTTACCAAACTCTAAGAAAATACTGCTTGGAATGCTCCAGCATGACAAACGCACATTTAAATGCTTAGACTCTCACTACCCTTACTTGAGACTCAGCTGTGCTCTTCTGGTACTGCCATCCCTCTTAGCTCATCTGCAAAACAGGAACAAACACTATGCACCTGTGGAAAGCACTCGAGAGCATCATAGGAGAGATACCATGCATGTGGATATATCATTGGCTCTATTTATATGAAGAAAAGTAAAATGACATCACATAAGCAATTTGCAACAACTCATTTTTTTTTACTGCTTAGCCTGGGGAGGTCATTATGCACAGTTGCTCCAGAGAGAGAAAGCTTCAGTGCTCTGAGCAGAGCATGCCCGAAGGAAGAATCCTCCAAACACCAGGCTCAGGGAAGCCTCAGCTTACAAATCAGCTTATCTTGGCCATGCACAAGTTAGCCTTTTAAACATGGTATTTAAACAGTTTTCAACTTGTGAATTCCTGAATCTGTGAGATAAGAACAAGCCATTGTAGGGGGAACTTCAGCTCCCTAGAACTGCCTAACTGGAATGGAAATGAAAGAAGCAAAAAAGGGGATGTTTCCCAGGTATACCAGGTGGATCCACAGATTTCTTCCAGATGCTGTATGTTTCCGTTATCATATTCTTCCATTTTTGAGTTGTTTTTAATTGTTCTCTTGAAATGTTACTCCTACATATCTGAATTGTGTGGCTGCTTAATTAAGAAAAGTGGGAAATAGCAGTCATTTCTAAAGGAAAGCAGTACATAAAGTTGAGAAAAAAAAATCAATTCTCAGCAATTGAAGTAAATTTTGTTGAAATTTCCTGAGGTGGTAAATCAAAGTCCTCCATTCCCAAAGAAGGGCAAGGTATGGAAATTAGTACTACCTTTTCTTGGAGTTAACAGATGATCCACCTTTAGGGATTAGATATTATGCAGGTGTTCAGGATCCCTCAGTCCTTTAGCCTTTCTGCAGAGAGCCTGCTGGCCTGTCTCTCCCAAGCACAGCGATGGGTACCACCATTTACCTACAGGATACTGAACTGAGCCAGGGAGCTCACTCTGCAGCTACCAAAGGACAGCCATGAGCTGGTTGGAGCCTCTACACCTGGGTCCATCAAGAACATCTCAGTTTGAAATATACCTGGCAAATTTAAATAAATAAATTAATTAAATGCAGAGACATTCTACCCACTTTGCTGTGCCCTTGATCAATGCCAGCACTGCTGTGTCCTTATTGTACTCCTCACACTAAAGCCAAAACACTGCTCCATCAAAATGAAGGCATATACATGTACTTAAAGCACAGCCAGGTCTTTTAGGATTTAGCTGAGATGGAAAACACTGCACTGTGCTTTTATGACTTGCATATAAGTTGATGCAGAAATTCTGGGATTTTTAAGGCCCAAAGAAAATATAATCACCTAATCTGATCTTCTGAATCACACAAGAACACCCACAGGTAATGACCAGTGTTATCTGATGCTGGAGGAATGCAGCAAAGACATAATCGGTGATTTTACCCTGTGGTAGATCACAGTTGGCGAAGCAGAAATGGGAACTCTTGAACTCTTTCTCTGCCAGATATGGGACAGAAAAATTGCCTGCTGGCTGGTCTAGGCGAAGCTGCATTAAGCTAAGCTGTAGATGAAATTATTGTTATATTCATTGCAAGGGCTGCTATGACAACAGATGAATGCTGCAGGTAATTTAATTACATTTCTGTCAGCCCCTCTGCCTTTCAGGAGACAATGCAGAAGCCAATAGCATTTTCTTTTAATCTTGCAGGTGGCACGGAAAATGTCAAATTCTCCTCCAGAGGGCCTAACAAGAGCATTTCACTTGAGTCATGAAACATTATTTAAGTATCTTGAAGGATTGCTTGTGTTTCCTCCCAGCATCTCCAAGTCAGCATGCATTCACCCCACAGTTTCAGGAGCTGCACCACACGGGGACGCTTTCAGTGTCTCTACTTGCTCACAGGCTGTACAACACTCCTGTGGGCTGAACCCTGGCAGAAGCATCCCAGTTTGCACACTGAAAACATAAACGCTTTCACTGAAATCAAACAAACAAAGCACAGCTCTGCCCAAAGCCAACAAAATCCCATTTCTCCTGAGCTCCTCGTGGCTTCCCCAGGAGCTGAACGCTGCCACGTTCCCTGAGAGTGGAGGCACCTTCACGTCCCATTACCTCCGTGCCAGAGGACACCTGGATGCAGAAGTGGGTGGGTGCCAGCCTCCTTCTTCACAGCACAGGTGACAGTGTGGGATAAATGGGAGTTTTTACTATGCTATGGCATTTTTAATTAATTATGTTAGCTCTTGGAGGCATTCCTCCAGCAGCAGCAGGAGAGGAAGGACAGTTAATGCTCTGTGCTGAGCCTCGAACCATGCTCCAACAAAACACTCTCTTGCCTTGCTCACTCCTAGGCATCATGAGGAGGTTACAAATTTGTGAAAATCATTGTTGTTCATCTCACAAAAGAGAGTGCTGAGAGAGCTGCATGGCTGGAAGTCTGTCTCTTTCCTGCACTTGTCTTCCATGTCTCAGGTGTGGTTTGGAAATCAACACCACTTGACCATATTAATGGGGAAAAGCATTGGGGAAAGGAGGTGAGGAAAGGTCCTTTTTCCCTGCAATCATGAACTGTGCAGCTGAGAGAGGAAAACAACAGCGTTAAGTTCAAAGTATTGACTGACAGAACAGTGAGAAGGTGATGGGAATTGGCTCCCACTTGCTGTAAGTAGGTCACGCAGTGCAGGAGCATGTTGCACATTCTTCTCTGAGGCACGGGGACAGGCAATGAGTACCGCAATAAGCAAGTATTTAAATGTTATGTACATGTCATTCCCCACTACCGAGGGACTATTTTCATGAGTAAAATCGCTGATGTTTGCAGCTGGATGAAACCCATCTCTGCTGGACAGCACTGACTCCAAGGGGCACGGTAGGAGCACAGCACGGCTGGAGCAGTGATCTGCACCTCACCAAGCATGGACACAAGACCATTCAAATAGTGCTATAATTTACATTAATTAAAGCAGGAACATGGTAATTATCTATTGTTTATCTGAGGAAACTGTCTGAGGAGCAATCCTTCCGTACCAGGGTATAAATTCAGTTGCCATGTAATTAAGTCATAGTTACATAAGCACAGAACAAATGTGCAACAAGATTCAGCTAATACATAAAGGTGATAAGAAGGACCCAGGCAGCTCACTGGTGTTGAGGAAATTAGCCACACCAAATTAGATATGAATGAACGCAATTTACTACCATGTCAGTTATTATTCTAAGTATAAATTGGAAATTAATTATTTTTACAGAGTTCTAACATAAAGTCATATTAGGAATTAAAAAAATAAATCCCATTATTTTCTAATGCCATGTCTGCTGTGCATTTTGTGACACCGAAGAAGATACAGCATCACTGCCCTCTCCCCAGTACTCTTCAACTGAAGAGGGCAAGGAAGAATAACAGCAAAGACACAGGTTCGGGGCAGCAGTGAAGACAGTTGACGAAGCACTGAAGCGAGGTTCTGTGAGACCTGGATGCTTTTTTGATCTCCTGAGCAGCTTTGTGCCTTGATTTCTCCTCTGGCATACAGAGATAATGATAATTCCATTGTGAGGGGCTTTCAAATGACTCCGATGAAAAGCTCTATAAAATGACAAGTTATTACTCATACTCATCCATCAGGCTTGCTGGAGTCCTGTGCAGCTAGCAGGGGGACATCAGCCTAGCTGCAAAAGAAACATCTCTGAATATTCTTCTGGAAAAAAAAAAAGAATAAAATTCTGATCACTAGCTCAAGATTAAAATGCAGAAAATAGTTAAATGTGTGAGCACCTAGAATATTCAGTGAGCATGGGAGATGCTGATAGTTCATAAATTCAGATTCATGCTGGATTCTTCTCAAAGGAATAACAAAATAGATGGTGATCTGATGAACAGACAAATAAAGGTGGAATGTAATTTATGAATTCAATAAAGGAGACACATCTGAACTACTATCTGACAGAATTCATAAGATGAGAAGAAAAGCATGAAGAACAAAGAGTTATTGCACCTTCTGCACATCCCATCCCCAGAGTTCCAGGAAGGAATAAAAATTGGGATGGTGTAGTCCACAGTTTGGGAGGCAAAGGAATGATGTCATTTTATGTAAGGGAGAATTAACCAAGAAAAAAATAATGAGTACAGAAATGTATATATATATATATGTATGTGTATATATATATATATAAATACATATACCTGGAAAGAGAAGGTACATGATAAAGCTGTCAGAATAACACAAGTTTTGTACGGAGGCACTGCAAGTTATTCAGGTCTTTCCAAGAGAATTCCAATAAAACTTGCACGTCCATCACACCGTCCCTCTACTCTGAGTACTTGAGAAGTAAATTGCGGTTCATTAGCACTATTTTTCATACCTTCCCACCAATACTGCCAAGTTCCCTTGGCAACGTAAGTCAAAATGCACAGACCTAGCAAAAGAATAAAATATAATTAATGTATTTTAGAACCACTAAAATTGACCTAAAATAGCTTTATTTTTAAGTTTTAACATCATGGGACTTTCAGAAGCTGCAGCCAGTTCTCTGCTTCTCACTGTGATATCACTTCTCAGTGATATTCAACTCCTGGTCCAGATCCTCCAATGAAATAAAGTGGTTTTGCTTTATTGCCAGGGGATCTATGACCAGCACAAGACCTCCCCATTGCTATGGACACAAGACCGACTGTTTCTGACTCCAGCTATGTCTAAGTCTCCATTTTCCACTATCTACCTTGCCTGCCTGGCTCTGGCCTTGAGCTGCCAGCTCTCTTTGTGGGGAAGCACCAAATTCTGCCCCTTGCAGCTATGCACAGGCTGGAAGTCCTTGCAGATCAGCTACAGGTACCTCAGGGTCTGACCAGCCTCTTGTCATTTCCCCTCCACCTCAAGAAACAGCAATGGTACTTGCCAGAAAGCCAAGTGTCAGGCATTAGAACAAAAACAACTCGGGGACTGCTGTTCCTGGCCGTAGGAAGTCTCAGCAGTCTCAGATTCACGTGCTAAACATCTGGCTATCCTGCCACAAGAGCTGCTCATACCAGAGCCTCTTCTCCCAGAGCTTTTTCCCTTCTTCAGAATTATTAAAGATCTTTACAGTAGTCGATATGGCAAAGCAGGGCTGGTAAATTGTTTTAAAAATGCTGTGTGGGCCTTTAAGTTAACAGGTCATCCCGTCATATTTCAGGGATGCACCCAGAGGTGTTTACCTAGGTCTGCCCAGAGGCTTGCCATGTTACCTTTGTCCCAGCACACTCAATCAAGGAAGAATTTTCTGGAACCTCTAGTAGTGACCCTTGTTGCCCAGTGTCTCTCTCCCTCCCAAGGCAAGGAGAGGACTCTCCTAAAGGCTTTACTTTGGTATTGGTAAATTATTTTCCATGTCTGTTTCAGTCCTTTACAATTACAGACAAGCATCCAAAAAATAGATTCTCCACATGCATTCTTCCCCAAACGCAGTGTACTCCATTGCCATATGAATTCTCTTAGCATCCTTCAAAGATCAGGACCCCTTTCTGACAAATTTCTCAAAAATGCAAAAATTACCTTTTAATGTCTTACTGCTAGCTGCCTTTCCATGAGCTGTGTGGAGGAAGGTGCAGCCTCTCCCTCTGCCATCCCTCCTATTACTTCTTACACGATTATTCAGAGTGCTTTTACTTGTCCTCAGAGCGAGGTGTCTGGCATCCTCCAACTGCCAATTTCTTTAAGGATTTGTCTTTTTCCCCGATGAGGTGGAGACATTTTGCTGTGTGCACCCAGCCTCGCTGTTTGGACTGTTTAATGAAAACATCAATAAGGCACAGACTGGAGAAGGAGAGGGAAGTACACAATCATTAAGATGTTATTAGCATTTTGCACAATACCACAAGCTTCTGTACATGTGCAATTAATACAGCAATGAATACCACAATGAGCTGGGGAAAGCTCATTGAAACTGGGAAGTATAAACACTGCCCTCCACTTAAAGTAATTGTCAGAAGCAGTTCAGCAGCTTCACAGAAAGAAAAAGCTGAAGCTTTTCACAAATGTCTGTCCTCAGCCATGATAGAGAAACCTTCAACCATCTTAAAAATATCATGGTCATGAGAACTACTGCTGGCTCAATCATCCATCCAGATCTGAACACTCCCAGCACACCTAGCTGTAAATACTAGGATTAAAGACAGGTAAGCGTGGCACTTACTCTTGCTGATAGAGCCAGCGTGCAGGAAATAGAACTCAGATCAGCTTCACACTGGCTGCACAAAGGAGGACAGACAATACCAGATCTACTGGCACTCTATTTGTTTGTCAAACATTCTTGAGCATGCTTGAGTGATGGGTTGAGTTTATAGAAGGGTAACAATTCTCTTTGCATTTTTGACAGGCATTTCAAACCCTAGTGCTGGATTTACTGTAAGGTAAGACCACAGCTGGGGATAAGGGCTGGTAGAAACATGGGAATGTGCTGTGTGGCCAGAGATAGAGCCTGACTCCTCAGGACCCCAGCTGTAACCATGCGGGACTGGATTCCTTGCACCTGCTTTAAACCTTTACCCCCAAGATACAATTCTTCATCTACTCATTTAAAACTTTTCACAAAGTTGTGTTTCCCCAAGAAAAGCACAGCTTGCACGATTTTTCCTACTATTTGCTTGTACATGGCAGTTACCGGCAACTTTGCTAATAACTCATTGCTCATGCAAATTAATTCAGCTAGAGAAACAAGAGAAACAAGTCTTGATGATTATAAAACGCTGCAATCACAGTATTGCTTCCGGCCAGCTGAGAGTAAATTCATCAAGCATTTGATATTTAAAGCTGCTGTGGTGATGAATATGTGCCTTCATTTCTGACTGTACACCAAGACAGAGAGAAGACAGAATACAGAAAAATGACTGCATGATGGGAATCCCAACAGAAACCACCAGAGACAAAGGCAGAGATATGAAATCTCTTTCACATTCAGCTGAACCTATCTGATATGCGGTAGCTTGTCCTCTCTTATTTAACAAGGACCTATTAAAACAAAAGCAACAGCAAATACTGGTTTTACTCATGCAGAAGCACTGCGTGGCATTCCTGTTGACTGTATCTGATAAGTTTTATTATGCCAAGGTCAAGGACAGCTGTACAGTAGTAGGCATCTCTTCTGCCCCAAAATACACGTGCAGCCAACTGTTATGATTACGGATGCTCACTCCATGTGTGCAGAGCATGCAGAGGGGAGGATAAACTCCTCTAAGGTTTTGGTAACAGCCTTGCTGTTGCTGTGTATCTTTGTTCTGTATGTGACATTACAGTAAAAACAAAACACAAATGAATTGACCGCTAAATACCCATGATTATACTGTACTAATTGCATTCACCATTTCCCATGGAGTCAAAGTTACAGGCAATGCTGAACATTGTGGAGGAAATCACTGATTCCGTTGGTATGTTCCATTATCAGTGGCATTAATCACAATGAACTCTTCTAGTAACAAACATAGTGAGAGTATTGCAAGTTGGTGAGAGGCAAGTTACACAGGGCTCGCATCTCTTCCAGAGCATCTGAGCTTCTCTGCTGAAACTGGGGGCATTTCAAGCACCCCAAGGAGATGTTCAGAGCCATATGGTTGTGCCTACTTCAAAGGCGTTGTACGGACTGTCACTAGTCTGAGCTGCTTTTTTTTAAGAAAATGTGAAATTAACAGAATTTTCCTTACAGCCCTGTTTCTAAATCTTGAAGAGAGAACATAAGGAACTAGGGAAAATCCAAACAGAAACTTTTCATTCCATCCCAAAGAGAGAAGCAGGATATTGGGCAGATCAGAGAGGCTTTTTCTCAGATTTGCTCTTTACGACTTACTTGTTCCTTGCTGCAGTCACAGGATATCTTACCGCATGCCCCTGAGAGCAGCAGCACTGACCTGTGGCTGTTTTGCTCTGGGAGAGTCTTTCTCAATGGATGAGACAGCAGACGTGTCCTTCTGCAAAGTGTGGCTGTAAAGCACCCCGTAACAGATCCCCTGCACAATGCTTTATAAATAGCACCTGCACCACCTGTGGACAGAGCGAAAATATTAACCTGGCATATCAAAAAGATCTAGTCCCAGACGGAGTGAAAAGGAAGGTCTAGGGACAAGAGGAAGCAGAAGATCCTTGGACTTAAACCTCTTGGCAATCTGTGTTTGGCAGACCTCAATTGTCATTTATCCTAGGAAAACATCTTAGAAAAAGGAGCCAAATTCCCATCTACTGCTCTGTAAGGAAATTATAAAGCAGCTATCTATTTTTTCATTAAAATTAAATAATTGAATCTGTCCGGATTCATGTACTTTTTCCCCATGAGATATCCAGGAGAATTAAGTTTCAATTGACTTTCCAGACCTTGGTTATCATAGGAAGCTTTTCAAAAATTGGGACATTTGGCAATTTGAAATTCAAATAGGTTTCAGTCAATATGTTTACTATTGCCAGACAGGAGTCTTTGTCCCCTGGGTGTTTAATGCTTCAATAAGTAATTGGTCCTTTCATCTTTTATATGCACAGAGTGAAGAGTTTATGTCTCATACAGTGAATTGTCAATACAAAGGATCTTTGTGCAAGTCTTAAATAACCCAGCTCCATTAAATCCTGTTAGAAATCTCCCCTCCCTCCACACGCCCACAACTAGCCTTTGAAGATTCTTTCCCCTCCCCTGATTTTCAATGGCATCTTTAAAAGGTAGCTCTGCTTGACTCACCAAGCCTAGATACAGACAAAAACACAGAGGTAAATGCAAGGAACAAAAATAGCCCCCCAACAAACTGAAAAATCCATGAATTTCAAGGAAAACTCATTATGCATTTATCTATTAAGTCAGAAATTCAAAGTATTCAATGCACCTGCATCCAGACCTGCAGATTGTTAGACAAGAATGCAACATCACTATTGCAAGAGTATTTCTCATACGAAACCATCACCCTAAGCTATATATAAATGGGCAGTGTTGTCTGTAAAGCTAAGCAGAAAACAGATTTTATGTTTTACATAAAACTGCCATTTTTTCTCTCTTCCTCTACTCTAAGGTTTTTAAAGAAACATATTTGCCACAAGGTTTTTTTTTTTTTTTTTAATGCTAAGCTTCTGGTGAAGTTAGATTCAAAAAGGTTTGGAAAGCCTGATTTCTTGATAACTCCAAAACAAAGGGCTACACCATGGCTGTTCTTGTTGACACCAAGTATTTTCACAATGGATCTACAGTGTTACTCTGATCCCAGCACTGCATCCCTCCAGCATTATTTAGCACTCACCCCATGACCTGCAGTGTGGGGCGTGCTGGAACCCTGGGTAGCTGCTAGTGACTGGTTGTACAGATTATCAAATTTCCTGTAAGCGTTCATTATACTTGCACTGCAACCTTTTATATTTAGTAGGTGTGTTCTCCATGTGACACACAGCATTTTGTCAGTATCTGAAGGTGAATCGGTACGCTAGACATTTATGCTGAGGTCTATAGACAGGGGAGAAAGCAGTGTATAATCAAGGACAAACACCAGTAAACAGAATTTACCCACTTGCAATAGCGCAATATGGAGCTTTCTCTTTCTATACATGTCAGAGTTGAGATTACACACTCTTTTTATTTCTCACTGTACAAATAGGGATGAAGAAAGTATTCACAGATTCAGATCAGAACTCTTCACTGCTGCTAATTGTTCATTTTTATTGCATATGTCTTTATTGAATTTAATTAAACTTGGCTCACAAGCTTTGCATATGTAATCATGAATAACAGTTAATAGTCCATTCCTCATTATGGTACTTTTCAGTCAAAGGATGCCCTAATGCTCTACAAAACAGACTACATATGTTTCAGATTTTTTACCTAGCAATAACACAGTGTTCTCTCATGATGCCTTGTAGCAATTCTTCAGCAGTGCACAGAACCCCTTCCCCCCCCTCAGATTAGACTAGAGTAGACTAGACAAATACCAAGTGCAAACAAAATGGCCCTTGACTGGGGATAAGTAAAGAGATTAAATTGATTTATATCAGAATCTGGCAAACAGCTTGCAAAAATTGGATTTGTGTTCTGTGAATGAAGAAATAACTTGGCATAACTTTTCCTTATCAGAATGGCAGCATGTCATTGCCTTTTGGCAATGTTATACCAGTTTGCAGTTATACCAGCATGGTGTCCAGGTACTCATGGCCAACAGCCCGCAGCAGAGGAAGAACTGCAAGGTTTTTGTATAAAAGAGGCTTCTAATAGTGAGTTAATTCTGACCTTCCCAAAGCACATTGTGTGTCAGTTCAAGTTGCAAGATACAGGCAGAGGAAGAATGTTAAATCTCCCTCGCTGAGGATGAATCCCCTGCTTATGGAAAGAAGACAAACGAACATGTTATCACTCTGAGAGACAGTCTTAGGTTTTGACAGCCTTGGACGATGCTGGGCAACTCACTGCTGTCAGGACTGAACTAGGTAATTCACACAGAGAAAAAAGGGCCATGGTGAATTCAAGCCCTGGCAGAGCAGACCAGAGGTGTATCTTAAGCACGTGCCATCTGCTGTGATCTCATGATTTGTGAAGGCCAAATGTTCTTCTTCTGCAAAAGTCAGTCCTGGGGAAGAGATAAAGCTACTCCTCTCACAAGATTTAACAGAATGGGGAGTAAGAATAAACTCAGCTGAAAATAAGCTGCTTACTCAAGACACGTAAAGAAATCACCTGGAAATGTGCTGGTGCTGTGGCCTGAGCTGGTCACAAAGAGCCCATTTGCCTCCATCTTATGACTGCACCCCAGTAACATCTGCTGTTCTTGCATTTCAGCATCAACTTCCTGTAGCTCAGTGTGAGAAATATCTTCTCCTAGGATAAGGAAAGGAAAAAGTAATTAATAGATAAGGGCCTTCCCAGTGGAGGCTGATTTGCTTTCTGATCCACAAAGCACTACAGATTAAAAACTGGAACTAAACAATTCATAGAAAACTGAAACTGCTGGAGAAGCGGGTGCTTTTTGCTTCACAGATTAGGGAGACTGGTACCCTCATCTGCAATCAGGTCTGCAAAACTCCCCCGTCCAGCATGCCGACTAATAGCTCCATTTGCTTCATTAAAAGAAGGGTGAAATGAAATTTCCTGCACTGATTAGAAATGTGGAGAAGGCAATCACTGTCATTTGCATTCAATCAGATGTTTGTTCCCCCTGATAGGAGAGCATCAGGATTATTTGAAAAGCACCAAACAAGTGCTATGCCATTTCACTAATTAAACCCACCCTCCTGCTCTAAAATTGATGAATAATGGGTGAACTTGACTCACAATCCCTTTGTCTTCTATTATTTACTCTTTTTAACAGTGATTTATGGCAAGGTAGTGCTTTCATTATTCTTGTTAATTACCTCTGTTCTCTACTTCAGCTTGTAAAATGTAATTGCCTGAAACATAAATCTAGTCTTGCCACCTATGTTCACACGTCATTAATATTATTCAGACCATTCTTATAAAATCTTTATAAAACATAATTACATATGTGCCATTGAGTGCTACGTTGTGCTGCAGATGCACTAAGCCTTTTCTAAGGACTAGTTAGTCTGGAGATTAATCCTTCCGGGTCGTGTCAAGATGTTTGTGCTCCCCTAGGAAAGAAACCACTAACTGGTCAATGAATGTTGTAGATCTGGCTAACACACTTCCTTGAGCCTGCAGGCCCTGCTAAGTGACTACTAACACTTCTGCCACAGGGGAGCAGAAACACTTTAGCTCTCCTTCCTTTCCCCACCCTTGGAAAGAATAATTTCACTGAGCGGAGTCAACAGCACCAGGAAAAAGTGCAGCAAACAAAAGCCGCAGCTACTCACTCGAGTGATTATTGAGTTTCTTTCTGTGTGCAGATAATCCCCAAACAAATTATATCCATCCTCACTGTCCCTGATATTTCAAATCAAAAGAACTGCATATCAGAGAACACTCTTCCACTGCCTTTTTTTTTTCCTATTGTAATTTTTAGTATTGCTTATGATTATACGTAAGAAGAAAATCTATTAGAAGGAGAGGAAATGCATTATCCCCAGCTGATTGTTGACATGATATTAGCTCAGCGTTTGTCAGGTTGCTGGTAATGAACAAGTTTATACGCAGTACTTCATCTCCCCGACAAAACACTTGGCTATATGAACAGCGGTAATATCCCATCTGAGCCTAGTGAGAGAGAAACATGTTTATTATTTCTCAAAAAAAAAATCTCATTCCTCCCCTGATTCATCTATGGCATTATTACCTAAGTGCGCATTTGGAGGTACTAGACCAGCTAATGTAAGCCCTTCAGCCAGCAAGTATCATCAAGTGTATTTCCATTAACTTCCATTCTCCACAGCCGTAGGAAGGAGAGCCCATAACATATTGTGACTGCATTTACAGTTGTTAATTACTGTAAATTCGGTGCATGAGATAAAAGCATTTGCTCTCTGCAGGTCTGGCACCTGATGTATCATGACTATTACTGCTTTTAGCTGGTGAGGTCCCATCTGGGGGGTTTCTCCTGCCTTGCACCAGGGCGTGAGACCTAAATCTGCTCCTCCTGGCTTCCATTGCTCAAAAAGGAGGAGAAATCAAGATTCTTTTGCCAACTTTTCCTATTCTTTAGAAGACTGCAAGGAAAAATTCCTCCTGCCTGACCTGACGTGGTTTATTCTGTAATCGCATTCTCCATAATGCATTTTGCCTGAGGAAAGTGTTGTAACTTGGTTATGCTGGGGGAGAGTATGGAAATGGGATGAGAAAGCTGAGTCTTCAAACCAGTTTTGTAAATCTGTGCCAGACTGGAGTAGGCAGGATGAAAGACACAGGTCAGAGGGCACGTTCACCATCAAGTGCAGTTCCCAGAATTAGACAGATTCATTCTTTTCTTTTCAGGGCAAAGTTATTTCTCAAAATCAAATCTATCCAATATAAGCCATAAAGCAACCCCAAGTTCTGGAACCTGGCTTCCTTCCTTCTCAATGCAGACCTGCTGCAGAAGTTTACACGCCTTCTGGAGATTTGTCTCAAGAAAAGTGGAAAAATCCCCCTCCTATCCTAATTTAAACAGCTGGCAGTAACTCCCCAGCCCAAAGTAGTCATTCCATAGGCTCCCCCTAGGCACGAGGCAGTTGATGGATTTAGTTTTGCCTTCCTCACAACCAGGAAAGCTGTTGTGTGAATGGCTTCCTGAGAGGCCTGCACGCTGCCATAGGGTGGCCACCAGTGACGTGGATAGAAATGCTCACAGTGGCCCGGTGTGCATCTCACTGGGAAGACAGCACGAAAAAGGGTGGTGACTTCATATGAACCACCAGCAGACAAACCTCCCAGCCATGAGCTGCTGTGGGATTAAACAGCTGCGGTGTCATTAGGAACACAAACCAGCTGACAGAACAAAGCCATTTTTAGCATCAGCATGAAGGAGGGATTGAGCTGGGGACAGAGGTTTATGTCCCTCCCACAAGCATGCCCTCATTCATTTTTCTGCCTTGGGGAACAGCAGTGCATTCTGCTGAAAATTCAGATTTCACACCTATGTGTCGCTCGCTCCTTTGTCTCCCCTCTGGGAGATGCAGGTCTGGGTGCAGGGAGCGCTGCCCTGTGCACAACCATCCTGGAGTCCCCTGCTTCCCACTGCCTTGCCAGGGCCAGCTGGGAATACAGATGGCCAAAGAAATGCTCAGCACGGATGGCTGTGCCACTGTGTGCTTCTTGTAAGCAGGCATTAAGGGAAAGTAGTTTTGTGTTAAGTGGCCTTTAAAACTTACGAATTATCCTCTCCTAGTAGCCAGGGTGATAAATGTAGCATAGAATTTCTCTTCAGCATAAGAAAGCAAACCTAAAGAGCAAGGAGGAGCGGGAACAAACAGTTGTACTCTAAGAGCTGCTTTTGCTGTTGGTACATCGTCATAATGACTTTCAGGCAGCTGTTATGTGTATCCCAAGGAAGGAAGAAAACATGAATCAAAGAGCATACGTTAGAAATACTGGAATCAACTTTGAAGACTAAAAACACAGGTGTAAGAGGAAAAAAAAACAAGACCTGGTATTGCTCAGGTATTCCTACAGACCAGAAGAGCTCACGAGGAGTCAGAGGAGACTCTATGAGATGTGTTCCCATTTCTCAGCAGAGCACTGGAACAGATTACCTAAAATCCTCTTCTGTTTTTATCTTTTTGACTCCAGGAAGAAAAATCTTAAACACAGAAATCCCCGAGCATGGCAGATACTGAGATCTGGATCACAAGGTACCAGGCTTGTCTTTATTTCTGAATGCATCACACACCACTAAGTGCTTTTTTTTTTCCTTTTTTTTTTTTTTTTTTCTTTTTTTTTCCTTTCTGTAAAGTTTTCTGTTGTTTTGTAGTTTTTCCTAAGTTTTACAATTTACCATTACAAACCTAACACAATTGTATCTCCTGCACAGCTGGGGGTTCCCAAAGCTAGTTTTCTAAAGAAAATGCATTTTCCATCCACTGACTCCATGAGCCTCCCTGCTGAGACGAGTTTATGCTTAGCTACACTCAGGACATAATAAATGCGAAGGAAAAGGAGGTAAAGTGGGGATTTAAAGAGTTGTATCAAATTTTATCACTGGAAAGTCTGGTGATGAACACGATCCTATTTGGTTCTGCTTAGCGCATTTTGGAGTTCATTTTTCACTGAAACCTCTGCATTCACCTCAGGGAATTTTTTTTTTTTTTTTTTTTAAGTACCTAAATTGCTGAACTGGTCAGACTCTAATTGTGTCTGAAAGGCTACAGTTGACACACACTGGAGACTTAATTATGTAGTGTGCGGCTCCATCTGTCAGCTGCAATATCTTTTGTTACCAAGAATTAGACTTCCATAGAAGATGACGTGACAGGCTCAATTTGCTTTCACAAGGATAACTGTTATGTGGGCATTTAAATGATGCTGGAAATTAGGACAACATTTACATTTCTTGTGTAGACAGTGAAAGAGTATTTACAGCAAGGTTTGTGCAAAATATAAGACTAAGATTGAATGCGTGGCTGCCAATACAATGTTGAGAACCAGGAAACAATTAAAGTATCATGAAATGGAGGATGGTCTGACACAGCACTGTCTGAGCAATGAGGCACCCTTATACATATAGAAAACATCTGAAGTGTTTATTTTTGTGTGAACGTAAGGGAAACAGTATTTGCATTCAAGAGCTTTAATGGCAAATCTGACAGCAAAATTTAAAGACCGTAAGATCCCAGTCTGGGAGACTGAGAGGTTATAATTTTTTCCTAAGCCAGAGATTTTTCATCACTGTGATGGAAGGAGCCAAATGACTTCCAGACCAGGACTTTTTACATCTTCATGAATCCATGGCTGCAAAAAGGCATCTCGACTGCAGGTGTTAAATACCTTTAGGGGCCTGATTTGTTCTTTCTAGAATTTACTCTGTACGTGGTGTTGGGTAAATCCACCTGAGGGTTACTTTGGCCTTGCTGCCCCCTAGACACTCATTTAGCTGAGCTAATCTGATCACTTATGGCTAATGGCCTGGAGCCTTCAGGGGACACCAGTACCAATGTATCACACGGCAGCATAAAAGGAGAAAAAAAACGTTATTTTCAGAAACTACACGTGAACTGTAAATTTTCCTCCAAGATTTCACAGTCGTGTTTTCTTACTTTTTCTTAACACACACCATCTCTGTCCCATTTCAGTTTGTGAAGCACACACAGACTATGTGAGAAGCCAAGCAACTGATGCAAAGGTACTGCATGTTTACAGAGTGAACAAAGAGAAGAGGGAAAAATGCACTACGAGGGATTTTGCTATTTGTTCTAAAATTAACAGTGTTTTTCATTATAAAATGCTTTTATGACTGATTTAATTTGAATAGGGGGGAGAGGGGATGACGACGACTCCTTTCATTTGCTTGCAGGCTGTGCCATATTTCAAGAAATGAACAACAACATTATTTTTAGCAAGCTATACATTCATCGTATAGCGATGCATCTGGAAGTCTAACCTGCCATTATGCCAGCATGCAATATAGAGTTCTGAAAAACTCCCTATATTTATCAGCTTTCGAATTTAACGGTTGTCCAATTAGCTCTAAAATTGTTATAATCTGAGTTTTAGATGAAAAGCTTTTATTGAAAATCTACTAGCAATCTTCTGTAAATGTTAGTCATAAACAATACTGCTAAATCATAAAAATATAACTGCTTGTGATTAATCTGGAGAGAGACTTACATTAACATATTCAGTTCTAAATGGTTTCTCATCCCAGCATTTGATAAGTACTGATAAATTGAATTAGCTTACTTAGCGTGAGGTTTGCTGGGAGCTGGCTTGCAAACCTCCCCTGAAATTCTATTTTTTGCATCCTGGCAAAAACGTGAAAAATCCAACCACAGATTGGGTTTTGAAAATGGCACCAGCCTGTGAGGATCTAACTAAATCCCATATCCGTGCTCTTCTGAAAGCATCTCTAACATTCATTTTACACTCAGTGCCTACGCAGATTTTACTCTCCAAAGTATTGAGCGATCTGAGTCCAAGCAACCCATAATTTCTCCATAGTTGCATCCCATTGCAAGCCTACAGGCTCTGCTCAAATGGAACTGCTTCATGCCTGCTTGCCATGTTTCCCCTACTTTGCACACTTGGTGTATTTATTTAGATTTGCAACGTGATCTGCAGCCCTGAAACAAATCAGGGACACAAGTAGGGAAGGCTAATGAACGAACATCCCCGAAGCCTCGAGGCCATCCACAGGGGCATGCACAACTGTGGCCTGGCGGCGGGGCTGCTCAGGACCACCACTGCTTATAGTGTCTGTGCTCCCACTGCTGTTTTGGCAGATGAGGGTTGTGACAGAAAGTCTCACAGCAGTGCTGGTCCCTTCAGAGGGGCTGGCTAAATGGCAGGGTGCCCATGGCTAGGCCTGGGTAGGCCTATGCTGTGCTGGGCCAGAGGCCTGCTCCCTGCAGAGACCCACCAGCAAATGGAGTTGTCCTCTGAAATGAATACCTGTGAAGTTCCTGTGACGCTGGGGTGGAGATGTCCTTAACTCCAGTAGTTATATCTTATCCTCCCCTTCCCTTGCTAGAGGAACCACGAGGAGAGAATAGCGTGCAGGGACCTCTGTGGGAGCCAGGCGCTGCCCGATTGGCAGCCATGTGGGCCCCGGAATACCTTTCTCATAGAGATTACGCTCCTCTCTTCCCAAATGCACAGATCAAGCAGAAAAACCTCCAAATGGCTCCATTAAATGCTGTCTAACTGACCCCATGGGAGAGTTTTGACCAAAACAGAAAGCTAAGATATGTTTTACTTCAGTAAAATGAGTGAAAAGCTTCTCCAGCACACCAGAAAAAGGTAGAAAAAACGCAAATTTTAAACCACCATTTGGTGTTAAATACTTGTAAAAGCTTTTTTTCCTTAGATTAATATCTCACATTTATCTGCTCTATACATTTTGGAGACATAGTGAAAATTGCTTATTTCTAATAAAATGTAGCAACTGTACCCTGAGGAAAAATTACTATGTTATGAAATATTTTTCCCCTTTACCACAGCCAATTTAGTTTTCATTTAAAATTCAATAACTGCATCATACTCAGAATCTTCTACCGCCTGTCATAATGACTTTGAACAAAAACTGTGCTGTAAACAAGGAAGATTAGAAAGACATTATTGAGGTAATTTCTCCCCAAATTTCTCTCACATGGACAGAAGTGCAGGAAAGAGATGCAACTGCTAGTGTGAATATGATTCAGAAATAAACAGGAGGAAGGAAGCACTTTGTTCCACGTGCTTTGGTGATAAAAGCATTACTTTCCCTACTTCATTTGAGGTATCTTTCACCACTTGGTGCAAGGAAACACATCGTTGTTTCTCCTTTGGGCAGAGCAGGGCTCAATTCCTTAGCTAATCTCTCCACTAAGCACTGCTGCGCATGTCTGGCTACATCACCTGGTGCCATTCCCTATGCAAAGTGTCTTTACACTCACGAGGATCATTTTATCATTATTATTTTAACTAAAAACAATCCCAACAGCTGGAAGGGAGCCAGCGCTGTGTGGTGCGCCGAAGGACGGGCGCTGTGATGCTGAGTGCCTTGCATGGAAGCTGTGACTAGCAGAAAGCAGTAGGGAACTAAACAGTTCTGAGGTTTCTTTTAGAAAAAAAGCAACAGATATAGCTGCCTTTTTTTTTTTTTTTTTTCCTCCTCCCCTCCCCCCCCCAAGGTCAACTGAAAACCGTTCCCTTTACAAAGATTTCTGGCTTTTTTTTTTTTTTTTTTTTTTCTTTTTTTTTTTTTTTTTTTCCCCCCATCTGAAAATGCCACAAGGTTCATCTTTGCCTGGGTGAAATTTCCCACCCTCCCTGAGCCCATAGGCTCCAGCTGCATGGAAATTCTCTCAGTTTTCACAGAAGCCAGACACAAAACCCATTAGAAACTTTTCTGTCTCAGTAAATTGCATTAATCCATAATTGAAGCAAGGCCGAGGCCCTGACCCTGCAGTTGCTCTGGGTGCTCTGCCTGCAGGCTCCCATTTCCCCAGGATCCTCTGTCATTTCTAGCTGCTAACAGCTGACCTTGGGGGGCTTGTAACTCTGTGTGAGTTTAGCAGAAAGATGATAGCATCTACAGTTGTGCTAAAAAAATGGGAAATGCTCGTTTCCAGTAAAGCTGAAAATCATATTGTTACCATAAAACAGCAAAGTTTATTTTATGATCCTCTATTTTTTCCACCCCAATGACCAGGGGAAACCCAGATGCATTTCATAAGGAAACGCAGTGTAACACAGAGCAGCTTTCTGTGCTCTTTCTTCTTTAACTGCTGGAGTTAAAATAATTAATTACCGGTCTTCTATCAAGTCCCACTCCCCATGCCAGCATTCCTCCCATTACCAGTGAGGGATGCAGCCCAGGGTGTCGCACTCCAATTATTTCCCGAGGGCTGGTCTCAGCACACCTTAGACGCCTTTGGCTACTGCCAGGTGCGTGCTCTTGTGCAGCAGTGACATAACTGGTGTTTCACACTATTATGGTGTGATGGGAAAAGCAGAGAACAATTTCTGGGAAGAAGGTGAGAATTCATAATGTTGCTATACTTTGCTACACCCAGCTTGCCGTAAATGTCAGGTGGTAAGCACACAAAAAGCGAGGGCTGAATTAATCACAGCAGAAGACGTGCTCGCAACCTGTTCAGCGCCTGCAGGGGAGCCGTTTCTGGGAAAGGAGAGAATGAACTGGAAGTGACTGGGTCAAAATGGGGACAGAAAATAGGCCTCGCTAATAGATGTTACCTCATTTGGGACATATAAAAGAAGGGATTAAGATGGGGTCTAACACGCGGTGTATTTCACCTCTGCCCCTCCGTCCATGCCCATGGCCCCTCCATTGCAGCACCTGAATTTCAGCATGCACACAGCAAGCCCCAGGGTTCCAGTCAGTCAGAAAAACTATATTTCCTGCTCCCTCAGATGTTAGACTGGCCATTAAAGTCAACTTAAATGTTAACAACAAAAGCCTTTCTTCCCTTCTATCTCCAGGGCTGCACAACAGAACCAACCCGAGCAGCTGCCTTCTCCCCGAAGTAGGTCTGTATTCTCCTATTTAACAAAAAAGTGCAAAATCAATTTAATAAAATCCTGTTTTGTTTCTTCTCCGCTTTAATCAATGTACTATAAAATGTTGATAGTCATTTTCTAGGGTTTTGCTAGGTGATTAAGGCAGCCAAGGTCTCTGTATGCCAGACCCTGATAATTTTTATGCTAGACAGTCTCACCAGTGCTCTACGGACACAAGATCATGTTAACACCATTGACTTTCTGCCTTGTGTCATCTGAAATAAACATTTATATCCCAGGAATTGATAGGCCATCTGCAAGCTGAGGTAGCAGGGCATGCCCTTTTTACAAAGCTATGGCATAGGTGTTGGCACAGACTATGGGAATCTTTTGGACAAATGGGCTATGAATTGCAAACAGAGATTTCAATGAATAAATCAAACTCCTGCAAGTGAACAAGAAAGTACCGGTCAGTTCTCTGACACATACAGAGTAAGAACAAGTCTCACACTGCCAAGGACTCTGTCCTCAGTAAATGAACCCTCAACACAGATTTTCTACATCTGGTGTGCCACCAGACAAAGCACATTTGCAAAGGTACAGAAAAACTGCAAAGCTTGGAAAGGTGTAGTTATGTTCCTACTTTCTGTAGGTATTAGCATATACGTGAACTGCAAGATGAGATGGATGGTCTCTGCCACTTACAAAGAATTAAATGTTGAGGTCCAGTATCTAAAAACTAAACTTATTAAGTGAATGCTCCCAAAGCAATTTTAAATTTGGCCAAAAAATGTATATGCTTAATTTAACAATTCTAATAGAGGTTGCTTACCTCTTAAAAAGATTAAGGCTCTTAAAGATGGGCCACATAATGGGAAAACACAAGTGAGTAAACTGGATGCTGATTTAGTTTTACCAGTAACGTTTCTCTGTGATCTACCCTCACATACAGAGGGAAAACACATTGCTTAAAAGATCTAACAGCCTGAGTCTTTCTTGATCTCACACAAGGACAATTGTGCTACAGAGCAGCCCTGCCTAGTATAAGAAACATTAATTTATTTGGATACCTGAATCCCATGCAAAGATGTAGGATACATGGGCTGACCCAGCCAAATGCAAGTTTTCCATGACTTTTTTTATGGTATGCAAGTTTCATTAGGTTAATTATTGGGTAATAGAGTATAGTGATAGGCACAGAGATGTAGCCAGGAGAGCCATCAGAATAAAATCTGTAAATAATAATTTTCCAGTCTTTTTTTCAATTCAGATATCTGAATAGGGTTGTCATCTAATGGAATCAACTGCAGCTGCTTGCAGTTCATTCTGTTGTTCTTTCAGAACCTGGACCAGGTATTATTCATGTGACATATTGAAAACTGTGAATTATGACTATTTCCCTCTTCAGGAAGTCAGAGAGACAAAGTCAAGGATGCCAACTCCTGGGAAAGCAATTTTATGATGCACAGGTGTACCTCATAACAGTTTTGGAACTACATTCTACTATAAAATAACCTCTGCATCTCTGATGTCATGGCTGTTCAAGAAGATACACAAATACCAGTGGCTGATACACCCTTTCTTTTAGAAATTGCTGCATACTACCAACAATTAATCTATGTTTTGTTATTTTTCTTGTAGCAGTGAACCCCTTCTGTTCAACCATTATGAAGACAGCATTACATTGGAGCCTGGGTTCAAAGAAATCTATTTGTTTCCAGTGATCGTTAGGTAGAGTCCTGAAGCCTGATGTTTTATCACACACAGTCTCAGATATCCATAAAGAGAAAACACAATTCTTAGGCATGGTGCCTTGCAACAAGTTCAACACTTTTTTGCTAAAATATCCTGATATCACCAGTAAATTCCACAGCAGTTAAATTTTGCCCCCTACTTCTCCCTATCTTCCTTACTTCTAAACTCTGAAAAAGATGGTGGTTAACATTTCTTCTGTGTCAACATTCGGGAAATATAGAAGGATATACTGAAAAAAGGTAAGGATGAAAACCCAATTCAGCTGCAAAATATTTAATATACACAAAAGATTGCACAAATTATGGCCAGAGAAAATTTCACAGCAAGAGTCAAAGAAAGGGAACATTGAAGTATCTCCAGACAAAGCTCCCCTCATGCCCTCCCATGGGGAATGGGGAATAAGGTCTGTGAAAGTCTTTGCAATTCTGCGAAGATTTGGCACCTGCTAGATTCATGCAGTTGACTCCTCTACAATTCAGCACTTGTCACTAGCCAGTTGTCGATCTCTAAAATGTCACCTTATTATCTTGTTCTAGGGCAAGAAAAAAACAACTATCTCCTCGTGACCAGCAATGTGACCACCAGAAAATACCAGCTTTAAATTTCATGACAGCCTTTTGCTGTTTCCACCCAGGATCTGCTATTTGGCTTATAAGCTTGTTCCTAATCTTCAGTTTTGGGAAAGATAAGAAACAAAAGGTTGGATTCTGCTTGGTCTTAATGTCATACCTTTGTGCAAGAGAAAAATAAAATAATTGCAAAAGTACTTTCTTAAAACCTGATCACACCATGCTGAATCAACAGGCAGTTGGTATTATGAGATAAAAGGATGCTGTTCAGTCTGATTAATCAAACCTGCTTATGCTTGCCAAAGCCTAATTATTCTTTGATCTACATTAATGACTTCAGAAAGTATAGTACACCTGGTGGGAGTACTCAATGGGGAGCATTTTAGACTAAAAGGAAAACTCCTCCCTGTGTCACAAAAACCTAATTTGCTTATGTCAGTAGAATCAATTGTTTTCTGCAGAACTGTGGTCTCCCACAGGTATTGCTGGCTGTATGGAAAGATAATTCATGAAGTTTTTACCAGTATCAAAAAGCTATCATTTGACAAACAGCAAACTCAGTCTCAGGGTGACTTTAAAAAACACATCACTATTGCTATGGGTAGCTTTTTATTGAACAGCCTGGCTGTAACTCACATGAGCACAGACACACGTATCCCAGTTCTCTGCATTCTGAGTGAGATGAATAAGCTGCTCATATCCCAATTTAAAATTCATCAGGAGCTTAATTTACAATCCAGATCCACATTCGCATGGATAAGAATGACACGGCATTACAAAAGAAAGCCTATGAATAAAGCAATCCATCCGGGCTTTACTTGACTGAAAAATGCTATCATAAAAATACAGTAAACCACTGAAAGCATAAGGTCCCTGCTTGTGTGACGGGAACTCATATCAGGATTTTACTACATCAGGTGGTACTTTATGGTCATCAAATGGTGGAGACATCCAGGGCCAACTGACATGCAGAGAAATATGATAGAATTATTTCCAGAAAATCTTCCTGGGACTGCAGCAATTTATCACATAAATTTTAAGATTTCCATGAGGAACATACAAATGCAGATGTGTGTGTGAGCACCAGACAAAACAGTAGGACGAAGATTTAAAGAACGTCCTGCATTTATAACAAGATCAAGCTACAGTAAACTAATAAGTCTCACAGCAGTCTTTTTTTGGTCTTCATGCTGTTGGGAATAATCTAGGGAAGAAGGTACCCTTTGCTTTAAATGGAATATTTGCTCAAATCCCAAAGCCAGATATGCAACTTCCCATGCATTCATAGATGAGGCCACATCGACAACCCTTTAAATTTTGAGGAACCAATACAATTTACTCAAGAATCTCTGCATACAGCACCAAGCAGCGTGCAAAGTGCTAAACTGTGGGAGCGTGTAGGTGTGGTCATGAGAAGCAATAGCAAAAGACTTTGTGGAATGCAACTGGAGAGAGTCTCCTGCTATCGACTACTTCAAGAATTCAGCTCATCAACCAACGCAAGAGAGGACAAGTCTTAAATAAAGCACGAGAGAAATGATTTAAGAATTTGATGGCAAGATCAGTGATGACAACACTTTGCTTCTTTCTTAACGTTTTATGAGTATGTAGTATTTTCTCTTGCAGCAGAATTAATTAGTTTGAGGTGAAATGCTGTGGGAGGGGAAAACAATCATGAATTTATAAGAAAGACATGTTTGTCTCAGATAGTACTGCCCAGATTTTTTTTTTCTTTTTTCTTCGTCTTATTTTTATTATTTTCTCCATTTGAATACAGATTTCTGCCTACATTTAATTCTTATTCCCTGAGTAGACTTCACTTTAGGCCTTTTGAATTTTAATACCTTGGGCATAACTTGTTTAATATATTGATGGGTCAAATACCATGGCTGTGCTAGAATATGTTGCCATGAGACAGCACAGCATCTGGAAGAAAGGTGCAATCCTGCTTACAGAGAGACAATGAGGAGTGTGTTGAGCACACCATCAGGCACTGCCAGTGCACAGGACGCATTTCATTTGGCACTATTTCAGGACAAACACACGGGGTGTCCAGAGGCTTTAGTTGATATCAATCTATCAATGGGACTTCACTCATTTATAGCAGCAGACATTCTTGCTCTGTTTTGTTTGCTTTGCACCATCATTTCCTTCTCATCAAGAAACAAACTCAATTATACTTTTTGCTGCTCCAGGCATAACTAATCAGCGGGCAACTCCCTCAGTAAGCCCAGCCATTTCAAATACCTCCTCTCACCGGCAGATACCTCCAAAAAAAAAAGTGTTACTTCTATACCCCTCAAGGGGTGCACACACCGTCATTAATCTTTCTTTCATCTCACAGAATGCTAATAAAACAATCACCTCCCTATCCCCGAATTGGGTAGGTCCTAATTAACATGCTAATTGGGCAGATCTTCCCTAATGACTCCCAAACCTCAGCAGTAATATGTTATTTAGATAGAAAAGAGTTATCTAAAAGATAGGCAGAATTAAAAAACTGGCAAGTCATAGCACAGTTTGGATAGGCAAAATGTTGAAACATCCCTTTCTCCTGCAAGAATTAAAATTCTCCACCAGCCTGTGCTACAGATCATATGTTTACAGATCCATCACCTTGCAAGCTTCAGAGCAAAAGGCATTTTGAAGGTAATATACAACTGTAATAAAGAATAGCATTCAAGCAGAGAGAAACAACATATGAGTAACAATGAAGTTTTAAAATATATTATTAAATCTGTTTATTTTAATATGTCTCCAAATAAAGCTGCTTTTTATTATCTGACACAAAAACGTACAAGTTGTTTTGCAAACTCAGTAATGCCAGCAGCTCTGGCAGTTTGCATTCATGAGCAACTTCAGGATGGATAGTTCAGGTGTTAATGGAATTAGTCCATTGGGGCTAGTATTGTGTTTATGCAGTTAGAGATTCAGTATAATCAAATTCCTGTGCACTTGCTCTCTTTAGAAAATAGGATACAATAATAATTTAAATCCTCCATTAAGCTAAAATGAAAATATTGGCACATGCCATAAAAGTCATCGCTCTGAAATTTTCTTTCATGCACACCTCACAGATAAAAGCAGAGTATTTTTACTGAGAAATTTGAATCTTATACAGCAAACTGTTTAATGTGTCTCTCTTGAAACTTCTACTGCGGAAGTCCCCGCAAGCACGGCCTTATCCCACTACAGCTGCACAGGTAGTTGATAAGCACACTGGAGTGCGTTGCCTTGAAATCACCATTTCTGTAAAAAACATGCATGCAGCCAGTCAGCACTGCCTCAAACCTCACAGTCATATTAGGGAGGATGAAGTCAGTGCCAGGACTACATCGCAGCAGCTAACACTGGACCAGGCAACCAAGTCAAACCTAAGGCACTGCTTTGGTCCCAAGCTGGAAAACTGCAGAGGAAAACCAAATGATTCTTCTGCTTTGTTTTTGGAGCACAGCAGAAAGAGAAATACTAGCATGGGGATGCCACAGTATTTTGTGCAATTTTTTGGACTCCATTTAACTCTATTAAAAGAGCCACAAAGAGAAGTCAAAACATTTCACTGTAATATTTTGTTTTCTGTGGCAGAATGATTTTTCATTAAAAGTTTTTTTTTTTTTTCTTAACAAGATGCCAAAAGCAAAAATAAAATGTTTTTGTCTCAATTTCTGCTATTCTTTCCAGTTTTAGTTTTTATGACCCTTGTTCCTAAAACCATTCTTTCTTCTCCCTCCCCCTCATTTTGCAATGCCTGAAAATAATAATAAAAAAACCTTTCCACCTATTCATATGTTTTTCCTTGCATACGAAGGATGTAGAAACAACAAAACAATCATTACTTATGGCTGGGACAGACCAAGAAAAAATGAAAAAATTAGTACAGCTCAGCTTCGGACAGTCTGGATCCTTGCTTTTCATCATTGCACATACCCATGCAAACTCCCCTTACTTCTGAAGTACTTGATAAACAATCTGCTGGCTTTGTTTGCTGGTAACTACAACACAAACACTGGCTTTAGATGCACCATCAGAAGTCATGTTAGGGATCACATCTTACTTCGGCTAAGTCAGTGAGGCATTGATTTAGCAAAGCCCTTTAGCTCTTTCAGTACCATGCTGATACTCGTGCCTACATACGAGGAACAGTTTATAACATACGCCTACTTAAATCTACAATACAACAGACATCAGTCTGTTCAGACAGGATAAAATAATATATAGTTTAAACAAACAAAAAAGTGAGCTGTCCTTTTTTTTTTTTTTTTTTTGGTATTTGATACTAAAGTGCAAAGAATCACAGAGATATGTCCCCTCCCCACTTTCCATATGCTTAGTTTTGAACAGCATAATTTATTTGTACAAGTTGTTGATAGAAAATTAAATTACAACGAAAATACTGTAGCACACATTAGGCTGGCCTGTGTTTCTTGTTGGTATTCTGTTCTACAGTAGACAAGGGCTAAAAAGCCCTTGGATCGAAACTGCTGCATTACAGACAGAACATTTATTTTATAGCAGGTTCTTATGGAGCAACCTTTGCTCATCCCTGGCTGGCAAACGGGCAGCTGCCCTTGAGCATGCAGAACTTTATAACGCTGTTAAAAAGTACCTGTTTATGGTGGCTTCATGCACCAAAGGATGAACGGTCTGCCAACAGGGGGAAGCCTGGCTAGGTAAGGCTAACCCATGTTCCACCCACACATCGGACGTGGCAAGTTCTGGCTTCTGCAGAATAACTGCAAGATAACAGCACATGGCAGGGCTCCACCTTGCCCTGGAGACACAGATGAAAAGCATTTCTGAAGCCCCCAGCAGAGATGCAGCTTCTGGTCCAGCATCCATGTTGTTACCCCCTACTTGAGGTGGATCAAGCCCTTGCACCAATCTGGTGGTTCAAGGATGGTTTTGTGCGTGTGAGGATCTGCACGGAAGAAACTCTACTATCCCAGATGCCTAATGGGGCCTCCTGGGATCTGCAGCTCTCCCAAACAGTGTCAGGAAATTTGATTTCTGCTCTGTGATCCTCTGGCTAGAAACCAATTGCTCACTTGCTCTTATCTGCCGGTCCCTGTCTCTCAACCTGTGCTTCGTTAGCAGAGTTACCCTGGTGTGCTGTGCTTAGTGAGAGGGCAGGATGCCACTCTGACAGATGGAGCCAGAGCTAGGCCTGCCAAAGAGCCAGCATGTGGATCACATTAAAGACCGAGGGGAGCCAGTTCCCATCCAGAGCCATCGCCACGGCTGCCTGGAGAGGGCCTGGGAGGCCTCACTTTGATTTGGAAGCTGCAAAGGAGCTAATGGCCTTGTCTAATTGCTAACCACTTGATCTGAGCTATTCGTTACCTCATGTGCAGGCCTCTCTCCCCTCCCGCAGGGCTTTTAAAGGCCTTTAAAAATGATGACTTGCAGAGTCCTCACCAAAAACAGTCTATTCGTACATTAAAGCTTGGAAACCTCTGAAACTGATTCTGAGCTGGTGATATTTTATACCTTTTGCTTTTGGTACCTTCCTTGAGCTCTGTATCAGGAGGAAGTGGCATCAGTTTACCAGTATTTACCGAGGAGCTTTGGTTGCCTTAGGATGCTGGTAACCTGGGGCTCCCATTTGCCCATTGACTTTGCAAATATGATTTCATCATGAAGAATGGTTTTAGAATTAAATTTTGCCAGTAAAATTGGATTTGAAATGGAAGTCAGATCACACGTTATCATTTCTGTGAAGGAGCCAACTCTAGTTAATGTGTAAGGCCAGAAGCCAAGTTGCCTGTAAATGCTAAAGAAAACAAATAACCTTGCAATTTCTTTCCTTCCTCCAGTCTCCAGAGAACTTCAAGTAGAAAAACACTTACCTGAACACAAATGAGCAGTATGTGAAGCCCTCATTTCTGAGGGCCCTATCTCTGTCATGGAGCTAGGGAAAACCCACAATTACCTCCTTCTTCCATACATTGCTTGTATGGGAGTAAGGAGAAGCATTGATCAGCAATTTGAAGAAGCCAGCTTGAGACAAAACCTCTTTAAAACACTGGAAAGAGAGAAAAGGAGAAGCCTTTCTAAGGCCCAGGTTGATATTTTGGCACCTGTTTGCCTTTGATAAGAGTTAGTGCCTAAAGAGGAACTGAAAGAACCTCAGGGTAGTCATCTGCAAGGATGCAGGCAGTTCTGCCTGTGGTGCCTTGCAGCAGGGAGCAGCACCCCAGGAGAGGGCAGCACCCCCCAAATCCACAACACAACACAACACCTTCCTGTACTCCAGCTAGTTCAATATCCCTGTGAGAAACAGGCTTTATGCAGGCAAATTACTCAGCTACTTTCCTCCTGGTAGCACCTCTAGGGTGCCGCAGTGTGTGCGTGCTGAGACAGGGTGAGAAGATTTTTTCCAGCGCAGCTGCACTCCTCAGCTTATTCTTGTATCTGCAAGAGACAGCAACCGTTAGGGGAAGCGGGGAAGAAAAAAACTTGTCTCCTTGGAAGGACAGCCAGGATAATGCAACAGCTAGATGCTGTGGACACGAAGGGGGCTCTTGGGAAAGAAACCACCAGAGCTCTGTGTATCTCCACTAATACAATATTTGTTTTTGTGATGTAACTCTCCTTATAGAAAGCACTGACGTTTCTGTGTACAACGGCATGGCAATGTGCTGTGGAAGCCGAGCTCAAAGGGCAGTCATGGAACAAAGCTCTCAGACAGGCTGAGAAGCAACACAGCCTGAGACAAACAGCGTCAGGGTGAGGTATCTGAAGGGGCGTGTTTTTCTGACAGAAATACAGCTCCAGGAGCTGTATTTACATCTTCTGCACACTTGCATCATGGCTCAGTGATAACAATAAATCCAGCTTAGATCAAAACTACTGCAACTGTGAGACACAAAGCACTGATCCAGTATAAATTTGCTGCACTGGTTCAGATTTGTTAAAAAAAAAAAAATGTTGACAGGTTGACTTTTCACTGGCAGGCTTTACTGGGTCACATACCATCTGTCTGCAGCACTACAACATTCTCCAAGATCCAAAACTCTCTTCAGCTACCAGAAAATACACACACACTCCTTATCTTATTTTTTTGGCTAATTCAGTAGAGATGAAATTGTGTGTCCATGCCTGATTTCGTTCAAGCCTGTGTTGCTGGATGGTCCTGTAAGTGCATGGATCTGATATGATGACCCAAGAGTTGCTCCTTCAGCCTTTGCTGGAACAGCCCCAGAATGCAGTGCCCCAGAGCATCATTTTGCTCTTCTTCTCAAAAACATACTGCATTTTGCTCATCATTTTACAATTGATTTTCTCTTTTGTCTTTTTTTTTTTTTTTTTCAGTGATTTTCTGAGATCAATTTTAACAGATAGAAGTTTTAGCTGCCTGCAAAGAACAAAGTAGAGAGGAAACTTTAACTTTTGATTTGTCACATTTTCTAAACAACAAAAAAGTGTGTAGAACATACATGCTCCTGGTGAAATCTGGGTCATCACCCTCTACAAGCGACCCCTGCTCAACTGAAGGTGAAATGGCTCTAGGCGAACTCAAAAAGAGCTCAAAAGACAAGAGCCTAGCCAAGCCCAGCAGAGGGTCAGACCTTGGTCTTTTTGAGATGACCTGCTCATTGAAGCTGTCATGTGGAGTGTAATAGATCAATGGGTTTTAAAAACACACTGAAGGATTTGTAGGCTGAAAGCATTAAGGCTATGTAAATGGAAATTTTCTTTCTAAGGAGTGAAATATGCAGATTTTTCTCATTGCTTCCACATAAACGAGTGACCAAATGAAGAGAAAACTGATCAAGAAAAATGTATGCATAATAAAAATGTGTACATGCTTCATCTAAAATTCATTGCCTCCAAAGGTTCATCAAATAATTACTTAATCTTGAACAGCTGCATGCACAATAAAATTTGCTTGCACTAGGTCTGAATAGAATTAATTTTTCTTGAGATTTGTAACAACCAATACCCTCCAAATGTTCAGCAAGTGGCAGCTCCAACTGAAAACAACACTAAAGTAACTCCTATTTGAAAGGACCTACACAAAGCTGATTGATTCTGAGCTGACACTTGCTGGTTTTAATCATGTAGTTCATTATATAGTAGCAAAAGCCTGCAGAAATGACAGGCCCATTGCATACAAGAAATTATTAATGAGTCAAATCCAATCCATGTATTGCTCTGCTCAACAAACATGGAAAGCTTTATGTCATAGGTGAAATATTTCACTCCTGCTATGAACTAAGGAGAAGATGTGCAGGAGATTTAACACATTGAGCTCACTGTAACGTCACAGTGTGCTTTGCTTCCTCAAACCTCTGCAGGTAGGTCAGAGGGCTAGGGTCTTGGGCAGGGCTTGGGAGTTTTGCTCCTGGTGTGGAAGGAAAGGGAGAACCTCTGACACCTTTTTGGAGCAGAACTTTAAAAGACAGATTCACTCCACCCTGTTCTTTCTGTAAAATCACTTCTGTGCTGACAGAAGGATTTGTTCCAATACGCTTTATTATTTAAATACCTCTTGCCATCAAATTTCCTTGGATAAAGTTTATTACTGAGTCACCTGGCTTGAAATGGGAGCTGCAGATGAGGTATTAAACGGACTGAACTCGTGTTCTGGTGTCTTGTAACCTCTGCAATCTTTCCTGCAAAGCTGTCACTGTGAGAACTTCCTAACTGCCTGTAATTATACTGTCTCCTCTCTGTTTCCCACTTGTACAAACCATACAGCAGGAGATTTTCTTTGTTGTGCTGAAGTTAGTAGGAAGACTCTCATTGACTTCACTTCAGTAACAATTGGATCAACCCCCAGGTAGCTGCATCACAAATTCACAAAAGTGCCAGTTTGGAAGCACTTTGCAGTGTCACCATTTACTCTGGTAAGAGGAGCCGCTTGCCAAAGATTCAACTCCCATTGTGAAGAAAGGGAAGAGGGATGTTCTGGTTTTACCACGGATAGCTATTCCTTGCAGCACCAGCCTGCCTCTTTCTGTGCTCAGCTACGAAATACAAGTTGTTCTACAATAGTCACAGGCCCGAAGACTCCTCTCCCCAAAGCTGTTGAGCTCAAAATACTTGGGATGACAGATGACCATGTCCATAGTCAGACAAGATGGGTAGCAGCCCGTGTAGTTTTGTAATTAAGCTAAGTTTGCAAGGCTTTTATTTTGGAGAAAAACAACAGGATCTCTTATAATTGGAAATTAAACTAGATGAATGCCACTGCCTTTATTTTGGCAGCTGAATTCCAGTAATGCTTAGCAATCATTGTGTTTGTAATGTAAATATACTTCTGTCGCGGCACTGAAATAGATTTCTTCTTTTCCCCTACTCATCAAAGTCAAAAAATTTTCTCCAGCTGCTGCTGATCAAGAGTTTGTCGAACATTACCCAGACTATTAGTATTCTGCACACACTGCCAGGTGCACATATAACTCAATAGCATCTCTCTCTCAATCCAGTTAATTGAATCATGGCTTGATTGAGTTCAACAGACAATGAAAAATATTTTCCCAGTTTGAAAAGTTCTGACTTACTTCACTGGATAAAGGAGCGATAAGGAGCAACTCCACAAGGAAAATTGTGTTTGTTAGTCTCGTCTGAATCAGTGCTCAATTCTGTGAGCTCTCAGCTCTTCTTTTGCTTCCTTACTCATATTTCTGTTAGCACTGCAAGACAAATGAGCTAGCAGGTACCACAAAAGGTCAAAAGACAGATAACAAAAGAAATTTTAGTATTTCTCCAATGCGACCAGCACAGCCACACTTCGCAGGGGAGGCACCGCTGAAGAGCAGCTGAGCACCGCTGCCCCTCAGGTCCATCTCGTGGAGTGTCCCACCTCTGACAGCAGCCAGCAGAGACCATTCCCCTTCTACAGGCTGCAGCATTAAAAATCAGTTATGTTTTTAACACTGGGTGAAGCACTAAGACCTCCAAAGACAGGGAGAGGATTTCTTGTCCATTAAATTCAGCTATAAAGGAACTAAGTGTTAGGGAAACAAAGGACATTTTGATTTAAGTGGACATGGGATGATGAAGGTTACAACTAACAGCTCTGCTCACAGTGAGACAAATGCTGTCCCAGCCATCAGGTGTGGATCTTCTACTTGACAATGGAGTTGGCACTTTTAACAGTACCAAGGGCCAGGGGAAGAAGAAACTGCAAATGGTTTTGGAGAGAACAGGTGGGAAGAACAGTGCCATTTGGTGATGACACAGCTCAGATCTGAAGAAAATACTATTATGGGCATTAATATTTAGAGTCTGCAAGTCCCCAGGAGCACCTGAAGGTCAGGCAGGCTACGCTGCTGAGATGTGCTGTGCAGCTGAGCAAACATCCCTGCCACACTGAACTGCCAGACCTTTTTTCCCCCCCTTTTTATGGGAGCACTGTGACAAAGCACCCCAGTGCATCCCCACTGTCCAAAGTGGTTCTGCATCTGCCAGAGGAACAACAAAAATCAATGACAAGTGTCCAAAGCAGGCATACATACCCCCCAGCTGTGTACTCAGCTTGTTTCTCTCCTTCCCCAGCTGACTCCTTCCTAAACTGTGCTGCCTGCATCTGTAACATTAACAACTCTGCAATTTCTGAGTGACCTTGTGCAAAACCAGTTGGGATGGAGGCAGCTGGAGGCCCACCGGAGGGCTGGCATGGGCCCCATGCCTGCATTTTCAGTCAGGTCTGAACCTCCAGCCTACCACCACTGTACACTTCCCACTTACCTCCTCTTGCCTTGCCTGCAGCAGCACCAGACTCAGCACACCTCCACCCAAGCTGCAGCATCCTGCACAACTGATCTCTCACCCAGAAGGATCCATGGATCTTACTATTTCTTAAAGTATTGGGCATAACACAGCAGGGATGAATTCGACTAATTCTGACAGAGTGAAAAACAGTATTTCCTAAACACTGAGGTCTTTCCATTGTTGTTTCTTAAGAGACAACAGCGTCAAATAATTGTCAATCCACTCAAATTCTCTATTTAACAAGCTCTTGAGTAGAGCCTGCTCTTCCAACTTGTTTTTCTGTTTTGGGCAAACTTCAGTGCAGGACAGGCAGGCTCTTTGCATCTAGCTTTGCTGTGCTAACTACCATGTGTTAAAAACAAACAAACAACAACAAAACACCCAAAACCTCCAGAACTAAGGGCTTTCAGCTGTGTTCAGTTGTTAAACAGGCTGTGGAGCGCTAACAGTTGCAGACAGCATGTATTATGGGGTGATTAATACAGAGAAGGCAGATTGATGATGCAGAGTTAAGCACCAGATTCTGAATTAAAGCTTGTTTTTATGTGCTTGACTGAGGTGTGTTTTATTATAGCATGACACCCACCAGCACAGATAGAGTTCAGGGTCTGTCAGCATTTTCCAATCTAAGTCAGCTGTGTTCTCCAGAGCAGGAAGGAGAGCTGGGCTGTAACTCAGCTGCGCCCATCCTCTTGAGTCAGGAGCTTGGCAGACAAGGTCTCCTCTGAGGACAGCGATGTTTGTTCTGCTAATTATTGTTCCAATTGCTTTGACCTTTTTAAAATTAAAGGAGGATTTGAAAGAGAAAAATATGTGCAAGCCAAGATTTCCACAACTTGAGATAGTTTCCTTACTTTTACAACTTCAGGTACTGCTTTTTATAACCGTGAGAGCAGAATGTAGATGAAATGCTAAGAATATAGTGAAAATTAAGAATACACCTCTTTATGTATGAAGAGAATAATAAAATAGTTATCTAATTAATAATTGAGATAAGATGAAATCTGTTTAACTCATGAGATTAAGTAAAATACAAAGATTTCAAGAAAACTCAGCTGATGGCAGGACATAGAGATCTTAAAAAAGTCTCTCTTCATTGTGGATTCTAGTATGTGATACGTGTGAATCTGGTATTCAACATATGTCACAAATTTGATATGTACAAAAAGAAAGTAAGGATGTAGCTACAGGACTGAACCATCTGAACCATACATACTGAACTGTCCTTGTTACCTGCGCTTACCAAAGTTAGACCAGAGCCTGATTATCCCTCAGAAGCAAATACTTCTGGCATGGTACTTATAACATCTAGGAAGTGGCTTGGGCACCTCAGAACCATCAGCAAATAATGTTGTACGTAATAGAATACTGTATGGCCTTCCTGTCGAAAGTGATGCACTTTGGCTAGACCTGTCTCACTGTGGCTCTCCCTAGAGGACTGTGGACCAAGGACCTCAAACTGTAGGCAGATAGATGGATGTTCCTTCCTACAAGTTGGAGGCTTACAAACACTTTGTGTCCTTTCTGTGTAGATGTTCTTTTAAATCTCCTTTGACAGTCAGGAGCTCCTACAATATTTACAGCAACCGTGCAATGTCTTGGTAATTTATCCAGGATTCAGCAAGTTTCCCCATCTGCCACACTTTATACATCTTTAAGAAGTCTCCTAAAGATAAGACACTTGAATTTTTCTGCTCAGAAAACACAGCGCTAGCCCTGACTTAAATACCAAACACACGCTGCAGATAAGGCACCGATTGATGTCGTACTTCCAATGATTAAACCATGCAGCTTAGAAGTAAAATTTTATATTTTACAATTTATATACAATATTCTAAACATTCACTTCAAGCAGGATGCTATTTGAAGAAGCACTTCTGGCTTCAGTCTAGTCTCACAGGAGACTTTATGCTTGTGAAAGGTGTTTCACATGGGGAATCAGACTGCTTCACAAATAAATATTTATGTATTATACCAAGAAAGGGGTCCAGATGGACAAGCTAAGGCACAGGCATGTGCTCAGCAATGCACTTTATGTACTTCAGGCACGTGAATGGACTTACTGACAACTTTTTGACTTAATTTTGTTAAAAAAAAAAAAAAAAAAAGCTGTTTAGAGACCAAACGTGTAAGGAGAAAGGGCTTGGCATTGCTATTTTACTGGTTCAAAGCTGTTAAAAATCTTGTACTTAAAAATGGAATAGAGGATGTATAGAAAAAATAGAACATAAATATTAAAAAATCTCAGTCTAAATTACTTCTATTATTAAGAAAATTGTTTCAGCTGATACAAACTTCTTTCTTATGCTTTTAACTTTGCTTGTTTGAAAAAATGAGTCTGATTTTTTCTTGACAATTCTCGAGATCTAAGAGTGAGAAACACTTCCTACAGGCTGATATCTGAGTAATCAAAATCAAAACAAGTTGACTTCTAACATCAGGAACATTTATACTAAATTAGATTATGTGAAACAGAAGAGAAACAAAACTGCTTGATTGCTCTTGTAAGGTCATACTTACACCAGAAATTATTTGGACACTGATTTCACATGTGATTATTCTCATCCTTCAAGAACTTTTTTTTTTTTTTTTTTAAATTGAATTTTTCTCGATCTGTTTAGAAGACAGGTTTGTTCAGAAAAGGTTTATTCAGAAATTCACTGAGCCCATTAAATGACTTTATGTCCAAACTTTGCATCTCATTTTACACTTCCTTGAGTATAAACATAAATCTTGGTTCACCTTTTACTCCTTCCTTTACTGCTACCCCTTATTCAGGGCCAATCTGGATGGGTAATTTAATGAATGCTGAAATAACATTTGCCTGACTAAAGACACTGCTTATGCCTGCTGCAGAGGCACAGGGAGCTTTCATCCCACCCCTCTCCTACAAGCGTCCTATGCTGTCACAGCTCCTCTGTGAGATGCTGTCACATTGCTAAGGCACAAGAAGTTGGAGCCATCTGCTCGCTTCAACTAATTACAGCTTGCTCCTGAGATTTCTGCTGGGGCTCTCCTTTCAGGCATGCTGAATGAGAGCTGAAAGTATTAGAGGAATCAACCGCATTGTCTCACATTTTAAACAAGAATAAAAAGGGATGCCCTTCCTAAACAAGCAAAGTGATATTATTTCAACTCCCTCAGAAGTGAGTGGCAATGGCTTTCTTTGCAAATGGCTCTTTACTACACATACAAACAACGCTAGGAGAGGTTGAAGTGTCAGGAGAAGTTGAACTTTCAGCTCCTTTCTCTTTAATAAATAATGACAAGCCTCACTTGAGTTCAGCAAAGTGCCTCTCCTGCCTTTCTGCTGCCAGGGCATCTTTACGCATTATAGGATCAGACACAAAGTTTCCTGACACAGCAAAGTTGCTTCAGTCATGCACTTGGAAAGACGACCCAGTAAATTTCAGGCTCAACAATTAATAAGCATTAAACTGCTCGTGTGTTATATCCTTGCTTTGTGAGCTCCTCTATCTGCACGTTTAGTGGAGATGTCCCATTGCAGTGGCTCTGGGGCCTCATCACAAAAGAGAACTGTGCATAACACCGATAGTGAGGTTTTGTTTAAGTAACTGAAGTGAACGCATAGTAACATCAATTATTTGCCAATTAGAAGCAGAACTGCTGACTCACAGCCTAAGAAAACCCACCTTGCATCTGATTAACTTCTCCTCCCAGATAAGCACGACTAACATCATTCCAGATAAAGCCAGAACACGGGTCAAGCTGGGTGGGGGTGTGACAAAGTGACATATATCTACGTTATGGTCCAGATGGGGCTTCTCCTTCGTGATAAGCAGAGCCATTCAGGGAATAATCGAAATAATCCACACACATGGGGGGATTCTACTGGCTGACAGCTGCTCTGTGAGGGAAGGTTTTTTCTCCTCATATCTTCAACATTATTTCTCGTTTACCCACGTTAACCTACCCTGTTTTGCAGAGCCCCCTGTTTTGCTACTGCAGGGCTCTGCCTAAAGCTAAAGTAGTATTTTAGACTGTACGGAAGGCCATGAAGAAAAAAACCACAACCCTCACCATTATACGAATGCTCATGTAAGCATATGAGGCTATGGTTTCTGTCACCAAAATATCAAGAGCCATCTGCCTAATTATTTCCAAATCATTGAAGTAAAATTTTCTTCATTTTCTAGTTCCTCCACAGTTCATCTGAGCTAGCTCTGCAATTAGATCCTGGAGCATCATTAGCTTGCCACCAGCCTTATTTATGAGTTACTCCGAGCACAGCTTGACATTGCAGCACAAAGCACCAACCTGAATTTTGCTGGACTATTCCCAAATTCACTAAACCCCCCTTCTCATCAGCTGCAACATGATGCTGAGCATAAAAGAGCAGGCTAAATCTTACTGTTTCAGTTTTGCTTAGAGTTAGCCAGTCAACCAACTACTCTTGGGGGATCCCAACAAATGGATACATCCACTCCTCCAGGGAGAATTCAATGCACTTGTTTATTTTAAGCTAGCATCTGCTTGCTTGTCCCAGTTACTAAGAGAAATATAAAAGGAAAGTTTTTAGAGTGCTTCAAGCTTTAACTTTCACTCTGGTTTCCAGTCCCTGCCAGGGATGTGAGTGACTGTACCCTGCGCTCACAGCGAGCACAAGGGTTGCAAAGTGAAAGGAGAGCAAGCTTCATTCGTAGCTCAACTGCTGAAAAAGGGAGCACCAGTGCAGTATTTCTCTCACTTTAGCCTGCATGGGATAAGGACCAGAAGGGGAATTAGTGTAACCTGGTACTGTCATATGCCTTCAAAAGAGCCACAGCATCCTCCAGCAACAAAACCTTGGAGATATTGCTCTGAAATATAAACAGAGTTAGAAAGTTTGAAGACTTCCATGGAGGATGGATGGAGTTAACTTCCACATTTTGTTTGAAACAAAAGCTTTGAAGTCTAATGCCTGAGATTCATAAAAGTCACTGAACACATAAGCACTGCTTTAAGAGATCAGCTGCAAACAAAGAAGCATATATTCAACTGGTAAAATGTTGCAGCCTATAAAAGCCAAGAACAGTAACTGTTTATAAGATCTGTATGTCTGCTACTTCTCTTTGTGTCTTCTGAAGGATGCCCTTCAAGTTCCTTCTTGCAAGGAAAAAAAAAAAAAGAAAAAAGGAAGGGGAAAAAAATGAATGTGAATGAAAAGCTTTAAATCAGAAACATGGGTCCTGAACTCCTTTTTGATAGGGAACTCGGAGTGTGACAGTTCACTAGCCTGAAAACTGACTTCTCTCTCCCACTCTCAGCAGAAGACGAAGGAGATGGTAGATTGCAGCGTTAGCACATTAAATTCTCTTATTAATCCATTCCTGCCAAGAAGCTGATTTTGGGTGAACTTGCTGACAGCTCTGTAAGACTTTCTAGATTAATCTCAGCTAGTGAAGGACATTTGCAAGGGTTTTAGATAGCTCAGATTACAACCTTGGGCTGGAATTCATTTAAGGTTTCTCAAATTCAATAACCTCGTACAAACAATTCAATTAGAGAATTAGAAAATTATCACCAGTCACAGTTTAACTAGAAAGTTCTTCACACCAAGCTCTTAAATTCCTTTTTCTCAATAAATAAAGGCATTTATTCTCCCTGTCATTCATCATCTACTCATTATTTGCGTGGCTTAAATATTTCAGCAAGTGCTTTAAAAATGTTTGCTGTTTAAAAATATAGGTGGCGAATAAATATGTCAGATTCCTATTTCTTAAGCCCCACTGATGCCAGGTAGCAGATATTAATGGGAACACTTTTCTGCTGAGATCTCACCACAAGAATTATAGTCATATTGTTGTCAGAGGGCTTAGCATTGGATTGAATCAGTTCAGTGCTCTTAGCACATTGTTCCTTTAAACATCTGTAAATGAATAAAGTGTATTTGATGAAAATCTGTCATGCACCAGTCATTTGCGATAGCAGATTTTGAAATTTTCATGAGAATTATGTTAGACTTTAATTATAACACCTCCCCCCTTGCTTGCATGGAACATGCACAGGGGTGAAGGGGAAGGATTTTGCACACAGAGTAAGGACTTTTAAGCATATGAACTAGACAGCAGAGCTGACAGCAGTGATGGCCATGGAAGACATACATGGTCTACAAAATATTCATAGGATACAAAACATAAGGATTAAGGAAGGCAAATTAATAAAAAGCCTACATCTCATTTATAGTCCCACACGCCTAGGACTGGCTACACCTGGACATTTGATTAGCACTGGGTTTAGCCAAAATGGAAGTTTAACAATTCTTTTTCAGGAAAAAGCAACTCCTCTTTGGACATGTAATTATCCTGGCTTTGGAACTGGGCTTGTTGTACTCTTTCCACAATCTCTCTAAATTTTTATTGATAATGTGGGTCGCTGAAAAATATCTGCCACTAGACAGTGACACACAAATGATCCTGGTTCTGGGGAAAAGAGGAAAACATAACAAAATGAACAAAACAACAACAACAAAATCACAGAAATTTAAATCAAGAGCACAAGGTTGTGATTTCTCCCATCCTCTCTACCCAACCACAAAATTATTTGTGGATCAAAGCAAAGGGTCTAAACAGAACCTCAAATGTCTTTGAAGTCTGTTAAACAGTGGGACATTTTTCATTTTATCCTCTGTTGAGATCAGTCAAACAGAAGTCCACTATTACCAGACAACAATCCTTTGATGAAGTTACACAGCCTGCAAGAGCTTTGCCCAGGACATGCCTCAGCAAAGTACATGTTGGCCATCTTCCGAATTCATGCTTCCATGTACAAAAAGCCATGCTAAAAGGTTTACTTCACTACAGAGCAGATAATGAATTGTAATTTAAGAAGCTGGCTGGTTAAACAAGACCTGCTAGAAATGAAAAATGACATCCCTGATACAAGGCAATTACTGTAGTTCCAGGCACCCAGTCAGGAGCAAGGTTTGAGGGAATGCTTCCTGTGTTTAATTTCCCGCAAAATCACAGGTATTAATTAACTTGACTTTTTTAAAAGGTGCTGTCTTTGACATTTGAACACATGCAGATTTTACAGAGGTTTGTAGCCACCTGGTTTTTGGAAACTTATTCTGGGCTCTATGACCTGACTGAATAGCCAAGGGGTGCAGCATGGAGCTGCTGAAAGACAAAGTATTTTTTTCTTCCTTCATCCAAGATATTTAACAGCTCTAGTGGGGGAACAAACCAAGGTTCAGACCAAGCCTGCTAACATTTCAACAGCAGTAACAACTGCTGTGGACATTAGCCAGGGGAAGGAAATAAGGATCAGATTAGGAGCTCACGACCATGCTGATTTTCTAATTAGAAAGCAGGGGAGGTAGGTTAGATGATTTAGATGGTTCTTTGCTTGAATAATGAAGCGGTAGCAGAACTGTGATGCACTTCGAGATTAGAAAGCACTATAGATAACATTCTTTTCCCTCAAAACTTTAGACTTTTTCTGAAATGGAAAACTTTCTTAATATGACAATGAGGCCAGTAGGCCTGGCTCAGGGTTTTGCTCTTTGAATGATTTGGAAGAAAATAATTTCTACTAACCTAAAGTTTCTTCTAGTGAAATAAAGTCTTCCATTTCTGTTCATGTCATGTCTCAAATCATTTATCTAGGTATTGCTCATGAAAGCAGTCTGAACTTTCTCAGGTCAAAGCACTATGTCTACTGCATCTCCATAAGCAACATGTTCTTCCCTCAGCCATTCTCTGAATACAAACACAGCTTCATATATGCATTGACACATGCAGCCCTCACCAGCTGCTGCATGCCTGCTTACATCTTTTTCTTTTCTGTAAGCAGGAAAATGTTTTCATAAGTCCTGTCCTGAGCATCGTTTGACAGGAAGGTAAATTTGTCTGGGCTGTGGTAGCCTCCTTGATGTCACCGGCACGAAGCCTCCACAGGTGCACTGTGATCTCGCAGAGCTGCTGCCAGATATTTGTATTAGCATCCATCTACCTGAGAACTGAAAGCCCTTGCTGCTCACACCTGAATATCACCTTGTCTCAGCATTCCTCACAATTCTCGTTTATGATCTTTCCACCATAGTTACACATGCCCAGCTTCTAATAGACACTGTAACCCCAGGTACATGTTTCAGCTAAGTGCATTGCAATAATTAATAGAGGAACAATTTGATTCAAAGGATAGTGGCTTGCCCCAGTACAAAAAATAATTTGACTATCACTGCAAGCTCAACTAGCCTTCCATTAGAATGTAAGTGCCGTTCAAAGGGGGAATCATACAGGAATTCCTCATCAGTAAAATTATATTAATTAGCCCTTAGTTTGTAGATGAAGCTGGTAAACCAACTATCTGCAGGCTGTGGGGTGAAGAGACTTTTGATAACAGCTTTTTAATTAGCATCAGCATGCAGATAAATGAAACCTCATGAATTACCTGTACTTGTAGAAATAGAGCCTTTGTTTTGGAATAACAACACCAACAAAAAGATTTTACCATCAGGAGTACTGGGGACAGGACTGTTTACGAGTAGCAGCACCTGTGTAAATTATAGCAGAAAGAGCTGCAGCAGAGATGAATGTCTGTAAAAATGAGCCTGTTGGAAGAGAAACCCAGTGCCAAGCGACTATTAAACTTCCAGCCAGTTTCCACTTAGATGGACACGAACTACCTCACCCTCACCTTTGCTTATAGGACCTTGATTATAAGACATTTATCCTTGTTAAATATAATTTCTTCCAGAGGAGCTCTTCATTGGCAAGCATGTCTAGTGTATTCCATATGCCAAGCAAGAGGGAAAAACTGCAGGAGAATGGAAAGCTTACATATTTCATACAGTCCCTGGTTGCTCGATTGTGCTTCGGGGGCACTGTGCAAATGATACAAGGTTTGAATAAAGCTACTTCCAAGGAAAAGGAGGGTAAGCTTCTCCTTTTGAACCTGCTAGTCACGTAACTTCTTGGGTGGGAAGAAATTAAGAACCTGAACTCGGCTCTTCCCACAGGAGCACTGAAACTGGACTCCTGGGAAAATCCAGCTTACTCACATCGAGCTTAATTCACATCCAAGGCTTGAGGCTTTCACAGGCTCTGCAGATACAATGCATTCTTTCTTCACTGCTCTTTCTGTGGAAAGTGAAGAAAAAGCAAGCTATGGGCTAAGGAAGATGACTGCAAAAGCACCTATGGGAATAGGACAGGATCTCACACCCTTTCAGAGTATTTTCCACTTAAGAAGTGAGCAGCTGATTTGCCCATTTGAGTGATCCATCCAGTGCCTACAGAGAATGGAGGCTGGCTGGGGCAAAACTGTTTCTAAAGGGATTAGTGGGAAGACTATACCCTATTCAGCCAGAAAATAAGGTGCTCAAAGCAAAGGACCAGTGTCTTTAGCAGTCTGAGAGAGAAGTTTTTCAGATCTGAGGCTCAGGGCTGGCTTTGGGTCCTGCAGACACCATCAACGTTTCAAAACCACCTCCAGCAAACTCTGTCCTTCGCTCCAACTGTTTACTCCCCCCATCATTCTCCTCTCTTCGCCTTCTCCCACCAGGCATGCTGAGACCACTGCTGCTGTATAACACTGCTGGTGTTTGGCAGTGCTCTCCTGATGAGGTTCAGCTACTAGACTTCATTAACATGCTTCTTCCATACGATACCTCTCACAGAGCACAGTTTTAACTTTCCTCCTGAGGCAGGTGAATGCAGCTCCCACGTAGCTCTTTGCGGAGGCCATTCGCATTGCTATCAAGTTCCTTTGAAAATCCTGTAATACTCCCCTGCCTGCTCAATACTGAATTTTATGGGAAAAGATCCTGCCTGGGTCTGAAATAATTGCAGGGAGAGAAGAGGCAGCCACACACCTCTTGGAAAAAAAGATAGTTATTTTACATAGTACACAGCACTGCTGTAATTTAAATGATGTCACATGTAGCTTTTAGGATCTGTCTGCTCCAAGCAATAAACTTCCAGACAATTTTAATGCCATTCAGTTGTCAAACAAAGTAGTAATTTACATAATAGTATACTACTACATCTTTGAGAGGCCCAATTCTTTCATAAGGCTTCTTGGCATAATGTTTCTGCCTCTAGGAATATTTACATTATTTTATTCAGTGCAATGCAGCTCTGTGGGTCACAGTGGATTGAGCTGTCCCAAATGCATTACCCTTGAAACTACAGAAGTCTTTTGTGCTTTGACAGAAGACATTCCTGGTTTCAAAAAGCTTGCAACTCACTGCTGGCTTCAGCACATGACAGAACTCAGCCCATAGTTGTGTCCACCAGCTTTGTGACAGAAGCTATCTGCATGTGTTCTCCTGCTTCTCAGAAAATGAGAGGTAATGAGAAGAAAAGGGAATAATTTCATCCTGAATTTGATTCCTATTCTGTACACTAATGCTACTTTTTACTTTGCAATCAAGTACATTTTACTCGTGCCTTCAAATGCACAGATGTTCAAGGGGTTTTTCTTCCAGCACTTACTAGGAAGGTTTGACAGCACTGGACACACCTGTCCCCAGCTGGCATCAGGGCAGTGGTACAACCACTCCTGGCAGCTGGCTTTTGGTACAATATCAGTTCATCTGATTACAGATGTTTGAAATACAGACGTTAAACTCTGCTCAGGCTTTCTTCTTCCCCAGCACAATGCGATGAAAACAACAACAAAGGTGTCTGCAAGAGAGCTGGATTCTCTCCAGTGCCTTGGGAAGCAGGGCTTGCACTCGCTGTTATTGCTATTTCAAGGTTCAAGGGCGGTGTGTGTGGGCCAGGTTACACACAGTGTGAGACCCTCTTTGTCTTTGAACAAGAATGTCTGGGAAAAGTTTGTAACAGATGATGTACAACCCGAGGAACACAGAACAGGTCATACAATCTCCTCTTGCACCTGACTTTCTGAAGGTTACCCATGGTGTGAGCACAAATCTGAAGACCCTCGCCACCCTGGCCTATTCTAAAACCCCAAAGAATTCTGTTCTTTACTCAGAATGGCACTAGTGCACTTTGAGTGAAATTATGTACTGTGACATTGTATACCTGAACTTCCTTATCACACAGAGGCAACTAAGTTCCTATGAGCCTTCTTTGTGAGATGACAAACCTGATTACCTAAAGTTTTATGAAAGCATCTTATATTTTGGTAGATATATGACATACAAACTGCTCTGGACAATGCAATTTCCAGGAACCTCAGCTGAACCTGAGCTTGAAGGACAGGCTGCTGTGCTTGCCACTTTTGCAACACATTAATTCAGTAGGAGTACAGTGACCCTAAACACATTTCTGCTTCACGTCCAGCAGAACAAGGAGGCTATTGAACAGCAGGCTTTCCATGCAGAACTGCTTCTGAGTATATGTACTGAATAGCATACCTATGGCAATAACAACAGTGCTTGATCCCTAGGTCAAAAAAATAAAACATCCTTCTTACTGGAATAGGATACTGTACATACAGTACCATAGCTTTACAGAATACACTGAAGTTCTTTTCTGTGTCAGAGGATTTTTGGAAATACAATTTCATTCCAGTTCCCCTTACCTCTTATTGAGTACTGTGCATCTTATAGTTAAGCTGCATATATCCCAAAAATACCCTAAGAATGAAGAAGGGGAATCACCCATCCTGGGGAAAGGAAAAAATGAGACAAAGCCTGAAGGCTGGAACACACAGTAGCACAAGTCAGCACACATCTCTATCCCCCCAAAAGCCACATTTCAGTTTGTAAAAAGTCAGCTTGAAGAAAAGTCGCTTGTAAAACAGTGTGTGCACATGATCAGCCAAGAACAGCTCTATTGCAGAATTATGTTTATCTATCTCAGAGTTTACTTTCATGAAAATCTAATCCCTGTTCTCTCAGTAGGGCTGTCTTGGCTTAGTGCTCTGATAACCTTGCTCTGAATCCAAGTAGTCGCAGCTCACTACTTCCAGTACGTATGTTGTTTTGTTAGGTGTATGCTGAGCATTTTAAGAAGTACTGCAGTCATTAACGAACAGAATTTCAATCTGCTGTCATCTAGCCATGTAGATGTGGGTACCTTTTACTTGTCTGCTGTTAAATCCCCACCTCATGTTTCATACTGGCTTCCAGGTATTATAATTACTGGTATTACATATAAGTATACTGTAAAATAACATTCTACATCTTGCTTCAGCCAGTATCCAATTAAAGAAGCTAAAACTGAAGTCCTCAATCAACTAAAGTTAAATAAAACCATGTTTTTCATTTTCTCTGCATAGTGATATTCAGTCGCTTAGGCATATATCCAACTTTAAGGAAAGACATCTGAGAATACCCAAAGGTTTTTAAAAGCAGAACAACAAAAAGAAAAAACAAAAACAAACACAAAACAAACAAACAAAAACCATCTTTCACAAGACCTAAACAACCCCAAATACCAGGAATGCTGAAATGGCTCAGCCCCTGTCCCATGAATTCAGCCCTTGCCACTAAAATAGGGCTTTAAATAATGTGTATTTTTTCTCATGTTGATATTTCTTACACATTCCTTTGCATTTAGCACTGAGAAGACACAGATTAAGAGAGAGCATACCTGAAAGACAAACTCGTGTCTTCAGGTTTTAAATCTCTCCTATATCACAGTTTGGATTCCCCATGAAAGTAACCAGTAAGAATCCTCATCAAGGCAAAAATGTCTCACTTTGAATGAAATTCGCACTTTGCCAGGGAAACTGGAGCACTTATTTCAGTGTGATCCAACATTGTTCTTTTCTATCTCTTGCACCATATATTTCTTAGAAAGGCAGGGAATCATGATGTCCTTCTGGTACAAGTTTTCTGGATATACAAACGTATGCGAAAAAAAAGAGATTTAAAATTCAGTCTTAGTACATTAGAATGTTGGTGCCAGAATGCAACGTAGCAAAAAAAACCAAAAACCAACCATCTAATTTGACATAAGTTTTTTTTTTTTTTTTTTTTTTTCCCTTCCTTACATACCCAGTATATTCAATAGTATTTTTTTTTTCCCTTTTCCTCTTACTGTTTGTGGAGATGGCAAAGGTGAAACTGATGCAATTATTAAATACAGATTGTGTTTTAGATATTTTGCAAGGTTGCCTAAACCTTGCAATAGCTGATGATTTGGTAGACAGAAATAGATGAATCAACATGCAGTCATTTTTCAGAATGTTCAGCTACGAATTGGTGATTAACCTTTGAAGCATACTATGAAGAAAAGTGGCTGATTCTGTCTCATTGCCTTCAAATCAAACCTGCTCATCCTTCTGTGTGACATGCTATAGCCAAGACCAAGTTATTGTATTCAGCACGGAACTATCAGCCTGAAATGCTTTATCCTATTCTTCATAATAGAAGAGACCACATATGCGTATAATCTGTTTCAGCTGAGCATATATAACATTTCTAGCACCTACAAGCTGATAATTTAGTGTCCAATTCACAGCCTTCTGATGCATTTTAAGAAAAATCAAACGCTGCTTAACAATGTGTGGAAAAATTACAGTTTGTTAGTATTGCCATATTCCAGGCCTCTAGAATCTGTGCATTGATCTCTAACGTTGATTTTTTTTCTATGCTTCATGTCAAATTCAGTAGATATCAACTTCTCCTAGGCAGGAATCATTCTAATTGGCAGCCAAAGCAGTTGTACTGACAGTCCTGGACACTGATGATTAGGCATTGAACAGAACAGTGGGAACATCATCAAGTATTGGCAAAAAGCACCATCGCATCCTTTGTAAAGGGAGAAAACGCTATTTCATGAATAGTAAACTGATGATATTCTTCATTGGTACATGCTGCTTTTTTATTTCCTCAAAGCCTAAGTAAAGCAAACAAATGATCAGGATTTGTAACAAAGTTTTAGGACTTGTTCTTTATATGGTGAGTTTTATAAAAGGAAAAAGTGATCTCAGTGTCAAAACGTCTTCAAAGTTGGTGAAAGGGACACTGTCAACTCCATCTCTAAGTTTGTTCACTGTTTTCAAACCGCTGTAATGCCACAAAACAAGTGAGAAGTACTCTTAAAATCCTATAAGCCCAGGTTTCCACCCTATCAAGTGTATATCTGAGTCTCTAGGTCTGCAGAACTCAGCCAGCTGAAAAGATTCACGTAGCTGTATAATACAAAAACAAGGAGAGCATCAGTTTTCTGGAAAATATTTTCCTTTTTGAAACTAGGAATGTCTACTACATCCAGAGGTTGTTGCTAATTACTCGGAATTAAGAAGAGGATGTGATCTGATTGAATGAAAGCATAGTTGGGAATGAAGAAGCCTCTGAGAGCAGGCAGATAAAACAGATCCGTGAAGCTTGAAAACAAAATCAGTCCAAAACTTCTGCAGAATTAAAAATACCTGGATGCTTATATCCCACTCTAGGACCATGCTTGATGAATAACAACTAGCTCATACTGCCTGCCTCCAAAGATCCAATAAATAAATTCAGTTATGTGCAGCTTTTAGTGTGGCTTCTGAAGCTACTGATGAGCATGGGCAGAAGCCTTTTATTATGCGTCTGACACCAAAGAAAATTTTTAGCCCTTTTTTTGATCCACATCTTTCTGAAACAATTTATTTAGAGGCTTTAAAAATGTGGCAAATATAACAAAGGTTATAACTAAGAGTTCTTTGCTAGATGACTAACCCTGGTATGTAGTGATAAAGAGTAGAAGTGAATCTGGCAATAGGCATACTGAAATGGTGTTCTAGGCTTTTCTGTTGCTCATTTTGAAAAACAGAGATATGTGGCAGACACCCTTGATGTACTTGCTACGTCAAACTCAGTCTTCTGGGACAGAAGCAAGGGTGATGGATTTGCTTTCTACTTGACCTTGAAGAAGTCACTTGACCTTTGAGTAACCAAAATAGAAAAACAGGTTAATAGAAGAACTTTAATGAGAACCAGATGCTGTATCAGAACTGAATTTTCATGAGTTCATAAATTATAGAAGCCCTACCCTAGCAGCAGACGTGGCATCAAACTCTTATAATTCAACTTCAGTTGATGTTTCAGAATCCTGTTCCAGCATACGGAGACCCACTGGGAATCTGAACAACTTCTATATATATATATATATATATATATATATGTATATATTATTTGATATTCAAATGTAACAAAAAATATATATATATATATATATATTTTTTTTTTTGTTACATTTGAATATCAAATAATTCACTGATTTGCTTCATACTTCAGATAAGGTCACTAGGTCTGATTTTTCTTTGTCTGTCCCAGTGGGCAGTGGGTGGTGTTATACCCAAATATCCTTATTATGGCTAGGTACCACGTTTCACCCAGTGTGTATGTGGCTGAAGTACAGGACAGCTGAAAACCAGGCTGCCTTTCAAATCATATCCAGCCTTGCTTGAAGCATTTATTCCACCTGCTTGCTGCTTTAAAAAGCACAATCAACCTATCAAATATTAAAGGCAACCACTATATGGCCTTGTCATGCATTTGGTGAAAGATTTTCAAAAACACCCCACCCTTCCATTCTCTTTAACAGCTGTTAGCAACTATAGCATGTGGAAAATACTTTTAACTTCAAAAAGTATGTTTTTAAATTTGCTTCCCTAAAATATGAGTGAGCACATGCACAAAAGCACATAAATAAAGAAGTATCAAATTTTTTAGTCTATTTGCCTTTCTTCTTGGCTAGCTTATACTGAAAGTGAATTGCTTGCTTCTTTAATGTGCAGGCATTGAGGTCTTTTACCTAGGAACCACCCAGGCAGTATAGATACCCAGGGCCCTTTCTGATAGCACCATATTTATTTTTCTCTTCTCTCTCCCGCATTGCCTGTCTGGGAAGAAAGAAAAAAAAGGCAGCCATGGGTAGCAGATGGCCCGATGCACTCCAATACACTCACGTCACAAGCAATGCTGTGCATAGGAACAAAGCCTGTCCTTCCAACCCATGACCTCGCAAGCCCAGCACGGCCTTCTAAATTATTTAATTCTCAGATCAAGCTTAATAATGATGTGGAGGAGAATTTAGTTTTCTGATGAAGGCTTAAGTAACAGACCTTGCAGTACACCTACAAGTTTTGTTGAGGCTATTCAGCAGAGAGGTGAACACTGCTGCTCTGTTAATGGTTATGGGTAGTTAGTCATCAGGCATTAAGCAGCTGTCATGAATAAAATCTCTGCAATCTACCAAGTTCTAAATGCACAGCAAAGTAGTCTGTACTATGGACAAAAATACTGCCTTCTGGACCTTCTGGATAGGAGCACAAGATGTTTCAGTTTACTTTCATTTTATTTTCCCGAGAAACTGGCATTCTTGCTGTTTGGATCAACCCTTATGAAACACCTGCTAGGTTTTAATTAAAATAAAATGGAATGCAGTTGCAAGAACAGGTGGAAGGAGAAGATGATATACCATACAGCTCAAATCCCTCCATGTGTTTGGAGACTTCGCAAATTCCCAGCTATCACATCCATAAAGTAGCTATGGAATGTGTCAAGGCCATTTTGATTGTGCACGCGAGTCTGGTTAAAAAGGCATCTACTTAGCTGGGGAACAGCAGAATGAAAATATCCATGCAGGCCTTACATTGCATGCAGGTAATGACTGGTGTAATGGATTCTCGCTCCCGATGTACTACATGGTGATATTTTCCAGTTGTGAGAAGCTGATTCAAATCACTCACAGTAAAATGTTAGACGTCAAAACAAGAGGCACACATTAAATTATATGAAGCATATGAGTGTGATCTTCAAACTAGTAATTCCTGACTACAATTCCTATCCTGTCCTGAGCTGTCTCCCCATCATTTTTTGCAAAGAGCAGTCCACAAGACGCATGATGCTGTACACCTCTAGCCAACAGAGAAACACAACAGGCCAGGATTAGCAGCTTCATTGCAAATTTTGTTTAGGCACAGAAGATCTCTACCTCTTGAACTAGGCATACAACTAATTGCCATCTGTATGTTGCAAAAAAATGGAAGGCAATGAAGTGTCTGGGGTCAGGTTCCACACAGTCCAGGCCTTGGCATAAGAGAAAAAAGTAATTGTGAAACATGCATAGCAAGCAGCTAGTGTATTTTCTGAAATACAATGCTCAAAGCCTGATTTTTTGCTTTCAACACAGTAAGAGTTCTTTAAGGACTAAAGATTTTTTTTTTTTTTTTTTTTTTTTTTTTTAAATTAAGTTCAGTGCCAAAGACTATGGGAAGAAGGTGTACCATGCTACATTCAGAAGAGCTCATTTCAAGTAACTCCAAGAATTGTTTTGTGTACAGTATAACATAAGAGATGGAGGTAGAAGTTTGAGCCACTGAACTAGCTAGAAGTTTGAGCCACAGAACTAGCCACCTGCTAGTTCTGTTTCCTGAATGCTTTGTACAGGAGGTTGATTACTGGTTGTCACCTGTAAAACCAATTGTATTTTGAAATGCTAGACTCTAATTTGGATGGAAAAATGACTGCAGTTTGTGTTTTGGTTTAGAAAATCAAACAGTGCTCTTTTAAACAAGAACTCTAGAGAAAAGCACACAGAACTTCAAGCAAGTTTCCCTTTCCAAGGGTTGCAAGCCAGAGCACTGGCAATGTGTTGAGAGGCCTGATGAGGCAACAAACCCATCAAATCTGGGCCCATAATTGAGATGACTTCAGAATTTTAGAAACATTTTGAAGACAGCAGAGGGCGAGGATGGAAGGACAATCTTGGTATAAGCCAGATGCCAACCTAACCCAAACATGTGCTGTTCCACCTAAGGGCAGGGAAGTCACTGGCTCCAATTACTTACAACAGGTAATTCAGCATGTTTACAAGCACGGCTGTGCAGTTTCAGTCCCATGATATAATCCAGAAGCAAAGCAACTCAGAATGGTTGATTCTGACCTCCCATATTGAGGTCTATTTCCATAACTTTTTCTCATATCTATTTCAATGTGGAGTTTTCGCTTAACTCATGCTTTTGGGGTAGTTTTTTTTTTCTTTCCTTTTTTTGATAGGTTTCGCATGACAAGGCAGGTTGTACCAGCAAAAGGGGCCTTTGTACAGTTGCAGTCATGTTTCCTTTCACTCTCACTGCAGTCTACATCTGTAAATCACTTTTTCCCTGGCAGCTAGTGATTGATTTTCTACTGGTTCAAATGCAAAGAAGTAACGTTTGATCTGGAAAATCCATTTAACAAGTTTTTTAATCAGCTTATGCTGTCAGAAAATGTGAGTAATGCACATTTTTACATGACATGGCAGCAGGTTTATTTTAAAATGTGAATCACCTCCAACATTAAATGAGAGAAGTTTCTCTCTTAAGAAACCTTAAAAACAGTGAAGAAATATCAAGCGCTACAGCCTGGTAGGAGTTCAGCTCCAAGATAAACATCTTTAAAGATCTGGGACTGTTTTAACCAGGTTCTTTAATGTGCTGACCTGTCTGCATCTGCTATACTCGCATAAGCCTTTTGTTCCTTTGCAGTCATTGGCCATGATCTGCAAAGCCAGGTGTTCAAGAACAGAGAAAAACAGTTAAAATAATGGTTGTGGAGCAAGAAAGTCCAGCCCCAAGTTTCTACATAATGTAATTACACTTCTCATCATGTGTTGCATCTGATACTAACGCAGAATTTCAGTTACTGTTGTCCATGTTTCTCTTGGCTAGTGCTGGTAGCCTAGGCACTCCACTGTCATTTTCATCAAGCTTCCTGTGGTTCTGAGGAGCAGAAAACTAACACTTTTGCTTAGTAATGAAAAGCTGTCCTGTGAAACAAAACAGCAGCATGAATAGGTGCAACAGAGTTCCTAAATGTGGTTGCAAGATGTTGTTTTCATGATACTACAGTTTCTACACACGTACATAAGACCTTAAGGTACTTATATTAAAAAATAAATAAAAATAGAACCTAATTTTTTAAAAAATTCTGGATGTACGTGATTTCCATTCTGTAATTCAGCCCCCTGATTACTTTAAGCTTATGGTCTGACCAGATTAAAACAAAAAATAGTGCTAAGATCTATTGACTCTTTAATGTTGGAAAAATATATTTTTGGACTATTCGAATGCACAGTGTTTCTTAGTGGGCAAGTTCTGGGACTGGAAGAACACAAAGGGTTGCAAACCTTACACAGGTCAGAAACTAACTAGTACAACTGAAGTTACTTAGGATACTTTGCCAGAGAAGATTTTATTTCCTTCTCTCACCCTATCAGAGAAGTTTAGCAAGCTTTCCTCTCAAATACTTTATTGCATAGGCCTGGAGACATTGTTTCCTGTTTATAACCTGTCTCAGCCTGGGCTAAACCCTCCCATGCACTGCCTGTGCTCCTCTTCCAGTCCCGTTCTCTTCCTGGAGACAAGCCTGGAACCTGGAACATAGCATGCTGGTAGCTCTTGCCTTCCCCAGCGAGCTCAGCATGAGCTTTACTTACACCACCGCTTCCCAACTGCAAAGAAATGTCTTCAACAGCTTCAGTTCCCAAACCTAACACTTCTTTTTACTAAATCAGAACAGATTGCCCTACTTTTTACATCCTAGTAATTGTCCATTAATAAATCCTGCTCCCACTCAGCCTTATCCTTCAGTTATCCAGCAGCATCGCAGGTACCAGCAAGATTCAATTCAAAATTGCTCCCAGGAGGGCAATAAGAAGCAGGCAAGCAGATGAAGCTTTTGCCCTTGGCCAGCATCAGTGATAATAGTAAGTGGTAACATACTGACCTACATCCATCTCCTCAAGTGTGATCTAAACAAAGCCTTGAATGTCAGCGCTCCAGTCTGTCTTTCAGCCCCAGTCTGTTCAACACTTATCAAAATATTTGGAATTAGTGGTGTCATCCCATCCCCCCGCCCCCCCCGAGCCACTGGGGTTGGGATCCAGGAAAACCATATGAGGTAAGTAAAAAAGCCAACAGTTTCTGGGCTAACGAAAAGATTACTTTTTTTTTTTTCTTCTGCTGAGTAGCTGCCTTACTTATCTGCTTCGCTAATTATCTTCTTGCTTACCAATTAAAATTGCTGATGTTGAAGCGGCCTCAAGTAAGAACCAGTTTAACATTTCACCCCCAATTTGTACCAAACATAAGAAGCACCACACTTTGAGGCCTGGATTTACACTTCTGCTCAACTTAAGCTATTCTTTGTCCTGTGGAAATTACAACTGAAACAAAGGGAACTTCACTTTAGCTATGACTTAGAGCTGTTCCCAAGCCCTCTCGTGGTGCTCGCTGTCACCTACACTTCAGAAGCATCAAGTCACTGCAGAGGTGCAGAAGGCAAGCTCTGCCTGTGAAACGTGCTCAGGGAGAGAGAGAGAGCTCCATGTTTGGGCAAGCATCAATGGAATCCAGCCTCTCTGTGCCTCCAGTGCTTCACCTGTATTGCAGAGAATGTAAAAGATACAGAAAGGGCTTTTAAAAAAAATACCCCCCCCCCCTTCTAAATACAAATACCTTTCTCTCCAAAGGATTTTTCCTTTTTTTTTTTTTTTTTTTTAAAAAAAAAAAAAAAAGGAAATGAAGATTTTTCAGCTGTTTAAATATTTACATTGCTCTTCTTATCACCCCCTTGGGCTGACAGTGCCTCTCTCCATGAGGTTGTAGCAGCATTCAAAAGAAAAACCTTAGCATACTAAGGCCTATACATTTGTGCTGGTTTCCTCAAATCTGTCTGTCCCAACCAATAGAGGGACACATGATGACAAATCAATTTTAGTTAAAAGACAACTTCATTTGAGACTGTATTTATCTAAAGGACTCAGAATAATCTGAATTTATAACCCCCCCCCCCAAGTGATAAATAACTTTATATGAAAAATGGTAAATATTGCATGTTCACAAAAATCAGAGAGTCTGTTCCATTCTCAGACTGCCACTAGATTTTTTTATTTAAATTGTTGAGAATCCAGAAAAGTCACAAACTGAGTACTGAAACTGGGAATTTTTATTTTATTTTAAGCAGAAGGATGATAATAAGGAGATATTTTGTTCAGGGAAAAAGCTTTGTAACAAGTGTCACCCATTTGATCAGCATGCTGCTTTGTTCAACTCTACTCCTTTAAAAAGGCTAACAGAAATAATTTCTTTAGAGAGTGCACACAAAGATAAACACAACAGAGTTTTAGATCTCCAGCGACTGTGCTTATCAGCCACTTTCAAAGGGCATGGAAATGAACCAACTCATTCTACTTCATCAGCAGATTTGGAACAATTCAAACGCTTTGGCCCTGCACGCATCAGATTTGCACATCCATCGTAAAAGGAAGGGTTACAGCAGCATGCATTTGGATTTCTTTTCATAGAGTTTCAGCAGGGCTTGCAACTTGTTTTCTATCTGCTTTACAGCATCTCATAGAGAGGATTCTTCTTGAAAAAAAGATGTTGAAAACCCAGATTCATGACCAACGCATTTGTCTACCTGACTGGTGCTAAATTACCACTATTTCAAACCGTGATATTTAGGAGAAAGTGACAGAAATAACCCATGAAGAATTTATCAAACATTATTGTGAACAGGATTGCATTTATTGTAGAAATGCCTTACTCTTGGAGAAGATGAGGGGACACAATTTTCTCTCAGACTGAGCATGGCAGGTATTGTAGGTACGACTAGAGTTAAATGTATGGCTGTAGATTTCTTTGAACTAGTGCTACACTAGCTGGTCCAAGTACAGAAACGGAGTACAGTAACAGTTTATATACTTAATTCACTTAAGCTGCAAGCAGATTTTTGCAGCAAAAACAGCTTTCTTCCTGCTTTTGACAAGAGGTTTGTGATAAGAGGTTTGCCCCCCTAGGATACTAGCCCTCTTCTTCTAGCCCACTGCTGCCCTGTGTTCACCACTACTTGCCCCGGTTTGTGGCACTTAATTCTATCACCTACTCTTCCATCAGCCTGCGTTAAGAGGACTGCATGCATTCAGTGGCATTCCAGACAAGCTGACTGTGATTATCCGGCTAATTTAATTTTTCCAGACATTTTCTGCAATTTTACCCCAGAGCATTCACAATCGTTTTCGCATGTATTTGTATCCAGAGAAGAGATTAAGAACCCATGAAAAATTCAAGTGTTTGATGCTCCCAAAGATGATCTCAAATTGCAAAGCTTTCCCAGTGAAACTACTGTACTGGCTTTGGCATAGAAGCTCACAAGACTTACTACAGCAAGTATCACCCTATATATTTGTTTAAACTAAAGGTCACGCTGAACCAAGCAAAAAAGAGATGACAATCAGTGGGAAAGAGGTACAGAGACCACTCCACCACAGAGAGGACCATTCTGCCAAAGACTGCTGTATTTATGTGATTTTCTCACTATTGAATACCACCGTTCATTCTCTTCACATATTTCCCCCAAAGACAGAGCTCTGCTCACCTTTTGTGTTTAAGTACCAAGCCCTATTTACCTTAGTTGATTCCTGGCAAGATCTTATGATCAAAGAATAGTTAGGATAGGACTTGGAGAATAGGTTTATAGTTTATTAACCACTGCTTGTGCCCTCTTCAGCTTCACTGCTAGCATGTCACTACTCCAAAAACTTGGCTTTTGCTCCATGGTGTCAGTAAGAACACTTCTGAAGGGCTTTATGAAGGAGAATGACGCTTTGCATTTCAAAGTGTTAAATGAAAATATGTAGAAGCAACAGACAGCTATTAGACAGGCTCTGTTTGCCACTCATTAGCACAATGCTCTGGCAGGAATCCTCTCCATGCATTTTAGCCCACTGTAACCCTTGTAATGCTGTGGTCTTCTCTAGGCCACAGTGAAACAAGAAAACCTAGCAAGCAGAAGCTATAGCCACACACCTCCACTGCAAAACTGAATGTTCCTCCACCTAAACTCAAACCTAGCCAGTAAAATTGTCCCCATTCTGGGAGCTAAAAACACAACTAACTGCTTAACTTGTAGTTACCTGCATTTTAACAACTCGTGCTTTTTCTCTTATAAAAAGAAAAGAAGTTGGTCCTCTGCCTCTCAGCTACTTGAAACAGGGCAGGCTCCATGGAAAGTGCTTTGGTGAGGTGACCACAACCAGGCTCTAGCCAGGGCAGGGAGCTGTGCATGTCTGGAAATAATGTTTTATTGGTCAGTGCTAAATATCAGCCTTGCTGAGTCTGGTATTCCATAGCTGCTTGCAGTATTCCTGTGATGCAGCAACCTATAGCTATGTTACTGCTTTCAGCACCTTCCTCAGTGTGTAAGCTAGACTTATTTTACTAAAAATTGAACTGTCAGACAAGATGATGTGCCATTATACTCTGCCTTTGGGATGCTACAGAGCTTTTTTTTTTTTTTTTTTTTTTTTTTTTTTTTAAGATCTATCAGAAGAACATAGTGCATCAGCAGACATGAATTCCTGCATGCAATGGTTCTGAATGGAAACAGTGCTGCTTTATGGATGTGGTTGCATAAATATTTCAGATCAACTCCTATTATTCTTTGCTACCCAGTTCTCCACAGACAAGTTATACCTGCTACTCAAGTATCATGTTTTGGAAATGTTGCTCTATTATAGGGGCCTGATTAAGGCGTACTGAAACTAATGCAGAAGTTTTCACTGAGAGCTTCCTTTTTTTCCTCGGTCAATTTCAAGCACTTTAGCAAGAAACCCACCCATTTATATAGCCTACTGTCTAATCTTGGAAGAATATTTTTGTGACAAGCAATAATCAGCCAATCTCAATACCTCACAATACCCAGTGAATGAAACTTGTAGTTAATACCTTTACAAAAAGCCCTTAGTACCATTTATTTCTTACAACAGTATTCTTTTTTTCTTTCCTGGCAATGAAAAACAGAAGAAAAAATATCTTACAAGTTTATAATCAGAAATAGAAAATGCATCCTTGTAGGAGAGTTGCAAAGGAGACAGTTTTTCAGGCAGTGAATATAAGCACAAGTTCAGAATGCAGGCAGTCACAAGAAAAATCAATGTAAAGGCTGAACACTTCTCTTGACACTTTTCCTTTTCTGAATAGCTCTCATAAATTAGTTTTTAGCTTTTTGGAGTGCTTTGCTTCACAGAAGATTTAGAAGTGCCTGGATCCAACATTCCAGTCACTCCACAGAAGATAATATACTTGCTCACCCACAGAAGAATTATATAGAAAGCAAATTTAAAAATGCAAGATCATATCAAATCAAGGAGAGTCAGTCTTAAATATTAATGTCTTATGTCATAAAGGTACAAAATGATAAAAAAAAAAAAAAACACTCCCTATAGGCAATTGAAAAAGCAGCAACTTGGCAAGCAATCAAGAAAACTACAGCCTTGGTTTATAGGTCTGCTCAAAGTGGTTCATCAGAGCGTTGAGGCTTCTGTTCCATTGAGTATGTAAACGTGTGCCCAGATCCCATGGTTTCTAACTGGATACAGTCCTCACTTATATGTCCTATGTCACAAGGGTGCCAGGAAGGTAAACAGATGGATTAGCTTTATAGATCATTAATGTGGACAGTCCTGAGAAGCAAGAGTGGTCTTTGTTCCCTCTTTGCAGGCACCAGCAGCTTGTAATAGTGATCATGGACTGAAAGCAACACATTTGTTTAGTAAGGCTCCCTAAAGTCCCTTTGCCATACTGGAGTCCTTCCAGGGCAAGTCCTCCTAATTGTCTGCTAGTCAGTGCCACACCAACATTGACTTCAGACTAAATTTGCTTCTTATCACTTCAGTCAACAGCACTGGATAAGAACTGATCACTGCAGGGGACTCTAGCTTACACAGCCAGCCATCGCTGGACCTGTCCATCTCATTAATGCAAAGCAGGAACTTCATTTTACCAAAAGGCTGAGCTGCGACCACTCTTCCTTTCTCTTATTTTCACTTTATCATGGTTGAAGTTTCATTGTCTTACCACAAATGATTCTTTGCTTTTACAAGAATCTCTGATTACAAAAGGTTTCCCCCCCTCCTTCAGGCACATTCATTATTAGGTAGTTAAAACATAACCCAAGTGCAGCATGCCAGTCAATAGTGAAATTATGAGAATTGTAATCTACTCTCCCCACCCTAATGAGCTGATGAGTAAATAACTGTCAGGCCATTGCACTGAGCTATTGATTGTGGCTTCCCAGAGCTGATATGCTGCATAGGTCCCTGCTGCTAAACAGGAGGGATCAATATGGGAAACTTCTAAAAACACTACAGAAAGATTTCAGGTTTTTTAGATGCTTTCTCACATATGCTGGGGCAGCACATCCTCAGTGCTGGATCAATCTTTACTCAGTCTTGGTTGTTAGATCACACTTCCCACCCTGTTTTCTGTGTTTCACCTTGGAAAGGTTAAACATGCTATGTAACCAGGTAGACCCCTGGGACAGAAAAGGCTATTTAGCAAGAAGTGCAGTTTACAGCAGGTATTAAAGCAGGTGGCTGAGAAAATTTCACCTGCAATGGGTACCCCAGAGAAAATTTTCTAAAGGATTTAAGCCTTACTTTCTTCCTCCTACACAACACAGCCATCATGTCACACACATTGGCTTTCCACTTTGCCAAGAGTCACATTCAAAATTGCTTTACTTCCAAAAGCTTTGAAGGGTCTTCTTCACCGAATGTCATGCTGTGTCACTCCTTCTCTGTTCTCCACTCTATCATCCTTCTTTTAGTAACAACCATTCAGGGCAAGACCCTTATCTTCTGCTGCAAAAAAAATTTTTTTTATACCTTTCAAGTCTCAGTTGAAAAATTCTTTCCCCTTCTAGACCTCAGCTTATTTTTTTGTCCTTTTATTATTTTGTCTTATTATTTTGTCCCTGATGCTAATATTTACTTGGATAGTCCAGTTTTCTCAAGACCTCTCATTGCTTTTGCCCTCAGATTCTTGAAGCTAGGTACAGACAGCTATCAGCCTTGAATGTCAATTCTGAAGTTTCTGGCACAGAACCTTTCATTAATTTTATGAAGTTACTTTTCATTTGAACTCATGTATTTTTACTTTTTTTTTTTAAAGCCCACTTACAGTCATTAAAATCAGAATGAAACATTTCACTTTTACTGAAAAAATAGTTTGCCTTTTAAAAATTTCCAAGGTGTGAAAAATTGCAAGAATCTTACTTCATCTGGAGATCAAGAAAATTCAAGTTCAAGGAAGTTCTCGAGAGATGTTAAATCCAATTCTTTCACTGCTTTACTGTAAAGATAAGACTTAAATGCTATGTAATTATCATGTGATGGACTCACAAGTAGGTATACCTGAAGCTCCAAGTGGAGAGCACACATCTTCAGATAATTAGCTAGTGACTCAAGTCCCTCTTTGATATTACGCCTAAATCAACACCATATGGAACCATGCTGTTCTCCTTCCTGCAGAGCTGACATTCTGTAAGCACAAGCCATAGGAGTTCTCTTATACTTATGTATTGTATTTCAGGATTCCTTTCTGTGAGATAAGAGGACTATCATCTCTATGGGTAGTAACATCTGTACACTTAGGTTGACCACAAGTTTTCCATCAGAAATGGAATTTTTTTTTTTTTTTTTTTTTTTTTTAAAGGAATGAACAACTTGGATAGAATTTTTCAAATGGAAGAATCCAAGAAAATTTCTAGGGCTTGTCAAACAGACAACATTGTAGTTTTGAAACACTAAAACCTTTTGCTTGCATGGAGAGCCATGATACACTACACTTATTTTCAAGATAAATTTGTTACAAAGTTAGAGTCAGTGCAAGTTTCCACTTTGACGTTTAGATCTATAACAAAAACACTTTCAGAACAGAGTTTTCTTGAGGACAGAATTTATATTTTCTATATTTGCTGTAACAGTTCTTTTAGGCAGGTACATATCTTCACAACTAACATCATGGCTTTTTTGATTTTCTTACATGTTATGGATATTTGGCTTTGTCACATACTTCAGAAGTCTGTCACTGCAAGGGTTATTTTCAATAATGTCAACCTTTTCCTGTTCAAACACAATGCTTTAAGATTAGAAAGGGAAGTGGATTAGACAAGACATTCTATCCCTTCCTTTTACACTGCCTCAAATTGGTTTATCACACAGAAGATCTTTTCAGCAGATAGGTACTTGTCTCCATTAACATGCAGCAGAGGAAATTTAAAAAGTGATCAAGGGGATATGCGGAGCTCTTCACTTTAAACAAACAACAAGAGAGCTCTACATTCAGTTCAGAAAACAGGGAATAAAAAGAAAGCTTAGTCAAGGTAAAAGGGATAACAGCATACAGAGGATAAGTTATCAGGAAAGAAGACCTTGAAGCAAAGCATATTTTGTTCATTTCAATAAAAAACATGAGATTCTACACAAGATGGAAGATTACTCTTTTCTTCTCTGACAGATTCATGTCTATAGCTTTTTTTTAATTTATTTTTATCTAGCTGTACTATAATCAATTCCCTTTTTCAGTCTTTACTCCTAACCTATAGATCTCAAGCCCCAGAAGCTAACATTGAAGGTACTCAGGAGATGCTGTCAGCTCTGAAATAAAGAAAAAAATGGAAGCTGTAAGGTATCTATGAAATGAACAATAGACTACACAACAGAATGACCCCAAAGCTATTTCACAGAGCCAGAGTCCAGGCTGTTAAACTTGATATAAACAGCTAGATCAGAAAACAAAAAGTCTTGGTTCTTAAGGGACAGTTTATTGCAGTCAAGGCTCCCCAGTGTATTACTCGAGCCATGGATCAAAAATTTAGAAAATAAAACACTCTAAGGCCTAGTAACATTCAGTGCTTGCAGTAAGGACACATTAAGACTTCAGTGCATGAATTAAGCAGATAGATCTAATCATGCAAAGTATGATCCCAGCATCTACTAATCTAGGAGGGATACACCCACATTTTCTCAAGGAAAAAGAAAATGGTATATGATCACAGAGAACAGGAGGAACCCACTAAAAATGACAACCTCCCCTTGCTAAAAATCTTAAAAAAAAAAATAAATAAATAAATAAAAAAATGCACCTAGTCAGAGACCAGGACCTTCCTCAGCATTAGAATCGCACCAGGTTTTTCTTCATGTTTCTTTTTGTGGGTCACCTTCCACATGAGGCAAATCTCAGAGAGTGCCTGTGAAAGTGATAATCAATAACATGAGGAGGAAAGGTTAAAGAACTGATATAATACCCCCTGTCCCCCTCTCACCTTGGGACACAGTGCTGATAGACAAAGAAGCACAAAAGAATAATCCCCCAGACCAAAAATTGGATATGCAGGGGAGAACAAAAAAGACTCCTCTGTATTTGAGATATCAGCTGGCATACACCAATGCTATAGCTAGTGGTCATAGCCAACATTAATCAGAGCTGCAAGATGGCAGATTAAAAATGCTTAAAAACCTACAAAGTGCCTACATGAAGGTACTTTGACAGCATATAATTATGCTGAGAAACTCATTGGCCACTGGACGCTCATTAAGGCTGAAACCATCAATCACAGTTGAAGAAGGAGTGGACATCTGACAGTTATATAATAGTGCAGATGACCCCAACACTTGAAAGGGCCATTAAATCTCCACTTTCTGGTCTTAAGCCAACTGTTCATGACTAGACATTAGGATGAAAGCTTTAAGGCACAGAAGTAGCAGCACAGGTTATTTCTCTTCCTAGTGCGTGAAGGAATTTTCTTCTCGAGTTCTTTGTTATCCGACTAGAATTCTTACCTATAATCAGGATATACTAACTAGATGGAGGCACTAGCCTCCAATTATTGCATCTGTGAACAATTTCTACAGATTCTTTTTAATCCATTATGATGTTATTCCTAGTGTGTACTAGCTACTGTTCAAACAGTCATAGAAACTGTATTCTGCATCCCCTTGTATGGTAGGCAGGTAGGTAAGTACAGTTTCTGCCTTATTATACACACTACAAGAGCCCCTAGTGTCTTCTGCAGACTTCCACAACCCCATTCTAGGGGTGCAAGTTCTGATGGCTTGTGCTAAAGTGAAGTTGTGAATCATGGTAATGAGGTCTCTCCCCTCCTTTCCCCCAGGAACTCTTGTAGACTCCTTTCCAACTGGAAAGATCACAAGAGAGGAAAGGTTAGTGGGCCTCTTTCTTGCAGGACTGGCTGCAATCCAGGCCCAAGCATCTGCTGGAGAGCTCTCTATTGCTCTTTTCATATCAGATTTGGCTGGAAAATCTGGTAACAGCTGCATAAGCTATGTTTGTGATCCATACAATTAATTGGCAACTGGCAAATCTGTCATTGCTCATCACTAGGTGACAGCAATGCACTTCTGTGCATGCCTTGGACTGTTACCAAGGTCTTGACTCTGAGCAGCCTCGCGTGGTTCCTGTTTCCCTGCCATAATCATAGCCATATGGGAAAGCAGGGGAAATAAGATGCACTTGGGGAGATAACTGCGCATGGATGAGGTGCCACAGTCCCAAATTGGAGAGAAGGTACCAGCTCAGTAAACCATGAAGTAAAAACAGTGGCAGGGGATTAGGATTGACCCCAAAGCATACGTTGAAATATTGGCTCCCTTCTCCTCACCATGGGGAGCACATTCAGAAGAACTCAAAACAACTGCATTATATATATGGCTCTCCTACATGCTACAGCTCAGGTGCTGATGATGTTGCAATATAAGGCATAGACACCAACAGCAGAGCAGCTTCTGTGTGATACCATACATCTTACAACCAGGAACGTACATGCTGTGTTGCAGGGAAGGGGTACCACAGCAGGAATGAAGTCAATTGTAGCATCTCCTGCCTCCCCTCCTGGATGCAGCACAGTGTCCATCATTTGCACTGGCAAGACCATTTGGGTACTGCACTGTGAACAAGCTGGTCAGTGGGCTCAGCTAGCCTTGGTCCCATTGGGTCCCTGCCCCCCATTTCTTCTTGCAGCCAGGCAGATCCTGGTGCAACACCCCCAGGTGTTATTGCAGCAATGCAGAGAGCTGGGGAGAGCAACAGCAGAAGGCAAGGATATTTTATCCTGTCCTCCAGTAAGCAACTTGGTCAATTTATGTTTTCTGAAGAGGTTACAATTTAAAATAAAGAGTAGGTAGAAGTGAGCCCACAGGTGGAGATGGGGGTGAGGAGGGAGGGAAGCAAGACCAATATCTAAACCAAAGCAAACAGACTGGATGCATGACCAATTCAGAGCCAAACACTACTTCAGCGAGAGCAACTATAATTTAATCCTCCAATTTCTACAGGAATCTAGTCTAAATTTAGCAGCGTGCATGCATATGTATGTCCACATTCACATAAATCTTTGGGTAAGAACAAGGAACATGAATATCTTCAGCTTCACTGAGTCTCCACCCTGCTGAACGTGGGGGGAAGAATAATTTCTTATTTATAACTGATAGGTCATTTATTTATAAACAGTTTCTTCATACTCTCATTTTTTCTTCTCACTTTATATTTTGTCTTTGCTCTAATTCATTTATGATAATTATTTTAATTCTGAAGTTGGCTTGGCTATAGGCAGTTTTACAGAACATAAATCAAGCTCTCAACCATTTAAGGTCATTAGAGCCTCCATGGCAGAAAAAAAAAAAGCAAAAAAACTGTTTGTGAACAAGAGAGCTGTATGCTATGAGGAACCTACAAGGAACGGTTGCATCTCTGGATTGACAAAACATTAAATTGCTATGAGAGCACAGAGAAAAGTTCAACTGAGAAATAGAAGATACTTGTGTCCATACTTTTGAAAAAAATAAACTCTCTGGATTATTAACCCACAGGTAACAGGGAACCAAGCGTTTTTTCTCCCTCGCTTTAGGGTGATAATCTGGGTTTATTTCTCTCCAGAATGGAATCATCCACTAAAAAGCTAGCCATTTTGTTCTAGCCAGAGGTGCTCATCCTACCATAAAATATCTTTGATTCCTCATCCTTACAGGAACCAAACCTCTAGAAAAGAGCATACAAAGGAAGCTGCCAGTTCAGACATTCAACTTCATGACAGGACAGAAGTGGAAGTAAGGTTTAGCATGATAGCCATACTACGGACACTTAGGCAAGCAATATTAACATATAGGACTTTTCTCCTCAGTCATCAATAGTCCTACAATCTTTCGGAAGGTCCAATAGGGCCCAGCCTGACCCTCCGCTAGGCAAGATCTGGGTGCACAGTTGCAGGAAGGGACAATGAAAAACAAATTAAAGGAGCAAAACTTCCTCTAAGTTGTTTGTCATTAGCTTGACTGGCTAAATGAAGGGCATCTGGGCTATTCTCTAGAACAGAAACAGATGAAGTTACGAAGAGTTGAGTCCTTGATTTTATCTATATTTTTCCCCACTTTTTAAGGATTATTTTAGACCTTGTTCTACAGAAAATGAACTCCATCCTGGGATAGCCCCAATCCTCTTCAGAAAAAAATCAGTTCTTCAGAAAAAAACATTTTTTCTTCAGAAAAAACAAAAAACTATCCTAGACTCTCAACCAAATATAGAATTAAACCTGCAATTTGTAACTAATAAAAAACCCTCTAAAATGTGTCAAAGAACAAGTAGTGCTGTACTGAAGTACTGTTAGCATTATGCAGTGCAGTATGTGATCCTGAAAACTTACATCAAGTTGTAGAGCTCCTTCTTGCTTCTTCTACACTTCCACTCCTCCACTGACTGCAAACTTCCCTGCCTTATATTCGTTCCCCTCCCTACCTGCATCTAAACTCGGTCTTTACCACCAGCTCCTGGTCTGCAGGAAATTTCTTTTCCAGCAAGTGGCACTTGCTCCCCTCAGCCCATTCAGTATCTGGCATCTTGGAAAACAAAGTTTCTTAAGAAAACATGAGGCAATGACATTGTGCTTAAAGGACACTAATGATTGGTAGGGGACTGACTACTCCCTGTAATGAAAGGCTGTGTGGAACAGGCTTCAACATTTGCAGCTCTTCGGGGAAGTGTTGTTGTTTTCCTTCTTTAAATAAATTTTGAAAAGACGACAGGTGAACTCTAACTGCAACTCCCTCTGTAGGCAATAAAGCATCTGATGGAATCACTGCACATCTGTGAGTGAAGTGATATGGATTAATCAACATACATCATCATCTATATGGAAAGTATTAAAGCCTTCCTTGGACTGGTTTGCAGGAACATCCTCTTGACATTACTTTGATATTCATATCTCTGCCTTTATTTGTTCCTTATCTGTTGGGGTGATGGAGGAAGGTTAGAAAAACAAATCACAGCTTCCGAAGTAAAATTCTTCCCTATCTGCCCTAAACTTACACACTGTAAATAAGGGTAGATAGCAGGTTAATTTTCTCCATTGGTTTTCATTCATGTGCCACTAGGGAGAACAGCTGGCAATTTCTTTCAATTATTTTTCCCCCCTTTATGGGAAATGTAGAAAACTGACGTTTTACAGAGAAAAAGTTTGCTTTACCTTAACTCTCCAGTTAGTTTTCTCATTATTAGAAAACCCATTTTAAAATTTGAAGAGCTGTGATTCCACATTAATTTTGACAATATAAAAATGCATTTCGAATTTGAAATGACTGAAATTAACAAAACAATGCTTTCCAAACTTCATATAGCCTGGAGGGGAAGAGAGAAGGAAGATCAGCAAAGATACTTTTTGATTTATAAGACTAAAGATATATAATTTTTAGCCAATAGAATTTACTTAAATGAAATCTTATTAAAGCTCTTCAGACAAACATTACTCCCTCTCCTGCTTCAACTCATTATTTGAATAAATGATAAGGTATATTAAGAGATACCAGTGTTGATTTTCCTTCTTCCAGATGAATCTTCTGCAGCTTAAAACTGCTCTTTGCTGATCTGGATCAACAAGTAGCCCTATTCATCAACTTACCCTCTGAAGTGTCCCTAATTCTTAACGCAGTTCGAGTGCCAGTTAAGATCTTTCTGAATAAACCTACTCATAAATCTTTGTACATAAACATCTGTCATAGACCTAGGTAAACTGAAAGGAAAAGGAGATTCAGGGCCAGTTACTTGCTTTACTCAATTCCTCTTTATCAGTTCATCTCTGGGTGCCTGCAGCTTGGCAAAGGCAGAGAGCACTTTTGTAGCAGCCAATTCTGACTGCACTTGGAAAGGTTTACTAACATGACCTTTTCATTCCTGTATGAGGATGCAGAACAAAGCCAAAAGGGAAATGTTTTTGAGACAGAGACATGTACTGCATCAAATACAGCTAGTAGCAGGACATGTTCAATAACAAGGATTTGCAGGTGAGAAGAATGGCCAAGTCCAAATAGCAATGATTAGAGCAACCAGAAGAGCTGGAAAAGAAGTTTAGTCCTGTTAGAGACCACTGGTCAGCCTCCAACAAGCAGGGGTCAGGGCTAAGTTTGACTCCGCAGTCATTCTACTTCTGCAAGGGCTGCAGGTACCAAAGCAGCTGGTGCTGGTAGTGCTGGAGAGAAGCCACTGGACACAGTAAACTGATTTATTTCTTATCTTCCCCAGCTAATTCTCATATGTGCTTTTCTGTTTAAATCAATGGGATCATTAGGAATGACTTGCTTATGGCAGGAGTTTATTAATATTAAACAATAGAAGAGAAGAAATAAAGGGGGCACTAGGGAACATTACAGGCCACCAGAAGTACACTTCTTAGGGGCTTGCTTCCACCGTACTGATAAATTATGTCTCTATTGCTTGTCAGCTGCAGGATAAAACAGGGCATCTTTATTAGCAACAATGTACTCTAATTGGAATTTTAGAAGAAATTACTTGCTTAAGAGCTCACTCACCACTAATACGAATATGCATTACTTTGTTATAGAATGGAATGGAACATTTTAATAGTAACAGCCTATTTTGACTAAATTTATCTCTGTATCCTGACAGTGTAATCTTGCTTTAGCACTATGCCTGCCAGTTATCTTAAAATGGTAATTCTGTCTTCCAGTTAGGGAATAAAGCTTTAATAAAAATATTTATGCAACAATATTATTTTTCTTAATGATGCCCAAGTTGCACAGGCTCAATGTATTGTAGCTAAGCTTAATACCACCCAAAACAATTACAATTAATTCTTCTTAATCTAACAGCAGTTGGACTTAACACATTAATAAATGACAAAATGGGAACACTATCAGCAAAGTCACAGAAGTTAAGTCAGCAGAAGTGAAAAGATGTATGCTCCACAAGACTGAAAGAAATGCACCGCAGCTGCTTGGACTACACAACCTTACTACCTTATGCTGTTACAGTCATATCTTTCTAATTTAAGTGCTCAAAAGTCAGTTTGACAATTCCAGAATAGTGACAATTAAAAGTGTGGTCATGGAAAATAAAGTAAAAGCAGACACAAACCAGCAAAGAGACCATCCATCTTTTTGCAAATGAGCAGGTGGAGAAACCAGTGCAGAATTACAAGAACAGACAAAAGAACCAATTGAGCAAACACAGAACATATGGTCCAGAGACACCACAGCACCATCTGCCTCTGTTTGCAGTGGAAATGGCAGAGTTGGGAATAAGTCTGTCTTTTCAGCAGTGGCTGGACTCTTCCCAGAAGGAATACTGCTCTCTGAAAGAAGACCTACTAGGAATAACTACCCTTGTCTACTTAAGAAAAAGCTCACATTCCAGCTTCTGGCTGCTCTTATCTAAAGCTTTGCTATTTTGCTTCTCCCTGAATCTCATGACTTGCAAAACATATCTGGCAGCCCCAGCTCAGGAATATCTTCCTGTTCTCTGAACACATCAGCTGATTTTCTGTGCACCAGAGGTACAGCAATCAGCATGCATCCCTTGGTGCTGACTGTGCCTCTTCAGCAGCAGGCACAACAAAACAGACTGCACCTGCTGACCCTAAGTTCATCTTTAGTTCCAGGTAATGCAATTCACATGCATCTTGTACTGCAACCTGAACACACAGACCAGAGACTTGAAAGAAGCAGTGAGCTTGTATTGGAAGAGGAGTCTGAAGTACCCTCAAGGTATTACAGGTATGATGTACGTAGCTTGCTGCATAAACATCCTCCCATGCCTGTTAGAGAACCGGTACATATTAAAGCATTTTGAATCCCACGATACAGCAATTGCAATATTTTAAGCAACATTTAAACCTCTTTCCTTTGCAACAGAATTACCTATTGTTTAAGAACAGATTATAACTTTCCCAGTTTCTTCACATTCAATCTTCATTATAACCTGATCAATACATGACTCTTGTCCCCTTGCAATCAACTGCCAATACTTCCAGCTGCATGATCAATGCCTGTAGGTCTTAAGCCTTTTACCATTTTGCTGTTAGTTACACTGTTCAGCACACCAGATCACCTACTGATGCAATCAAACTTTATGCACATCTCTTCCTGGGGGGACACATGTTTTTCCTGGGAAAGATGAACTTTATAAACTGAGAGATTCATGAAAATACTCTCTCATCCTCATACCTATCAAAGCAGATTCCAAGCAAGAATTGCTTCATGCTGGTTTTATTTCAGAATTTCAGTTGGCAAGCATGGATAGTTATTTACTAGATATGTAGGGTGGGCAGAAACCAAGTTTTTGTGAACAGAAAAAATGAAAGTGAGAGATACTTCTCTTAAAGGACAGAAACCAAATAATCATTTACATGTCTAAATGTTTCTGAACTCTGGCTTGAATATTAAATAATTTACACTTACCACAATCATCTAATTAAGACCACAGCTGAATTTTCTAAGGATTGAACTAGTTATTTTTCTTATTTAAGCCTCTTTACCTCTTGCACTAACTGCACTAATAACAGAAGAAATAAGTACCGCTATTGTCCTGCTGTATCTGTTCTTCTTTCAGCAGTTTCATTTTCCCCTCCTTTCTCTAAGATATAATTTCATTTCTAATCACTGGTTTTGGTTCCATTTTATTTCCATTACCATTTTTAATAATAGGAAGAAGATGAACTCTAAGCTGGTTTAACCATGCATGATCATCATTAACTGTGTGAAGTTCTCAACTAATTTCAGCATCCACATGTCTCAGGACTCAACTGACTTGCCATGCTATTTTCTTTACACGTTCTTCTGAATTGCTTCATTAAAGTACATTTTAAACCCGGTTTATGTTAAACTATGAGGTTGACTGAGAACAAAAGCAGTCAGCTTTTTGTGCATGTACCCCTATGTGATGAACACAGCCCTTGTGACCAGTGTGAGCACTGTTTCTAGGAACAGTTTTAGAGTCAGATGCTATCCTCACCAGGAAAGAGCTGTGCCTCATATTGCACAGAGAATAGGCAGAGCTAATAGGAAATCTGTCTTGCTAAGCTGCTACATTGCCTGGGCCAGGAGGTACTAGGAAACTGGTTAAGTCTTTGGCCCTACCATCCATATCTTCAGGTAGTGCAGTTGCACAAACACAGCACTGCCTCCCCCCACCACAACCTCCCTCACCTTTACCCCTTATTATTAAGTTGCAATTTGCTTCTCACCTAGAGCAATTCAACAACATCCTAGCCCATATGCAGGTCTTTCAGCAATATCCTTCCCCAACCTCCTCCAAGCAATGAATTTTTCTGAAAAAATAGAGAAGCATTGCATGAAACTGGGTTAAGTCAGCCAAAGGCAGGGAAATAATTAATTTACATTAGGAGAGCATTACACCTAAGCCTGAGAACTGCACTACAAAATGCCTCAGTACTGGCAGAGTAGTGCATCAGGACAACTATGCTTCTTCTGAAATCCAAAATAATGCTCAGAGCAGTTCAGTGATGCACCAGGTAGAACAACAATAGTACAGAGGAACTCAGACTTCAGTTTTGCTTTCTGGAGAGATGAGAGTAGATCAAGCACGCAATTAAGCAAATTAGCCATTGTTTTAAACCTGAACTACATCAGCAACACCTGAGAGATTTTGAGCCAGTACACTAATTAAAGAGATTAAAAGCTTTCAAAAAATAATTCTTATTATCCACATTTTCGCATCCTGCCTTGGTTACCAGAAAACTGTAGTCACTTGGCTTTGAGTATCACCATTCAGTATTCATTTATATACACACACACTGCCACTACTTCTGCTTAAATTTACAAGCTGTTATACGCAGTATCCTCTGCCTCTATTTACTACTTTTTCCAGACTAGGGAAAACCCAACCATAAATTGACCTCTTCTGTCTTAGTTAAAGCAATTCTTCTGCTTTATAGTTACCCCAGGCAGCAACATTTAATCACCTGCTTGAATTTATACATTTTCATTTAGGCACACTGCACCTCCATCACTGTAACTGATGTGGTCCAGGAAGTCATTTGCTCTAAATAGGGGTAAGTGTCCTTGGCATTTGTAAAGCAGTTATCCCCATCAGGTACGTTCATTGAAATCACAGGGCAAGCTGCTCGTTACAACTGCAATTCATACCAGGCTTAATTTCCAACATGATGTAAATGGAATGTATCGTGTTGGGCCATAGAACAATACATTTACCTGCCTGGTTTCAAGGTTCATCTTCATTAGAACTTGTATTCCAAGGTTAGCTACAATAAATCAGCTCTACCAAGAAAAGATTCCAGTAGCAGCAGCTTTTCCAGTCTTCATTTAAACTCATCTCTACCTGTAATTAATGCTTCATCACTGTCCTTGAGGGAGAACATCTGTTTTTATAGCTCATGCTAATGTTCTGTTAAATATAACCATCTTTACAGTTCCCAGAAACATATTTGGCACATCCTAAACACATTGCATCAGATTTTTCTGACTACAACAGTTTTCCTAGCCTCTTTCCCCTCCCTTTGCAGATCCCAAGCAACAATTTTTTCATTAAATGACTAGGAATTACCATCCGACTTCCACTGCCTAGAGACATCTGAGCTGCAGTACAAGACCATTATTATTATGTTATCATTATTCTTAATTACACTAAGCCACAGTCACAAATAGCCCATGATATCACCATTGCTTTCCTCAGTAATAACAGGTGGTGATGGTAAAGTGTGATGACAATTAGGAAAGGGATACTAAGACTTGCAACAAGCATGCATTTCTTTTATGCTTTTCTTTCCTTATAAAATACTGATGCTTTCCCTGATCTCTACTGTTTCACCATAAACTGCAAGTACTTAGATTGCTTGCCCCACTACAGTTGTGAGACTTTTGGAACCTCATTCTTCTGATGGTCAGAAAACACCTTTCTGCTTTCCTAACAGAAGCACTGAGATTTAGCAAATTTGCTAATACATGATACACATCTCTACATGTTACAGACATGCTGAAGCAATAGAAGAAAACATTTAACAGGTAGCATCCCACTGTTCTGGGAGATGCTTAACACCCACATCCCATCAACCCCACTCCAGAAGTTGCTGTTACATTCAGATAAGGTCACAGGACTAACATCTTCAGAAAAATCCAAGCCTAAAGATTATAGGAATACTAAATATGTGAAATATGCTTCGTTCTCATATATGATAGAAAAGAACACATGCTCCAGGAAGTGTTGGTCAGGACATTCTGGGCTAAGCCAACACATATCCATTATCAAGACAGAAATTATTTTTTTTACCTGCAAAGTGAAAGCAAATGACAAGAGAAGGTAATTCTAATGATCAGAGATTGCAGAGGTGACAGTCTGAAAATCAAATAATCATATTACCAGCAGAGCCATTTTAAAGAACGTATAGCTGAGTAGTTTGATAAATAGCACCTCATTAGCAGAAACTCAAAGTGCCAGAGGTTAGTGAGAGTTAGAGTCCAGACAGATTTGTAACAACATTTCCAAATTAAACCCTTCATTTAGAATATCCAGATAAAGCAGAGGGTGAGTTTTCCAGCTCCTGTACATTTGTTACCCTAATCAAGTATCACCCGTCATTTTCTCTCCAGTATTCCACAAAAAGAAAGATTTTCCCTCTCTCTGCATACAACTGTCTGGTGTTTTCAGGTAAAAAGCTTTAATTGTTAGTACGTGGCAAGCATAAGCATGGGAGGATTTGCACATCTGATGTTTCCTAAAGAGGAAACAAGCCCTGCAATCCAATTAGCTGCCTTTGATGGTAACCTTAATTTCTAACCTTGAGTAAAACTCTTTCAAGTAAGCCATTATGTGCTCTGAGCTCCCACTGTGCCTGGTATTTATTTGTCACTGTCAAAAATGCCAGAAACTAACATGTTGCAACTCTGAAAGTTTAACAAGTAAGGGTATTATAGATGCTGCTAATAGCTGCAAAAGCATTTGGAATCTCATTCCAGGCTTCTGTTAGACTCATTGTAGACTTAGCACAGACAAGGATAATTGAGCAATCATATGGGAGGGATTTTTGTCATGGAAGAGACTGTTACAAATTCAGATGCTAAAGAAAGAACAGGAGAACCTAAGGAGATCTTGAGTCCTAATCTAACAATGGGTCAAAAAATCACCATGCAGTCTCCCATCAGCGGCCACCTGGACCACCAACCAGTTCCTCCTCCAGAGCCTCAAACTGGTCTGGTTAAGCCAGCTAGCAGACAGGTACATCAGACAGATCTGAAAGAACACAGGAAGGACAAAGCTAACCTATTGTCTCTTAACAAAGAAATATGTTTCAGAATTAGCAAAAACAATTTCTGCTTCTTTCCCTCAGAAATTCAGCTCTGCCTCCTCTCCGTTACACTGCCACCCTACAGGCAAGCTTCCCTGAAGCATTACACTATTTTACTTCTATGAGACAAAGTCGAGGCCTTTTAAGCACAATGAATCTAACAAAAAGAAGTTACCTTTCTCTGTAATTTCAGAAGGCTTCTCTCTAAACAAAAACTCTTCTTCATCCTATAAGCCACACAGCAGGAAAAGCACTATCTATCCACCACCTCCTTTTATATGGTAAGAGCACCTGCTTACCAAATGCTAATTTATGATAATTAGTTATCAGTTGTGAAAATCTCCATTTTAACCTGTTTCACATCAAAATACCCAGCACTTCTAGCTTGTCCGATTACCCTGTTCTAACTAGCAAATAAGTTGACCTTGCACTTGAAGTTAATTCCTGCCTTGCTGACTTTTAAATTCATGAGTCTTTGCAATGTGCAGTTATAGATTTGTCTATGTACAGTTTCTCCAGTAAACTTTTCCTAGTTATTATTTTAGAACTCATATAAACATGTTTTTAAGTAGTGCATGTTTGGTAAAATATTCTGTTAAGTCATAAGTAGTTGCTCTGATTAAATTGCCTTCCTAATGAAGACAATTCCTCTCTACAGACAAGCACTTGTATTCTTTTTAACCATTAAAAAGGAATTATTAATGAATAGTATTTTTTGATAAGGGCTCTTGTTTTCCTTCTGAGATATTTTGCAACATTATTCTTGCCTACAGTACACTTGTTTGTGCTTTAGTAAAACTGCAGTGGAAGCCGGCCTGCTGCTATGATCTGGATCATTCCTAGATCCTTTCTTGTCAGAAATATTTTAGCCTTTTTATAGGAAAAAACAAACAAACAAACAAACAAAAATCCAAACACCAACAACCACCACAGAAACAAATAAAGTTTTTTTTTTTTTAATCCAAGTTCTTAATTTTCAATCTCTACCAAAACAAACAAACAAACAAACGAACAAAACAACACAAAACCCAAAAACATCCAGTTCTGGAATAAATTAAAAGTGGCTCAACTAATATGAAGATAAATTAACTGTAAGTGAATAATGTTGATATCATGGGTACCAGATTTGCAATAATTTACTCATTGAAGAGCTATAAGCCAGTCAATTTGCATTAGAATGGTTAAGTACTTTAATTCAATTATGGAATTACTATTGGGTGATTAAAGACTGAGAACAAATAACAAATAAGTCTGAGTTCATTTTATTTATCTACTAGCTAGTAACTACATGACTTAGCAAGATTGTTAGCTTAATTAAATTTGTTCCTATGGAAATTTATCTCACGTTGGTAAAAAAAAAAAAAAAAAAAAAAAAATTACACAAAGAGTCACTTTGGAATGACTCTAGGAGTGTTCCAGATGAGGAACTGATGATGCCTTGTGCACGTGTAAGGTTTTATCAAAAAGAAAAGTCTGTGGGTAACCATTCCATGCTATCTGTTGTGAACCTGCCTTAGCCAAATAGGCATTTAGTATTCTTCATTATATATATATATATTTATTTTATTTATTTATTTATTTTTTTGGGGGTACAAAAATTTCCTGATACCTAGTCACTTAGCATTGTGAGCCAGCATCTCAGGCACCTTTGGCCTCCTCCAGGCCCTAGGCATTACCTTACTGTGCTCACTCCAGGAAAAATATTTCAGCTGGAAGTTACTATAATCTGTATTCAGAAGGCCAAAATGTAAAAAAAAATTGTTATTTAATGTGATTGTCCTGTCATTTGTCCCTTTAGTACTCCAAAGTGATTATTTATGAAAATCTCACTTCTGCTAAGCATTATTAAATCTGGTTAATGGACAACAACTTGTATGATATGTGAATGTGCAGAGGGTGCATGTATAAAAATCCTCCAACACCACTAAGTTGTTAACAAATCTTGGCGTACAGTTGTTCCTTTTGGCATGCTGAAGAGCACTTGGCAATGGTTATAGGAAGCTGGAGTGCTTTGATCACTAATTATAACTCTGCCCTAATTGCATTACTGGACCATTGACTTTTCCCTCACCCCATTCTCTTTAACTGACTCTGTCATTATATCCTTTACATATTTTGGTAGTTGACTTTCTATAGAAACTGTACTGCATGTGCTAGGATGTGCCCAAGCCTTCTAGGTGCATGCGATGGACCAAATAATAAACAAAAAATATTATTAATAAAGTAAGTTAGCATGCAGTTTTGTCCCTAGAATAAAGGGAGAGTGTATTTGTGCATTCGAAGCTGGCATTAGTAGTGTTTTCCATTTAAAGATATTGGCAATTTAAGTATTTCTGGTCATTTGCTCATATTGTACTGATCAGATTTATAATTTCTCCCAGATTCCTCCAAGAAAATGATTTAGCATGCAGTGCAGATCTTCCCTGTAAAAGGACCAGCATTTTTAATTACAGTCATTTCACAGGATCTAATAGCAATAAGGTTCCCATAAATGTTCAGAATCTAACAAGCTTCACAGTACTTTGCAAAGAGTAGCCATCATTCAGCAGAAATGTTAGATTGCCCTTTATTCCCTTTCTCTATTTCCCAGCAAGCATCCCAGGAGGATCATGAGTTTTAAATTTTCTCAGGCATGAAGGGATTGTGTGCCCCTTGAGCCTTTGTATTATGATAATGCATACATAAAGGTAAGTTTTATTAATTGGAGCTCTATCCACAGGGGTTACTACAGTGAAGGAGGCAGAGGAAAGGGAACTGAATGGAAGAAGGAGTGACCCTACTGAGTAGTGATTACAGGATCCAAAATTCAATTCTGATATACTCCCCCCATGAACCTGCCCCTCTTTACCTGTGCACTGATTTAATGTGAACTGTTCCAGTCAGCACTTATTTTTAACAACTCACTCCAATTTATTGTTTTTTAAAGAAATCAATACTCCAAACTCTCCTTTGCACTTGTCTTAAAAATTGCTCTCAGGCAAGATTGGAATTCATTACTGTAGCTTTTGCATAGAAGTACCCAGAGTTCATACTCTGTGACTTCCTAACAGCTCTCTCTGCCTTCCTAACACCAAGAGCACAGATGGGATAGATTTCCCGGTATTTTCCCCATTGCCGTCAAATTACATGATATTTCACTCCTGATTTGCATCCTTCTACATTTGCAGCTCTTATCATTGTTTTCTTCTTACATACCTTTCCCCATTTTAATAGCTGAGGGATATGCAACATTTTGATGATGCCAGCTCCCAGTCTTCACAGAATCACAGAATTGTCTAGGTTGGAAGAGACCTCAAGATCATCGAGTCCAACCTCTGACCTAACACTAACAAGTCCTCCACTAAACCATATCCCTAAGCTCTACATCTAAACGTCTTTTAAAGACCTCCAGGGATGGTGACTCCACCACTTCCCTGGGCAGCCCATTCCAATGCCTCACGACCCTTTTAGTAAAGAAGTTCTTCCTAATATCCTAACTAAAATACCCCTGGTGCAACTTTAGCCCGTTGCCCCTCGACCTGTCACCAGAGAATAGACCAACCCCCACCGCTCTACAGCCTCCTTTAATGTACTTATAAAGAGCGATAAGGTCGCCCCTGAGCCTCCTTTTCTCCAGGCTGAACAAGCCCAGCTCCCTCAGCCGCTCCTCGTAGGACTTGTTCTCCAGGCCCCTCACCAGCTTCGTCGCCCTTCTCTGGACTCGCTCGAGCACCTCCATGTCCTTCTTGTAGTGAGGGGCCCAAAACTGAACACAGTACTCAAGGTGCGGCCTCACCAGAGCCGAGTACAGGGGGACAATCAATTCCCTAGCCCTGCTGGCCACACTGCTTCTTATACAAGCCAGGATGCTGTTGGCCTTCTTGGCCACCTGAGCACACTGCTGGCTCATATTCAGCCAACTACCCACCATCACTCCCAGGTCCTTCTCTGCCAGGCAGCTTTCCAACCACTCAGCTCCCAGTCTGTAGCTCAGCTTGAAGTTATTGCGCCCCAGGTGCAGGACCCGGCACTTGGCCTTGTTGAACTTCATACAGTTGGCCTCAGCCCATTGGTGCAGCCTATCCAGATCCTCCTGCAGAGCCTTCCTACCCTCGAGCAGATCAACACACACACCTAAGTTGGTGTCATCTGTGAACTTACTGAGGGTGCACTCTTGCAGCAAGAGTCAACAGGACTAAACCACTGCAGACGGTTTCTCCCATCCCTACCTCCCCAAAAGTTTTGAGAGGGTGTAGAGGTGAGATTCTTCACTTTCAGAAATACGAGCCTACATGGCAAATGCACTCTTGCTTTCTTATCATCTAGCCAGGCTTCTGAAGGAAGGAAGAAGGAAAATGTGGTGGCAGCTTGCTCTCCTGCTCCATTATTTATCTGCTCAGGAAGGCAGCAAATGTACTTTGAAGACAATTTGTAAGCTCTGATTTGTCTCAGGGAACTTCATCAACAAAACGCTTCATATTCAGAAGAGCACATTAAAAACGCACCTGGATTTAGCAGATTGGCCTAATTACACAGTAGACATTTCTACTGGTTTCAAGTGAGACACCCAGAGAACCCCTTAGGGTTCTCCATCCAAAGACATCACCTACTTGAAAGAGCTCCATTTGTGTATTAAAACATGTGAGGAGGGGAGAAGGAAACAAATGGCGTAGGTTGTGGATGTATGGGTAAGCCTTTGGACACATGATGGGAAGCAAGTACAAATACAAGAAATTCAGAGATGTATTTGTAAACTCCCCTTTTCCTCCACCAATCTCTCAAAATCCGGTATCTCCTCTGAAAACAAAAATATCACAAAATTTGAACAAAGTTATTCATTAAGTAGCAGGAAAAATGTACAGTTAAAGGAAAAATAAGTTAAATAAGTTTATTTTTATTTTTATTTTTATTTTAAGGAAGGTAGTTCAGTAGCATCACAATTAAAAAATTCCTTTTTAACTAAGACTATTCATCTCCAACTCTGCTTTGGTATGAAAAACTGAAATCTGGCATTCAGGCACATCTGAAGTAAAATGGGTTTCCAGTTTCAGCCACTAAACATGACAAAGTTTTACTCATGGGTCTTCTACCTCTGACCTAACACTAACAGTCCCCACTAAACCATATCGCTAAGCTCTACATCTAAACGTCTTTTAAAGACCTCCAGGGATGGTGACTCCACCACTTCCCTGGGCAGCCTGTTCCAATGTCTAACAACCCTTTTGGTAAAGAAGTTCTTCCTAACATCCAACCTAAACCTCCCCTGGCGCAACTTTAGCCCATTCCCCCTCGTCCTGTCACCAGGCACGTGGGAGAACAGGCCAACCCCCACCTCGCTACAGCCTCCTTTAAGGTACCTGTAGAGAGCGATAAGGTCACCCCTGAGCCTCCTTTTCTCCAGGCTGAACAAGCCCAGCTCCCTCAGCCGCTCCTCGTAGGACTTGTTCTCCAGGCCCCTCACCAGCTTTGCCGCCCTTCTCCGGACTCGCTCGAGCACCTCGATGTCCTTCTTGTAGACTCATTCTTCTTTGTGCTAAAGGGCACAAGCAGAGTGCAGCTAAAATAAACCTCTTAAGATCTGGTGTCTGACAGCTGTAGTTTTTAAGATGTGGTTTGACAAAGAAGGGGGAAAGCATACAGTAACTTCAGGAAATTCAAGCAAAATCAAAGAAGGCCTGAGATGGGCCTCTCTTTTCCATCCCACCGTGTCGCTGGCCTATTTGTTCTGGGTATCCTCAAAGCTTGCTCTGAGTAGAGAATGATCTGAGAAGCCAGTAATTTCTGTGCATGTGACAAAAAAGGGAATTAGGTACTTTTTAGAGCTCAGTGTTTTACAAGAGTCAACTGGGGTTGTCCCTTCCCTCCATTAGGTTCCTAGGCCTCCATGTCTCTTGGAGGCAGACTTCGTGTTCTATAGCATATGAAGGCTGGTAAACAAATCTGCCATATCAGAGCTGGAATCTGGGCCGTCTCTCTCATTTCACTCACATTTCTGTCAGATACTGTTTTCCTGTATCATGTTCACACATATGTCTGACAGCATTTTGTACATTCACCTAGTCACATAGCAAAGCCTCTGTATTTAAATATACGCCCTCATCTAGCAGGCACCCCACTGATCCTTCTGGAATGCAAGGTTTCAGAAGCCATCACTGAGCCTTCCCACACCTTCCACAGATTAGAAAACGAATAATTCATAAAAAAGGGCCTGATGTCTCCTGCAGTAGCTCCAGTCCTGCTGGCCCTCCAACTACCTCCCTGCTTCAGCAGAAAGCAATAAACACCATTTCCTAATCTGACAAGTAAGGGCAAATTGACTTAGAGAGTTTAATTACTTTAAAAATATATATAAAAAAAACAACAACTGAATGCCATTGGTTGCCATGGCAATACATTCTCATTAGATGGAACAGCTTTGGCAGTATTGGAGAAACCGTCTGTCTTTGTAACTGCTAGTCTTATAATAAAATACAATTATTAACTATAAATGCTTCTTGCTGTTTAGAACTGCAAATGCAATGGCTGATACAATGGTCAAGGTCTGCTGATGTACTGCTACAAAATGTGTGTGCATATGTCTAACGTGCTGCTGCTGTGGCTGTAGGGGAGGACCAGGCCCAAGCACTGCTATTTGCATAGCATAGGACAACGATGATGTGTGGGTTTGGAGAACTGGGAATGGCTTCCCATTGCAAGAAGAGAAATAATAATACAGTTGCTTAAAACAATTCAAGCAAACAGCCAACCAGTGGCTGTAAATGCTTTATTGACGGAGACAGTAAATAAAGCTAACCAACCACTAAATAGGCAGTTTGGAGCTTAGCCAGTTCTTGCCAAAGGTGAAAGGAATCTCCAGGCTTCCGCTCTTCCAAATATTGAATCCTCATTCAGGTGTATTCAGGCACAAGCAAGATGCCAGAAAAAATGTTGAAAGCTTTGGAGTTACAGGCAAATTCCTACTTAATAATCAGGTCCCCTGTCTGACACACATCTTGTACATGAAATGATTATGCTGAATTTTAGCAAGGCTCTGCATGACAGGCATTAGGTGAATTAATTTAAATTAAATAATCCAATTTCTCTCCTCAAGGATATTTTGCAGTGAATTGTGCCTTTTGGCCAGACTCCCACTCTTCAGCATTTCATGAGGCACATTTATTCCTTATATACCAGATACCACAATGGCCACAAAGAAGATGGCATTAAAATTTTTAAGTACCTAAAAAAGAAACAAACCCAAATATCCTCAAGTTCTGCAAATCATGTCTGCATAGTTTAATAATTATAAAAGTACTAATTAAAATGGAATTGCATAATGAACCTCAGGTCTTGAAAGAAAACGGAAAACGCCAAACTTAACTAAGGTGAGCAATGAATTTATTTCAAAAGCAGCACCTGTGCTACTCCCCCCACACCTCCCTTCCACAACAAAACCAAGAGCAGATATGAGCTGAAAAGAACAGAAGACAACTTTTTCTCAGTACTGCTATAGTCTGCAAAACAGTTTCAGGAGAACAGAAATATTTATGCTAAGTGAAATCAAACTTATTTTTAAGCTTCTTGGTTATGTATTTTTCCATGGTATAATACAGAAGCACATCATATTCTGCCTTACAAACTCTCAAGATACAGAAATACTACTAACCCGATATTACTGTTACAGTCCACTCTTTCTCCTACAACTAACTTTTCCCCAAATTAGAGTTTGCTGTTAAAAATTCACCTAGTAATGCTGACTCCTTGTCCTTATCAAACAACACATTGTGATTTAACACAGATGAAGTATTTTCTCTTGCTATTATCTCTACATATTTGTATTTGAATTACAGAATGAAATGTATGTGTAATAAATATATGGCATACGTTTCCCCCTGGACTCCAGAAGTGCAACATGGCATTTTATGTGGATTTTGTTTTAGCTTTTACATTTTTATTACATAGACTTGAAATTGCTTTACTAAGTATATGGATTTTTTTTTCCACTTCACTGTTGACATGTTGTGGGAAAATGTGGCAGGACAAAGGCTACAGGGCTCCCTGGATCCAGTAGGGCAAGCCTCAGTCTAATGCCATAAACAAAAGCTGATCAGTGGACATAAAATTAGGACACGTAGTTAACATAAAATGGATCAGCTATACCAGTGCAATGCATACCTAGGCTCTGCCAGCTGCTGTATTTCATGAAGAAAGGACCGCAATCACGGTGGCAGTAAATCAGTACCTCCAAAGTTGCCAATGTATAATAGTGAGGAAAGGGATTGTGAATATTTCTGTTTTAATAAAATTCTGCTATAATGAGATGCAAAATGGAAGATTGATGCGTTGATGCTTTCTCCTTGGGCTGATTTGCAAGAAATAAATCAGATCTCATCAGCTGGACCTGTGCAAACACAGCGGTGCAGTACAGTGGGATCCAGGTGAATCTGCCATATGTGAGAATGAACAGTATCACCTCCCACAGTCACAGCAGCGTTCCAAAAACCCACACCTACTTCACGGTATTGAAACACTCTTCAGTGTTTGTACAGGGTTTGATCATTTACGTGCATTACTTTTGTCTCTCCTAAGAGAAGAAGAGGCCACAAAGCATGCTGTTATTATGCTCCTTCCCAGCTCTGTTTTGAGAGTCTCTTGTTCACCTGAGCTAACCAGCATGTGGAGGAGAGCTGGATCACAGTGACATACAGACCTCATCTGACATTTATTTCCTGGAAATCAGTAGGGATGGTATTAAGGACTTGGCCAGAATGGCATAATAGCATGTATTAAACTCAGGAGAAGGAACATTAAAAGGAGAATATACAGGGGTCACAGTTGGGTATCAAAGCAGGGAACCAAGTGGTCAATCCGGTCCCCTGCCCAAAGGAACCCACTGGTGACAATTTACAAGCGCAGTTCAAACACAATGTCATAAGCCGTGAAATCATGAGATGGTGGGTTTCAACAAAAGCCTGCCAGTGCCCTGTTTATTTTCAGCTGCTGGTGCTTCAAGGTGTGGAAATAATTGGAGAAATTTTATGTTGAAGTGTTAAGGTATAAAATCTGGATTGTTTGCACAGAGCAGTGGAATTACAGCAGGGGGTTCCGGAAGAAAAATATTTGGTTTAAGACTAACTAGACTGCCTATATTCTGGGGAAAATAAACATTTAATTGCATTGATTTTGCTCATGGAGATCATCAGGGCTCCTCTAAAGGAAAAAAATCGCTTGCAGCTAAGAACTGGGGCTTGGAACTATGAATCTTGCTTTGTACTGTCAATATATTTCTGAAAATCTCCAAGAGAGCATGTCTGTAGGTGAGGATTTTGCAGCATGGTTTGCAAACGGGCAAGCAGACAAAATAAACATTTCCAAGTCTTCACAGCCTACATTTTTCATGGGCTGGCCTGGGGATCTTAATGGTAGAAAGATGTGCAAGGTATAAAATTCTTTCTACGTTAATGGCTTTGAAAGCATCTCCACTATCAAATTAAAAGGAAAATCATAACTGTATATACAACAGCTTAACACAAGAGATTTTCTATGGAAGGTATTACTCTTATTTTCTCATCCAGTGTTCAGAAGAAACCTCTCTGGATTTTGCTTTTTATGAAGACTAGGAAAGAGCTTGTCATACTGGCACACAATGTAGAAACCAAAATGGATATTGGATTGTTCTTTTAATTCAGAGGATGAGCAGACAGTCATGCAGTATTTATCACTGAAGGGCAGAGGAAACAGTCAATAACATTTTCCCATGTGGGCCATTTTTCTCATTACTTTATAGGACACGTCCAGGACTGTAAATATATGAAACATGGATAAAATTCATCCCAGCACATGAGGCCAGTGTTAAGAGCCAACTGCTTCTAATGCCCTGCTTTGAATGTCTGAACCCTTACATTAATTCCTTTGCACAGGAGCGAGTTTCATCCAACAGATGCTTACCCTAAGCAAGAGCAGTGGTTTCAAAATTTCATCATCAAGACTGCTTATAGAAGATAGTGTTCAATAGTTATTAAGAAATTAGAACACAAACCGAAACAGCAGCTCCAAAAAAAAAAAAAAAACAAAAAAAAAAAAACAAAAAAAACACACAAACTGACTTGTAAGACTGTACCTTCTGTTTCTCATCTTTTTCCTAATTCCCTTCTTCCTCAAATCCAGGGAGATTTATTCCTGGTGTTAACAAGCACACCAGCTTCAGTCAATTACTCAAAATTAAAAGCAGAGAGAAGAAAGATATAGGAAAGGAGATAACAACATGTAAACAGAGGATCTAATATGTAAATATTACAGATCCTTCATAGTTAATTAATAACATCTGGGATCCTTAAAGAGCTGGAAGGGATTTGTATGAGTTTTATAGCATGCTCTGTATTTTTAAAAAGAAAACAAACAAGCTATGTCAGATTTTGAATTCAAATCTTACTAATAATTCATTAATAAAAATGCCATGCCAGGAGCAGTTCCTTATTGACAGATACAGGAAAGGAGAAAGATGTCCAAGCTGCTTGCAGCTAAACAAATACCTCCCCCTCAAAATACTGTATCAAACCTAGCCTCTAGGGGTTTTTTTGCTCATAAAAAATAATATTTGGCAAAACATCACAACCTTGCTTTATGCTGCTGCTTTGAGAATTGCAGTGATTTAGGTATTTTGTTGAAGTGTCAATTTAATTAATTTCACATCTCTTTTCATAATTCCCCTTTTTGCCAGCAGCCTTGCCTCAAACTTGAGGCAAAGAAAACCTAAAACTTCCACAATAGAAGGTCTTCTACCCTCCTATTTGTAAAAAGAAGGAAGCACATAAATGCTACCCCACCACCCCCCCCCCCCAAAAAAAAAAAACCAACAAAAACCCAATATATATATATATTTATAAAAAAAGATTGCAAAGAAAAGTCTAGTATCTGCACAGCTGTGCACTGACCATAGACCACATCAGAGTCCATTCTTCATTTTTTCTCCCAACTCAAATTCTTTATAAACTACTCTCCACTTAAAAAGACAATCAGAGACTAAACACATCTCACCTGAGATGTCTCCATTATTTAATTAAAATAATCTTTGGACAATCTACTCCAGACTTAGGTTTCATTTCCAGTCTCAGAGGAGGAAAGCAATTACGAATTCAAGTGAATTAGTATTCTGCAGCAATATGGCACCTAAAGTGTACTTATAAACAGGAAGGTATTATTAAAAAATAAAGAGCTCCCAAGCTCAGAATGAGTATGCAATTAAGAGTTGATTATGAAACTCTGCCATCATCCTAACCTCACCAAGAGAGACTGCTGAATCAGTACCAGAGCTCTGCTAGCCCTTGGGAACAAGGGCATGAAGCTATTGTTCCCCCCCCCAAGGCCTCCAAGGACAAAGCTCAGACTGCAAAGGGTCAGAATTAATTTCATGTGGGCCCACACATCCATCCTGGGATTTAACCTTTGTCTTTGACTGGTGGAAGGTGTTAGCTAATGAGATCTGCTTCGGGGTTAGACAAAAGAGCATTGAGGCGTTTATTAATGCAGCAGAAATAACCAGGCAAAGAATCTATGTTGTATTCCTTCCTCTTCATTTTTGAAGCATGGCAGCCACTTCACAAAAGCCTTCACTACTTTATGGGCACTCAGTACTGACTTTACTTGATGGAGGAGAATTGCAATTAAAAATTATATCTTTACCATTTTTATAAACCATTTTTAACCATTGAAAATGGTATTTTTATGGAAAATGGAATTACTATTAAAAACTGCAATAGCCATACCAGTCAGTATCAGATAGCTTCAGCAAAGGTTTTTGTTGTTGTTGTTGTTGTTGTTCTCGGTGTTATTGCTAGGTAAAGCTAAGGCTGTAAGAGACACTAGTGTCAGACATAGTAAAAACTGATCATACTTTAAGGATGCAGGGTCAAAACCTCTTCTCTAAAAAGAAAGCCATTTACAGCCAAAACATCTGTATTTATTTTTTTACAGTTCATTGCTCTGAGGTGGTCTGAGGGATACATCAATCCATATTAAAACTCCTCCTGACATTATTATTCACTCACATACATTAGCATAATCTAGTCTGGTGCCCTTTGATCACAGCTCCAGAAATTTACAGCTCTGAACAATACTTCTAATGCCTTGACTCACAAAGACTCTTCTTGTCAGCATTTTCCTTGGTTTGCGAGGACAAGGCCTGTTTTCCTGAATCTGTTTTTCCATCCCGTGATTAAAGGGGATGCAAGAAAGTGGAGCAGAAAAGACGAAGCAAGCAGATGCAGTAAGGAAAACACTGGGCACTGACTTTATTTGATGGAGAATTGTAATTAAAAACGGTATCTTCACCATTGTTACAAACTATTTTTATACCATTTTTACTACTGAAAATAGTATGTTTATGGAAAATGGGATTTCTATTAAAAAATGCAATAGTCATACCAATGAGTGTCAACTAGCTTCAACAAGAGAACAAAGCACTATGGTCTGCAGCTCTGCTGTCGGTGCTTCCCACCAGCTGTTTTTCCATGGCTGCCCCACTTCTAATCTCAGCCACAAATTACTTCCTCCGGCACACGCAGAACCAAACATGCCCTCCTGAGGTGCCACCAGCCACAAGGTGGCTCATCTCAGCTGCACGGCCTTGTGACAGATTTCCCTCATAGGTCTGCGGGGCACATCCAGGTCCGTGGCACTGGGAGCAGCAATCTGGCTGCACATCATTAGGGAGCGCCTTCGGGAGTTAGGAAATGACCAAGACTCGTCACCTCTGAGGTGACTGCCCTGAGCTCTGACTCCTCTGCTCCAGAGGCTGCGAGCCTCAAAGCCTGCTCAGTCATTCTTTCCAAACAAGAACACTTCTAATTATCGCACCTCCAACACACTGGAAAAAAAATCCCCAAGGAAACCCAAACAACAAAAAACATGCAGACAGCAAACTTGCTACAATGAGAATTATCTTTAGCACAGTAAGCTGAAGTCATTAGTTATTTATTCTCTGGCAGTGTAGGTGGATAATTAGTGCATAATTTGAGGTTTTCTAGGCATGACAGCCTGTTCTGATAGCTGCCCCTCATCCTGATTAAATCTCTCCCTCCTCAGATCTCACAGCAGTCTCATGTGAGAGAATTCCAGGCTCTGCCAGTATTAGTTGCTGTCTCAGTTTGAAAACACACAAATGCTTTTTTCTTTTTAGAGGAAGTAATTATTTTTTGTTGTTTTTCCTGAAGCTTTGACTAAATGTTGCCTTGCATCTTAAGCACCTGTGAGAACATGGATGCTACTGCAGGGGAATGAAAGGGATATTGCACATAAGGCATAAAATAGCGTTATGAACTGAGACGCACAAGCTTCAGAAAGACAAATAAATATATCTGCGCATTAGAAAAGTGAATTCAGTGTGTTAAGAGTATGAAGTGCATTACGTTTGCTCTTGCCCACAGACCATGGAAAATATGTAGGAACCATTATAACGCACCAAACAAAATTTTTTTTCTGCCTCCTACACCACAGCACCCAGTGCCTCACAAGGCAGCTGCCTGCAGTGTTAGAAGCCTGTTTCCTGAGGAGGAAGGGGCTGCAAAGGGTTTCCCCAGCTTCTCTGGGGCACATAGTTGTGGAATCACAGTTTCCTCAGGGCACTTGTGCACCTCAGAGAGACAGGCCAGCCAGGAGGCCATACAGGCTAAGGAACACAGCTCCCTCAGGGTGTGTTTTCCCTCTCAGCCCCTCAGGTACCACCTCCTTTCCACTTCTCCTCAGCAGGGCCCCAGTCCCCGCCTGCTGCCCTGAGCCCTCTTTCTAGAAGCTTCCTTCTTCCTGCCCACAGCTTCGCTGCCCATGAGGTGGCAGTGCTGCAAGAGGGTGGCTGCAGTGCCTGTGGCAAGGCCCCTGCCAATGGCCCACCTAGGGCAAAATGGGGGCAGCGCGTCCCCGAGGAGCCCCTCCATTGTGAGGGGAACGCCCTTGGCAGCCTCTGGCTGAAGGCCATGGCCACCTGTTGGAAGCAATTTGGCATTTTTTTTACGTTGTACTTGGAAAGGTCACAGCTCTCTGAAGTATGTTGCCGTTGTTCCCTTCATTCCGTGATTCACTAAAAGCCAGTTAGCTGAATGGCCTCCAGCTACAAACTAAAACCAGCGGGATAAAATGGACTGTGATCTCTGATTCACAGAGTGGGGGGATTCTGTATAGGTATTTATTAAAAAAGATTTTTTGCCTCCATAAAATACCTGAATCCTTGCTGATTCTCTCTCTAGGCAGCTTCTCCTTTTTATTTTCTTTGTGTTGCCACTCCTGAGAAGAGCAGAGGAATATGTGAGGGGAGCACCCTGAGCCCCACGTTCCTCCTGCACACCAGCCCTTGTGTCTCCCCTCAGCAGGACAGAACAGCAACATGAAGCCATTCCCTGCTCACAGCGAGAGAGAAAGGAGTTGGCCAGCTGCAGCTTGTGTTGTCAGGCTCCAAAAAAAGGCTTTGGGGAATATATACATTTATTTTGGATGTTCATGATCTCTCACATTCTCTCTTTTTGGACATGTCCAGAGGTCATAGCAGAAAGTGGCTGGTTTATTTATCTGAAGAGTGCTAGGACCTGTGCCCAGGCCTTTGCCTGCCTTGCCTGAGGCAATTCAGCTGGTAGGCAGTGCCACAGGTATCCCCTGCCACCTCAGTTCTCAGTTGCCTTGCTCATACACCAGCTGAAGAAGGTAAACTTGGGTTACACCGACTGGACAGGGAGACTTATGGTAATTACTTTACCTAAATCCCTCTGTGGGTTTAGATCTGATAAAGGCATCCATGATGGAACATGGCTTCCAGAGACCAGTCCAACACCTCCATCCATAGCTATTCCACTGACATCACCCTAAACTCCCATCACAAAATATTACCTCTCAGCATCTTAATAAATACACTTCCATCTTACCTTGGACTGATCCCTTATTACATTTCAGGGGCTAGCTTGCAGAGGACAGGTTCATTTGCTAATACATGAATCATTATTGCTTTGAGCCTCTGAGCTAGCATTTTTATGAGCACGTTTCAAAATGTATTTGATTGCTGTTAGAAATCATTTTGGTTCAGACTCAACATCCAGGCCACCCTAAGCCAATATGCTCTGCCTGGCACTGCGAAAGGATGTTGTGAGAATTTAATTACTGACTGCAAGTTACTGTGCATATGGTGAAATTTAAATGCGCCGTTTTTTTTTTTTTTTTTTTTTTTTTTTTCTTCTCCAAGATAAAAACACCCAGTTGTTTAACTGCAGATTATTAAGATTTTTATTTAGCAGTTCTGATAAAATTGTTTTGGATTGTATAGAAGAGTACCCTGCATTTCCCTACCCATGAACTGCCTATGGACCATAAATCCCATCCAAGCAAAAGTGAGTCCTTCCTGACCTCCTGTAATTTGTGGTTACACATTTGAGATTAGAGTTACTTCATTGGCTTCATGTAAGAAAGCTTTTTGGGGAAAAAAAAAAAAAAAAAAAAAGTGGTAAGGCATAACAAAACATAACTAAAACAGAACTTTGTTTTGGCTGCAAGATTCTCACCTTACAGCAGGAAGGGAGGAATGGCAGAGGAAAAAAACATGTAAAAATATTAAAAATAGTTTAAAATCTCCTCAGTCTTCACTTTTCTTTTCCAGTTTTATGATGGTGCCGATGCTTTTCTACTGCTTGGTTCCAACATGCTTTTGCTATACAGAAGGTGCATGAGATGCATCACAATGATATATACATACAAAGAAAATTACAATCTTATACCAAAGTCAGACTTCACCAGCACATTAACACGAGGAGGAGGAAGATTTTTCAAAAGGTTTCTTAGTGAAATACACAGTACAGTATAAAGCCTGCAGAAAATTCAGCCCTTAGATACTTCTTTATATACGACAAATCTTAGTGCATGGAGGCTTCTTTAGGACAAACCTTCTCCACATAAACTATATATCTTATCTATAAGACCTGAATGCTTACTGGGATGGGGAAATAAATCATCAACTAGATCTGGAAATCTCCCTCCTTTTGGTGCATTTTTCCCCCCTTTGTTTAAATTCCAGTGTTAATCTGCTTTCCTTGTGAGGTTTTTATCTTGAGCAATTCAGATTAGAGGGCTGGATATAAAGACTGTGATTTGAATTTATTGTAGAACAAAGAAACTGCTGTGGATGGTGAAAAGCGAGACTGGAAATCTGGAGTAATGATGCCAGAAATAGAACCATAAAAACTGATTTAGAACTGGCATCCAAAGAAGCATCTGCTGACTTCCATCTCATGATAAAAACGAAGCTACTCCTGAAAAACCCACTGTCCCTAGGTGACACTTCTCTTTGGAGGAAGATTTGAAGGGATTTAATAATGTGCTACTCAACAAAACTGAAGGAGGTATGACCTGAATAAATATACTCGGTTAATGTGGACTAGCTCTTCCAGAGGCCAGCAAGTTACCATTATGATTAACTGTGGGTCTGAGGGGACACATTCTTGCCTACTATGTTCCATCCAATTAAATCCATTTTACCCATGATTTAACTGTGTCTGCTCAGCTTTAAATCCAACGACTCCACTGAAGATCGTGAGCCACTTTTACCTGCATGCATGAATAAAGGAGGAAGTACATCTTGTCATTATTTCACTCAAGAAAGGCAGTCAACACCCTGCTTTGTTCAAGATTTCCATTGGTGAACCACTTTAACCAAACTGTTTATTTTAGTGGCTTTAGACCCTGAGCTCAATTTTGGGGGAGAAAGATAAATAGAGGAAAAAGAAGAGACCTCCTCTCCAGTGGGGCCCCTTTTCGTTCCAGATGTAGCCATGAGTGATGATGAGCCTGCCTTATGCTCCTCAGTTAAGTGCTGAGGAAATGAGCTAGGACAAAATCAGTCCTCATCCTCCCTGTGCTGCAATTCCTCCTCCTTGTGAGGGGGAAGATACCTTACAAGGATATTGCATGGATAGATTCATTAGTGTTTGTGAAGCATTCAGATATATGAGAATCATATCAGCACTTAGAAATATCTGCAGATCCTGTGATAAGCTTCTGATAGTTTACTTCTGATATTGCCTCTCTTTAGACTTTCTCACTATGAAATGCTCGAGGGAACCAAAGTGTACATTTCAAAACAGGAATTATGATCAGCAACTACTTTTTGCTTGCGACTTCAGCAGTTCTTTCTCATGCTTACAAAACCAAAATAAATCCTAAAACCTGTATTTTTTCCTTTTCCTCAGAGACGAGAGTCACTAAATTAACTTGATGCCTGCCAGTCCTTCTGAGCCCAGTAAGCAAATTAGACCTCCAAATTATCACAAAGTGCTCAGATCTGACAAAAATTAAGTAATTAGGAGCCTTATTTTTCTAAGCAACCAGCAATTTTATGTCTGTTTAGGAAGAAACCTCTTATGGTGTGAGAAAGAACAATTCATTGAGTCACAGTGAATCCATGCACATTTACCTCAGACTGAAGTTTTGGCTCTACTTATCAATGCGTCTCAAAAGGAATAAAAAGGAAAAAGAAACCACTGACAGTCCATTATTTTGCCTTGCCAAAGAAGTTAAGAAAGTACTTCTTAAACTTTAGAATTATGTTTTAAGTAGGTTTAATAATCATACGAAAGTCCCCTTCATCTAAACTCAGGGAGATACTGGTATCAAGAACAGTACCCTTATGTCACTGTGGCCTGATAGAAAAAAAAAAAAAGTCTGCTACCGCTTCAGACTTACAAAAGAACTTTGGCTCCAAGCTCAAAATGTAAAGCAAGCTCCTAAGAGATGAAAAGTGTCGTGACTTTTTTTTCTGCTAAAGGCTGAACACCACATGAATCCCTCACTGCCCCTCAGGAGCCCAGCTGAAGCTTTGAACTTAATTTGTCTTCCGAAAAAGAAGGCAGCACAATACAGCACCCTGGGCCTCAGTATTATGATTGCTTGAGACTGTAAGGGAAGCACATACCGTGGATATATAGGGTGTATTCTGAAAGAAAACTCCAGCAGAATCATTCAAAATGTACCTTTCCAAAGGACAAGGAATAACATTTTCAAAACACCTATATCACTTGTGAGCCTACACTTAAAAGAGTGACTCAAAATGATCTATATTATGTAAAAAGATTAAAAAAAAAATCCACAGTTGTTTAGATTCAGATGCATAAAAATATCTAACTACTTATCTTTAGTGATTTGGACCTCAGCTGGTGTGGTTGATTTGCATTTTGCACCCTTGATGCAGGTACTCTCTAGCCTTTTGGTCAGCAAGATGAGAACATCCCACGTTTGCCTAGCTGCGACCTTCTCGTGCAGTCTGAGAGTAGCCAGCCAGGTCGGCACCTCATTTTCCCATAACCATTCAGAACAAGGCGAACATCCTGCTAATTGCTTGTTAATAGAAAACCATCACAGTCACAATGAAAATAGCAGTTTCTTCAGTTTAAACAAATCATTTTGTGGTTTAATTTCCTCTTTCTTGCTGATAGGTGGCACCATTTTCTGCACAGAATGCCAACACTTGAAGCACATAGAGAATTTCCACAGCTTTTGGCAAATGCTTCACTGCAGACACACCACAGCACCAACCCATGTGTGTTTTGGAGCTCTGTCAATAGATTGGACAAATTTCACTGCAATAAACTGCAAAAGGAGAAAAATATTTCCTGAATTCTGGTTGAAATCCCTTTATTAAAGCTCAGTTATTCATGCAGAGAACCCAGGTCCTGATCACCTGGTGAACTGCCGTCTGTTGAGTCCTGCTTGCTCAAGGACAGTTCAGCTCACTCTTATATTTAACTTCAATTTTTTTCAATTCAAGGAAATCCCAATATGCTTTGCCCTTCCCTTATCATCCTATTTCCATAACTCCCAGTTACAAGACTGAAGTAGAAACTTTTCCTGAAGAACTTTCTGCCAGCTAGATTTTTTCCCCCATGGGTTATGGTTTTTTTTTTTTTTTTTTTTTGGTAAATTCTAGTATAACATTTTTGTTCCTTTGCTTTTACCTTACCATTACAGAGAAGAAACTACTTCAGTGCTTATTGTCTTCTTTTTAAAGTTCTACTAACTAGTCAGGAGGCAAAATGTGCCTAATGCAGGTGCTTGGTTGCATTACATGATCAACAGATTGACAAAACAAAAAACACCTGCGGAGCAATGTGTAAACTGAAAAGCCATTCTCTCTGCTACTTAGTGCTCAGCTATGGGCACATATAAATGACCCACAGTTGACTCATAAAGATTTTTAGATTAAAAAAAAAAAAAAAAAGTGGCTAAATTGATGATATTCGTTCTTCAAAGATAATATTCCATCTTTGCAGAAAATAATCTGAGGCTTCTGGTAACTTCTTTGGTACAAACATTGTCAGGTGCAGAACTAATGACAAAATATTTACTTTAACCTAATTTCGCTGGATATTGTTCACAGAAATGGAGCTGTCTGTGACAGTGAGGAACATGGAAAGCAGTCTGCAGCCTGGTTACACAGCCATAACCCATGGGAGGGCCCTGAGCCCTCCTTCCTGGCAGGAGGAGCAGGACGTGGGCACATTTCTCCTGCCTCCACCAGAATGAAAGAAGGTGTCAGGTGCTTTTCCAGCTGCTCTGTGCTCTTTGATCGCAAATTGCAAACTTTGTGCATACATGCTAACAGAGGAGAAACAGTCTGTCTGAGCTCCCAAATCAGTGTTTAAACCAGTAATGTATATTTTATACAGCTGAGCAGTTCAGGAACCCGATCGGTTCTCACTTTGCTATCACCCAATCCAATGTATGACACAGAGCATCTGCTTGCACTTCTACAAAGTTGTTTGCTAGCAATACAAAATGTGTGACGCTCAGTCAGTTCTGAAATATATTTAACAGGAGATGACAGAGGTCAAACTAAGATGAGGTGAGAAAAGGAAGAGTTGGCAGCAATTATTCACAGTTTATAAGAGAACTACAGGGCATCCTATGGAATGAATTGACAGTAGGCTTAAAAGCAGCGAGAGTGACTCACACGGCAATTGTGCTATTTGTTGAACAGGATGTTTTGACTTTCGGAGATGCAAGTGGATTAGGTGTGTACGTGCAAGGCCCACAGTAATTATTAAACAGAATGGTTGGTATGTATAGCTTCTGGCTTGGGGAGTCCTTACCTTTTGAAATTAGGGGGCAATATATGATGATTGGTAGACATATTCCCTGTCTCCTGTTTCATTCTTCTAAACATCAGTTATTGGCTGTTTTCAGAGATGAGGTGCTGGGCTGCATAGGCCGCTGGTATGACAGCACGGAAGGGAGCGTGTAAGGACTCCATATCCCTTTTCTGTTGCCATTGGGAAGATGAAAGTGACTTTGGAAGCCAAAAAAAATATCAAGTCAATAGCACTGCTGTCAGCTGGAACAGGCTAGGCCTATAAATTACTAGTGTTCTCCAATTTCCATTAGCTTCCGTAGAGCAATGACATTTTATGATCTGCACGTTTGGCCTCTGTATTGATACAGGCCCGGTCACAGGGTGTGGGATCAGTCCTTCTGTCCTTCACTAACTTAGGTGATTTGGGAAGTATAAATTGTTCCATTTCTTTGGCTGTGGGAGTGTTCTTTAAAACAGTAACACAACATTGACAGACCAATTGTGCTTGAAGAGATATCAATTATCGAAACACAGCCCCAATAAAAAATTCCTAGCAAGAGAACACTTTCATCACCAGCTTCCTCTGTGGTTCAGTAGCTTTTTTTTTCCCCACAGTTCAAAGAGATCAGGAACGTTGATTGGAAGGTCAGAATTTTTTAATGGACATTTCTTAAATCTACGTATGAATGCTTCCAGTGGAACACTTACTGCTCCCAAGGGAATATATATGAACATAGCTTGTATTACTGTGTGGATTGGTACCTGCAAGCATTATCTTAGTATGTCTTTATACTGGAATTGCAAGACAAGCCTTCCCTGAGGTCTAGCAGTTACAATGCAATCGTAGCCTGTAACAATATCAGTCTCATTTTGGACATGCATTTTCAGGGGCCAAATCTGTAATGAATATCTAGAGATACATGCACAGAACGTCCCCTTTCAAACAGCTCACTGTGCTGCACACGCAGTGTGCTGTGCTCGTCTTAGAAATGGGCTAACTACCTTTTAGAACAGATTACATGCAATTTACATTTCAAAACATCCATATATTATTTGCTTTTCTAGCTTTTTTTTTTTTTCTAGTTGTGTGACACCTTTGAATTTTAATACAAGGTGCCCAAATGTACAATAATAAAAAATGCAGCGCATGTCAGCAGTAAAATGCATAGTAATTTATTAACTTTTCAAGTGTAAATACAAATTGATTTCATGATGTGCCACATAACGAAAAATTATTTGCAGTCACAACTCGCCTTCCAATTACTGCATTATTATTTTTTTAATTAAACTTATTACAAAGAGTTTAAAAATTGGGCAACACTTTTTGATGGCCAATAGAAAATTGCAATTCTATGAAGAGTAGTAAGTGCTTCTATGAGTCTTTGAAGTATATTCTTGATTCAGAAATTCCGTTCTTTGAAATCAGGTTAGTATGTATTGCTTCACTGGGAAATTTATAAGTATATATTCTTGGGCAAAGAAACATTGTTTTTATTTAGGGCAATCCACAAGGGCAATAATTTATTTACATATTTTAACACTTTTAAAAAATAAGTCAATGTGTTTTGTGAAACCATTCTAAAATCCATTACAATGTATTAGAGAGGTCATTGTAAATCTCTTTCAGATGCCATACGTGATGGGGGCATTGTAGAGACAGAGCTAAAATCTTCACATGGCATAAGGATTTGCAAGATACTTTCAGCAGTTATCAGTAATCATAAGGATTTTAAGGTACTTTCAACAGTTATCAGAGGAAAATAGGGAGACTGTTAAGTGAGAATCTGAAGCTAATTTATTACATTTGTCTAGATGTAAATATTGATGTGCTTTGTGCTAAATTCATTGAGAATTACCAGCAATATGATTTCAGTATTTACTCCTTGAATTCCCTTAGTTCATCAGGTAAGCGGACTCCAGCTCTAGGAGAATATACTCAGTGCATCATTGTTTCATGAATATCTTTGTAACTACGCATAATCACAGCTGTCACCCTAAGTCTACTAATGTCACCAGAAAAAAAAAAAAAAAAGAAGCAAACAAACAAAAAAAGAAACAACGGTGGCCTTTTCAATGGGTATTCTTCATGAAGGAATACAAAATTGTATAAAGTCTGTGATTTCTTCCCAAGAGAATATTATTTTGGTGGCATCCGTATTTATAGATGTGTGAAGATGTGATCCTGTCTTGGTTTCTATGCATCTTGTTAGCCAGTTCCACTATTTTGCAATACCATCTTAAAAATGGAACATCATTGCTAGAATAATTTTCAGTTGAAGGAATTTTGAGGGTTGTTCTTCCTCCCCAAGGTTTTCACAGTATAAGCAAACTAACTAACTAAAAACCCAAAGGTATTTGTGTCTTAACTGAATAATAATACATCTGTCTCTCCCTGAACCACAACTTTTTAAGTTCTTACAATGGAATTTACTGGGTCCTACCACAGGCCATAATGGGCTCTGGTATGGCTCTTAAATGAATCATGTCAATTGAATGGTGGATACTGAAGGAATTACATGCTGTGCAATTGATCTAACGAACAGATTAGGGCTGATGCTATTTCATTAAACCTTATTAGCTATGGCTTAAATACTTAAAATTTCAGCCGTCCTGTGTCAGATAGATTATGCCCCTTGTCATACAGCAAGTGAGATTTCCATCTACTAAAACACAGTTTTTAAAAAGGACCAGGCTGATGAAAAGAGATGTAAATAGTTTCAAAAAGACTGTGAAGACCTGATTTTCAGACATGCCAAGCCCCAAATCATTCATTAAACTGACAGAGATGATTCAACAGTTTCAGAGCATGCACGAAGAACTGCTTTAGTCTTCAAAATTTTGTGTTAAATCATTTCCGTGGAACCAGAGTTTAACTGTTTTTGGATGTGAAACAGTCCTGAAGATTTTTCATGCCTCATGGATGAGCACAACATAGATCTTTATGTAATTCTAGTGGAATCCACTGAGTCCTTCGATGACTCAATCACTTATATATTTGTTTATTTATTAAACTCTTTCTTCCTACTCTTTGCTGCTCTCCACTGGGAGGTGATGCCTCCAGAACCAGTAAACCACTAAAGCTAGTGGACAATTTTGTGTGAGGAACAAATGACTTTAATCCAGCCAAGAATAAAGTCAGCTTGGAAAATAGTTTATCATTCTCAAAGGAGATAGAGGTGTTGTTTTTTTTCATACAGGAGTCAGACTCCTGATACGCTTACAAAACTATGATCAGACATGATTGCTATCCCTGACATATACACAGCAGTGTGCAAGACCCGATACTCTTCTTGCCTTCTACTGTTCTGTCCTAGGACCTAGTATTTAATGCTATAAACCCTTAAACAGAACATCCATTGAAAACCCTGTTCTCATCAGAAATTCCTCTACTACAAGGCATATTAAATTATATTAAGTACTTTTCAGATGATCTGGACTGCTGCACTGTGGGAAACATGACTAAAAATTTGAAACAACATTAAGCAGGACTTCAGATTATTCTAAGGATAAAATAATGAAAAGAGACCCGTAGACTTTGGTTAAAACAGATAATAGTCAAGGCTTTTTTATTATTAGTCCTTTTATGAGAGAATATTTAAGACCCTCTCACATGCAGATTTACCATGTTAATTCCACGGTCAAAGCAGTGGTTCAGACAGATAAAGACCAAAGTAAAAAGAACCCAACAGCTCTATTTCTTAAATATAAGAAATTGTTTCAGTAAGTCTTAAAAAAACCTGACAATCACAGAGAAAACCAACCTCACCTTTAAGGGTTTTTGAATTATTTACCTTTAAGGATTTTTGAATTCTTTTACATTATTCTGTAAATCTCAGAGCCATTTAACTACCACAAAAATCTGCTTTCCTTCTTATACCGAAAGCCTGGTTCTTGCAAGATTTTTGCAGTACATGACCTCTGGCTCGAAGTGTGCCAGGACCAATCCTCAGTCCCACCATGGCTACATTCAAACGCTTTGTACTGGGCACTGAAAATGGGCAGTAATGTAAATCCAAGGACAACCCCAAAATTATCTTTGTTTCCATCTTATTCTGTTCAGCATGCCATAGGAATGGCAAAAGCTCTTCAAGAAACAGATCACCCAGATTCATGGTACTGTAGCATCTGCAATTACCTATTTTTCTGCCCCAGTAAAACAAAGCCAAACATTTTTTAAAAGTACTATAAAATATTAAACAATACAAGGTATTATCCCTGTCTCTCCTTCAGTATGACTGAATTTTCTTCAATGAAAAGCTGTTTGCCATGGACCCCCACCCAAAGCCTGCTGACCTTGATGCTGGTCATCAACTTTGATGGCCTTTTGGATAAGGTTTTGCCATTGTCCTGCTACCTGTGCACAGACACTGCATGAACCACTGGAAACGTTATTAAATTTGGGTTCACAAAGGTGCTGTCACCAGGTTGACTACAGTAAAGTATCTATATTTCAGAATAACATTACTTATATATGCTGCCTAGTTCTCTCTTGCTCTAATTTCTTCTCATAGTGCTAGGGTTTTATTTTTCAAATACTGAAAATACTTCGTTGATTTATTCAGGAAATTTGTCTAGATGGTGCTCACAAAGCGTGTTTGCTCACATTTGACATTTTCACAGGATAGATTACAAAATGGAAGCTTCAAGTTGCTAAGTTCCACAGCGGGCACCTAAGTCACCTTATTTTCAGAAGTAATGAGCATCCAGCACTCTCCACCCCCAGCTCCCAGACACTTGCTGGAGCAAGACAAAGTGCACCTGCAGGCACAGCACTGCAGGACAGGAGCCTTGCACTTATACTCGGGGCTTGTGGGCCAACAAAGGCCTCTAGAAATCCGTCAATCTACTAGGACATTTGCTGCCTCAAAAGAGTTAAATATGCAAGTGCTATATTGTGATGCCTTTACAGCCAAGAAATATAAAATGTGGCAATATAATGGAGCATGTGGTTATTTTACTTATTCAACATTTACCTGTGTCTATCGAAGAGGTCTCTAAAATGCTGTTTTAGCAGCTCAAAGGTTGAGAACCACCTGTAAACATATGCAGAACAGTCTCCTTCTAGAAATAGAAACTCCTAAACAATCAACCTTGAAATGTATCATATATTATATTATGTTTTCCAGTGTTATTTACAGGTCTTCTTTTTAGTACAATGAACCAGACATGCTGAAAAGGTAGGATTTTTTTCCATTTCCCTTTTATACGAAGTACAATAAAAAAGGCACATGATTATTCACCATAGGAGTTGTGCACCAGTCAATAACTTAAAGCTAAAAAGCTACCCATTGGAGAACTGTCTTTTTGAGGCAGTATTGGGATCTCTCCTTTCAACTCATAGAAACATCTGTCTAATAATTCTCCTAGGAGAGCTTAAGGAAAACACTTATCCGTGGTTTTCTGCTCTTCCAAAGATTTCCAAATCAACAGAAAACTCTTTTTAAGCTTCCCAGGTCATCTACCGGAGCAAGGAACAGTCAAATAGGGCATGTATGTGTTTGCTTTTATTTATTTTTTCTTATTTTTTTTTTCCCCCTCCTTTGAATGCCCAACTATGGGGGACTCCCTAGATCCAAGTCCTGTTCAAACTGTTTTGCTTTAAGACAAATGCCTTGCAATATATGGCACACTGAGCAATGGGCAATGGCAGGAGAGGCAGCTTCTCAGCCCCAGCAGTCAATGTCGGCCGTGTTTTATCCAGTTTCTAATCATCCATTTTTGCCCCGAGCACCTTTGCACGACTAATCTGAGCCCAAAATTTGCATCCTTGGACATTTCCACTTCTAGACAACGGCCAGTGTCTCTGCTGATGATTGGACCATTCTGAAGGAAAGAAAAAAATTGTTAGAAGAAGAAATAAAAAAGCAAAACAGAGTCTTGAACAAAAAAAAGTGCTAGGTCTGTAAATTCATAGAAAGCAATATAAAATGCCTGGAAAAATCCTTATATAAAGAAGAACTAAATAATATATCAGAAAATCTCTCAACAGCATAACAAGATCACAAAGGCTGTATGCATGCGTCCCTTGAAGAGTAAAGGACAGGATTAATAAAAAAGGTAAGAGGATATTCCTAGAAAACACAGCCCAAAATGTCTAGAGATAATGTAAGAACATTTCTGAAAAACACATGGTGGGAGGAATGCCTGGAAAGCGTATCAGACTATTTCTAGACGTTGTAAGTGGGGATTTCTAGGAAATAAATCAGAGAATTCCTAGAAAAAGTGTGTGTGGGGAATCTGAGAAAGCATCAGGGCATTCCTAGAACATCCCTTTAAAAACCTCCTTGATTTTCATTCAACATTCTCCAAGCCACTATTTCTCCCCAGCTCCTCTCTGCATGGCTCCCCGAGCTATTCTGTACCTGTGTGAAATCCCAGAACCTCTGTGCTGGCCTCAGGACGTCTTCGCACTTCTTCAGGGTCGGCGTCCTGCCCTTTCCGTCGTCGACAAGGCATTTGGAGTCAGGCAGAAAGGCCGTGGAGCCCAGCGGCCCCAGCTGCAGGACGCCTTCTGAGCTGTAGCGGACCAGCTGGGGAAGAGAAAGGAGGAGAGGCATTCATCCCAGCCCTGTGCCCCGGCCTGGGGACACAGAGCCCGCTGCCACCTCCTGCCCAAGCACAACTGTCCTGCTGCCAGGTGGCTGTCCTGGCACCCATGGGACCTTCCAGGGGAAACTTGTAGTAGGACGCAGTATAGGATGCAGTATTCCCTGCTTTCACACTCATGCTCCCCACCCAATATTTTGGGCAGAAGGGCAATCAAGAAAAAGAAGTAATCAATATGCAGATCATACCCACTCAGCAGGAATTGATGCAGCAAGGACACAATGTCAATTTGCCATGCGGGTTGGTCTTAAGAGCTCTGTTAGAGGCTATTGATAGCAACGGCCCTAATTAGGTTTTGTAAATAAATGTTACTGAAAAAATCCGGTATCCAAAAATACAAGAGGAAAAAAAAAATAATGAGGGAAATAAATTTGCTGAAATATCCTTCAGGCCTACATAATAAAGAATCACATTTTGATATTTCAGTTTTGCATGAGCCTTAACTGTTCTGAAATTTGGTGAGGTGGTAAATGCTACTGGCTGGAAATATGCTTCAGGTAACAGCCATTTATTATTTTGGATCATTTATGTATTTTTTAATGAAAAAGTTTTAGCAGGCACTATTAGTTTAACATGTACAACACAACAAGTGGTGTTAATTTTTACAAAGGGAGTGTAATTGTTATATTTGTTCTATTTTAAGCGATCATTTCACCTGTCTCAAGTCATTCACAGCACCAGAAACACAACATTTCTCCTTGTTTTCCTTATCTGTGGATAACTGCCCCCCTAAGAAGCATTCAGAAGGGCTCTGTTTAGTGCAGACATAGTACAGTAGAATGCCTAGAATGCCCCTCCAATCAGTCTTATCAGTCAGAGGTAGCTACTTCTTGCTTCTGTGTTTAAATCCAGAGTCGTTCCACCAGCATGGTGTTTTGCTCTTCTTACCCTAGAAGTAGTCAAATGCAGCACCCAAAGACTGCAAAACAGAGTCAGCTACATGGCTGGTGTGGTGTGAGGCTTGGTGCTGCAGGGTGAAGATCCAAGCCACTGAAGAAATGTAATTATCGCCCTGGAAATTCACTGTCCATCTTGTCTTACTGCTCTTAAATGGCTGGAATTACTTAACGAGAAGGGGAAGGCAGGTCAAAAATGCCTGCCATTTAACAGACACCACTGACCAGTGCATGAGATATCATTAAGAGTCAATCAAAAACCCTTGGATTAGAATCTAGCTTTCTACACGCATCCTTGTTAACCTCACAAGAACCATGCTGTGAATAATCATGTCTTTCTGGTTGAAAGAAGAGCACTGTCTGCTCAGTCCCAGACCAGCTGCCCTTTGGCACATACCGAGTACGTGTTCATTTCTGCCACCTGCTGCTTGTGTTCAGAGCAGCCCTGGGAGGTGCAGAGTTAGGACAGAGCCTGCATCAGAGAAAGCAGAGGGGTAACTACAGGAGGAATCTTCTTGACATGCACAATGTCATTAGCTGAGGCACTCTCTATACTCTCTAATCCTTCCTTTTTCTTCTCCTTTCTCCGTAAGGATACCAGGGACATATAAAAGAAGCTCAAGGAAGCAAAATGATTCAAAATACAAATGGACTGCTGGCTCTGACAAATGGACTTGCTTTTAAGTAAAACCTGCCTGTGTATTTCACGCTTCTAATATCCACTGATTACTCAGCAGAGTTCAAATGAACTGCAGGCACTGCTGAAAATTACACTCGCTAGGAAATGTGTTCATCTTGCCATCTTTATTATACATCTCCAGGTCTAAAAACACCTGCTAGCAACCTCGTTGGCTTTGCCTCATCTAGATAATCAGAACCACCGTTTATAACAGGCTACCTGCTCTGACAGATCGGTTTTCCTTCTCTGGTTTAGAACAAGCAACATTTTATATACAGATATTAAAGTGGTGTGCAACATTCTTTGTCCTTAGAATCTCAGCAGTCAGAACTGGATGTGCTCCACATCACAGTAACCACGCACTTGGGAAAGGCGGTGTTATAAAGAAGCCTATCAAAGCAGAAACTAGCGTGTCTTCCACTTCTAAGGCCCAAACAGAAACAATAACTCTACTCAACTATCTTCAGTATTGAAAGTGGCAGTTGTGTGACAGCTCAGGAGAATAAAAGATGGCTTTGTGCAGGAAACTGATATCTGTACAATGATAAAACAAACAGACTATCATGGACTTAGTTTTCCTGAATCTGTACTTTCTTCTGAGAGTTCCAACAGTCATAAAAACTTACCGTCATCCTAAAATAAAAGAAAATTCTAAAAAAAAACATGCAAACCACTATCTCATTTCAAACCACATTATGTCGTAAAGTTTTAGTGTGTGTTTCTGCAAAAGCAGACCTGAAATTAAGGTTCAAAATACTAATATATGATTAATAATGCCACCCTCCAAAGACTTGGTATCATCACTTCATAGAGACAATATAAACTGTGCAAATAAGCATTAAAGTAAGTTGCTTATTACTGTAGTCTAGAAAACAGGAAGAGAGTCAATAAAATAGTGAAAATTACACCTGCTGTGTTCAAATTCAATCTCAAGAGCCACTACCATATTGAAAAAGAAATAACAACCTCTGCATTTGCATTAGAACTGTGGGCATGATGCATCATGCCCCATCCATTGCTAGTCAGCCAAGACAAAATGGCAAAGTCCCCTTTATTAAGGGATATCCAATCCCATTAAAAACAAACAAACAAAAACATTCAGTGCAAATCTCGATGAGCTGAAAGCCTTAGACTTCCACACATTCCTCTACGTTTCCACACATTGCAAGCTACAGAACAGAAATGCTTTTTTACACCTCATGTGAGGATGGACCTTGGCTTCCTTTTTCTCTTTTACCTCAGAAGAACTGAAGAATCCACAAAGAGGACACTGAAACTAAGTGCTGTGTTAAATACTCCAAGTTCTAATCCTGATTCTATCCCTGTAGGATATTTTTTCTTTCAATTTTCTGAAATCTGAGCAGAATGGAAGAGGTGTCAAAGCTTGTTTACCAAAGCCAGCATATCCGATTAAAAACCAGTAAGCAGTGATGCCTACGGAAGGTGATCCTCCAGGAGCATCAATCTGATAGGTAAATGTCAGCTTGTAATTGAAAGATCTGACTTCAAAGAATCCATCCCTGCTGATTTCCAGTCAAGTGAAAAAAAAGTACAAATCAACAGTTAACTTTGTAGGAAACGCACAGATGGATGCAGTAGATTTCCACATTGAACTTAACCCCTCTCTCTTATTCCTGTTCTCCAAGCAAAAGAAAACCTTTGAACAATCTTTCAGTCCTGCAGGTTAAGGTGAGCTGGAGGATGACACAAATTGAAACAGTGAGCTATATCAGAGTCTGAACCATCCTAAACGTCCAGAGCACTTGTCAGCACAAGACACGCAGATCACAAGGAAAACAGCTACCAAACTCACATGTTTGTTAAGGAATGTCATCCACTGCTCCCTGTAAGTGAAGAAATTTCCTTCTCATCCACCCTGCTGTAAGCGATCAGACGTGCTCTCCAGCCTGCAACTCTGGGAAACTGCAGCCCTACCGACTAACGTGTTAAATACCGGCCCTCAGGCGACAGCTTAAGTGAGGCCTTTCATGTCCTTTTATTCCATCTGTTTGTGTAGCTGTGAGCTCCGGGAAGCCGAACATGGAGATCTCCCTTCTTTCTGCTTGATCTCAGCGCCGGGGGAGTTCTTGCTCCCAGGGCTGCCATGCCTCCGCTTTCTCTGGGTGTGAGAGGGAGGAGAGGAGGGTGGAGAAAGAGGCCGCTCACCAGCCCTTCTGTCCCCAGATGCCATTTTGTTAAGTTCTCTTCTTTCACCTACCGTATAATCAGCTCTACATCACAGTGTTCAAGACAGACTCTGAGGCGGTGAATACTTCCACCGAGGCTGTATAATTGCTCTCAGATGGTTCAAAACCCTGTGTGTACGCTATAACCAGCGCAAGAAGTTTCCAGAACAACAGATTCCAACTTTGGGGTTTGCTCTTTTTTTCATTTCTTTAAGCTGTTTTTAAAATAAAAGGGTATTGTACAGAGCTATAGACCCAATGGCTATTACAGATGATTGTATATCCAAGCCACGTGCAGAAACAAGGTGTTTCAAGACTCCCAATATACTCCTTTTTTTTTTTTTTTTTTTAATGAATATTTTCCTGGCTATGGATAGTGTTTCCCATTGCCCTCCCAGCAGCATTTGCAAATCCGTTTTTTTCCCTGAAAGGGATTTGACTCAAATTTCAGATCCCATGAATAAATATAAAAATGACACTACTTCTCTGTAAAGTGAGTTTTGAAATAAGCTTAGATGGATGAAAAAACTTGTTTGGATATTCCTAACTGTTGGCTTATACCATTTTAACATGAATCAAATTCAAGAAGCTAAATTGATATAAACTCAGGCTAAGCACATTCAAGGATATCCATAAAGGAGTTATCCCAGTCAGAGTAAAGTAATTTAAAAGCTGATTTCAGTTGAAAAGATGTGATTTATGGTGGTAAAAACATGATCTTGGGAATACACATAGGGAAGGGCATTTTGTTCATGGAGCAGTGACTGGAATGGTTTTCTTTTTTCAGTAGTATTGCATGACAACACCATTCAGAGGTGTGCAGTATTCAAGGAAAATGGAAGGGTAAGAAGCAGAAGAAAAGAGCATCATAACACAGAATGAACAGTAATCTTATGCCTAACCCAGCTTTTTCTATACACCTGACTGACTTCTGTTGGTTTCAGTGGAAACATGGGCATACTAAAATCCATGCTTATTTGCTTGTCAGAATTGAAGAGTATTAAAAACAAGACTGTATGTGAATAGTGGGCAGTTTTCAAACCACTAGAATACACCAAGCACTTCTCTAGGCACGTAAAACTAACGTAAATCTCAATGCAGCAAGGGTCTCTTATGCCCTATACTTGTTATGAAAAATGTCAGAAACTGAAAGTTAAATATAACAGACAACTATGCTCACACAGGCTGATTACGAGAGGGGCTTAAAAATGTTTATTTAATAAAAAGTTCGCTGTCAACACCTTTCATGCTATATGCTTGAATATCCTTGATTAGGGTTTGTGCAGCTGTGGTTTTCCTACTGAATTAATTTTGTAAATTCTGGTGAGATGATAGAACTTTTCCAGCTGTGTAATCATTAATTAACTTGGCTGCATCTGAGTGACTCCAACCTATACCTGTCTGTGAAATACTCAACTGTTTTATCTAACATCAACTTTGCCTTCTGCCTGGTGTTTCTTACTGAGTGAAAACATTTTTTTATTATTTTTTTTTAATTTTATTAAAAAAAAAAAAGGAAATTGAAAGTGCTGCAGGATGATTTGGTAGAATAACTTCTTGCCTTTCTCATACTTTTATAATTCTTACATGCAGGGATTGCTTTGAAGGATTTGGGAATAATGACTTTCTATGCTTTTATAAGACGCAAGTACAGGAGGGCTGTAGCTCATGGCTGCAATTTCAAGTCTAAAAACAGCATTCAGGCTCTTTTGGGAATTTCAAATTGACAGGATACTGGAGACCAATAGCAGAAGTGAGCCAGAAGAGATTTAATTGGTCAATAGCCAACTTCAAAATTTTGGAGAACACTCTTCAAAATACACATACCTTGTGTATTGTTATTTAAACCTGAGGAGAGCTTCCTAGTGTCTACTCTAGGGGTCCCAAATTCCAAAGGCATCATTTACTAGGCAATGTAATTGCTTCTTACTGAAAGAAAAATAATCCGTTCCTTAAGCTTTTCCTGAAGCCAGCTGGAAAGGGATGAAAGAAATTGGCCAATGCTAGATGTTCTCTGAGAGGTGAGCTACTTTAGGCCCCCAGATTTTAAGAATGAGTCAGAAGAAGCTGAACACATCATACCTCCTTTCAAATAAATTTACAGTACCTTGTATGCCCTCATCTACTTTCTTCTTCTGTAAGTCAAAACATACGCTATAAAACAGGAGCCATGGAGGCAAACTAGCAGGTTAAGCACTTAAGCTGCAAAATGAATTAGTCAGAATAATCCATTTCATTATTCCTCTCAATGCTAGCATGATAAGAGATGATTAGATGTTGCAAAGGGACTTTTGAGAAAGACTTAAATTTGCAGCCTTCTGGTCAGAATTAGAATGGAGCAAGAGAGTGAACTCTCTGAGTCCTTTGACATCTCTAACTAGAGTCTTCTTGGAAAACTCATTTACATCTAATTAAGCAACACAATTTTGTAACCTTACTCATAGGCTGTTCCTTCTGTCTTTGCTATGAAAGCATCAGGCAAGTGTCCCATAATGATTCTGCTAAGGGTGGACATTTTGTCAGTAGGAATTACTGTCTAACCACTTTGCTCTAATGAGGTTTGACTCTTCACCAGCTTGCAATTAAGGACAATAGGCAATATTTATATTTCACAACTCCTGTTATGCCTCCATAGTGATGTGTGAGCCAGGACTCCAAACCAATACACGTATGGGTGAACTTCAGATAATTGTTAAATCTGTGATAAGGTCAGAGTTTATTTACGCATGAGAACGTTCAATAATGTAGTTTTGATTCCAAATGAAACCAAAATTACATTTCAGAAGAAGCTCAAATCCTAGAACTAAATAATATCCCACTAGTATTGAAAAAAAAATAAAAACAATAAAAAGAACATCACTATAAAGAATGGAAAGAAGAGATGTCATTTTGCAATCACCAGACATCTGTAAGAAAATAATACACAGAGGGACGGACAAAAAAGAAAGTGTTCCATTTCAGAGAAGTATTGACTTAAAAACATATTCTCAATTCGCTTCAAAGTTGATGTTAAATATGTGATTAACTTTCTGCCTAGTCAGGGAAACACATCAGAGTATTGCTAAAGCACTTCTGACAGGAGCCTACAACAAGTGAATCAACCAACAATAAATATAAAAAGGTACTATTCCTAGAATAAGTCAGGTCATAATCAGAAGAGGAGCTTGCTCAGACTGTCTGAATTTGTTATTTGTCAGTGGATCTCCTCATTACTAAAAAAAATTATGATTCTTCTGTTTTCTTTATTAGCATCTTTAATGTATAGATTCCCACGTTGAACTACCTGGGAAACGGAACCCAAAAAGACTACAATAAGGCCAAATATTTTTTCTTTGCAACACAGAGGTATACTGCCAAACTGAAAATTTCTTGAAGTTTCTTGAGGTATCCCATTAATTACAGAATTTTAATTATTTACCTGAGAGGACATTCCATGGCATGGATAAAGGATTGCTTTGTCATCCTCTTCAGCTCCCTGATCTAAGCAGTAGCCACTAGCTTTGCTGTTACGTACCTATAACCAAATCAGAAGGAAAACAGTTGTATTAGATGTTATTCTGTAAGATGCAAGTCCAATCTAGCCATCACTTAGTTGCAGTACAACTACTGACACAAATAACAGATAAAACCATTCTCATTTTCTCTGAGAAACATGTTCTTATTCTTCATGTATGTCAGGACTCCAATAATACAGTTGCTCCAAGAAAAGACAGCTTATTTGGTTGACCTGCTGTCTTTATAAAATTATTAACTTGGGTCAGTTTTATTTTCATCAATCATTTAAGGGTCAAAACCCCATTAAATTCACACTAAGAAACCCAGGCCAAATTTTGCTCCAAATTACCCTAGTATAGAAATAAATTTTGATGCTCTGTGCTGGAAACGTGACTTCACCAAACAGTATTAGAACTAACCTGCCGATGTGTTGGCTTTTGCAAACTTTTACTTGCTTGTATTTTGTATATAAAAATAAAAAAAATGAAACAATTTTATTTGAATTGAGACTATAGTACCTTGCCATGTACAGAAATGACATACATTATTGTGAAAGGATACAGCAAGGATAAGCAGCACTGGAGTGCTTTCACTGTATTTACAGATTGGGTTCAGCGAACCAACCAAGTCAAAAATTCATGCATCTTCCCAGACAAGCAGACAAGTCTATAAAACTGTGTTGGAGTTCTCATGAAATTACAAACCTTTCTTCCTCTTCAGGCTAGAAGTATTACACACATTTTGGACACAAAAATTTTACAGGTTTCTTAAACAAGAAATTATTTAGATGCACATTTTGGAACAGTCAACAGGTCAGTTTTAGTTTAGACTGTGAGCAATTTGTCTGGCCACTGTAATAACACAGAAATAGTTGCTTCATGAAGTGTCAGAAAAAATCAGTAAATAATCCTTTATATTATAGTGTATGAACATAGCAGGCGATCTGATGGGATAAGGGGGTTCACTAGCAGTTAAATTTCAGTAAGTTTATTTTATGACTCAGGTAGTATAGAGGCTAAAGAACATGAAGACAGCTTTATGACAGCTTTAAAAATGTGAATCGAGTCACTAGGAAATATATTTTTACTATTGTTTCATTCTGTTTCATGTCTACTTGATACATCTATTTTCCTTAAGCTCTTTAAAATTCAGAAACCTTTTCCTCTGGAAAAATAGCCATAAGAGAAAACATTTAATAGCTTCATCCTTAGGATGAAGCATCCTTTTTTTTTTTTTTTTTTCCCATTATGGCCATGTAAGACAGGAAGGGAACTATGCCAATTTATACTAGCTAAAAAGCTTGTATGGCTCCATTTTATTATACATTCTAATGAATACATACCTGCATCGCTGAACTTCCTGTTGGACTCAATAACTTTGTTATGCAACCACTCAACAGAAACAAACTTCTTTTTAGAGCCCAGCTTTCTAACCGTCTGGTATAATTGACACAACATTGGCAGTACTGCCGATGTGCTTCTCAGTTAACAGCATTTTCAGAACTGACAGTTACTAATAGCCCCTGTTGAATTTACTAAATGTCTTTCCTTGGTTACTGCCAGGGATAGTTATATTAGGATGCAATAAAACTTGCACTTTATATCAATATCTGAAGTGCCTGACTTATTTTTATATGAAGTCAATCAACTGGAACAGAAAGGAGGAATGTCCATTTAGTTGTCTTGTGTTAAAATGTATTGCATTTGGATTTAATTGTAGTTCAAGCAGACAATTAAAACAGAATCTTAAAAACATTACGCAACAGGAGCGGTCCTAAAACTTTGCCCCATTTAACAGATGTAACCTATAGCACTTTTACCCTACAGGCATATGACAGACTTAAAAAATAATACAGAAGGCAAATCTGACTGCTTTAAAGATTTGGATCAAGCATACATGACATTTTTGATTGGTTAACAGAAGAGAAAGAAATGATCCAGAAAGCTGAGATGAACCAAAACATCTACACATTTCCAACACATTTGGATTCCACATTTTATTAGGGTTAACTAACCTGTCCATTCAGCTATCTCAAAGTAGGTGTTCTAGGGTCTTACTCATTACTGATGCACAGGTGGAAATGAAAATCCAGATTCTGAGCACAAAGCAGATTTTTTTTTCTCTGACTCCTTTTTATGATAAAGATGTGCCAAATGGTAGCCTCAACTTCATCTGAACAGGAACATTTTTTTAATTTTTTTTTTTATCGCTAACAAGGAGGATTTGCAGAAATGAATTAACGAAGTGAATATAATCGTTCAAATAAGTTTGGCAAAACCTGAAATAGGTTTCTTTACTAAAAATAATTCAGTAAATTTAACAGTTCTTATCAGCAGCAATTATTTCAGCTCTCTTGACTGATGATGTTTTGTTCATGTCTGTGGCATCCTATTTGGGAAAATATGACCTCAAATTCATGTTCTCAGAGCTGCTCTATTTTAAAATGAAAGCCAAGGTGGTTGCACATTATTGTTAGTGAGAATGATTTCATCTGATACATCCCAATGGGAGGGACAATGCTTCTCAAAGCCACACTTCCCAGCGTTGATTAAAAGTAGGTGAGAGCATTTGTGTTGCTACTACCATGCTGACTTGAAATTGCTCTGTACATCCTGATACCCACCACTAAGATGAAAGGATTTCTGTAATGCAGCCATGATGTATTTTCAAAGACATACAGTACCTCTCCATAAGTGACTGTATTATTATAAACCCTCATTTCAGGATAGACGTTCTCCAAGTACCACTTAAAACTCCGGCACTGCAGTCTCTGTCGTAGAGCTATTCTTTCAGAAACATCTCCAAAATCAACTCCTGGGTTCTACAAAGTGGAAAGAGAATAAAGAAATGTCACCACATTGACTTTACAGTTGTTTTCTTTACCGAAACCAAATTGGAGTTCAATTGTATACCAAGCTGCATTTCCCTCTGTACTTGCTCTTTTGTAAGTAGCAGCTCATCAAACAGCTGCTGCTGAGAGTAGACAATAAATATTAATGAAAGTCAGTGGAAAAAGGATAACAAACAAGCAAAAAAAAAAAAGTCCAAAACAAAACATAAATCTAACTAAAAAACCAGTATGAATGTTGTGAAAATACAACAATTCTAAGTGTTTGCAATCAAACCTGTACTCCTTTGCTTCCAGATTCATCAGGATTTTAGCTCTAATTCTGATCTAAGAGACAGCAGCTTGATCATCGTTTACTCTAGTAACAGTCCTGGCTATTCGCTAATGTAAATGAGAACAAAACAGACCTGTTAAAACTTTGAGGCAGAGTTGCTCAAAAAGTCATTAAGCTCCGTTAAGCATTTGCATAGACCAACATTCAATTTTTATAGGAACTGGTGCTCGTTTGCAGACTTAAGCTATAAAATGCAGTTAAACTCAAAACCTTTGCAATTCTATTTCAGAATTTAATTCATGTTTGAATAAAAAGTTCCAGGAAAAACATAGGCTGAAAGAATCAAATCAATACGATCAAAACCAGCCATTTCAGAAAGGCCAGGTCAGTTACCGTCTAGATGTAAGCCAGCATAAATTATCATAGTTCAACTTCCAGACAAGAACTTACCTCTTCTAATTTGTTTTTCCAGCATTATAAGAATCAAATGGACTGAAACTGGGGATCTATCTTAAGTGCCTCATACAGAAATCTTTCTGGAGGAAATGTGTGTTTTACAAATTATGTCTAATGCAGGGTTACAAGACAGCAGGAAATCTTAGCTTGGGGTTTATTAGAATCCCCAACAGATGCCTTGTTTTCAGGAGAGAATACAAGTGTAATACTGAACAGGTTTTTCCATTTGCCACATAAAGAGATTGCTGTGCTCACTGCTGCTTGCTGATGCGTACTTTGTCATGAGCTCTCTACATAGCATCCATTCAAATGAATGTTAATTTACATTCTACTTTGGGCTACACGGAAGGACAGCAATTCTCAGAAGCACTCAGTACAAGAAATCATTCAATATAAGATTTCTTTATAATAAAAATTACCAAGGAATAGATCATAAGTAGGGGTGTACAAAACTACAGGTAAACTACAGGAAAGCTATGCTGCCTGTTGATGAAGAGGGGGTATGGGAACACAACTTTTCTGATATGTCCAATGATCATCCGCAAATCAGGATACACATTATGCACAGATCCTCAGTAACTTAGAAGGGAGCCAAATGTGGAAAAGATGGTGTGAGTTATGAAATGGTTAATTTGGATGGGTTTTGGTATGCTGCAACACATGTATTTTACTCGTCTCCCTTCATCCCTATTCCACAATGAAGGAATACAACACCTTTTTTACTGGGCTATTTCTACAAATCACAAGAGCAGCAAATTGAGCAGCTATGAAAATGCTGTGCTTACTTCTGTACTAGCTGAAGTCATCAAGTCTGGGTTACTGTGTGATGGTTCAGAAATGAGATGCCCACAGGATTTAGTATGCAGGGACATTCTTTTTAGCCAGGCAGAAAGGTTTTTAGTTCTCTTATAGAAGGTTTTTCTTATGGCTTAGACCAGTAAAATACTTGAATCATCGAGATTGAATACTACAGTAGAATAACTATGAACAGTAACGTGCTAGCTTCCTTTTCCTGAGAGCTAATGGGGTTATTTTTATGTTGTACATTTTATCAATCAGTTTATTTTATGGAAAGTAAATTTTAATGTTCAATATTTCTGCTGATTTTATGCCATTTAATGTAGATGTGCCTATTTTTTTTTAAAGCACTGTTGTATAGCGCAGTGCATAAAACTGCATCAATAAGAAATCTCAGAGAGATTAAAGGAAATCATGTTTTGGTGTAAATGCTTATTTAAATGTCTTTTCTATTCTCAGAATTTGTTTGCAGAAAGCATCAAGTAAACATATTTACCAAGATTACTTCTTTTTCATCTTCCTGTTAGAAAGTTACCATTTGTTCAAATGGATGCAGACACGGCCAAAATGTCCCTAAAAGCTTAAATGAACACTTCTTTGTCTTCCTTCTACTATCCTGGAAGTCTTGTGTGGGAAATAAGTTAGGCAGTATTGCCTTGTTAAGGGAAAATAATTCTCTGCAATTACCTGTCATGCCGGAAGTAGCAACCAAAACACACCTTCAGAGATCTAACTTTCACCACAATACAGAATGTCCAATACTGAACAACAGTAAGTAAAACTCAAGTCTCTGAGTATCTAACATATTCAGGCATCACGTACAGAAAAAGAGAAAAATTGCTCCTTTAGATATATAAATATGTTTTTAAAAACACAACAGAAATTAATAAAAATTGGATTTGATATATTACCTAGGTATCAGAGCACAAGTAGGTATTTAAGACAAAACTAAATCTGGTGAAGTCTTTGCCAAGACTCCCACCACTTTGTTGGACTCTGGGTGGTAACTGTGAATGTTCACAAAGACACAGCTGGACTGGCATACTTTCCTGCTCAGGTAGGAGCATTGCCTGCTTCCATTTACTTCAAACCAATCATCTTTGGCCAAATCCCTCATATAAGGGTTAACTTTTTAGTTAAGTTATCACTAGTCACAGAACAGAGTACGCTTCCCTTCAGCTGCTCTCCCTATTCCCCTCCACATGAATAATTTGGATACAAATACCACTGAAGGATACAACAGCAATCAGCTTCCACATGACTGTGATATAACATGTATCTCTTCTCTTGAAGAATTATGCTCAGTGGAGATGCAGCATGTGATATACTTACAGAATCAAGTAATAAATTGAACCTACAGTTAATATAATATTTAGATTACATAGATTACTAGAGGTCCCCACACACAATCTAGAATTCATACACACAGCAAGAAGCAGGATGCATCCACATTGCCACTCTCAGCCAGTAGACAATAAAGCTAGTTAACATGTGATTCTTTTATCACATACTTTGTTTTTTATGCTGGTGAGGTTCACTGAGCCTCATGATGAATCATGATATTTATTTATGGACAATTCTCCAGTCCTCACCACTGTAGCATATGAACACCTCCAAGTTTAATGGCATCCTAAATTAATGACTTCTTCTGAGGAAGTGCATAAACCTGAAACATCGTGCTCCAGTTAAATTATAAGTCTGTGTCACTGCTCCTGAGCATACAACAAAACTTACACAGAGGAAGCAAGTTTATGACAGAGCTCTGTACTGAGCATTCACCAGCTCAGAACTCTTCCTTCAGTTTTTTGAGTGCTGTATATGATTGCAGTAATATCTTTCACCTCTAAGAGCTAAGTAGGAACAAGTATCCACACTTCTGCCTTTGTTCAGGAGACAGCATGGCCTGTACTTACTGCCATGGGGATGTTCCATGCCATGTAAACATGCGACTTGAAGTCATCCATCCAGACCTCAGCAGCCCGCAGGGCGTTGCGCTTTGCATAGTAATCGATGTCATTGTTGTAGGGTTTCTTTGTGCGTTCGATGTGTGCCACACGAGAACAGGGTAACACCTCCATGCTTCCTCCACATTGCCAGACCTGGGAGAGTTTGAGGAAAGTCAACTGAATGATTTTTTATTTTATTATTTTAAGGTGATGTGACTGCTTCTTTTGAGATGATGTACATACATTGTTCTCTAGTTGGAGATGGGTACTACTGAATAACGACTGCCTGACTTACCTGCTGTGAGGGTGAAACCCTTCCTGCCCTGAATTGACAAAAATGAGTACAAGGGGTGAATACTGCTGGCTGTGTTAGGTACAAAGATGTAGTTGTCATAAATACCCAAGTCCTTCCCCATAACGTCACTGTTCTTGGAACCATTAGGAAGAAGACAAATTGCAAGGTGGTAACCTGTACCATACAGACTAGTTTAACCTTGTTCTCGTTAGTGAAAATTCAACAAAAATCATTTGTATCACCTGGCTGTGTTTGCTCCTGTATGAGGGTTACTGTATCAGCTCTCCAAACCAACTAACAAACTGTCAATATCTTAAATGTGACTGCCATAAAAACCTAATGTTACATACTTAGCATACATTAGCATCTTAGGTGACCTATTCCACCCCACAGCCTTTTATGACAGGATTTGAACATTGACTTTAGGAAGGAAAAGGAAACACTATCTACATGCACAACACCAACAGATAGAAGCACGGAAACATACTTACATCCTCATTATAGAAACAGACTTGGATTGTGAGACGGTTATAATTATTATTCTAACCTAGCCCCTGCAGGCTTCACTGCTTTTCAGCACAGCAGTTCTCCTTCACAAACACACTTTGCCCTGCCTTCCTCAATAAGAAACACACTGACTTACCACATTAGCACAGGATGTCCCATGGAAACTTTATCCAAGAATATGACATGAGCATCAGCACAGAATGTTTTGCTAAAACCATTAACCTAAATGTGTCAATTTAGCAACAGAGGTCACTGCCACACTTGGCAGTGGACGTGAGGACAGCAAACATATTGCCTACCCTGTGCTTTGTGATGCCTGGCTCTCAGCTTTGAAGAGGAGCATGCAACAATGCAACAGTGAGGCTGGCTTCTTGCTCTCCTTCCCAGGCGGGGAGAAACCTCCCTGGTGCAGCTACCCCCAGGTTGAAGAGGACAGATAAAAGTGGCCAAGTGGAGACTGTACCGCCTTTCTGGACACTGCTGTACAAACATGGGGTAGTTTTTTCTTGTTGATTATTTACTCTCTGACCCCCATAGTGGGAAACACAGAGGAGCTGTCTCTAAGAATCGGTGAGGTGTGGAGTCACGCAGGGTCAGTGACGTTTGTGGTTCAATGCCCTCAGATCTGCACCTAGTACTATTGCCTAGTTGAAATAAATAAAAGATATTAAAATATAAGAAATGATCCCCTGTTTTACAAGGCTGCCTTTTACTCAGCATAAGAGCCCATTTCCAGACCAAATGTGCTCCAGAACAAAAACCTGGGGCAGTTCTGCAGCTAACCTGCCTTCTCAGGGACAAAGATAAATTGCTTGGGAAGTGGCAGATAAAATCATCTCCTCCAGTTTGTGTTTTTTTTTTTTTTTTTTTTTTTAAATACATTGTTAGATAATACTTATTTGCTGCTTTCTGAGCAGTCCTGTAGTCAATCATTGGCCACAGGAATTTGCATTTGATAAATGAAATACGCCAAAAAACACACTGCTCATAAATTTGGACTGGCATATGCTGAGGGTTTCCAGTGCAAAGGGGAAGTGCTAAGAAAAAGAAAGAAAATAATTTATTTTCATGATCAGAAGGGTAGATGAGCAGTACACTTCAGTATACTCCTTTTGCCCAACCCATCCTGGCAGTCAGCTATTTAATGCACAGCACATTTTTCTTTCTCTTGATATGGTTAATGACCTTGTAATTTTTATTTATGTATTTTGGTACCAAGGGCAAATACATTATCTGAGCAATGGATTTATTACCTTCAAATGCTGGTGCTCATGCAAACCTGAAAAGGAAAAGGTACTAAACTGCAACATTAAAGGAAACAGTTTAGCTCATCTGTAAATTCAACACAAATAGTTATTTACTAGTGATTAATTCTCCCCATATGAAATCCACAGGGAACTCAGACACCTGGCTTTGAAGAAAACAGGGAGGAGAAAAAAAAAAAGACAGCAGCAGCAGCCTCAGGCCAGATAATGCTCCCACTGTCAGCCAGGACCTGCGGTGCTCAGCAGGCAGCGTGAATTTGCACTGTGGTGCGACCACCCCATCTGCAGCCAGCTGGATTGCTTACATTTACATTCATCCACCTCTTTCCTGTACCTTCCAGCCCCATTTTGCTCTTTAAAGAGAAAATATGTTAAAGAGAGAAAAGGAAGGAAACAGCCTCTATCAAAGGAGACAGATAGGAAATATTCAAGGAAACTCTGCCTCCTGTGACAATGCTCATTCACCCTGGATAACTGCTTCTTTTTCCTGGGGATACCTAACTTCTCTTTTAGCACAAGTGGGAAGCGTTTCCCTGGTAAGGATGTGATGCCCAATGCTAGAGAAAGAGAGCTGGAGATAAAGCACATGGGGCGAGGAGGCCGTTAGATACCTGTGTTACACCAGGTGGACATTGTTGTGCCACCATTTATCTGCATTCCAGATGAACACCACAGCTGCTTGACTACGGGTCATTTCCAGCCAAAGGAGGTCTCCTGTTTCACTCCCTGAGGTTGGCTGCTGTCCAGCGGGGCATGGACGTGACTGTCGCCTCATCCATTTCAGTGCACAGTTAAGTAAAGAGCAAAGCTTTTCTCCTCTCCCTTTCAATCCCAATGATTCATCTCACACAAAATAAAAGAGTTTCAGTAGTACAACCACATACATGCACCCAAAACTGGCCAAGATCTCGGTAGTTTACAGTAGTCACATAAGACTTAGGTGAAGGCTCAGGTCTTGTGTCTTAATCAAGAGGATGAGGAGCGCTACCCTGCTGTTTATGGAATTGAAAGATATGCATGATTCGGAAAGACATTGCCTGTCTGCTCTGACTAAAAGAAGTCTTTGAAATATGATGAAAGATGAAAGGATGGAGAAGGTTTTACTGTGTAAAACAGATGAGAGAGAGGTGAGTTGGCAGTTGCCCCTGAACCTGGTTGATTCTCGTGCTCTTTTCATTCCCCAAACTGTATTGAACAACCCATTTTTAACAGTATTAACCCATTTCTCTCCACATCTAATTGAGAAATTATGTCAAAAAATAATGACATGCATTTATATAACATTTATCAAACAGAGTTCCTAAAGTGCTTTACTGTGTGAAGCAAACCTGCAGACACTTCAAACCCACACCTGAGGTAACCACTAATCCTCAGTGAAACGCTCAGCTTACAGATGATCAGGATCTCATCTTCGCAGCTGCCAAAAAGTCCAAGCCTGATGCCTCTGGCATCAATAATGTAGACCTGAGCTTTTCTTGCTACCTTTTGATATGAAGCATTTTTGAAACAAAAACATCTATGGGAGAGATGGTTACATATGAGAGCTTCACTCCTACCCGACTGGTGGTGAGAGACAGGTAAAGCAGCAAAGGGAATTTATTTTTACCCATGAGCATAAAATGATGCCCAAATCCCCCGAATCACATTTCAGGCAGTCAGAGACAAACTTCCATATCTTTGGCTATCTTCTGCGGTAAGAGTACTCCCTAACTCTAATATTGACTTGACAGCATTAATTACATATATGCGTTTCAAGGTTCATTTACTGAGAATGTGGGAGCCAAACGGTCTCTCTGAGCCTCTCCCTGCAGGGGTGCAACATCACTGAAAGGCAAACTCAGCCTTTTGATCCCCAAGGAGAGGCAAATCCCTAACAGTAAGCTTTGTTTCTGGCATTGCACTCATCAAACCTTTATTCTAGGCAAACAGCAGAGGCTGCACTGAAAGTAAGGTAGATACAGGCTCAGAAGATGCCCCAGGAACAGGGCAACAGCTCCAGCTGATGAGCAGCAAGAGCAGAGAAGCAAATGGGCTTCTACTTCGTGTGCTTCTCTGCTCAGTGCAGCTGCCGCAGCCCAGGGATTTGGCTTTTCCTCCACGAGCATCACACTGTGCAACATTTTAAGACATGATCAAGTAATTCCAAGAGACACTCAATTTATTTGCTAATTGTACTTAATTTCAGCATTGCTCTTTAGGCTGCTATAAACAAAATTGATAGCAATATAAATGTTACCATAGCTGTGTTACCTTAGCATTTTTACTGCTAATTATCTCAATCAACTTTTCTATAAACAGACATATTAAGTATTAAGAAGAATAAGTACCCACATCAGGGATGAATTACACATGGAATGATAATGTTTGTGGTTTGTGCTACAATGATTTACCTACGCTAATTATTAGCTATTCCTGTGCACCTGAGATATGGCTGTCCTACAATATAAGCATTGTACTATACCTATATTGTACATTATAAAATAAAATAGTCAGAAATTATATTGTATTTGTCAAAGAAAAACCAAGATGAGACCATAACTTGTTTACCATGACCTAAAGCTATGTATCACCAAAGTTCTGCAAATGAAGGTCAGGAACATGGTTTTAAAAGGCTAATAGATCCCTATGTCTGAATTGTTGCCAAACAAGAAGAAACTTTCTGAGAAAGTAGATTTTTCCATTTTTACTTCCTGATGAAGGTCCAAAGTATAAATTTTTGTGAGGTTTAAAAAGAAAAAAAATCAGCTTCCGAAAAACTCAGAAAAGTTCTTAAAATAACTCCATCCAAAATATTTTAAAAAATTTAACGACATCCAAAAAAAGGAAGGGCAAAGAGGAAAAAAAAAAAAAAAAAGGGAGAAAAACACTTTTGATAAAAACCAGGCATTTTGGGAATGAAAGTAGGAGGTGAGAAAGTGCAATGTAAAATTCCTTCAAAACGATTGGCCCTTTTGGTCACAAAACAGTTTCAAATAAAAAACAACAACAACAAAAACACAAAAACAAACAAACAAACAAAAAACCAAACAAATAAAAAAAACACACACCCAAAAGCCTGGCAGCCTGGTCACCATTGACGCAGGATGTACAGCTGAGGGACTGCTGGGACAATCAGTTCCTGTCATGGCAATACACAGAGAGCACAGTGCTGGCACAGCTGGCAGCCCTGCATGTCAGACATTTGCACTAGTGCCACGTCTGCCCGGCGGATGTCAGAGCTCACCACCACCACGGGGTTTAATGCTCAGCTGAGCCATCTGCAAGGCCCTCACTGATTGCAGGGAGGGCTCTAACTCTCCTTGGAGTTAGTCCCCTGTAAACTGAAAAGAACCCCACGTTACCTTCAGCCATTTATATATATATATATAAATATATAAATATTCTATTTATTTATTTATTTTTATGAAAATGTGTGTTTACCAACTAATGACTCATTACTTCCAAAAATGGCAACAAAATTCCAATATTCTGTGGCCATTCCTGTGTGTGCTTTTAGGAGACAAGGTAAGTGCAAACTACAAGCAATTAATGGTAGAGGTTATTCATTGCTTCTTTCAGTATAGCTACAGAAAAGGTTACATATGACGTTATTTCACTCTACTAAGCCAACTGCACAAGGATATTTAATTTAGCAGAAATGTTCTCAAAATTAAAAGGTAAAAAATAAAGTTGGATTGGTATGAGGACACAGTTAATTCTCTGAATTTAGAAAACTTGAATTGGAAAGACAGACCGTGATCTCTAAGAACTTTCCCTAAAATCAAGTAGTTAATGAGATTTGGAATAATCCGAGGCTTCATTGTTAGCACACTCTCTGGAGGCAGCACCAGAGGGGACCAGTACCATACAACTGGCAATGGTGTCACAGCAGATTGGTGTTTTATCCTTTTCCAGAAACCTGCAGCACCTTCGGCGGTCCTTTGCTGAAAGGTATAATCATGGCCTACATCTTCCAGCAGTATGAAAATGCCAAGAATCAGCTCCACAACGTGCATGTGGCAGCAGGTCCCTTCATTTTCTGTTTGCCCAGCAGATTGTCACTTGGCATTTCTACAGTGGTTTCTGCCAGGGGCAGCGCTTCAGAGCTGGACATTCAGCACATCCTAAAAGGGGACTCTTATGCTGGAACTGGACCCTGATATTTCATAAAAACAGTTCTGAACTCTACCTGAGCACCGCAGATCTTCTCTTCTGCATGAAGCCAACAGATGAGATGGAAGGAGTTTTTAAAACAGTCCAGATATCCATGGTTTATGATATACCAGCATGGGAATTCTTAGAAGTCAGCGATCTCAGTTTTTTTTTCATTTTTCAAAGCAAAGCCTATCAAAGATAGGCTTCCAGACTACCCCCACACACCTGCGGCTGGACTGGAAAGGATTTTCCTATCATGAAAGAATCATGAAAGAATTTTCAAATGTTTCAGAAATTTTGCTGACCTAAATTGTCAAGAATAACATAAATCTTAAATATTTTCACTATCTGAAACACAGGCACTTTGTCACCTCTAGCCCTCCGCCCCCAATTATCCCAAAATGTTCTGCTTAAATTGAACCAGTGATGTTTTTGAGATGTTCTGTGTTAAAAGCTTTTTTTTTTTTTTTTTTTTAATTATTTTATTTTTTATTTTTAAAATATAAACATACTCCAAACCGTAAGGTCAGTTTAAATCAAAACACTCACACCTTTGTTGCAAAAATAGCAAAACCCGATCTTTCAACAACATTAAAAAATATATTTGATCTGATTTAGAAACTATCAAAACACAGCCTTTTCCACCGGAGTATTTTTGCTTTAATTTACCAGCTGGAAATGCCCCCCACATCTGCCCATTAAATATGAAGGATGCCAGTGGGCTCACAGCCCTTTTCAGAGTACAAACGGCCTGAAGATGAGGATGCCTTGCACGATGACAGACCACCCAAATGAGGGGATCGGACAGAGTGCCCACATTCTGGCTCCTCAAGGTGAAAAAAAGTAAGTATTTTCTAGCAAAAGACACAATGCCCGAAGGGCAGGAGGATGCACAAGTCAGGTGGTAAATTCACAACAACTGATACTGCCAGGCCCTTCTCAGCTCCTTTAACATCACTGCGTAAAATAAAGTCCACATGTACACAAAGCTACAGGAAAATGACTACTCTGATGAAGTCAAACAAAAACCTAACTCTTAACATTAAAAACATGCTTAGGAAGATGATGCTATTTCTTTGGCCTCTCTCTAGTCAGCCATGGACCAAAAAGATCTAAATCAGAAATCATCCTTCAAATAAAATTTGAAACACGTCAATAAGGTCTTTTACCTCCCAGTGCACTGGAGCCCTCTACTTATCCTTCAGTCCTTAACGGATGTGGCAATTCTTCTAACACCCACTCTAGAAGCAGCAAATTAGCATGAATATAGCACGTTTATGAATCTTGCACCTCTGATATTTACAATTTATGTAGCTTGCTGAAAATTGATATTTCAGAGTAATTTATAGCCTGACATTTTATTTTTTTCTAATGGGGTTTTATGGATACTCTTTCTTCTATGTATTCTCAGTGCTGACTAGAGTGTCATATTTACTCAGATGTGCTAGATAAAGTGCTTTCTCTCTGTTTTTCAGTTAATTTTGGAAGCTGTTTGAAACTAGGGAGCTGTCATAATCAGACATGTCATATGGAAAAATTAATCACGTGGTCTCATGTTTTTCATTGACAGCATTTTTATGATCACCTTTATAGACAGCTACAAGTATGGTTTTAAAAAGTCCGATCTCTTCGATCTCAAAATCATCTGTGCTATTTAATAGTGCACTTACAAAGCAAAACGTCTTTCCATGCTGGGACAAAACAGCCTACATCAGAGAGACTTTGGCAGTCAAAGAAATAACTGAAAAAGGAATAAATCACATCTCAAGATTCACAGATCATATGTTTTGTTAAAGATTACAGTATAAGCATCTGACCAGTGCCTGCAGATTAAAGGACCCAGATGGGGCCTTGCTTGACTGACTGATCGTGTCTTTCTCTTCTGCAATCCTGGACTTCATGATTTCAGCTCCTCCTAGCAGCTGTTTATAGATAACCTGCTAACAGCAGATATACAAGGCAGAGTGAGACAAAAATCTCATGCATAAAAGCTATTTCTGTCACGAGAACAGTCTTATCACACAGATGTGTAAATACCTAGGCCCACTGCTCTTGCTGCCTTATGAATCTGGGAACGCACAGCAGCATTTGCAGACTGCTGATCTGGGAGGGCTGAATTCCATGGGGGGATCTTCTCGTGTTTTGTTCCTGGCTCATGCAGCTTCCATAGCATAAACTTAAAGAAGTACAGATCCGGAGAATACAGTGGATGCAGTCATGACTAATGCATCTGGCACTAGTATTATCTCATTATTATTATTATTATTTCAATTGCCACAGTGATGAACGCATGGAAGCTGGTTGCTTTTTGAGGAACTTATGATGAATTTCAAGGGCACGCTGTCAGAAGCTCTTGCAAAGTCATCTACTGTGAGGTTTTGTGGCAGATTCGAAATGGAACTTTTTCTTTATAGGACAGTAAAAAATTCATTTCACAGCTACTCAACTAACCCTTAAAATCTGTTAGAATTGATTGAGGTTTGACCTCTTAGTTTTGTTCCCTTGGGGCTTTCTAATATTTATAGATAAATCGCTTTTTGACAAAAAAGGCAATAGGACCATAATGATCCTGCAATGAGACACTCAACTCATGCACATTTCTAAAAGTTCTCTGGTGGCTGTTCAGTAGCAAATCTAGAGGTTGTCCTTTACATATTTCTTAGAGGTTACACAGAAGCCAGCTAAGATCTCAGATGTGACAGTAGTGAAAAGTTAAAACCCTCCTGTTTACCCTCTTGTAGGAAAAAAATAGATCAGAATGATGAAATTGAAACATAGTCTAGAGAAACTCACACTCAGCAACTGCTATCTTGCTGCAAATATAAATTGTGTGTGTAAAGGACTAAGTCTGATAAATTAATAGACTGGCTGCTACAGGAGGGAGAAGACGATTTAAAATATTAAAAGTGTCCCACATACCTCAAGCAATAATCCAATCTTCATAAACCCATATTTTGCACATTTTTCAAAGGATGGTGCACCTTTGACACAGGCATGCCTAGGAAAGAAGTTGATGCTTTTATGTGTAAAGCAGAATTCCCTTCTGTGAAAAACTGTATATTCTCTCAACTGTCTTGGCGATGGGGGATGGAAATTGCCCAAAGAACTTCAGAGAAACGAGAACGGACTGACACTGCTCAACCTAGCTGGAAACAGAACATTGCACAGGTTTGTGCTTGAGATACAGATTTCCAATATGCACTACCTGTGATGGCAAAGACTAAACTACTACCCCAACCCAAAGTGGTTCTGCAATTCTTGTTTTCAGACAGAAAAATTCATCCATAACTGCAGTGATACTGGACAAGAACACCTGCTACGATAAGACCGTTTCCAGAGGAACTGGTGAGAAGGTTTCACAGCCAAGTAAAGCATAGCAGGAATTAAGCACAACGTCAACATGACAGCAAAATGCAGCAAGGTCTGTAGTCAGAGAAATACTAGGAGAGCTCACACAGACACCAGCCTTCACTGATGGGCTCTGGAACCTGCTCACCATTCCCAAACCTGATCTCTGAAGATTCATGTGGCTGGGAAGCAGATCCTGCTTCTGGGGATCCTGACATCTACCACTGTCGTTGCTGCCAGCCTTTGGAGCAGCTAAGCACTGTTTGTCTGCCATCAGGCTCATTGGCATAATCACTTACAGATGACATTCATGTCTGACAGGACAGGCAGCATGAAGGATGGAAACAGGGAGAAAGGACAGTCTATCCAAGGGCTCGTTATTCGTTTTTAAAGACTTTTTTCTTAGCAAATGCATGCAGTTGGCATCTCAAATGCTTCATGAGATGTTAACAGTCCCTATCACATAAAGATATATCCCTAAACTTCACAGAATAGCCATGATAACTCTGCTTTCTCTGAATTCTCTTCAAGTCTGAAAGAAGCTGCAGATGTCTTCTCCTGCTGTAATTCCAGATATGTTGGGTTTTGCAGCCCTAAACATTTTTCCTTGCATAAAGTAAATGCAGTATGGTATCTCTAGTTTGGTAATCGTCCCAGCCAGATGCTCCTCATAATGTATTATTTGAAGAATACATCTGATGAAAATTGCTTTCTATCTTTTTTGCAAATTTACTCAACTTTTTCCCAAATCAATAGAACCACCACCAGTCATTTCTGCAAAGCTGTCAATGCAGACACTGTTTGTACTGTAACTTAAAATTCAACAAATTGGTCTTGGAAAAACGCAATCCACCTGGGATTCATGGAACAGCATTAAAGACCAGACCGTCATCCTTGTTCCTCACTTCTCATTCACGTGATTGCTTTTGGTTGCTTCTTCTCATTGATCCCAAAAGACTGCAGAGAAAATCTCCCTCTAAATTTAAGCCTCAGCAAAGGATAAAGGCATGCGTACATTAAGCTGACACCAGAAAATCTGCAGCTGAGCTCCCACAGCATTTAAATTCTTAGGAAAACACTTATACTGCCAGACTCCAAGCTTTACTAACCTGCTGCCAAAACACCAAACGATGCTGACGAGTCAATTTGAAACTTTTCAAGAAAGAAGAACTGGTGCACACAACTGCATTAAGTACAGTGCTCGCTTGGATGCTGCTTAAAAGAGACTGAAGACAAGATGTGCTGGGCTTGACAGAAGGCCAAACCAAGCTGCAGCACACTGTCAGATGCCAGAAGAAGAGCAGGAGTACTGCAGGTCAGAGTAGGGGGTGCCTTACTTGACTTGTGTAGGTGTTCACATGGTGCTTCCATGAAACTTCTTGAAGAATGCAGAACTAACAGAGAACAGAACTGGGGCACTTCCTAAAAACAGCATTTATAAAAACATTGCATTTGGCCACATTTGTCATTGGTGTCTCCATTTCCACTAGCATATGTCAAGATCAGTATATTCCTCAATCACTCTGCTGCTCAATCACTGCCTGCAAAAAAAAAAAAAAACCAAACAAACAAAAAAAACCCCAAAGCCTGAAACCTATTAACCATGCTGGTATCTGGAATATGGCTTTCTAAACCTTTTACTTCCTATTGGGGAAAAAAAAAAAAAAAAAGAAAAATCTAAGAACAGTAGGTGACACTTAGTCATAGTATACATTTAGTCCATAAATAATTAAATTCCCTTGAGGTTTATAAGACTCTATATTAACAAACCTGCTCCTACAGATAACATAGCCAGGCACTCTGCTTTCGATCTGAAGTCAATTCCTACCCTAGCCAGGGTAGTCACGTATGGACGCTGTTCATAAAGCAATAACTCTTTTCTACAAGAAACTCATCTCCCCAGTGGGGGAAAAAAATAATGTGGTAAAGGACTAGCAAATTTGGTTAAATCCCATCACATTCATACATTAAACATATCTCTGAGATAGAGGTAAAGGCAAAGATTGTCATATTTAGATGCATTTTCTCTGTACCTAGTTTAGGTTCAGGCTTGGGCTTTAGATCTGTGGTCAAATGGGGAAAGCCTTTAAGCTTTTGAGGGATTGTTTTACATTTCAAACCCCTTCCCATTTTAATGTGGTATCTCAGGTGAACATTTCTTTATTTCTTCTGCCTAATTTAAAGCAAAAAATGGGTGTCCAACCCTGAAACAAGATTAAAGGCTCCTGATAAAGCCAGGTTCTAGGATTAAAACATCCATGCTTGAATCCTGTGGACTTGATTTATACTATAAATGAACCAAATTTCAAATTTAAGCTTTTCAAACTCAGAAAGAAATCAAGAGAAGAAATTATATTACAAGTTTGGAGTCTATCATATCAGAGCATGTCACAGCTGAATTACAGAATGGCTGAGGTTGGAAAGGACCTCTGAAGTTCATCTGATCCAACCCCCCCCCAGCTCAAACAGGCCTACCTAGAACAGGATGCCCAGGACTACATTCAGATGTTTTTTGAACGTCTCCAAGGATGGAGGCTCCACAACCCCTTTGGTCAACCTCTCAACACTTTGATTTCAATCAATTTTCTTCCAAATGGCAAATGCAATGGTATGGGATGCCTATCCTAGTATGTCTGGGAGATAAACTACTTTTAACCTTGCAGAAAGGGCAGGCACACAGCATGTAACTCAAAGGTGCCTTTTCTGAAAAAGATGTTAACCTAAAATTAGGCAGAACATCTAACAGCATCTCCAGTCGCTACCTAAGCTCAGTCAGGATGAAAGTAAAATACAAGAGTTCAACTTTTTATTTCATTGTTTTTAAATCAAAGCGAGTTCTCAGTGTTCTTGTGTAATTTCATTAGTTCACATTTTTAGTCTTTTGCTAGAGGAATAAATACTTACTGCGCATTGAACCTTCAGTAAGAAGTCTGAGAAATGATAAAATGCTTCCTGGCACTTCAGCTGCCAGAGACCACAGGGAGGAAGAAAAAACTGAGTGGAATTTATTGATGCTTCCATTAGAATAAAGTCATTCTTGAATTAATATATATATATATGTATATTTAAACAGACTGGCTAATGAAGTGATCACAAAAGGTCCTTTCAAAGGAGCCTAAGTGGAGTCATCCTCATTCGTTTTCTCTTTCCTCCACAGTCCCTTAAACGATCTTTGCATATTGTCTGCACTAAATCCTGCAGGGTTGCTATTTTATTTTAAAGAAAAAAGCTTTTAGGCTGTGAGGGATTCATTCAGCAAGAGCTATTATGCTTATTGTGACTCTGCTGCAGAGCCAAGGGATTTACTATGTGCTCATTAGATCCTGCTTTGTTCCAAAACAATCTTTTACAATGCAAATTTTAGCATGCTGATCTACTTAGAATAATACATTCATACAAAGGCTATTAAAGTAAAAGCCTTCTCTAACACAGAAACACTGCAAACTCAGATTAATTACTAATATTTTAGACCATGAAGACATCTGGGGTCTCAGCTTGAATCCAGCTTTGAATATGGTGACAAGAAGCCACGGTGACTTGGTGTTCCTAACGGGTACAAAGACATACCATGGGCAGCCACAGAGCTCAGAGGGCACGTTATGAAGCCATCATAGATGAGGCTGTCAGTTGGCCTCTTGGTGGTTAGCACATAAAAAGGATTGATTTGTTCAAGTGTTGGCACCTGAAGTGGAGAAGTGTTGCCAGCAGAGATGTTCATTCACCGGGACGTCTGAAGGAAGATACCTGAGATGGGATGCAGGAGTTCTCCATCAGCCCTGCTATGTACCCATCTGCAGCGCAGTGCCAATGAAAAATAAGAGGAAAAAAAGACAAACATAGCTTGAAAAATGGCCGAATGGAGCAGAAACAACTCACTGAGTTCTGAAGCTGGTTTTTAAGCCCTCAGGGAGCTGTGCCAGTTCCCATCTCTTGGGAGCAGTCTCTGAATTTAAGTTTGTCACCTGTGACCCACAGGGTTATTGATGGTGCAGGGAACACTCTTGTTTTTCAGAGCATTAATTCTATCTCTTTCCTCCTCTGTGACCTTCCCAAGGGAGCAGTTGTACGAACGCAGAACGATGAATATTATCATCTAGGAGATATACCTGATAGCCAATCTTAATAGTTCCATAAATCTCACTAAGTCTTAGCACTTCAAGTGTACAACAGAGATAATACAGCCATAAGGAAAAGCATGAACCCGTCTCTCATAAGTACAGAAAACAGCCAGTCTACTGACACTGCATTAAAGCTTTCTCTCTTATACTCCGATTAGTGGCACTCAGGCTGGAGGTAAATATTTTTTATTATTATTATTCATTTTTTTTTTTTTTTTTAGTAAAACCTAATCTCTAGGAGGATAACTAATAAAAGGGAGGTGAGTGATAAGGAAAAATTTAGCTAGCAGAAGGACCAACAAATCATTATAGTAATTCCAGACATCCTTTCCCACACTCCCATCCTAAATCAACTCAGCAAGCTAAACATGTAATTTATATTAAAAAAACAGACACACAAATCATCACCTCCTTATATTGGACAAGTCTATCTGGTGGGAAGAGGTACCTGCTCACTAAACCAACACATGATTATTGTATTCAGGTGACACCTTCTTTTATCCAGTAAATTCTTAATAGACATAAAATGCAGATGTGTGTGAGCATGATGTTCACTGGGAACACTTATTTACTTCAACTGACAGACCCAAGATTAAGATTCCCTTCCCAGATAACACATAAACCTCCCAGTGCTATAGGGAGGAAACGGAGGAGAGCTGCCCATAGACAACAGGAATATGGTAACTGGGAAGGAGAAAATCAGAACTGATCTAGACTAAGGCCACCACTGAAACACATCCCTGAAGACATGCCTCTGACTTGGGCTGCCTTTCCACCCAGGCACAGCTACCTTTGGAAGCTACTAGAGTTGTAAGAACGAAAAAAATAATAATAAAAGAACACCCCAGAGTGCCAAAAACCATACGAGGGTTACAATACATGGACTTCACATTTCTGACTGAAGGACAGTGCACATCTGGAACAATTTTTGGTTATCTTGGAGCAAAGTCACATAGGCAAAGAAGAGGAATTTTAGGAGCAGCACTATTATGTCCTAGTCATTCATTCTGCTTAAATGCTTTATTGCTACTGTTAATGGACAGATAACAGCATTAATCACGGGCTGTGAAACGACTGACAAACGAAGCTGTTTCATCTGAACAGAATGCTTTATGCATTGCCTAAGGAGCTGGTAAAGGGATGTGATTTGGGTAAAATCACACATGCAAAAAAGCTGTTTGTGATTTTGATGGACAATTCCCTGGAGAATATCCAAATCCTGGGACTGCAAAGTGGGCCGTGACATTTATAGGTTTGTTGCCTCTCCAGGGAAATTTGAAGGAGGTGTATCACCAGGCACAGGCTTATATTGGCTCTTCTCATTCCAGTTCTTCAGGATCAGTTATCCCCAGATATAAGGAATAATGCTAAAGCTTGCTTTAGTTGACAAATTCTTTTGTGTGGAGGATTTTTTGTTTGATTTGTTGCATAATGAGACCAAGAGAAATTAATTAATGGTGACACCATTCATATTTTCACCATCTTAAACTAAACAGAATATTTTCCGTCTAGCACAAGAACATGGGAAATTTGGCAGTATTTTTCCCAAGAGCTAAAAACGTCCTCACAATCGAACACTGTAAATATTAGCTTCATCTTATTGGGAAGATAGTGTCCTATATTATTAAAGTGCTGAGCAAACAAAGGATGCTCTTTGTTTGCAAGAGATTTCTAAAAGTTAAATAGATATAAATACAGATATGGTTTCAAAGATGTGCTTAGTGTTTCAAGGTGCTTGGCAACTCAAAATTTAATTTCAGATCATGCAAAGTGTTTCAATATCAGAAAAAAATTAAGAATGTAATTTAAAAATGTTTATTCTCAATAGATGAATTTAGATACAAAGTGTTCTTTTGCCAAATATGCATTCTTTAAAAGAATGCTTGGAAAAAAAAAATACTGTCCCATTATAGACTAAAAGAACATTACTTGATTACTAAGAGAACACTGAAGCTTACATTTTGGCTTTTTATAGCTTCCATAATTGAGTCATTTACAACAAATCCTCACTCCTAGGCTGTGAACCTACATACCAATCTTCTGATCTGAGCAGATTCTATATGCCCATCAGTTAGGGACAGACTTGAAAATAAATGATGTAGAAGAAAGCTCCACGCTTTGAACCAAGTCCATGTTCTTCACCTTGGATTTAGCACGTCTTGCTAAGCCAAACAGAAAGGTAATCTTCAGCTAAAAGAATTTCACCTAAACTAATCTGTTCTGCTTCCCTGTGTTGGACAGCCTCACGTTGAACCACATGGTGACATTATCCCACTGGGAATCGGCAGCAGCTCTGTTCCTGCTCTTGGAGAAAGCTGTAAAACACAGCTCAGCAGAGGTCAGAAATGCTTTGAATTGTTGTTCCTTACTTTTATGTGAGGACTTTCATCCTGACACCTGGAGGTGATTTGCACACACCCGCTGTGAGCAGGGAGAACAGCAGCACAATTTAATATTCTAGGAGATAGAAAGGGATGTTTTCCATGCCACCTCTGATGACTCTGTTCTTACCAAAATCCATTGCCTCTGTGGGCTTCTTGCTATGGAAAAGATTAGAAGAATTTGGATATCTGTCTCGCTCTTTACCAGGAGAGTGATGAGGGTTTCAGAGCATGCTTAGATGACTGGTTCACACAGCATGCTCAGCCCTTCACCTCAATTTGGTGTTTATTTTCCCTTCCCTGGCCCAGCAGAGAATTCATACCCCTGCATTCCACGTACAGCTAGATGCAGAAGGGGATTGCAGAGCAAATACACACTCACACGCATGGCACCATTTGACTTGTATCTAACAGAACAGTCACAAAATACGGGCATTAGCACAAAACTGACCTCAGAAGGATGCCAGGTGTGACTGGGAAAGTATTGCATTACAATAAATACAAAAGTTTACTTAATAACCTCCAGCAGTTTATGTTCCCAGACAGCTGCTGTGGTTTTACTCCAAAATGTACACTTTAGCTACAGCTTGGCTAAAATTATTATATAAAACCAACTCATCTGTTACTCCAGTTTGATATTTATTTCTGGAGAATGGTAGTAGTCATTAAATAGTACTTTGCTTCATTAAATTTTGGATTTCCAAGAACTGAAAGGGACAGTGCCACAGGTTTAAGTAATTCTTTCATCACACAGTTGATGTGTTTTATCCCTGCTGGGTCACAAGTGTTCTTCATTTACTGAGCTCTGGGTTTTATCTGACTATTTATTTGTGGAGCCTGTGTTGTCAGTTTGGGCTGTCGAAGAACCAATCAAGAGTCTTTCCTACAATTCCTTTTCAAGCTAAAGGCGATTCTCTGTTAAAAGAAAATTCTCTGTTAAAAAACCTTTTCTGGTAAAGTGGGATAGATGATAAAAAACAATTACATAGGCTGCATTGCTTTGCCTATCATCTACAAGAAAATTTGAAAAAAACATATAGCTCTGCATCATTTTTATAGAGGCACTTTTCTGGACTTTCAGTTCATTTAATTTTGCCCTGGAGCATCTTTGCTGTGAGTAACGTGGAATACAATCCACTTGTCTGTCCCGTTGCCTCTAAATAATCTCTTTCCATCTTCTCTTAGAGCCAGGCTGTCACAAGTAGGGTAATACCTTTACAAAGATGAAATAAGACAAAAGCAATAACCACAGTCAAGGCCCTAGGGGATTTCTTTGCTAGCTCTAACTACAGTGTCCAGTGTATCAAAATCCTGCCTTGTTGCCCTGTGTCAATATTTACAAGCTCTGCTGCTTCCACCACTTGCATTTTCAGAGGAATTCCAGCCTTATCATCTGCTTTGTCAGGTGATGGCAGCAACTATTTCTTTTTCCCATTTCTCCTGTCACTGATGCCTTCTGCCATCCCAAAGTGGTCACAGCCTCTGCCCTACAACAGAACTATGCCGAGCAATTCCATTATTACACAAAGGACACTGCGTTTAAAACAAAAAATGATTTGAGTACCTTGTGTCATTACAGAGGAAAGGGCTTGGTGGCTGCTTGTGTCACACTGTTGAGGCTAAAAGCTGTGGGTTATGTGGTTTGACTGGACTGGGTAAAGTGAAGAGCTTACCCCAGAGGTGTTTGTGTTGGTTCTGGTGTATTTCCCCCATCCCCAAAAGAATCCTTCTTCTTGAGCTCGTGATGTAAACACTCTGTAATCTGCATAAATGATGATTCAAAATAATAAAGTCTAGTTTAAACTCTTTAAATACAATCCTGTATCGTTTTGACAGATTTGGGAAGATGAAGTATGCAGCTGAGGTTTAATGGAACGGTAATCTGTTTCAGGATGAAGACAAAGAGAAGGCAATATATTCTTACCTAGCTTTGCTGGAAACAGAATGCCTGACTAATTTATGTTGGCATGAATCTGTTAAATTGCAAGTTGTACTTTTTAAAATTAGAATTACTGTAGATGTTAATGTGACAGCAGTTGTGGAAGCTTCAGTCACATCCATGTGCTACATGCACAGGTTAAAGTTTCTGGGGCATTTTAGAGATTCTCTGAAAGATAGGCATGGGCAGAAAGATATTTCCTCCCATTTTCTGTAGAGCAGAAGCCATATGCAGGGAATTAAAATGTGGGGTTTAACTGGGATCCTCCTTCCTGATGAGAGTGATTAGTGATAGTCCCCAGAAAAGAGGCTAATACGTTCACATGTTGACAGATACACACAAGTGATGAGAATATAGAGACATTGTTTTTAAAAATGCCTGAATACTGTCTCCCAGTATCTGCAATGATTCATGTCAAAATGCAATGTGAAGTCCTTGGGGAGGGCTCGGTAGCACCATCTACTCCCTTGAGAGAATATGTCATATGCATTCAATGTCCGCCTGCACTCATGCGCATAGACAGGCGACACAACTGAGCCAAGCGTCTAAAGGAGGTAGCCAGAGATCACTAAAAAACTCTGTAGGCAAACCTGATCCATATCTGCGCTTGTCAAAGTACTGAAACTGCAAGAAGAATGAGCTTGGGGCCAGTGGACCAAGAAAACATACTTGTCTTCTGCTGAAAAATTAGCAGTATTTCCCTAGTGCTCCTTCTAAATAGCATAAGCATGCTTTTAAAAATCTAACAATACTCCATACAGTGAGATTTACGAAGCCAAATCTATTTTCTGAGAGAAGTCCAAGAGACAGTTTTGGTAGAAATATTTAACAAGCTCAGTGGGAACAAGTCCCTGATACTAGCACTTCAACACAGGAGAAAAAGACATAATTAATTCTAATAATTGGGAGCTAATGCTGGAGAAATTCTGACTTAAGAATTAATAGGTTTCGTTGTTTTTTAAAGAAAAAAATAATTTACCATTGGACAGCTTACTGGTTTACTGCGGCAAACTCAGTATTACCATAAGCTTTTTGTAGTGAGGCTAGGCATCTTTTTAAACCTAACAAAAAACCTCATACACAGGAACTATCTGTGTAAGTTCCTCGGTCAGGATCTTGACCATCCATTAGCCAGTTTAATTGAAGAAGCCAGCTTGAAGTTGGGGGATTTAACTTCACATATCAAGTTTACAAAGTATTGTGAAGCAAGAAAATACCAGGGCTCAACAGAAACTCAAATGATGAGCAATCTCTTCTTTTTCATTTTTTATAAATTACATATAATTTTTATATATTAAAGAACCACTGTGCAAGCTTCCCACACTGGGATAACTCCAGCCCAATGACCCTTTGATGCAGAATTAGAATTTCCTCAAACTGTATTACTTTCCTTAGGTTTCTCAGGCTGCTATTCTTACAGCTACAGGAGAGGAGATATGGAGATTAATAACTCCTTCAGCAGGGAAAAAATATTGAATGCATAGTGCATCACTTTCTGGTAATCCAAGATAACAGCAAACACCTTCCTCTGCTTGTCATCACTAAGGATATGCAGTAAACCACAAGTTATCTAGCAGAACAAAGTTAATGCACTTGAGAATGGTACAGTCATGTGTTTATATTAATAATCTAGAGAGTAGGCAGTAAGCAACAGCTCCAACTAAATAGGCACCAGGACCAGAACTGAGCATGCTATGTGACAACACCTCAGAAGCAGATGTTCTGTAAATGTCTTCCTGCCTCAGATAGAAAGTGGAAACTTTATTTTAAAGCTACCCCATTAGGACAGTCACCATATGATACCAAGGAAAAAATAGCAAAACCAAAAAAAATAGACAAGAGGTGGGACTAGGAAAGAGCCAGGTGAATTAATTTGCTCCCCAAACCCCTTTGAAAATCCAGAGCAGCCAACTCCCTCTATAGGCAGAGCAAAGGCACCTCCCAGCCTGTCAGAGTGGTCTTGCAGGACTCTAGGAGCTCTGCAATGCTCTGGAGGACAGTCCAGGGCAATGCTGCAGATACACTTGCCTGACACTCTGGTACCTCCAAATGCAGTTTCTGGAGTGGCTGCACTTCAACCTGCAGGGCGCAGAGGGCCTGGGGACACAGCATCCTGGTGAAGCTTCCATAACTCATAATAAGCCTCTGCAGTAACAGGTCCATGGACAGTCTTTCCAGCTTTGTGGATTATCCCAGCTCAGGCCTTACTTCTAAGCTCCTTTCCATTTTTAACCATTAGATCATACTTTGCCTTTGTCTGCTGACATGAGGAAAACTTCATTCCCAGAAATCGTCTCTTTTAGATCCTTTGAGATCATTAGGAAACCACTTCTTGCCTTCACTGCTGAAGCAGGGTGGCATAACTGAGGGCAGAAATGCAATCTGCAGTTGCTGTAGTTCCAGATCCAGCCAAGTGCTGGATGGCTTGCTTAATTATACAGCTTTGTGTCATTCAACTGACCACTCATGCCTAAAATTAAGGGTCTCTTTAAGTGCCTCATAGGTGTTTGACTTGTTAATGATTCGTTGCCAATACCTTGACCCAGTTAGGCTTTAGCTCTTCCTCACTTGTGGCTCTGCAGTGTTAACAGGAGTTAAAATCACCTTTTTAACACCAAGTCAAAGAAGTGAGCATGCTTCTGAAAACACCCATGAGAAGGCCTACTGAAGGACCTGTTATCTGTCCTACTTATGCAATTTTCATAACAGAACTTATTTCGCTTATCTCATTAGCAGTCATTACCTTAGGCAGTACATACAATGTGAGTGGGTTTTCCTTCCTCTGATTACCTAGGAAGTCTTGCTGCCTCTAATTTTCCACGAATCTCATGAATTGCCACTGAAGTCTTTATAGCTACAGTAGCCTAGAATGTAACTCTCTATACCAATTTAATAACCAATAAAACAACTTAATACCTAATAAACTTTCTTAATAAAGTGGCACAGTTCAAAGCAGTGCCTCTTGGTAATGAGGTCAGGCCAAAGCTACCTGAGGGGCAAAAGCTCCATGCCTGTGGGCAGCAGCCTCAGGTAAGTGCTGATACTTAGGGTGGAGATGACAGATCCTGCAAAACCAGCCAACACAATCTGGTTCCCCAGACAGATTTGGCAAAACTGTAGCCAACCACTGTTGACGAAGAATTACTAATTCTTTTCACAACAGACGTAAGACATTGAACAAGACACAAGCAGAGCTCCTGTAACTGTCCAACTGATGGTTTGCATGAACTTTCCAAAGACTGCTCTTTGTCAGAAGAGTGAGGCTGGAAAAAGCACAGAAACTCTCTCTCGCCCTTTTAGTTCAGCTGAAACCTCAAAATGCTGATTTGTGAAAACTGGAAATCGCTTTCCAAGAACTTTCTGGAGCACTCAGATGTTGACTTCTAAAAATATGGAAATCTTTGGATTTCATTGTAACTGAAAGTACTGTAACCCACCCCGAAGAGGAAATCAGCATTCTTGAGAAATGTAACTTCAGTTTGGAGAACTTGCTGTCCTTTCACTCCTATGAGCACCTTGTAACAGATCTAATCAAATAATTGTAATATGCTTTAACTAGAAAAGTAAGGAACGGAATGGTTTATGTGAATGAAAAAAGGATGGGTCACAACAGTAGCAATGACTTCTGAGGGTTATTCTCACTTCTGAAAGCCCAATAACACACAAGTACCTCAGCCTTAAGTGACTTATACAAATCTTTTGTGCAAGTCAAATTTTCCATTATGCACCTAGTTTGATGCACTGTAACAATTTGTCTCTTTTCATAGAACCATAGGAATGTTTCCAAGAGAACTTCAAGAGCTGCAGAGAGTAAAAAGCTTCCTCGCCTGTGAAAATGTCCATGCTTCAATCATCAATGCCTCTCTACATTTAAAGTTGCCTAAGTGCTTAACACTCCTCTCTTGATGCTTTGTAGAAAGCGTGCCCTACAAAGCATCATTGGCATACAGTCTAAATCCCCTATTTCCTTTACTCTTTTCCTCTGATACTTTTCATACAACAAAAGGCTAAATTGTACTTTCAGCTTGGCTGCTGTAAATTTACAATAAAGTCATTGACTTGAGTGAAGTTAGTCTGAAACCATACAAGCCTAAAGGCAGCAGCTAGCTGCAATAATGGCTTTTGTGTGCTAAAAAGTGGTGCTCCTCTTCTCTCACCTGATTTGTTATCACAGTCAGATCCACAAAGCCTGCATTTTCAGCATATGTGAAAACGAGCCTGATGCTGACAAAACTAATGCCGTATTTCTGCAGCTTGTCATAAGGACCTTTTATAGTAGTTTAGATGACGTCCTCAGCTTTGTACTGAGAAGCTTCACATTACTAAACTTTAAACTTCTCTTAAATAAAATGCACTTCAAAATGATTTTTTTTCTTTGTTATGGAGAAGTTGAATTGTAGAGGATGATCCTATACTGTCAGGGAAATGGTATGGTTAGTAGGCTTTAACACTATTTCTCAACTGACAATATATATATATATATATATGTGTATGTGTGTATACATATATCTAAAGTGCCTATCACCATATTGATAAAAGCTCTTTGGAACCACTCTGATGGCAGGGGTAAGAATAGGAGTTAGCCTGTTAGTACCTCAGCACTTCTATTTCCAGCCTAATTAAAAAGAAAAGCCACACAACTTGCTCTAAAAAAAAAAAAAAGAAAGAAAAAAAAAAGAAAGCCCTCATTGACATAATGACTGCCTAGAAGGAACGACTTTCAAGTCTTTCAAGTGACCTCATTTTGGATTGAAAAATGCCTCAACCCAAACTTCTGACCATAAGACAAATACAAACAGTAGATCATGTAATACTTCACCTAAAACAAAGTGTAAGATATCAGCCCTTGTTCTCCACTCTGGCTCTGGATACCATGGCTGGAAGGAACCCATTGCATTTCTGTGGCCCTGAGATACTTGGTGTCAGTCGAAAATCACAAGTTTTCCATGTTTTATACTCTGGTAACAAAACATCCACATTTCCTCTCCTGTCCACAACCTACTCCATCACCCCTTTCTCCAGTTACAGAAGAAAAATGAAGAAAAATACAGGTGAGCTGCTGCACAGCCTTCATACCCATGGAAAACTGCACGTGCAATGAATAATCTACTTCTACTCATTCCAGGGCTACTGTGCTTATTTATGACAAACATCCACTGTGGAAAATCATACTAATTATGACTGTGGCATGACAAGTGAGATGAGTAAGCCATAAGCCTATGACCAAAACGGGTAGTTTATCTCCACAGAAAATATTAGTCTACCTGCCTGGTTCTTCCAATAGCATAGGGACTGTGATTTCTCCTTCAAAGCAACAAAGCAATAATCTCTAACAACTATAAACACATACTTTTTTTTTTTTTTTTTTAGCTTTTCTCATTACGTGGGCAGGAACTCAAAAACTGCTCAAAAACCTTTGTTGCATTCAGATGGAATTAAGTCTGTGCTTGTCCTGGATACTATTTCATCTCTGAGTGATGGATCTATGTAATCATCTTGTACTTAATCAAAACACAATTCAACATAACCGTGATTACACAATTTCAAATGAAGAGTAAGTCTTCATCTTTTGTTTTGATGAATTTTAAGTCCTTTACAGATTAACCAGATAACATCGTTAATTTGTTATTTAGAGATGGCATTTAATCAGTGAAGGACATTCTGAATCTGTCTGGAGGGGGTGGAAAGGGGTAAGAATCAAAGCAACAGCATTTAATAAATGTGATATGTTATGAACAATTTTGTCTGAATTGCTGAGCTTAGCAAAAGTAGGCTTTTAGCAAAAAATGTACTAATTGACAAAAGCAAAAAAAACCTGCCTTGTACTTCTCTAATATTTCACAACTTTCACAAGTTACTAAAAAAGAAGTGCATTTTTTTTTAAAAAAAGAATTTACAATCATTTTATATTCTGAATAAATTCCCTTGCTCAGCAAAAGAAATTACATAACACTGCCGACAATATATACAAAGGAGAGCTGTTTTCACATATTCATGCCTTAGACTGTGTCAAAAGCACTGCAAACATTAATATCAAACCATGACTACTTCTAATAGAAACTATGAAAGAAGTCAAAATAAAATGTGTTTTCTAAAGCAAGAAGCTCAAAAAACATGTCACAGGATGATAAAGAGACGGTAGAAAATTCAGGTACCGATTTCATGGGTATTAACTATACATAATATACATATGTAAGAAGACAGCATAACCTTGTTGGTAGGGCATTTTTATAAGTCTGAGAAGGAGATGAAGGCGATCTTGCTTGAATCCTTTGTTCTACCTAAGGCAGAGTATTTGAATAAGCTACCCCACACCACAATGTACTTAGGGCAGATAAAAAATAATAAAACTGGTTCAGAAGATGAAAAAGATATGTAGAAATTAAATACTTTTTTTCCTTCACAGCATAGATTTTTATTTTTATTATTATTTTTTTAATACTCACAATGTGCTTTCAGATAAGTAGGCAGAATACAATGCTAAGTCTGACTAAGGAAGGTCATGGAATGGTTAAGGCTGCAAGCAACCTCTGGAGATATCTAGTCCAAGCCCCTGGCTCAAGCAGGGACAGCTAGAACACACTAGAAGGAGGACAGTCTGAATAAAGGTCACAGGCAGGGGCAGCATTAGGATGGAATCAGTTCCATCTCTGGGTGGATCCAGGACACTCCCCAGAAGCTCCCAAGCCTGTGGGCACTGAACAAGTATTTTAAGAACAAGAAGAACAAGTATTTTAAGAAATCTCTTCATCTTTCCTTAGCATTAAAAAACAAAACCAAAAACAAATAAACAAACAAAGAAAACCACTACTGACTCAATAATTAGGATTACTATGACATCACTTCTAATGTATAAAATTATGGCATGAAAACTATCTCTGATGTTTTAACTTCACACAGCTGAACAGTAAGAATAAGGCCATTCATTCAACAATGAAGGCTTAGCTTACAAGTCAATTTTAGATATCCTATTAGACACCATGCTACACCACTAATTATTGGGGTGCCTCAGTTTGAAGACTGCCAGTATGGTTGGCAATAAGGTGCCAACAGACACCTTAAAGAGAGAGGGTCAACAAATGTATTTCTTTTCAGCCAGTTATCCCCCAGCTTAGAACAGCAAGAACTTGATGGCCAAGGGGGGTGCCTCACTTTTTACTTCCACACACTTGCTTTGCAGCAGCATGTCGTAGTGTAACCACTGCCTTTCATCAGATGGAACATCACAAGTGTAAGAGCACATGCCATTAAACATAATTCTGCCTTAACTGAGGTGCCATTCTAAGAAATGGTTACTACTCCTAGCAATTTGAACAAAACACATATTAGGACAAACCGGTATTTTCTGTCAGCAATAGATGACATCTACACCAAGAATGAATTATATTGTATTTCTCTAAGTCTCTGATCTTCAAGGACTGCAATTTAAGCTGTTTATATGCAGTGAACATTACAGCTTTTATGGCTTTTCCCATATTCAGCCATCCACAGACACAAAACAGGCCTTGCTTGCACCAGGTTAGGATCATTCCCCCTCGAGTATTGTGACTCCACAGCCCGGCTTTCTCAGTGCTTCCTATAACAAAATGAAAAGTGGTACCAAGTTCTAGGAGAGCAGAATTTCACTCTAAAGTAGGTACAAAGGAGAATAAATAAGAAAGGAGAAAGTTTGGGAAAGTCATTTAGTCACCAGATTCTCTTGCCTCTTTGCAACCCTGGAAAGAAGGAAGCCATTTGGCTCCCCAGCTGCTAGGTGGTCCCCTGGGCAACAGCTTGCTCTAAGCTGTGTTATGCTGGCCCATCTGTTGGTGTGAGAAAACATAACTGCAAACACAGAAGTACTGGAAGTGCTTGGCTGTCCCATTACTGAAGCGATAAGCAGCACTGGCACACTTGCAAGCACTATTGCACTCAGACGGAAAGAAACAGAATACATTTTCCTCAGCTGAAACACAGAAGCTGAATCTATAAACATAAAGCATCTAATTCCTGAAAGTGAAAGAAAAGAAGGGGGGAGGGGGGAGGGGAACAGAGAAACATCATGGTTTTAAAATGATAAAAGCTCTTCTAAAAAAAGGTATTGTGTTTGCTGATATTGTAACATCATTTGACAGTTATGAAATTTTAAACTGAGGATCAAAAGGTACTGAAGATGGAGTACTCACACGAATCTGCTCTTTTTCTCTTTTTCTGAAAGCCTTACAATATCAGTGTGGCAATCATATTGCTGCCAAACAGATGTTTGGCATTGACGGGTGGTGGATAGGAAGCCTGGATAGGAATTGGAGGAGATGACAGTGTTGGACATCAGGCCATGTGTCACTGCTTGGTGCTGTGACAGCCATTTGTTGTGACAAACCTACTGGCACTTCTTACCAAGCACCCTCTACTCTGGCAATCCCGTTCAGTTACATCGCACCATGGTACTGGTGATCCTACAGGCTGTTCTTCAAAACCCAAATAACTATGAAATGGGTTCAGGAAGATGAGATCTGATATTTCCACTTACTCTCTTTAGAAGCAGACCTAGGCTGTAGAATTTCATATAAAATGTCTCTTTCATTTTTCTCAGCTGAATGATATAAATCAAGTGCCAACCCTGCTATAAAATTATGCCACAGTGATGCTGTAACCATGATGGTTTAGAGATAAAATAATTGTAAGAGAAGCCTCTGAACTCAAAATTATTACTTTTTCTGTTTCCTACTTCTTGTATGTATGTACATATGTGAACTAATAAAACACTCTTTCTGCGGCTTCCTCTGTCAAGTGCATGATTCTCTATCTATTTTACTACTGTTCTTTCCATGGAAATAGAGTCATGGACCCACACACCTTTGTTCCTGGTACTTACAAAACAAAGATCCCGGCAGATACCTTCCCTTTTTCATCCAGTCACACATCTCGGCATAAGTACGGCATTACAATGCACACGTAGACATAAATAATGCGGATGGGTAGACAGTCTCCTGACTCTGCCTAGTGCAGAGTGAAGACAACACACAGCAATTTAAAAGAATAATTATGGTTCAAACACCTAGGAACAAAACACATTTCTTATTGTTCTGATATAACCTGCAGAACACTTCAAAAGAGGAGAGTGACAAACTCCACAGGGAGCGGCTGTAGCAATGCAGGTGAAGTATTTCAATGCCTCAGAGAAGAGCTTCATCTTTTAAAGAACATAGCAAGAAAATACTACTCAGAGATAAGTGCCCCAAACGGACAGAGTTTTGCCTGACAGAAATCAAAACACATCCCTCCTCAGCAGATCTGTACTGAAGGATAATGTTGCATTTGAAAAAAAAAAATAAAAAAATCCAGCTGTTGTGTAGTTCTTCAGAGGACAGATCTGACTGACTTGTCAGCGTCCTCCTTACTCTGCTGGAACCACCAAACAGTAAGACACGAGCCTCAGATATTAATAACCTTATTTTTCAGGCACATTTCTGTAAGGTAAGGAAATATCTCTGTTGAATCTGGTCCTTAAAATGGTTGTGACCTTCCTGATCTCAGGTGAACTGCTCAAGAAAGCCAGCACCACTAAGTCCGAGGATGGATGGCATGACCCACCCAGCATAACAAGGCCCAGCAATGTTTGGACAGGGCCCTTGCATCTCCAGAGACAATGTTTCATGATTAGATTCACCTTGAGGAACACAAGCTCCAATCATTCTGCATCTCAGAGGTGCATGGCTGTTTACACCATCACTCCTGGCGGAACAGCATCACATGAGGGCATCATTGCACTGCAAACACACCACAAGAAAAACAGTGCCTGCTATGAAATACTCACTCACTGCCTTCACAGACAAAGGAGAAAATAAATGAAACAAAGTGAGGATCTTCCCTGAAAGCTCAGTATTTATTGAAGCTAATAGACAGCACTGGAGCTGATGTTCCCATTTGAACATCATTTCCCACCTAATTTGAAGAATGGGTTTGATATTTCTTCCTCCCCTCAGTTAAGGTCCCCTTCTTTATTTCTATCCCTTCCCAGTTGCCCTTCCTAGTATCCCTTCCTTCAGCTTCAGTGGAGGACCATGTTGGTTAGAACACTTTCCCGCTGTTTTCTCACAAACTGCTTTGTTGTGTCTTTGTGCAGAATAGCACCACAACATTTTTCAAACATGTCACTTGCTATTTCTTTTTAAGCATTCATTCTGTAAGCTAAGACAGGATGCTTCACAGCATGCCTGCATTCATCTTCATGCAGCAAAGCCCTTAAGCATGTGCTTAATTTTAACCAGACACTCAATTCCTGTTGACATCAAGGGGACTTAAGTGTTTCACAGTAAGGAGGTACTCCAGGACACTGCTGAACTGGGGCCTGAATTTTGATATCAGGAATTTCAAATTACCATTTTCAAATTACATTTTTTTTTTTTTTTAATCTCATTTATCTTCCCAAACACAATAAGACCTACTTGCTTTTTTGTTTGTATGATTGCATGGGATTTAAATTTAAAACATCATTGAAGTTATCTCTAAAAGAATGAATTTGACTCACTCTAAGTTGAGCTGATGGCAAAGCACCAAAGATTCAGCAAATCTTCAGTCTCCTCGAGCGTCTGGCTGACATCTAGGCAATACAGTTGATGTGCTTTCCAAAGTGTCTCTCATCCATTTAAAGAACTACCAGTGTACACACAAAGCACTGTTATCTTCTATTCTGAGACTCTAAATAGAGATTTAATACAAAGGATTATTATTTTAAATAATTTTCTTTCTACTACAATTTCCACTCCAGTGTGTCAGTAACTGTTCACAAAACTGAAAGGGCAAGCAGGTTGCACGTCTGTGACAGACCATTTCATTGTTGGGAGCATGTTTTTTCTGTCATTCATTTTAGACTAGTATCAAAAATATATACGTATTTGGAAACAACGTATTAAAATTCCATAAAGGTGTGTGTAATTTTAGAGTATATCTCAGCATCCTTCCACAAAGCTTTTGTTTGAAGGGAAGCATCACATTGCTGGCTTCCAGGTTATTCCATTTGAACAAACCTCACCAAAAGCAGCAACAGAAATATGAAATCAAGCTTGAGACACGCTACAGTCCTGCAAACCCTGCGCAGGGAGGATGTGGCAGAACTTCAGCCAAATTTCTAGCAGTAAAATTTCCAAGCAGAAATTCAATGGGGTTTGGACTTCCAGGTCACTGAGCGTCATCTGGAAAAATCTCACCTTCTTTATTGATATTCCCTTAAATTAAATATGTGTTTAGTATTATAAATAAACAGATGTGTCCGACTATACATGGGCTTGAGAAGGAGGAGAGAAAGGGAGAGGCACTAAAACGCAGGCCAGGACAGCACCTAACACATTAATAAAACAACTGTTTCCACTCCAGTTGATTTTTTGGGCTGGCAATCAAGCCAATCGGATCTACATTATCAGAGGACCTGGCCTTTACTTTTCTTCTGAATTGTCTCTGCTGGCTGCCTGTCAAAATATGTCTTGGGTATTCAACAGGGCAGGGAGCCAAGATTGCAAGGTTTTTATTTTTTTTTAAGCTTCTTTGGAAAGGTTTAATAGTATTTATCTACTGCAAGCAAGTGGGCAGGGCTTACAAGAGAAGCTTTGTTCAGCAGGATTTGGTGTCATGCAGGCATACTGCCTTATTTGAGTACTTCTCTTTTGTATGAGGGATTTGTCATTTGTTTGTTGTCAAGATGCCTCTGGGTATTAGCCCCCACTTCTTATAAAGCGCTTATTTTTCTATTTTTTTCATGCTGTTCCCCTCCAGCAGCTTCAGCCACTGTAATGCTGGAGGATGTTCCAAAAGGCAGAAGGACAATGCAGAGACAGGAAAAAAAAAAAAAAAAAAAGTAAAAAAGTGTTGTGGCTCCTGAAGTAATTTTACTTTGAAGTGGATTCTCAGTCCCCACATACCAACTCCTCTTTCCTTGCTTTCTCAATTCCTCCTCAATATCTACTTTAATATATATTTTTTTTCTGATTGCCATAGCTTTAATTGTGTCTGCATGGTTCCATAGTACTGTTACTAGACCGTGAAACAAAGCAGAATCAGCAAGCCTGCTCCTTCTGCTCCTTCTTTCTTCTGACTCTGGAAAGGAGGTTCAATTTGAAAATAAAGCCATGAGTCAGCAGCAAGGAAGATGTCATTAGGGCAGTTTCAGCAGGCAGATAGGAGCAAAAATAAATATTACACAGCCTCATCTTAATGGGTGCAGGGTACAAACTAGAGAGGTTTGTCCTCTGAGCAAGTGGAGGAGAAGCACATGCATGAAGCATGAGTTCCAAAGGCATGATGCATTTCCAAGCTGTCTGAAAACCCAGCACTAAATTCAAGCTGTTATGATTCACTGGTACATGAATACAGGAATAGTTAGTCTGGCACCTCTCAGCTTTCTTCGGGATTACAGTTCTAAAAGGACCATGCCTGGAAAAACATCAACAGCTTTCAACTTGGTAAGGCAGAAACATCTGACACAGGGCTTTTTAACAAATTTGAAGAATAAATAAAATTTAAGCTTAACATGAATCTGGACCCACCACAGCTTCCCAGTGTACACCTTGAGCTAGTATGTGCTGGTATCTCATTATTGATTTCAAGGAAACCATGCAGATCTCTCAAATGAGAATCAGATATAATCTCTTTATCACTGGCCATAACAAAGCTTTAGGACATCTCAGAAATAAAAAAAAAAGATGCAATATCAGCAGATTTACACAGAGAAGATAAACAAAAACCTAATGGGAATGATGCATAGTAACTTGCACAAAGGGATAGTTGAGGTGCATGAAAAAAAATAGTAGCACAAAACTCACACAGATTTTTTTTTTTTTTTTAAACAACAACAAAGTTAGCTTGAGGAACTGTGCTAAATCTAGTGATGAATGTGCTGATAACTCAGTACTTAGTTTTGTGTCACCACTGTAAAGCAGAGGTCATTTTTCACAGGTCCGAATGTTATGTGTTTTGTTTTTTTTTTTTTTTTTGGTCCATCTTCAGCTGAGGGTTTGCAGTTCTACTAGCAAGAATAAAATTGATAGGCCAGAACTTTGAGCTGATTCTCATGCTACACAGAAGCTTGTCTCCAGAGGTTAGGCTATCATATTTCTTACTTTTCCAGATGCTTGGAAGTTCTTCAGGAAGACTGAAATTGCCAAAAAGCGGAATGAGAATAAACAACCAAGGACATCAGGGAGAAAGAGATGACAATCACATTTTTAAGTATGCAAAACCCTGAAGGCAAAATACAACTTGGATTTATTTATGTCCTCACATGGATCATGTATATGCCTCACACCTCAGTGATTTTATGTTTGACAGCCACAAACCAAGATTGGGACCAGTGTGACTGCATGGGAGGTCCAGAAAGCCTGGGCTCTCTGATCATCCCGGTTCCATCCCTATTGCCTTCTGCATGACCTTTGGCAGATGATATTCCCACCCTCCTTTTCTAATTCCTTTACCTCTCTTGCCAATTTGACAAGTGATCTATGGAGAAGACTATGTGCACTTAATCCCAAGAAAGAATGAGCTGGGGTAGAACCTATCGTGCTCTACTTCAGCCACCATAATCTGATTAGCCACTGCATGTGTTTTGCAATAGCTTTTAGAGATAGACAGTCTTTTTCATGTAAATTCTTCATTCTGGAAATGCTGTCTTGTTCTTCCCTAACAGATCAATATCCTGGAGCCCTCAGATGTCCTGGTGATGTCTGGTACATGAGTTTGTCCATGGACAAAGGAACTGAATCTAACTCGCTCCCACCAGCCCAGCACAACAGAAAATCCATTTAAGGATTTTAGTGGCAAAGGAACCAATCCAACACTTTTCCTTTTGAGCCAGATATTTTAGGGCTTACCAAAACAGGGATGATTAAGATTGATTTAATTAAAATATATCAAAGTGAATGTATGCAATTAAATAAACATTAAACAACTGTGAAACTTCTAATTCAGGTGAAAAGTGGCTTTATATAGATGATCTTGGTTTAGCAACCTAGGGCCACTTTGCACATATTCGGTAGCTTCACACTTGGAATTGATTCACTCAGTCAAATCAGCAAGACATTAGTTCCTTCAACATCTTCTGAAGAGATGTGTCAAATTCTGAAAACACTTTGAAATCTGTCACAGACATGTAACTGAGAGGAGTGATTTAGTCTTTAGTGTTGACACAAGTAAGTAGTTTGCTGCTACCTTTTTGAAACACTGAAGTGAAACATTGAACAGTGAAATGCATTTATGATGGTTGGAAAAGCAATCTAAACCTGGAGTTGGTAAATGTGTTGAGACAAAAGACAAGAAGGAAAACGACTTCACTAAGGACACTTAGGACAAATGCATACAAAACTTTCACACTTTGCGAGCCTACTGAATCCCATCCAGGATTTGTTAAAAAAAAAAAAAAAAAAAAAAAAAAAAAGTAGGGAAAAAAGCACACAACAAACAACCAAATACACACAACTCAGCTAACAAGACTGCAGCACTGATCACTGCTGCCTAAATGTCCCAAATGCAGCTACTGCACGTGACCGGACCAACCAGGCTAGAATTATTGCCCATGACACCTGCTTATAGGAATTATTTATAATGTGCTAATGAAAAATTAACCTGTAAACTAACACACCATTATGTTTCTGATTTAGATCTCATTATTGAAGCAAATGTCATAGATCTATTTAATTAGCTCATCATCCAGCTCATCATAGCTGTTTTCCCCCATTTGCACAAACAAAGTTTAAGACTCACAATTATGAGTTCTGTTCACAGATCTGAAATATTCAATTAACTTTTTTTTTTTTTTTTTTTTTTTTAAATTATATGAAACAGAACAGCATAGATCACATGCAGAGAGAAACCATCTAATGACTTCATGTGAAAAAACTCAGTGGAGTGAGCCCGAAGTTTATATTATGTTATTATCCCTGTTCTGAACAGCCTGTTCAAACTCATGCATGGCCTTACTAACCCTCTCTAAGCTGGCTGAATTACAAAGGCAGACACTGTGTGCTGAGGGTGTTTTTTCTTTTGTCTGTTTTGGTTTTTGTTTGTTTGTTTGTTTTTAAGTATTCAGGTAAACCCAGGGTATATTTTTCCTTCTTTATTCCCTCGCTTCAAACAGAACACTGAAACCCAAATTACTTCATCTTGTTCAACTGATGATTTGGATGCAAGAACAAAACAAGACTATATATATAGTACAACAAAATACACAATGCTTTGTGCCAAATGATATTCTTAGATATATCTCCAACCTTGCTGCCATCAGTTGATACAGACTACAGGGAGATTAGATGTATTTTGCTTCTGCCAGAGAGGAAACAGAGCTGGAAGAATGTGCCAATGCCTGCCAACAGGTCGAAAAAGGATCCTACCTCAAGCTTGAAAGCAGAGGTAGCTGAGATGTTGGCTGTATTGCATGCACATTATTTTGTAAATGTTGGGGACTGATTACTAATGTTATGCAATTTTTTTTTTTTTTTGTCATTTATGCTGATTTAACAGCCTTTCACTGCATTCATCCCATATACTCATGTAGCTTCGGGCTAGCTTGCCTTGCAAGGGCACCCAAGTACCTCAAACCTTCCCTTGCTGCCTGTCTTTCCAGTGGGAGCAAAACCCTGGTGATGCAGGATCAACCAACATATAAAACAAACACTGAATGCTGCTGTTAGCTACTCTGGTCATATAAAGTTTGTTATAGGCAAAGTGGCATGTAAGACAGAAATCCCTATGACATCAATGTGTTTCCTCTGATATAAATATCACATTACCACTGAACAAACAAACCATAATGATCTGCGCAAACAAGCCAACATCTGGCAGAAACATGGATACATGTGACTTAATCAAATGAGAGAAGGACTGGGGAAAAAATGTGGGTTTTATTATTTTATTATAATGATTATTAAAGTACACTACTGAGAGAAAGTCCAAAGTGTAGAAAGAATAGATGCTTCAAATCTATCCAATTTCAGAAGAAAAAACAAATGCATACATTTAATCACACTGACAATGTTTTCTTCCCTCCAGTCAAATTGATTTGCATTGTATTAAATATCTAATTAAAATATGACCATTAAACTGTTTCTCACTGGAACCTCTTGGTACCAAAGAAAAGAAAACCTACCAATCTAAAGAGAGATGACAGATATGCTGTCACTCAGGTCTGGAGAGCAAGAGAATTTCTGTTATTATAAGGAGAGGTTGAGATGCTCATTTCTGATGTTGAGTTACTGACATTGGACTACCAAATACAAGTCTGTTGGTTTAAATGTCAGGAGGGAAGGGATATAGCAGAAATACAGAAACATCACACCCCAGGTGTATTGAGAGTGTTTTCCCAAAGCTATCACAAGCCATGTGAAGTGGAAGCCAGGACACTTACGGTAAAAGCATCAGGTAAAACGAAAAAAGAAGTCATCAATAGTCACCCAGCACTGCTCTGTGTCCTTATGTCCTTAATGGGAGCATTACACAGCAATTCCAGATTTTATGTTACATTCTGGTAACGTGGAAGTTAGCCATGAATAACAAGCCTCTGTGCAAATTCACTCTGTAAGAAAAGTACTAACAGCCTAGGCCCTTGCCAGAAGACTTTCTACCTGCACCTCTTGTGAAAATAGCAGCAGCTCCAACAGTTTACTTTTATAAGAACCATTTGCTGCTAGGATGCAGAAAAAAAAAAGATACAATTCAAACATTAGAAACAAAGCTAGATAATGTAAAATAGGAGAATGCTAAGAATTGTGTGGTGCAAGGAGTTGGACTTGATGATCTTTAGGGGTCCCTTCCAACTCAGGATATTCTATGATTCTATGAATTAAGTAGGGAAAAACAACAGCAAGAAAAACCCTAAAAAAACATACCAACTCCATATTAAAGCCTTGAGGGATTTGTGTTTATATATCCAAGATGGGGCCCTCATGATCTAGCATGCCCAGGCACCTAGCTCTGCCAATAAATCTGAGGAAAGGATCCTCCTATTGACTTCATTTGTCTCTCTCTGCCAGGGAATGTTCCTGTGTGGTTATGGTAAAAAACAGCTCACTTGCTTTCATGGTGGCATCCACTGGATGGAATAAGCCTGCACAGCAGGCCCAACAAAGCCAGAAGTGCTAGATACCCACAAATAACACACCTTCACTTCCAGAGCCACTGTGGAGGTAGCTCCCGGTACTTGAGGAAGAGGCCTACTTGTTCAGCCTCAATGTGCTACCCCATCTCTGCTCCTGCTATGGCAGAGGGGCTGTACCAGTGGGCTTTCTGCTAGGCCAAGTGGGAATCAGTGGGACGACAGGAGGGCAGAACTGAGTCTCAGCAGCTACTGCACTGCACCTTCACATCTGGCCTTAATCCAAACCAGCTTTCATAGCATGAATTGCAGTGTTCTGCCTGTGGAGGGGACAGCTAAAATTTACCCCTAGTTCTTCATATAATTTCTCCTCTGGTGCACGCTCCCCAAGGCCAACAGACAGTGCAATAAACAAATGTTAATGTGGTTCATTCTTGCCAGTTAATTAACAGTTCTTCTCAGAAACCATTTAGTAAATTATTTGGATGATGAATAGTGCTTTGAAAGGGTTTTGCAGTTACAAATAACACCATTCTGTCTTCCTGTTCCACAGCTGGCTTTATTAATAGAATCTTTTCATAGATGAAGGCTGATCTGCAAGAACATTTGCTAAAATAACATTGAGAAAAATATTACATATATGATGTTCTGAATCCCTAACCCCTTACAAGTACAGCTCAGCTTTAGAAAACCATTAGTATGCTGTCTGAAACTAAAGGAGACGGACTGCTTTCAGGAGCGCAGAGCCTGACATTCTTGTGTAAGAAGCTGCTGTGAGTTTTCTAACTTTCCATAAAACATGGGAATTTCTAACAAGGAAAAGTACACCTGTTCTACCTCTTATTGGACTTTATCAAGCCTAATGGGCTCTACTGATTCATTTTCGGTTAATTGGCTCTAAGATGTTACCTCATTATTAGTTGAGCTGCAGGCATTCATACCATCTCAGAAAGGTAAATTGGTCCTAAAACCAGAGAATTACTCCTTTAATTAGGTTGGATTGATCAGAAAGGCTACAAAGATCACCTGTGCTAATTACAAATCAGCACACGTACCCTGCCTCGAGTCAGGGAGTAATAAATGACCACAGAGGCCTTGTCCTATAGCACCCAGTAGAGTGAGACCTAGTTAGGAGATGCCGTAGCAAGGCCATCCTTCGCACAGGCCATGGACTGCAACCATACTTAGCTGAAATTTGTTATTGTAATGAACTGAACCTTCTCAAAGTAGCAGATGCCAGGAGGGAAGGATGTTATATGGATTTCCAATACCAGCCAAGAGCCTCAAGTTTGGAGCCAAAATTCTGTCACTGCTGCTCTGCAGAGTGTCTTGTTTATGGACTTTCATTACTTACCCGGCTTTGTAAACCACTCATTCCAGAGCTCCCAGTGGTATAAGCAACTTATCATCGCTTGCCATCAGCTGTTGTATATTATGTACATTAGGAGAGTTCCCCATGGAAACATTGCATAATAGAAGCGGTTTGTTTTATTTTCCCCAGTAAGAAAGAAAAAAAAAATATAATCAGTATTTCTGCAGAAACAGGCTTGTGAATATATAGAAAAACCATCAAGGTACTAAATGTTTCCATGCTAAATGACAGAGTAGGACAACGAAAAGCTATTTATATATTGGTGCCTGGCTAACTTAATATGTATTCTGGGAGGGATCTTCAAAATTGCCTAAGGGCTCCTGTAAAAGTCTTTGGTTTCCAATGACATCTCTGCTTCAAAATTGCTTAGGTGATCTTGAAGATACTTCATTTTCAACACCCATCCTATGTCGTCACATTGCTCTCAAGAAGAGCTGAATCACTTGTAGTCGGGTGCATAGAGGACACTGCCCTTTGGATGGTGCCAAGATGTATACAGAAAAGTTTCCCATTGCTTTATTCATCTCAAGTTCCATTAAAAAACAAACAAACAAACAAACAAAAAACAACAAAAGACACTCCTTAGAATATAGATACCCCTGCTTGCAAAAAGCTCATAAACCAATCTTGGTTATATGCAAAACATCTGTACTCCATATTCTGTTAAGGCTATAAATCTGTATTACGCTCCTCTGCACAACAGTATTTATCTTTGTTGTTTAGTGCACCTCAGCACACTGGAGAATTCATTAAGAAAAAGATACAGCCATGCAGTGTGGCTACAAATCAACATTCTGCCTGAAGAAATGCTATTGATTTTTCTATGGCACTCCTGGATTTGCATGTTTGCCTTCTATTTTCACCATAATACTCTAATGCACAACAGACTATCCTCAGGAGTTGAGTTTACAGCCTAAGGTTGCATTTTGGTAATATGTTAAGCCTTCACAGAATGCCAGTGAGAAAAGAGCCCCCAGACCAATTGGCTAGGTGGCTTAGATTTAATCCAGGCATATTTTTAAAAAAAGTAAGTTCCATAGCCTCTAGTCTTTAACCATTCAAGTAGAGCATCAGTAAGGAGTGAATTCTCTATATGATATGCTAGCCTTGTTTAACTTAGTGTTTTTTCCTTTTACTATCTTTTACCTTGGTAGGCTACATCCAGCCCATAACACCAGAGAGTGATCCTTACAGAATTGGGTAAACAAAATGGGGTAAATGAGTCTATGCTATCAGGTAGTAGAATAATAGTCTAAAGGATAGAGCCAAGGCAGCTGCCACAAACACATTCCAGCATGACCACACCATTCAGAAGAGATTTTCCATTTTCACAAAGCAGCTTGAAAATATAGATTCCCAGAAGAGAAGGAGGTGAGGGAACATGGAGCCCCTGGCTCAGGGAGAAAGAAAAATGCAGAACCCCAGCAGGACACCAGCAACATCCTGTTAAAGACATCAGGAGTTTTCTTTCCTCATTGGGGATGACCTGCAGGACCTGATAGGAGGAATGAAAGTCAGAGGGATACAGACAAATGTTACACCAGGAGATGTAATACAAGAAAATACAAGGAGCACTTGTAGTTCTTCTAACATGGTATCTGTGAACTGCAGAAGCCTTGGCATTTACAACCATGAAAGAGACACCCTGTCTTTTGCCACTCATCTGTAAAATCCTAAATCTGAGTTGGTTATAACTACTCAGCAATCAATTATTGCAGGAGAGTCAATTGATCACATATCATGATTAGCCAGATAATCTGCTTCATACTTCCATTAAGGAGCCCAACAGGCATGATTAATTACTACAGGGGGTAGAATTTCAGCACAGCTAGTGAAGAACTTGCTTTGTAATATTGTGAATCCCATTACCGTTAATGGAAATTTAACAGTCAAATCCCCTGCGGATCACTTAGAAAAAATTACCCCTTAAGGTTAAAGGGGATTTCATTAATAGTATTCTAGGATGCTCTGATTTAAAAGTACTGTAAACCTCCAGTGTCATGTAGAAATATGCATCCTACTGGGTTTTGCATATTCCTCGTTATTATATCTATCACATTACCCTCTACAAATGTAATTTCAAAACACAGCTCAGCCTATTGAAATGTAAGGCACATTAAGGGTAAATTTTCTAAAAGTAATTCAGGGAGATTTATTTGCTAAATTCCTATTAATGAGAATTGCCAAGCTATGTTTCCAGGCACTAGTTGTAAAATGAGCCCCAATAACAATTTATCAGGCTCTTTGGTTCATGATGCTCACATGTAGCAGAATGTTTACCATATATTATAAAAACCCAGAAATTTGGGCTGAAAATCTAGATACCATGTTGTCATGGTTAATGACATTTAACACGTGATCTTGCACTAGTCTGAGATGTAGATAGATCATTAACAAATACCTTACTGGAGTTTTGTCTTTTGATGCCAAACACATGAATGCCACTACAACCTACCCAAAGGATACGTAGAAAAATACTAAGTTGTCATTCTAGAGTACATTGCTGACTGCCAACCCCTAAGAGACACTGATGACTTAAAGTGTTCCTGATATGGTTTTATTTGCACCCACCTCTGTTTGCTTCCTGAAGTAAACTCAACTAGCCAAGGCTTCTCTTAAGTTACAAAGCCTTCAAACCTTCAAATATTTCCCTTACTTTATACATTCATTGTGAAAGACGTTTATGAGCTTTCCTGATAGTCTCATAGGTACTTAAGAGGTCTGATGCCCACAGCAGCACTGAAGCCATAATTCACCAGTGCAGCTAGTTATGAGTGTGGAACATTAAAGCCTAGTGGAGCTAAGCCAGGATAAGTGGAAGGAGAGTGATGAAAGAGACATACTGGCAAGGACACAGAATGTAGAGAGCAGGTCTAAAGACTCACCAGAAATAAAGGAATTAGGAGTAGAAGAAGAGCTAAAAAAAAATAAAAATTGTCTCACATGCTTGAGAGTAGCTCATCTCTGCATAAAACACCTTCTTCACTGCCAGCTCCATGATCAGAATAGAAAAGGAGATAGCCAGATCTCAAAGACTACTGCTTGCATACCACACCTATACTCTGGGGTTGAAAACTGAGCATCGTCAAATTGACCACCCTTTAAATCTTTTTTTCTTGGTTCTCACCCTAGGCCCTGACACACAAGCAGAGTGGTTACATGTGTACCTTCCTTACTCCTGGTTTGGTTCTGTACATTGGAGCACCATAAGGCAGATCTGACAGTGAATCTGTTTATCCCAGGGACTGTTGTGAAAGCATCTGAAGATAAATAGAGATGTGGTTAAAAGGTGGACATTCGTATCTGGATTCTTCATTCCCTTCATTATGTCCTTTGGGCAGCGGATACCCCACCAATGGCAAAGGAACAGGACACAGATCATTTTCATTGATGACCTAATGATGGAGAGTTTTTCCCCATCTGCATTTATCAAAAGGCTAAGGAAAAGACTGTGTGATCTTTAAACTAACTTTTGAGAAACAATTCAGTCAGGTCACCATATCAGCACTCCTCCCTTTTCTTACTGTCACATCTACCTCAGTTTATTACAATACTCTTTACTCATTGCTGGATTTTAAAATTATAATGCTAGATTGAACTATCATAGAATCATAGAATATCCTGAGTTGGAAGGGACCCTTAAGGATCATCAAGTCCAACTCTTGACACCACACAGGTCTACCCAAAAGTTCAGACCATGTGACTAAGTGCACAGTCCAATCTCTTCTTAAATTCAGACAGGCTCGGTGCAGTGACCACTTCCCTGGGGAGCCTGTTCCAGTGTGCAACCACCCTCTCTGTGAAGAACCCCCTCCTGACGTCCAGCCTAAATTTCCCCTGCCTCAGCTTAACCCCGTTCCCGCGGGTCCTGTCACTGGTGTTAATGGAGAAAAGGTCTCCTGCCTCTCGACACCCCCTTACGAGGAAGTTGTAGACTGTGATGAGGTCTCCCCTCAGCCTCCTCTTCTCCAGGCTGAACAGGCCCAGTGACCTCAGCCATTCCTCGTACGTCTTCCCCTCAAGGCCTTTCACCATCTTCGTAGCCCTCCTCTGGACACTCTCCAACAGTTTCATGTCCTTTTTATACTGTGGTGCCCAGAACTGCACACAGTACTCGAGGTGAGGCCGCACCAGCGCAGAGTAGAGCGGGACAATCACCTCCCTTGACCTACTAGCGATGCCGTGCTTGATGCACCCCAGGACACGGTTGGCCCTCCTGGCTGCCAGGGCACACTGCTGGCTCATATTCAACTTGCTGTCTACCATGACCCCCAGATCCCTCTCTTCTAGGCTGCTCTCCAGCGTCTCATCGCCCAGTCTGTACGTGCAGCCAGGGTTTTCCCGTCTCAGGTGCAGGACCCGGCACTTGCTCTTATTGAACTTCATGCGGTTGGTGATCGCCCAGCTCTCCAACCTATCCAGATCCCTCTGCAAGGCCTTTCCACCCTCATTCGAGTCCACAACTCCTCCAAGTTTGGTGTCATCAGCAAACTTGCTCAAAATACCTTCTATTCCTACATCCAGATTGTTTATAAAAATATTGAAAAGTACCGGCCCTAAAATGAAGCCTTCCTCCTTCCCTATCTGCTTTTTTGATTAAAAAAAAAAAAAAAAAAAAAAAAAAGTGCCCTGCAAGGTATTGAGAATGAAAAGGTCTTGCGTGAAGGTCTAAGGAACATCTTAATTGCTACAATTTTCTACCTTTTTCCATACAGAAACTATCTTGGATGTGACAGGAAACGTGGTTGCAGTAAGATGGACAACAAGATGTGCTTAATTAAAATGGGCAGAGGGAATGGAAAGTGAGGGAGTAACTTATGCCACTTTTGCATGTCACTGTATCCTCCTGAAAATATACTGAATATGGATTAATGAGGAAAAAAAAAGAGCGCTACATTTTCCTTAGCAATTCTTTTTGCCTTGCTTCCCACTGTAGACTACCTGTGTAAATGAAAGCACAAGCAACTCCCTGAGCAAATACTACCACAAACCTGGGCCACAATTTCTGCTTTCTGAAACTCACTTCCTAGTTCTGCTGCAGCCCAGAGGAGAGTATCTCAGCTTGACTCAACATACAACACACCAATCCTCACGTTAAAAATCTCCTTCCCAGATCCTTCCTAGGATGAGACAGCAGAATGCCCACGTTGCTTGCACAGTGAGGTAGGGAAGTTAATCACAGAATCACAGACTTGCAGGGGTTCGAAGGACCTCAAAAGATCATTGGGTCCAAGCCCCCTGCCAAAGCAGGTCCCTTAGAGCAGGCTGCCCAGGTGGGCATCCAGATGAGAACTTAATGGATTTAGTCAGTTTACACAAGGTCTGGCCCAACAGTTAGAGTGTTCATGCATCAGCTCAATGATTTATTAACCATATCTTTTCCCCCTGTACAGACAGGTCAGGTTCCTTTGAAGCACCTAGTAGAACAAACAGCCAGTTTCAAAACTGTCTCTGCTAAAACCTGTAAATTGCTTTCTGAATTTCCATTCCCAATATTTTTTTCTGGGATTGTCATAAATGCATTTTGGCTTGGGAATTTGGAATCTAATTTTAAATGAAATTTCAAGACCTACTATATGATAACTGCTTTCTAATTGATAGGTCAAAATAGATCTATTAAGAATGAACAGCTGAGTTATTGCATGTGTCTATTAGAGAGCTGACATCTGACCACATAAAATATGTTTAATAGCTGATACAATTAGATCCAGAACTTTAGAGGAATTAATCACTGAAGGTGATATTTTAATAAAAATCCACAGAGGTTCATAATATACCTAATGGATATGCATGAATTGCTAATGCCTAAGTTGTATGGGAAAACAATGTTTCAGTGATCAAATTTTAGAGAGAAAAACTCAGTTGTCTTTCCTGGTCTGGCTGCAAACTGAAGTGATGGAGATAGCTTTTTCAGACTGGTATTCCTTTTTTTTTGAAGTAAATATAAAGAGATGAGAATTTATTACTACAAAGGAGAAAAAAAATCATAAGCAGTGAAGATAAGGATATATTATTTTTGATGATGCTTTAAACAATTCATCACGGGGCTAAGAAGGGTGAGTTATTTGTTTTGCATTGCAATAAATTTCGTGAGAAGTGCCAGCCTTTTCCCAGTGCTACAGAACAGAAATCAGCAAAATGTTTTAAAAGGCAAGAAGTAAATGCAAGTGAAATTTAAACTTCCTGAGAAAACAGCATGCTGGTTGGAGAGGTGGATTACTGAGGAGAGAGAAGAGAAGTCAGAGCAGTATAATATATGCAAATCACGCAGCTGTAATTTATCATGCGAATCCATTCTCACAATAGTATATTGTATGGCACAAAATAAAGTCCCTGAGGGCTCATCTTTTGGCTTACTCTGAAGCTTTAAAGGTTTGCCATTTGAGAATTAATGTTTACAAGATCTGAAAACAACAGACATTGTGAGTGAAAATCCTGAAAAGCACTTCTGCAGGCATGCAAAAGATATCCTTCATAATCTGTGCAGGCTATTTAACTAAAGATGCTCTGACCCTTACAAACAAATCCCTGTTCATTTCATCTGTCACGTGCTCAAGAAATTCCAGTTCTAGGAATCCAATTGCTTTTCTCATATATTTACTTAAAACAGCTTCGTTGCCTGATTTCTAAGTCTAGCACAACATTACGCTGGTCCTTAAAACATAATCTTCATCCTCCTCCTGATTGCTTTGTGAACATTTCCACCTCTCCCCCAGACCCACAATACTAGCAATCAGATAAGCACATATTTCAAGGCTTGGAGCCACCTGCCTGCATTGGCTAGTCTAGCAAGAGCTTCTACACCATTCTTAAAATATTTTTCATTGGGCAATTTGCTTCTCAGAACTCAGCACTGTGGCTGACCCTTCTTTCCTTCAACACCCCCATTTTTCTTTCCTTTTCTCTTGGCTGCTTTTATGATATGTGCCTGACCCCAGGCACAGTGCACGATGCATCCTGTCCCCCGGTGAAGTTCTTGTGATAGGAAATTCACGTTTTCCCAAACTTCTTTTTCCTCAACCTCTGGTTACATTACTCTATTTTTACACAAGTAAAGGCATTCCTATGCAAGAAAAAAAAAAAAAAAAAAAAAAAAGGCTTTTTTGTAACCGCTTCCACCATGTTCTACCACCAAACATATATTCAGTGTGTAAGTTTGTCATGACACTCAAAGAGTATGGCATATACACAACAGATTAATATGCATAATCAATAGCACATGTATCACTTAAACAGGACTATTATTAATGGAGTAACTCATGTCAAAGTGATGATTGCATATTTATAACTATGGCAATTGGAGCTATGCAAAGCATTCTCTTAATCTAAAGACAGATCTGGTCTCATTTTAGAAAACGGGTTGAAACCAAAACAAAGTTTCTCCCTTTAGATCTTTTGTTATAAAGTAGAACACTTCCATACATTCAAATACAGAAGTATTTTTTCTCCAAAAGCAGAAGATTATGCATTTTTGGTTATGAAGTTTAGTATTTCCATATAAACCCAGCTACTTCAAAGAAGCCCTGAGAGGGGGGATGGCCCAGAACAAGCTCTAGTCCATGACCTCTTCTACATACGTATAACTGTGTATACACAGACATGCAGATGAGTTATCAAAATATAGGGAAAAAAATTGCATGCATGGTGCTGCAGAAAGAGCATGCTTGATTACCGGAATGACAATGCATAGAAGAGAACAAGCTCTATGGCTGTGACAAAAAGACTGGCTTTCAAGTAGGCCTTACATTGAATAGGATTATAATAATTCATTCTAGTTTCAATAAAATTGAAACTTCATAGACTTTCTAGTGACTTACAGACACGAAGTAGCATCAAGAAAGAAACCCTTTCTTTAAATTCTTTTCACATGTTCATTTAGCAGTCAAACAAATATATATATATTAAAAATGATTGATATTGCTAATATTTATACTACATGTAGGAGGGAAATGAAGAACTTCAGTTATGTTCTATTAGAAATCACATAGAAGGCACAGATAATAAATTATGTTAATTTCTGTGACCATGTATGTCGATTTTCAAGTAAAAGTCCCTGCACAGCAAAGACATGCAAACAAATAATGGCTTGACAAAATAAAATACCCTGTTACAGCATGTGAAGCGCTACTTCCAGTGTCCTGTACTTCAGTTTTATTTTGGTTAGAGACCCCCTTGCCTACAACCACTCAAAAGACCTGAGACCAAGCCATCTGAGAGCCAGCCCCAGATGGGTAGAGTGGCTGGTGGAAAAGGCAGCAGCAGCTTTCTTGACTGATAATGCATGGCAACTCAAACTCCTCCTGACAAAGCAGATTAATGCTTTGGTAGGAGACATATTCCTACTTGGCACTGAATCACAAATGAACAAAAGGTCTCTTCCTGCCTAAATATCACCCCTGGAGCACTCTATCAGAATGCACCTCATTTAATACAAGCATCTGCAGAGGGTATTTTCCCCTCCATGCCTCCCATGTCCTTCTATAACATCTACTGCAGGAGATCAGTAGCCTATACAATTTATCGCAGCTGTCAAGGCTAATTTATTCATGCGATCTGGCAGTAATCAAAAAGACTGAGATCGATGTGCCAGCAAACCCTGACATTTATTCATACTTTAAAGTCTCGGTTGACCTTGAACCACAGCTAACTGGAGCTGAACTTGTCAGCAGCTCTGAGAGCCTCACTGGGTCTGGCAGATCAGCGCCTCCAGGCTAAAGGCACAATGTCAATGCAACAAACACTCGGACCGATCGCAAGTGTGAAGGGCTGAAGCACAGAGGGATGAGTAGCGGACCAAGGAAAACAGCACCTTAGCAATGGAGCAGTCACAGACCCTCCAGATGGAGGCACTAGTTGCACTAGTGCAGCTTGTACCTGCATGTTCCCACAGTACAGCTGCTCAGAAGTCAGTGAATTTGTTGCTGAGGGGTAAGAATGGTGAGGGAAAGGAGTCAAGAAGAAATATGGCACAGACTTGCCAGCAGCAACACAAGCAGGACACCCTGGGTTGTCCTCAGCAGACCAGACTTGACCCCATGTGGGGATCCATCAGGAGACAAAGGAGGAAACAGAAAATAATCCATCCTTCCCTCCCAGGAGGGGAACAGACAACAGGGCAACAGAGATACACCAGGAACTCTGCAACCTGCCAGTACAATGTGGCAAGGGCAGATGGAAGCAGGAACAGGAAAAATTTGATCAAGAGACCTGCTTTAAGCGTGCACTTGCCCTCTTATTCAGGAATATGCTTAAGAATTTACTTATTCCCTTTGAAGGCCATCACCCTTATCTTCTTCTCATTCGGTGAAGCCCTAATGGAACATAACATAGTTCCTATAATGCACATGTAATGTGTCCTAAATGAATCATTTCAGGCTTCAAATTCAGAGCAATTGGTAAGGAAATGTAATAGTCTATTTAAAATAGTTCCAACCTAGGTGTTGTCATCAAATGACTCCCAAACATTGTACAAGGACATTTTTAGAGCCTTCTGCCTTGGTTTCTCCTTGCTTAAACAGAGGCATGCTTATTTGCCTGCTCCCCAGAGTGTGCTAGGAATTATGGGCATGACATGTTTCAAAGCTATTTAACTGTTTTTCTGTTGATACAAAGATATTTACATAAATGACATTCTATTAGAGAAACAAAAACATCTACATGGCATTTTAGGTACAAATATGCAGCTACGGCTTTACTGAAACACACTAATACATTATTTTATTACAGTCAAAACACTTGAATACGTAATACGCAGTTGTATCTAAGAGATTTTGTAGACGTGCTTTGATGCTTCTTTGGGTTCTCCTTGGCTGCATTTCTCACACTATAAATTCTATATGTCACATTAAATATGATTTTTTTCAGTGAGATCCGCTTTTTCTAAGCCTAGAATACAAATAGAAATGACAGATATGCCCTTTTGCGTTTGTTTTCCCTTTATTGGAAATAGCTAACACCTTTCCACTATGTTGGAAGGAAGCTGCCAATGAAGAGCAGTTGACATTCTGATCGCTGCACGTGCGCATAGATTTGTCTAACATTGCCATCAGGTCTAATCTGATATTCAAGGAAGAGAAACAATCAATGACATATGAGCATTCAAAGGTAATCTTCCTACATGGATTTAAACTAGCTGCAGTACGTGAGCAGTGAAACTACATCTGGAGCTATGTAAGTTATAATAGAGCACTAATAAAGCCTTTCAGTCACCCTGTTTCCCTATTTTTTCCAATGCAGACAACAAAATTTAACAGAGAATCTGAGGTCTTCTTAATGGGCACTTGAAATATCTGAATAGAATTTTTGTTCAGTTCCTTCCTTCCCTACTAAAAGGATGTAATTTTCATAGCGTCATTTGTGCAGGAACAAAGCAGGTATTGGTATTCAGCTCCACAATAATAATAATAAAAAAAGGACAGAACAAGTGTGGTAAATGGGTGTCATCAAGTTTCCAAATCCTGCCAGACAGTATGATCTAAAGGTACATTATTGCACACATCATATCCCAAAATATTGTTATGAAACATTCCCACAAAGCTTTTAAAGGACATTGAATTGAAGGAAATGGTATAGCTCTGCAGGATGAGTAATTTATTTATTTATTTGGACAATTGATGACTGCTGTCCTTCCGAAGGACTGCAAGCAAATGCTCAGCACTCTTACGGAAGGTAACATAAAACTGAGGCACATTTGAGAAAATATTTTGGAGTGTACTTGCAGGAGGAATACTAGGTGGTGATGGATGAACTCTTCATCTGCTCACCTCTTTGTGCCAAGGACCACTGCTGTGCCCAGACACTGGAATTTAAAAACATTTTAAAAACAATTATTGCATTAAAAACCTCTCATTGGTAACCAATCCTCTGCTGCCTTAAACAGCAAATAATTTATATTTCGTAAACAGTGTTAAGCAGGTGTTTATTTATTTATTTATTTTTCCTCTGGATTACCCACGCTGCAAATGATACTGGTCTTGGCACTGACGAGTAAGCCTTTAGTCAAAGGCAGAGGTTACACACAGTACTCCTTCCCTTCAGCTTGGAAGAATCCATCACACAGCTGTATTGTGTTGCTCTATGCGTTGTTCTATTCAGGCAACACTATCATAAGGGTAATTATTAGTTTGTCTGACATTTCTTTAGCAACCTACCCCCTCCCCCCAAAAAATAAATAAATAAATAAATAAAAAGGGTATTGCCTCCTACCATTTTCTGGGCAGCATTAAAACCAAACCATCTAATCAAATTAAAAAATCCCCAACTGCTCCCATCCCCAAACTCAAAGCTCAGCTGTGTCCCTCATGCTCACCTGACAAGAATGCTTCCACTCCCCAGTGGTAAGGATTTATATGCTTCTGCTTAATGCCATAAATAACACCAACTTCATAAATAACACCAACTTGAGCTTTCCTAAAAGAGTAACACCTCCTCAACAGATGATAATTTATACATTGCAACCCTTACAATCTCATCACAGGACCCCATACTCAGGGATGGAGGATCCTACTCTGAGACTGAAGTACATCTTCATAAATTAGGTGGTTTGTCTGGAGGACAGAACTTGGGAAAACCTTTCCAGCAACATGGCCACACACAGGAGCCCTGGCCAGGGAGAGCATTTTGCACCACGGGTCTCACCCCCAAGTTGCTTATCCAGGACTTACCTGGGCTTGCTGGCCTGGGTCAGGAACATAAGAAAAACTGGCCCAGATCAAGGCTTCACTCCAACTACAAAAGCCCAGGCTGAACAAAGTCCTGCCAGCCTGAGAGCCCTGGGTGCTGCCCAGAGGCTCAGATCAAGCCTCTTATCTCCAAACCAAAAACCACCTGCAGAGCTAATCACCAGGTCAGGTAGCGCATGGGCTAGTGCATGGGTAGCACATGGGTAGCGCATCTCCTTGCTCTGGGAACAGCTGATATCCTGAAACGCCTGAATTTCATTTTGGAGTGGAAATGAGATATTTTCCACAATACTGATTTTTTTTTTTCCTTTTTTCAGTGTTCTGAAAAAGACTCAAAATAACTTAAAAAAAAAAAAAAAAAGAAACCTTTTTCCAGATTTCCAAGATGGGCACCTAGCAGCTAAGGGAAGACAGCTGGGCACCACACAACAGCCCAAGCCAGCCTTTCAGTGACCATCATAAAACTTAAGAATCCTACCAAATATTTGGAGCTTTGCATGAGCTGTAATTTATGACAGAAAATATGTTGTATCAGAAAGTTTCTGACCAGCTGCAGCTCATCTCTAGGCTTTTGGTTCAGTCTCATCATTAGGCAAGGGAAAGCTATTTCAATCCCAACACAATTAGCACTCTCAACTTCTCCGCGTTTTTCCTCACTTTCATTCAGTTCACACTTGACACTGCGGAGGAACCTGCAGGAGATTAAACCGCCAGGAAAGTGGCTGAGAAGAAAGCAGCAACGACTGAGGAAGCATTTTCTTTCCTCAGTTCCTTTGCTGCTGGTCTGTTTCTGAAACTCTGAGCCTTGTGCTTTTATAATGTTCTGGTACATGAAAGAGTTTGTAACATAAAATGTTACACTCAATGGAGCATGATGTGATATTGAAGCCAAATGGCCAGATGCTCTTTTCTGAGCTATTTCCAATGCTCCCACTTTAGAGAATGTTTTTAACAGTATTCACAAGCTCTGGTTCTGTAGTTTGATGGCAATTTCATGCTAGAGCACCATTGCACTATGTTCTGATGAAAACATTGTTTTCCATTTGAGGTTACAGTTATCTTCAATTTGATTTTTTTTTTTTTTTTATAAAAGAGGAGGGCTCAATCTGCTTCAAAGAAGTAGCAGGCAGGTGTGGAGATGGACTCTCTCCCCAGAAATAAGATTGTGCATCTTATTTTGAGTACAATTAGGAATATATAACATATCTCATAGGAAAAAAAAAAAAAAAAAAAAAAAAACACAAAACAAAACAAGACATATATATTCTAACTTAGTTGTGAGCCAAAGGCCACGTTTCATCTGTTTGGCTTTGTTTTACATTGTTTTTGTAGTCCTCTCTTTCATGTGTGGGAAGACCCTTTACAAACCTTTCTGGTTTGAAATGTGGTTGATGTCAGTCGCTTGAAACCTGGCACTGGTTGTCACCCTGGGATTCATCCTTCTTTTCATGGTTTTCTTGTTTGCTGACAACCATGCATCTCTTTGGTTCGCTGCACAGATGCATGAGCACCAGTTACAGGGAGGACAGAGCCACGGAGTCAGAACCGGATTTTCCGAGCTGCTCATACATTTATTGCCACACGCAGCCCACTGGGACATGCACTCTTTGGCCATGAGGGCAGCCATGGTTCGTGGTGACTTTGGACTCTCCAGAATTGAGCAGCCTGGGATAAAATGCCAGTAAGAGCATCTCCACATACAGTTACATCTGTCTCCTTCTCCAGATAGAATGCATTACTGCTATACACAAACATCAAGCCTAATTTCTTCCTGTTTGAATCAACATACCTCCATGGGAATTAAAAGATGCTGAGCGTTTATATGCACATCGCCATAGAATAGATTTTTCTAATCCCTATTTTAAAGAGGGAAAGGAGTTGCAAACCAATGTAATCCAGACACTATGAATTCAATCCTACCGTGATTTCTTAGTGCTTGACTTCACAACTGTAACATTCTGTTACCTTTGGAAATGTCTGTAAAAATGCTAAATTAAACTGGAGATGGAAAAGAGGACAACTTTACTTACATAGCTTATCTGGAAGGTGAGACTAGGAGATTTATCACAGAGATCTTTGCAACCTGCACATAGGGGTGACTTCACTAACAGTGGATTACATCACTCAATAGGATTTTGCTCTGGCAATGCAGAGTTCATTGCATAACTGGTCAAATAATTTTAATAGCATTTAAATTCATGCTGGAATTCATGCTGGAATTCATGCTGGAATTCATGCACTTAGTCACATGGTCTGAACTTTTGGGTAGACCTGTGCGGTGTCAAGAGTTGGACTTGATGATCCTTAAGGGTCTCTTCCAACTCAGGATATTCTATGATTCTATGATTCTATGGAAATGCTGCTTCATTGCACTCCATAGTGAACAGGCACGTGTAAGGACAAAGTGCACTACAGATGTCAGAAATTGTGAATTTTTGTTAACATCCTTTAAGTGATAAAATGTCTTCAAACTGAAAGGCTTTCTTTTAAAACTTTTCATCTGAAACCGAATTACTTTATACTGAAATTACAGCTTGGGAAAGGTCAAAATAAAAATGAAGTATTTTGAATTTACTGAAGTAAAACCTTTTGATTAACCTGCATTTTTGTATAATTTTCACTTGTACACTACCACTGCGTGTGGGAAAAAAATATGAATTTTTGAAAAACTCTAGAATGGCATTCCCACTTACTTCTTAGCTCTGAGACTAGAAGGCATCTGCCCTCATGAATCACCAGGGTAAAAAGCATCATCCAGAATTCAGAATTAAAATTTGCCATACATAAATCTTGTGACATTTTTATTACAGCACACCAACCTCGAATCTGTGTTTAAAACACTGCCTGCTCAAAGGAACAAAGGAATCTAAATCTCCTTAGCTAAAAGTAATAAAATAAGGTCAAGAATTCACTATTCAACTACCTGCCATTAGCGTTTCTGATAAGAGAAAACACAGCTCATCTGGTTTTTAGGAAAGCAAAGCTAGGTCATGTAGCATAAATTTGGAAAGTATGATTTGCTTGTGCATTAGGTAATGAGTTCTATTTCCTGTTAGAGAGATTCCAGTGAATCTGCATCATGATTTTTTACAGTTCAAGCAATATTTCTATAAAGACAAAGGTGGGACTCTCTGTATCTCTCCATATACAACCCAGGCTTGCTTTCAGCTAGGTGGGTTGGCCGCTCTTAACCACATAATCTAAGCCCTGTTGGAGAACCGAATCCACCACAGAATTAATCTGTCACACTGGTGCCTATGGATATTCCCAGTTGATCTCTCCGGCCATGACTTCTTAAACTCCAGGTTCCTTTAAGATATCTCAAATTGGGTAAGATACTAGGTTTTTGTTTTGCTTTAATTATTATTACTACTGTTTTAAAAATCTCTGAGATAGCACTGAAAACAATTCATCAACTAATGCAGATGTCCTCCTTTGAGGTATATTACAGTGCTATTGAGAAGAAAGTAATTTGGCTGATGCTGGCTGTGAGAGGGAAAAAGTTTTGTTTTCATCTGTCGATGTGACAACAATTTTATTTAATTTATTTAGATTCTTAATGGTGGAAGCAGAATTTCATTTTTTTTTGCTGGAGCATCCTTTAAGATGAATGCTTGATCTCTTCCCACTCACCATTACAGTCGATGTGTACAAAATAAGAACAACAATTCATTCACCTTATCATTGCAGCACCAGAGGAAGAGAAGAGATACTTAGTGAAATGATTAATGAGTCTTCTATAAAAAGATGCATCATAAACTGCTTGTATTAGGTCAAAACATAAACTAGGCTTTTAGTGTTTATATAATCCCTTTCCAAATAACTAAATATGTTTGTAAGCTCCCACTCAGGAGCTTACCACTCAATTTCTTACAGGGTCATAATTGGGACCCTCACCTAAATGGATCCCTCTCTTCCTCTATATTTTAAATACATGTCTGAACAAAAATCAAGCACTAGGTGACTGTCCCATTTCTATTGGGCCATCTCACTGTACTGCAGGTCAGAGAGACCATTCGGTGCCCAGAAGCAGCAAAGATGAACATGATCTACCCTGAGACAAGGCTGTCTCCTTAAGGCATTGACACATCCACAGCTTTTCTGCAGGAGAAAGTTCCATCATTTTTCCTCATCTCTGCTTCCAGGTTGGTTAAAGGATAGCTGAACCAGGCTGAAATACAAGCAGGGCTATCTACCCCTCACTGGATTCAAGCAGGACCAAGGAGATGGAGCAGTGGCATGGTGGCTGGTGCTGAGCAGCAAACAAGGCAAGGTGCTGATGCTTGTGGAGCACACCCCATCCACACAGGAGTCAGGCACAATTTGACTTCATACACTTCCAGGTCAAAATCAGCTTTTAGCTGTTCACAGACAATTCCCATCAGGTTTAGAAGCTGGTTTTGGAACACTAACAGAATCAAAACATCTGTCCAAACCTGAATGCAGTCCTGTATTTATCCATCTTGCAGTGAAACTGTCATCTTTGAAAAATATACTACAAGATGACATTATATAAGGGTCCATCTATTTCCCTACTGTTGCTAGCCTGCAAACATACCCACCTCCCTTTTATTTCCCAGAATGGCTGGTGCTTTTCCCAAACAAAGCATTATCTCCCTAGCCTGGCAGACACTGGCTTCACTGCAAAGCTACCCCATTAGGAGAATGTCACAGCTCTAACTGGTATATTTACACAAAAATAAACAAACAAACAAACAAAAAATGTGAGTTAAAAAGAACCGGAGAGCCCAGAGTATTTTCATCAGATGTGGTACTCCCAATCATTTTATGTGGGGCTTACTCAATACAGAAAATTGCTTAGGTTAATTATATAAATATTCCCAACTCTGGAATTTAGAAAAGGGTACAGCTAACACTGGAATATCCAAGATTTATTTATTATTAAATAAACAATAGATCTTAGGGGGATTAGCTGGGTTATCAAATAGTATTCTCCCAAATCAGCTCATTAGTTGCACCGACTTTCCCTATTCCACATTATGAAAACAATTTAAATGAAGGTTCATTAGATGCAATGTAATCTAATTCAGACTCTCCAAGCCTAATCCATTTTCCTTTAGCAGTAACATGATGATAATTTGCAAAGAAGTTTAAAGGATTATTGTCATAGCGTTTTAAAATAGGGTCTATTTTCAGACGAACGTGTCCCACCACTTCCCCACCATTATTTCTTGCTCTTTATTCATCCATTTATTCCTTCCTTTTGTGTCTTTCATTGCTTCACACACAGTCACACATGGGCAATAGCATCCCTCCATGCAGCTGCAGGGGACATGCTCAGTACTCTGCCTCTCTTCCCTGCTCAGCTCGCCCAGGTGCTGTGCCAGTACAGCCACACTCCAGGGAAAGACAGCAGTAGCCCAGTTACCCTCACAAGGCTTCTGAGCAACAGCAAGTCTTCAACACTGGCTGCTGCGGAGAAAAGTTGGACAGCATCATGTGGAGATTTGCCTAGGAGATTCAGTGTACCATGAGGCTCGCAGCTGTGTCACACATTTGCTATAAAATCCATGCTGTGTGGCTTCTTCTGCTCCAGACTGGAAAGCTGATCTAGTATTCATTGTATAGGCACTGTGCTGAAATGCTAAGGAAATACTGTGTGGGAGGGTTGTGGCTTCGTAATTTCCTGGCCAGCCTCTGCCCTCCTGGTCCGAGTTTCTGGTCTGCAGTTGTCCTTGTTCCATGGCTGCTCCTCTGGACGCTGGTCCTTGTGCAGATCAGCACACCAGGACTCAGGAAAGGAATGAATTTTTGCAACTTACTTTGAGATTCTGCAGTTATAAAAAAAAGTCTTTGTAGATTCACGGGGATTTTATAAATATCCTACAGGGAAGGGAAGATGTTCCTGTGCATTTTCGTGCTGCTAGTTTCTGACAGCTCTGAAAGACACCCAGGAGGGGATCAGCAGAGGACTTGCAGATTAGAAGGCGCACACACTGAGTTACTTACTGTGCTGGATTCAGGCAGAAAACATAGACGGATGGTTCCGTGCTATTGTCATACAATGCATTGTACAGCTTATTGCAGAATGAACTCAATCATACTCCTGTACTTTTATAAATCCCTTTTCCAACTTTTAGAGTAGGGTTAATTATTCCTTATACAGAAAGACAACAAGTGAGCACACAAGCAAACAAACAAAAGCCCCAAAGACCAAGAACTGGTTTCTAGAACTTGGTATCTACAGACTTTAACAGGCTTCCTACCCCTGAAAACCTGTCTTCACACACTTCAAATCCTCGGCTCTTCAAGCAAGTGCCATTTCATAATCCTATTAAAACCTTTGCCTCCATTTACCAGGAGCCCTAATCGTACTCAGCAAGTTCTTCTCGTGTAAGGAAGAGTGACAGCTTTCAGATTTCTTAGGAGGCTTATTCATCAGCCACACCAGAGTTTTGCCAGAGCGTTCAATCTATTCAGGAAGCAGCCATGTGGAAAAAGTTTCAAACAGCTCAAAGCCCTGCACAATGATAAAGGAAAGCTCACACAATCCTGGTAATAGCCTGACCCTCTTAAGGAAAATTGGATGATTTGTGGTAGCAGTTTTTCTGTCCCCAGTGTGAATTCTGAACCTGAAAGTGTACGCAGTGTAGCCACACGGTCCCATTAAAAACCCCATCCCTCTTGCGATTCTGCAATAATAAACACACACCCATATGGAAAAACATGCTCTGGCTACAATGACCTTCCCTCCCAGCCCACTGGTGTGAAGGAGTTTGGAGCCATTTTACAAAAAAAAAAAAAAAAAGAGCTGGATAAAGGATGGACTAATTTGATGTTCAGTGTTTCAGCATGAGCAGAATATATGCTTTAACGAGCACATTACATGCACCAGGGACGTGTTTCTGTGAAGCAGGGAATAAAGAGTAAGGGGAAAATAATTAAACAGCCAGCTTTATAATGAGGAAACTGTGTTCATGCAACATTAAGTAGTCTAATTTTCAAGTGCTAAGCAATGGCAGGTTCCTTGGACTTCAGAAGGACTTGCTGGCAAGCAGCACCTTAAAAACAAGGCCAAAGGATGACAAGTATCAAATAGGCTCAGAAGCACAGTGCGGACTGATACCTGCTGGCCCCAAAGACTCTGTGAGAATACCACTGAAGAAGTCACAAAGTACAAGTCTGAAGGAAGACAATGTTGGAAAACATGATATACAGCAATCTCAGGACTGTACCTGTACCCCGTAGTTCTTATTCTGTAAAAAAGACCCTTAACGTCCTAAAACACCACCACAATTATCATGTGTATTATGTAGAACATCTCTCAGCCTGGTCTTAGTTTTCTATCAGTACTGCATCTGCTAGACCACATACAGACAACATCATCTAGGTGCAATGAGCACACACAGACTGTTAGCACAGCTCTAAACACAAACAAAGCTACTGGAAAAGGAGGAGAATTTGTCTCATCGGGTTCATACACTGACAGAATGAACCAAGGAACCATATTTCTGACTGTTTTCAGTTGTCTCAATGCCAGTAAGACCAGGAACATTCATTTACTGGGACTGTCCGTTCCAGATAGCATTGCAGTATCAATTACTTCAGCGCAATGGCCTGCAGTCAGGTAGGCAGCACTTTTGCTGGGCCACAGGCTCCTGTTTTTCTTTGCAAACAGACATTGCACAAAGTGTCTCCTTTCTTACTCACCCTCATGCCTAATTCGATGTTTTCTCCTCCGTAGACCTCCATACCAGGGTCAAGTAGGCCAATCTCACCAAAATACTCTCGGTCTACTACAAACGAGCACCCAATCATGGCTGGTGTCCTGAAAGAGGCAAAAGAAAAGAACAAAGTCAGTTATTAGCTATTACAGAAACCACCTCCTAACAAATTTACACATAGCTGAATGCTTCTCCAATTTGTCCAGAAAATAATTCACAAGACATTTACCAGTGGCATCTCAGAAACATATTCACAAGGCAGTTTCATACACACATGAAAAACCGCCCTGGCTGGGGAAAAGAAGACTCTTTTTACCCAGGTATTGGTGGATCCCACTGGTAGCAGCAGGTGGCTGCTGGACTGGCACTAGCACGAGGTCCTTTTCTCACCAGGAATTCATCATCTCTATAGCAGGAGGTTAAAAGGCTTCAAAGCAACGGCCGAGGTATGGTGAGATATAACAATTCTTTGTCCCTAATGCATACCCCGACATTGCAGAGCGCAGTCCGACCTGTGGCAGGAACTATTTGGTACCCTTGAAAAGGTTCATTTGCTGAAACACTCCTATTACTTAGCTGTAATGGACTCTGCTGTAGCGCTCACATTACTGGTACTGTTTCAGTGTCTCTCCCTTGCACTTTTTCTCTGTTTGAAAGCCATTGCAGCCTCTCAGATCATTACAGGCCCATGCTGCAGTGCACACTATCCCTCTCTTGTTTTCTCTGCATAATTGGAAAAGGCAGCTGTTGATAGAAACACATCTGATCGTCACCGTTTCTGACAAAGAAGCTGAAATAGCTCAGTTAACTCTCACGTTCCCCCCTTGAGTAAGACGCACTCCCTGGATTGCGAGCTGCAGAGGGGAGAGTCAGCAATGTTTACAAAGGCTTTCACGGATGACCTGGGACTGAAGTGGGGCTCTTAGCCAGCTCCCTGCAGCCACTCATTCCAAAAGGCTGGGGGAAACTAAGGCCAGGTGCCACAAACCCTACAAACAAACTGCGGCAGGGGCACCGCCAGAGCTCTCGGTGCTTAGACCTCTCCCACAGCCCCCCAGTCCCCCTCTTGTACGTGCAAGAAACACCAGCACGCCTCTGTTTGGTGCTGCTATTTGTGAAGGATGTCTGTTGGATCAGTCTCTTGGGTGCTCTCGGCAGGACACATCCCTCTTCTCTTTATTCATGTACTTATATACCGGGATTTTTGTGAGATGGATGGAATTTGTAAATGGTAATTATTAGCTAAAATGTGTCTTCTTGTTTATAGCTCCTAGAGCCACGCCTGAAGACAGACTTGCCTCAACAAAGGCTGAGATCCTGCATCATTGAAAAATGGTTTTTAGGCTACCAAGGAATAAATTTTGTCTGGAAAGTGAAATAAAAGAAGGGCATGACCAAAGAAAGGAAATTCGGTAGCTCTGAAATTAAATAAGCCTTTGAGGGATTATTTAGGTATTTCTTAAGCTTTAACCATGACAAAAAGAGAAGGGGGTGGGGAGAAGAAGCACAAGGCACTTTCTTCATTTGCTTTTTTATGTATTTAAAGCTAAGAACAAGGCTTCAGTGGATGAATGCTAGAGCATCACTGCTTTTTAAAACTGAGCTTTAGTTTTGGATTAGACCCACTCTCTTTCCAGCCCCCTAAAAAAATCCTCCAGAGGCAGTTCCTTAAAGCAGCAGGATGCTCCCAGGAGGGTTTTTCTCCTCCTTTCCTACTGAGGAGTGCTACATCTTGGCTCTGCAGACTGCTCTCAGGTGCTGGAATCCCTCTCCCTTGGGGAGGGATTTTTACAGCCGCCAGCTCTGTCCATTAAAACACCAACCTGTTAATTGAATGGGGGTGGAAAATACATTTTGGATGCAACTACATAATCATTACTCTCAGACAAATGCCACTGAGGACTGCTGTTGCAACACTCTCTCTCTCTCTCTCACAGGTTTTATTTCTTCTCATTTGGTATACGCAAATGCAGGCAGACTCCACAAGCCTTCATGGCATATTCAGAAAAAAATATTTTCAGGAATGAGAATCAAAAGCAATGCAATGGCAGAAGGGACCACATCCAGCTCTTCAGAGATGCCAGTTAAAAATTGTCACCCTCAGTGCTTTTCTCCACTTGAATTTGGCTTCCCACAGTCACTGCACATCTGTGCAGCAGCACGGCTGCAGCCCCAGAAGCTGAAGGAGAGTGTGGTCACTGCAGGGAAAATGAAATGAGAAACCCAAGGCTTTGCCCTTGCCGCATCCTGATGCAAAGGAAGAAATTGCCTAGGAAGCACAACATTGCATTTTCTGAACAGTGTGTGTCAGCACCTCCATCAGGTTCAACCAGAGTTTTGGACATTCAGCCCTCATCAAGCCCAGGCCCTTAACTTCCCCGTGCTTTGACTGACCCAACTGTAAACTAAGTGCGATGCGATCGCACAGCCCAGTGAGCTGGCAACAGTGCTGTGAGGCTGGGACCTCGGCTCTGCTCCCAGCCCTGTCATTCACTTGCTCCTCAGTGAGCCACCTCCCTCAGCCTCTGCCTCTCTGGCTGCAAAGCACAGATAATAATACTGGGTAAAAGTTTTTAAACTGCCTCGGCAGCTTAAAAGCCTTAAAATTCATTTCTAAAAGCACTTCCAGCTGTTTTTTTTATTTCATATTAGTCCGCGGCATAACACTGACATATTGCAAACACGTTCAGAAAACGTGTCCCCCAAAAAGCATGGTCACTTGGCTGTCATCTCTGGTTCCCCAGCACCAGAAAAGCTCCAGTATATCTACTGCTTCAATACAGCACAACAAGCACTCCCCTTGCAAGTCTGAAACAAACATACAAGCAAAAGCAACTGTGCTAACATGTCTTAAACTCCTACCCCTGGCCAAAGGGTGGAAAGTGAGAAGGTGCATGCCTTTAGCACTTCTCAGCTGCAAAGTGAAACAGATTAACTTAAACTACAGCTGCTGTATAGAAAATGACCTTTTTCCTTTAGTCATGGACTTTGTAGTAAAACAGAGACATTTTTAGAAGGAAGGCATCATGAACCAGCAGTTGGAGATGTACTGTTTTTTACCAACACCTCAAAGGTGTTGAGAGAATTAATTGATCTGTGCAATATTCTCTCACGCAACTGAGGATCCTATAAACTTTAATTATAATCAACAGCAGCAGCAAAAGGATAACAGGAAACACAGTAAAGTGGCTTTTACAGTTAAAATCTTAGAAGGCAGCACAGAATACTATTGATTCTGCGCTTGTGAAAGATACAGCATAGTCAATTTGTGGAAATTACTTGATGGCATGGCTGTAGCAAGGGAGATAGGGGAGAGAGATTATTCTGCATATTGCCCTGGGGAAAGGGAGGAAGCAGTGAAAGCAGCACTTCATGGCAGCAAATCCTTCCTCCCTGCTGCAGCAGGTACTGTGTGGGTGGTGACGTGGGGGAAGAGGCACTGCATGGAAGGGAGCAGTGCCTGCTGCCTGGTGGGCTCCAGGGGCAGAGAAGTGAAAGCCACTTGCTGTAGGTCTGAGCCGAGGCTGTTTTATTTTAGCAAGACCTCCGGGAGAATGGCTCTGTTGGTAGAACTGCAGCAGGTGCCCATACCCATTTCTCCAGCCGGGTCCATCGCCCTCCTTCCCTCTGTGGGCAGCTGAAGGATACTGCCTGGGGGCTTCGTCAGGAGCAAGCAAAGGAGAAAGGGCTGAGCACCAGACTGACATACTGCACGTGAAACCACAGCGTTTCCTCTTCGTTACACACCTTTCTCCCCCTGCCTTAAGGTCACTTTGTGTGCAATCAGGTCAAGTTGAAACAGTTTTCAGAGCATGCTGTAAGAACTACTTCCAGGACAACTGACCTGCAAAAGCACTCAAATATACAAATATAGACATTAAAATAATTACAAAAAATACATAAACATAAATCTATACACAGGGATAAGGAGAAAGAGGTTGAAATGACATATCACACACCATATCTTTGAGTTTTCCACCTCTCCTGGCAGAACATTGCTCTGATTCAGGTTCCTAAGCAGCATCTCAACCCTGACCTGACAGATAAGTGGGGAAGACTGCATAAGCATTTATTTTTTCTTACAAATCATGTCTTTTGCAATAAAAGAATCACACCAGGCTGTGAGAACAGAACTCAAGGACAAATTTGCTGTTCAGGAGCTGCAGGAAAAAACCTGACAAGCTTAATGAAGAGAAGGTTTGCTAACTCCTTTGGAGAGATATAGCAAGAGAAAAAAAAAAAAAAAGCAATTCAGAATGCTTGGCTAGGAATGCTTGGCAGGGAAACAGGGATGTAGAATAACATTTTGATGCCCCGCAGAAGTGTATTTTTTCGAACAGGCAGGACACCTGTCAGAACCTGGACAACTAAAAAAAAAACTGCTCTGTTACGGGCTCCGGTGAACCAGCAAATCAAAAGATGGCCAAAATCAATCAATTAACAGCCATCAGTTGTATTATTACATGACTGCATGGTTTATCCCAGCAGACTTTACAGCTGAACCCCTTCTTAAGCTCATGTACATGGATGGATTTCTTCCCAGGGCAGCATAGACAGCTGTATCCCCACCTCTACGACACAGCAGCACGTCTAACTTGCAGGTGACATGGGCATGCACAATCTCAGCTAAAGCAGGCAGCTTTAGCCTCACCGTAGGCATTCCAGACAATCATTCCTGTATGTGCACAAGACACACGTGCTTTCTGGAGTGGCTGACTCGGTGAGTGCACACACACGTTCCTTGCAGTACCAAGCCGTAGCATATTAAAGCAGTAAGTGAGAACATGCAACAACGAGCTGCACCGCTGCTGCTGGAGGAAGATAATACAGAAAGCCGTGCAACACTCGGCTGAGTGAGGCTGACTAACGACTCCAGTGTTAGTGGCTGCAGATCATGAAACCAAACAGAGCAGTCCATCAACATCATGGCAGGCGAGGGAAGACGAGACAGAGCTCAGGATACCAGGCACCTTCCTTGCTGTTCCAAAATCCAGGAGTATCTTTTGTACAGAGAAAAAAAATCCACCCTGTTTCACTGCACAGTCAAATTCATTAGAAACCCTCTGAAATGGTATCCTTTGTTACGTGGTTTGTTGCCAGATGATAAGGACATTTTTGGGCAGCGTGCTCTCAGGAACACAAATGGAAAATGATGTGATGGACACAGCGTGTCAAAATACCGATCCTCATTTAAATCTTCATGTTAGAGACATCTTACATCTTAAATGTCAAACATGCAAAATGGATTGCCTGCAGAAGCAAGGGGAACATCGGTTGTTCTGAATTTCAGACTATTAACATGGAGAAAAAAAAAAAAAAAAGAACTGACTTTGAACTGTACCAGAAATTACAAAATCTGACACTTCATTCTTGCTATGTCTTTACCTTTGTTTGCACTTCAAGGCCACATTCCTTTTGTCACTTGGACCACAACAGCTGGTCTGGCATATTATGGTGTGCACTTGACATAACTGCCTATATGGTGTCCCATGGACTTGAGGGGCAGTTCCTGCTCCTTCACAGCAAGGCTCTAAATAGGATTGCATGGCTGTTAGTGTTCAAGAAAGTAGAGGATCAGGCTTCAAGTAACAAACTTCCGAGAAAAGGAGAAGTAAGCACATCTGTTGTGTAATCCCAGAAGAAAACAGAAATTGGACTCTACTTCCTAAATATCTCATCCAATTCTGCAGATCGAGATATTTATTCATGCAATGTAAACATCAGAAATGCCAGGGCTCTGATCCTCTCTGATACCAGGGCACATGTTTTCCACTGAAAATTTTTAATCCCTTTGGAGATCTGGGAGTAAGAATTCGTCTACATCAACCACATAACCAATCTTAGGGTTATTAGTTATTAGCCTTTTCTTTTACAAAACAGAGACATGCAAAACAAACCCCTTATTTGCTAAAGACAGTGTCAAAGGAAGCTTTAGGGGAGACAGGCAAAGACTGAATGAACTTGCAGTTTTTGTGATGACGAACAGTCTTATGAATGCACTGAACAGACACAGGGCTCCAAACGCTGTCAATGTGGACCAGTTTGCCTGCCTGCCAAACTGGACTGAAACAGAAATCATTGTTGCAGTACACTGTGTGGAAAGCTAGTTACAAAACCAAACCCTGTCCCAGACCTACAGAGACTTTTAAAGAAATCTGCTTACTTTTCTGATTTCCCCTTCCTTTTGAAAATGTACCTTAAATTTTTACAGTTAGTAAGTTCCTATCATGCATGCTTTCAAATCCCAGTTCTTAATACAGACTTCCTGAGCCTTTCCATCAATTACACTCATACTTCCATTCTTTCCATTACCATAATTACACCGGCATCTCATTTAAGACACAAAATTGCATTGTATTTCTATAGCAAGGCATAACCCAACAGCACAAAACAGCACAGCCAAATGCCTTGGCAAATCCACTCAGGTGCTATTCCATCAGAAATCAGGGCAGCATGGCTATAAAGCGACTGCTCTGCTCTCCTTGATCACTGCCTTCAAAGCACACGTTCCCAGGGAGCCATGTAAGCATTCACGGTTCAACATTGACATCTCTGCATTTTAGGGCATGTAATTTGTGATTTGCTGGAGAGAGCCTTCCATACTGAGAACATCTCGGTGCTCCTTGTGTTTGTCAGCAAGGGTCAGGTGCTCTCCTCCTCATGCTGCTGGTCTCGTCTCTGTGCAATTTATGCACTGGTGAGCTGGAGGGTTTCCGCTCAGAAGAAAATCACTGCTCTTGGGAGCCAGCTGCTTATGTGCATCAGATTGCAACACTACTCAGGGCCTGAGTTTTTGGACCTTATTCACTTCTTTATTGCTCCAACTCAGTGCCAGTATAACTCTGGCAAGAACTTGACCGTAAACCTGAGGGGAGCCTACGGTAAATCAGGTCCCATACAGCTGAAAGAAAACTAACACTTCTCACAGCATCACAGGGATAAGATTCCTTATTCTCTATTAAAAAAGATCCGTAGCTCAATTTCCAGAAGTTCTTTGCAGAATTCCACGCTTCAGAGGGTGCACTAGCCACCTGAAAATAGTGCACTGAAAATTGTGTCTAAGGAAGTTGCTGAGGTTTAACCTCTTGGTTCAGTCTTATGTGATATTTGACAATGTTCTCCTGAACAGAAGATACTCAAATACGAGAACAACCAATGTGAAAATTAATACAGTGATTTCACATATAAACTGGAAGTAATGAAGTGTGCAAAACCTTTCGGGAATAAAAGGCTGAAACCCCCATTTCAGGAGTGAAAGCTTTGGCTGATTAATTTTTCTTCTTCAATAATCTATTTCTCAAAGCTGAGTGAAATAGATATAAAACACCTGCACTTTTAAAACAATGACAGGAGGACAGGGCATGCTATCCAAGAAAACCGATTTTCTAAGTAATTACTTTACTGCTTATTGAGGTTTCAAGCTGAGCAAAGGGTCAGTGAGGAAGGACTGTGCTGTCCTGTGATAAGTAAGGTTAATGTCACTGCACAGCTCTGTCTTGCAGTCACAGGGCATATGAGTGAACCTAAGAGCAACTTGCAACACTTGCTCAAATGTGGACTGAAATATTATTTCCTGTATGAGGGCCGGATCCTGTGAGATGGTTCCAGCCAACCAGTCTTAGAAATGTGAGCAGTCTGTCTGTGTCCTTTCACTCCTAAAAGACCACTTGGGCCCTTCCTGTTGGACAAGGTTCAAGTTGCTTGGATGGATTGGGAATAAACTTCTTGGGACCCAACAACTCAGGTTCTATGCTGGAAGGGAAGTATATCACCTTCTGTGCCAGAGCGTGCATTGGGCCCATACAACACAGGTTTAGTTTACTTTAGGATGGAGCTGGTACACATCAGGATGAAGATATCTCTAAGGTGGCAGTTTGTATCCTTCTTAAGAAAGCTCAAAAACAGGGCAGAGAAACCAAAAGTGCATAGGTGAGCTATGTATTTTTTAGCATTCGTTTCAGCTGTTGCTAAAAAAGTGCCTTCACCCAGCATGGCACTTCTCAGCGGAGCTGTAAGACAAGCACCTGCCCCAGAGAAGAAAGGCTAGATGTGAACTTTCAAATGAAGGGGAAAGAAAGTCCCTTTCTCATCAGTTCCTGTTATCCCTCTAAACAATACTCAAAACTGCTATCACAATTCCTGAAACAGTATTTCCTTAGAAAATTCCATTTCTGTAAGGCAAAATGTTACCTTACAGAGAAAGTAAAATGATACTCTGCTTATATGGTCCAGTGTTATTTTAAAATTCATCCAGGGGGAAAACTCAGAACATATGTAAAATTCTCCAGAAAAAGAGCAACTCTCCAACAAGACAAGGCTAACACATCTCCTACTTGTGCTGCTGGGAAGCTCTGGTTTGGGCTGATGTCCAAGAATGCTGCCTACAGACCCAAAGTGAAGACAGCCTCCTTGTAATCACATACAAAATACCTTCGTTTCTCATACACACAATGTTTATCTGGCTCATTACACATGCCACAGTCCGTTTAGAAAATAAAAGCCTAGATGAAAAAGATCTTGCTATCCTACTAAGGGACACAACATGAACTTGAATCACATTTCACAACTAAAGCACACTCACTTCTATGCACACTGCAGTGCAGCTCTGAGTTGTGACACATGCATCAACTGCTTTGTAGAGCCATCTGTTTTTCTCAGTTTCATTTTACTATCCCTGTACAAAAGCCTCCAGCCTTGGTTCACTTGAATTCCCCCTTGGCAGACAGCTGACATGGAGACACCCTTAGTACCAAAGTGACATGGGAGATTTACCTGATGGGAGCTGATTCATCCCCTTTATCGAGCCAGTCCTGTGGTGGGATTATGTACATGCACCAGAGGCCCCAGTTATAGCCATGGGCTGCGTTGGCATATTGCTGCACTTCAAAAGTGTTGTACTTGATGTTGTCAATCGCTGGTAAGATGATCCGCTTTCGATCTTCTTTGATCCGGGTAAGTGCGGGTTCCACCCTGAGAACAATAAAAAGAGGAAAATGTTTTACAGCCACCCATTTAGACCAAGTCCCTTCTTTGCAGTCTGATAAACCAAAGTTCTCTGATACTGAGAGGAGGAACCAGTAAGATGGCAGCCCAAAACCCAGTGCAGCAGGATTGAGTGCAGGTCACTGCCATAGAGCAGAAGCCAGGGTTCAGTGTGGCACATTTCACATACCAACATCACACGAATTATTGCCTCTATGGAGCTGTACCAGGGTTTAACAACACAACGTTTCCCAAACACTTATTCTGATGCCTGGACACTGTCATTTCAGTGTGCAATGGGCAAGCGTTGAGAGTAACTAAATCTCTTCATGTCTACACCACCAGGATGCCTCTTGCTTATAGGGCCTGAAGAACAAAAAGGGACTGAATCAATCTGAAGGTTACTCAAAGGTTTTAATCTTGTTTTCTAAGGACTGACCCCATTGGATCTAGCTTGGATGACAAGCATGGCTGCATTATACCTTCTAAAGCCTCTCTGGCAATAAGAAGGTCTCAGTAGACAGATAGTGCAAAAGCAGCAAGCTGCAGGAAATGTGCCATCATTTCAAAAGGCTTTAAAACATCAATGTGCTTTCAACAGCACCTACTTCCCAAAGTATTTCAGGAAAGTAAAAAGCTTCAGTGCAAACACCCATTTCTGACCAAGGTAGTCTGAAGTTGCTAAGAATTTTGAGAGAAACAGATCCAAAAAGGCAGCAAACTTACATAAGGGTGGAAAGCACTTCTCAAAGCAGCACTAGAAACAGACACCAGCTTGTTCTTTTGTAACTGTTTCCTCTTGAAATAAACTTTGAAGATTCTGCAGAGCTCTCACATGTATCTTCTCTGAGGGAAGGGTGGCTTGCTGTGATTCACAGGGGTAGTAGGAGTTGAACACTGATCTTTTCTCATTATACTTTTGTTGTTGGTTAAAAGGCAATCATTCTCCTGTGCTTTCAATTTGTTGTTTCATATTCTGTTATATTTTGTTTGTTACCATGTATTTTCTTGTGTAGACCAACAGAAAGGGACAAGTTATGAAATTAATTCAACCTCCATTTTCATTCTGCATTGTCTCAGTCTGAACTAACACAAATTTTCTGATCTCATCTGTAAGAAAACAGCATTTTCTCTTTACTCAAATATGGCCAAAATATTTCTCTTTTGTGTGCACAAACTCCATATTGCTTACATGAGGCCATGAACTGTTTGCTTTCTCTTTTTTTACCCCTCTCACTTCTGTAAAAAGAGACAGATTCAGTGAAACCTTTGAGTATCGAGGATGAGCTACTGCAGATAAAGCATCACAAAATCATGTAAAATAAGGGCATGACTGAAAAAAAAAATGCAAGGCGTTGCAGCATTTCATTTGGAAAGAAGCTGTAGAGAGTTAAGCTAGTTTTATGTGGAATCCTCTAGAAAAAGGACATTTGAATTTAATCAGCTAAACACCAATAGTACAGAACATGTAAATTTTAATAAAAAGATTGATCACACGCGTGGTGGGAAGAGAAGGACCCCACTGCAAGCTGCAGAAATCCCCCTTGTCTTCTCTCTGAAGGCCTGGCCAGGAATGTTATGCATTAGATGTTCATCTCTTATGCAACATGTGTAGTATTCTTACTTTACTTAATTTATTCTGAAAATAAATCAAGGCATCCCTCATGATTGGACTGCTTTGAAGTCTGTCTTACTACTGCCGGCCTCCAATTTTTGGTGCGGTACCTCTGCTATCAAAGTCTATTCCTGCAAGGCACTAAGGGCCTCCAAAGAAGCATTTAAAGAGCAGCACCCCAGGCAAAACCAAAATTTTAATTTTTATTTTTAGTGGGAGAGACAAGAAATACCTGAGAGAGAGTCAGGACAGTGCAGTACATTATCTGGAATGCCAATTCATAAAGTCCTTAGGCCACACACATGAACCTCCCTAAAAAGCCAATGTGACCTACCAAATCAGGGTAAGCCGCTTTTGTTATTAATATGAGATTATAGTTATGAGATTAAGTGCTTTAAAAAACAGCGGGTGTCCAGCAGAAAAACTCTTGCAACTCCAATAAAGCAGGGAAGAATGCAAAAAAAGATGAATCTAGTTTGTTATTTCCATAATATTATCTCAGTTCATCAGCCTAGAGGCAGATGTCAGCCAGCCACGCTTCTCCCATCACTAATCAGGTGCCACCGTGCTCAGCTGTGGTAATCCCCATGCATAATATCAGTAGGAGGCTCTCCCACTCCTTTCTGGCCTCTGAAATGAAGGTTTTCAAAACACCAAACAACAGGTATAGATGTTAATGACAGGCCACTAATTAACCTGTAAAGGAGTCCTCCTTGCAGATATGGGGAAAAAAATGACCTTGGAGGAGGTCACTGTCCTTGCAGAGTGCTTGAAGCAGGAGCCTTGTTACAAAATTGACTCAAACAACATTTCAGAAGCCCTTGTGTGTTGCCAAAGATACATCTCTGAAGCCCCTGGACATCGCTTTAGCAGATTTGGTACAGAAGTTATCACAGAGTGGAGGGATTACATCCTCCAGAGAGCAGACTGAGTCACACAGGAAATGAGCAAATCCAGTGCAGAGTTCTTCTGTTACTTGACAAAACTCAAAATGGAGTGACTTCTCAGCTAAACCTTGTACCCCTGTCACATTTCCCAGCTTCCCTTGCCCAACCAGGGACAGCAGAAATAGCAAGGGGGTATTTGAACACCAAGCCCTATCACACTGCAGTACGATCTACAGGAATATTCAAGCCCCCAGATTCTGCAAATGCCCTCTGCACCACCAACATTGCTTGTGCTTTTTCTACCTGCCAAGATCCTGAGGTAACAGCCAGTCTGTCTAATGAGGTAGTACTATGAGCTTCAACAGGAAAGGGTAATAGACTCTGTTTACATTGCCTAATCCATGAAATATGATTTTTTGTTGTTGTTGTTGTTGTTGTTTTTTTTGTTGTTGTTTTTTAATTGCTATTCACTGCTAGCCAAGTCCAGACCTGGAGTATCTCTTTTGGCCTCAGCAGACTTGCACGGTAGCCTTGTGTCTGTCGGCTGAGCTGCACTGGCATCAAATCCTTTGTCAACTTTGGTGGTAATTCTGGCTTTGTCTGATTGTTTAAGGTTTTTGAAAGGATTATGCTTAAATCTTTCCTCACCATTTCTAATTTTTTCCTTTATTTTAAGCTGCTACATTCTTATGTGGATTTACTCATCCTCTTCATACATGCCAATGTTCATTTCTTTGCTTTCCTCATCTCTTGTCTTCTCCACTGAGCATCTGGAGAAATCAGGTGCTCCTGGCAGCTCCCTGGACAAAAAGGACTGAGTGGAAGAGGTTGCTGAAGTCCAAGTGAGTTTGCCGTGCTGTGCTGATGAGCTGCAATATGGCATTTGAGTATTTCCTTTCCACATGGCCGCTGCTGGCAGTGAGGCAGGATTCAGCCCTGCCTAATTAGGTATACAAGCCAGATGTGAATTTTGAGATTCTTCCTTTTTTTTTTTTTTTTTTTCACAGATGCCAAAAAAAATACTAGATTCCTGGCTTGTATACGAGAAACATACTTTATGGGAACAGAGCAGCATACATTGTTGACAAGTTATTTACTGAAGCAAGAGGAAAAATTCTCCCAGGCATATTCACAGACATGACGGATTTCAGTAAACTAAATATAATCACAAGATTCAGCTTTATAGGTAGTGCTTAGCCTCATCCAGGCTTGCTTGTTTGTTTGTTTTTTCCCCACCTTATAAAAACCAAGCAGACAATTTGGGCTAGAATTTGAGTGACAAAGAAGTTCCTCCCTTCTATCCACACTAAAAGTGTATATTTGTCAGCGTTGTCCTCCCCCTCTGAATATATTGCTAGCAAATGGATAAAGCCAGAAGAGAGAGGACAGTAAATTTAATTCTCTCATAGACTCAGCTAAGCTAATGCCTATTTTCACTTGGGTTTTATTTCTCTGAAGTGGCTCCTGAAATATAGGAACACACTGCAAATGTCTCATTCCCACGTGAGTCCTGCAACTGACAGTACATGGTTGAAAAGCCAGAAGGCAGATATGGCTTTACCATAATTCTGGTGGGCTTCTCACAGGCACATTGACATCCACAGCAGGTGCTTTGGTAAGTGAATCCTCCCTGCAGAAACTGTCCTGGGGGATTTGTGGAAGGAATCTCTCATCAGGAGCTAAAGGATGTGTTGATTTGTCAGAGACTGTTGGGCGTATATCTAAATACAGCCCATGCATTTCATGTTTTTGCCTACCCGTGGCATAAGAGGCAGGTCAAACAATGGAATTTCCAAGATGTTGAGCATCCAGGTTGACTTCTAAGGGAGTGCAAGCAATGCCAGTACTGTGGGCTTCAAAGAGAAAGTGCTCCCAAGATAAACATTAGAGTTCAGAAAAGAGTTGGAAGGCAGAATTTAACCCAGAGAACAAAATAAGCTTCTAAGAAGATTGAGAGCAAAAGCAGAGGTCATGCTGTGAGCATACTTGCTTCTCTAATCCTGTTGTAAGTCTGTCTCTGAACATATATGCATTCTCTGTTTAATATTGGGCCAACGCAGAGCAGCTTGAACCCCAGGAGACATAAGAGCAAACACAAATTTTATGCTGTCTTACATCCTTATCAGATTGCAACAGAGCTCATGCCAATGGGGAAGTCTGATTTTTCACAACGCTAAAAAGAACAGCTTCTTCCAGATTTTTTTTTTCTTAAAAAAAAAGAAGATAAAAACAAGTTAGTAATGAGCTCCTCAGCACACATGATTATATAATTTACCCTTTAAATATGTAAAACCACCTACTGACTTCAAGCAGACTTCTAAGAAGGCACAACATAGGAATAAGCACATGTGATATAAGAGAAGAAACCAGATGCATGCCACGGGCCAGAACCTCTGCTGTCCGACTCCTCTGCTCCAATGAACTTCACAACTCCAGGGAAGCTTTGCCAACCTGCATCATTTGAGGAAGAGGTCCAGAATAACTTTCAGTTTGTAAGCAGAAGGATTGCACTAGGCATTTGTCACCAGCTTCTTTCTATTTATTTTTTCTTAAATGGCACTTCTTCTGCATTTGTCCAAAACCAAACCCTTTCATAACCCTTTCAGTGTTGGGAAAGTTTCTCTTATGTTCTGCCCCTTCCTAAGTGGATATCTGAATAACCTGCTCTCTAGGTTGTTTTGAGATAAACGTACATTTTTTTCCTCTCCATTATAGCCATTCAAATTTTTACTCCAATAAAAAATGAACTAATATTAAAAAAATCCAACTTTGTTTTTATCTCCCCCTCCCCCACAAACCATAATTCCTTTTTCTTCTGTGAAGACTCTTCCTTAAGTTCTTATAAGACATAAATGAACAACCATATGGTATTCTCTCTTAGACGTTATGGCTCAGTGTATTTAACACTTTATTTTACTCTGGCTGTAGCACTGCCAGAAACTATGAAGTAAAATATTAACTCAGAAACATAAGAAAAAAGGATGTGTAAACTGAAAGCTTATTTTGCATGTGATTTTATATGCTGCCTCAAATTTCACTGACAATATGCATTTTTCAGATGCAGACAAGGAGATCTACAGACATACAGAATTCTCCACTGAGGCCAACTGTGGAATATTTCATGCAGAGTTCCTTTCCTGTAAATAAGTGCTCACAGAAGTAAAAAAAAAAAACAAAAAAAAAACACAAAACACATAACTATTAAAAAAAAAAAATCACACTCCCTTCCCCAGTCTCTAAGATGAGGAAGAAATTCCCCATCTGTTCTGCCTGACATCTCTATCAGGGAGGTTTCAGCCCTGCAGCCCCCAGTCAGACTGGAGCAAACACAGGATAAAAGCCTGCTGGAGAGTTAAAGATCAGCTGTTTGGCTGCCAAATCTGAATAGCTCTTTTCTGCACCACTGAAAAGCAATGAGGATGCCTCAATGAGCACTCTAGGTTGTTTAGGTAGATGAATAGCTGAAGGTGCTGTTCTTGCACGTCCTGTGTATGCAAGCTGGTGCTGCCCCATGCATCAGAAGGGCCATGTGGTATCTGCTGCATGCTGCCCTCTTCACTCAGACAATGTTAGTTCACTTTTGCTATCTGAAACATGTCCCATTCAGTTATCACACTGATCCTAAGTGAAGGTAGAGTCTGTGGATGAGGAAAAACCCCTTCAATAAAGACATGTCCTTTCCTTTGCATAATTAAAACTTCCCAAGTCAAACTCAGCCTGGTACCGGGGATGCTGTGATGAAGCGTATCCTTGTCCTGATTCCCATTCCTGGGTGCGAATCCTCCAAAGGGGAAGGACTACAAACCACTTCACCCTCAGCTTCAGTGCTTCTCTCGCTAGAAGGAAAGAAGGTCCCAGGCCTTGCCAGGTCCCCAAAGAGCCACGTGACCTTGTGACTTTGTCCTACAGAAGTGTAACTACATCTCCATTAAAAAGTAGTTAGGATAACCATAGCCAGTAGAAAATTAGGAGGAAATCAACTTCCTTTTTCATTTACACACTTGCTGGAGAATCCATTGCTTAAGGCCACTATAGCAAATTGCATTACATATTACAGAATGAAATAGTATCTGCAAAGGGTTATTCATAGACCTGGGATCTTGATCTTTAGCTTTTTTTCTTAGTTCCTTAAATACCCCATTTTCTATCTTCTTAAAACACTGCCAACTTCAGGGATAATCTATAATGATGGGCTGTGTGTAGCACAGACGAATAGATACTTGGCTTATATTTCAGATCCTCTTTCTCATGTCAGGCTGTCTCTGTCTCTTTGGTATATTGAAAATTTTTGATGAAATCCTCTTACTCCACTGCTTCCTTATTGAAACTCCCCCTTTGTCTGGCAAAATTTTAATTACTACAGCGCTGCATAACTCCATTCATTGCTTCGATACTACTTTGGTGAGATGTGAAAAAGCAATTCCTAAGCTAGAAAGCAAGTATAATACTCTATCATTATGTCTTCTTTTATGGATCCTAGCACCCTCTTTATGACTGCTAATATATTGTGTGCCTTTCTCTTATTGAGTCCTGCCCTCCTTCACTCAATGTGTCCTTTTTCTCACCCAGAGAATTAACACCCCATCTCTGCTATCTCTGCTTTCCTGCTCCCAGACAGAAAGTAGGGAAGTTCTCTTCTCCTTGTCATGTTATTCTTTCCCATCTCTCAAAGACAGGAGTCTGCATAATGCTCTACATCTTCCACAACATAATTATCAGCCAGAATGCAATTGTCTGCGCTCCGTGTTCCTGCATGGTGCCAAACGCAGTGGGTGAACCTCATACAGAAGGCAGAACAGGAATGCTGAAATCTTCAGAGGAATATGGGGAAAATCAAACTATGCAGGCTGAAATATACCTTCAGACAGGAAAGTACAACTTCTCTGGGAGATATTTTCTGTGAAAACTGTGGTTTTCCATTAAATTGTTACACACTGGCCTCCTTCCACACTCCCACTCACTGGAGCCTTTCTTTAATGCTTCTTCCAGACCCGAGCCTAGACATTCTCCCATTGTTCATCTCACCAGAAACCATGCTCCCATTTACCCTTCTCAGCCAAACTTCATTCAAATTCCACTGTACTCCCTCCTTTTCCTGCTAAAGGTGTATTACCTACAAATTGCAGGACACAGAATATAATGAAGCATCAGTGATGACTGACACTAATGTCTGCGAGTAACGTGATTGATGAGATCTGGTATCCTGCAATCATCCTTCAACCATCCTTCCAACCATCCTTCCCATCACACAGCTGGTCTGGTAGAAACTTTTATCCACAGTTCCCCTGTATTTGGGTATTTTTAACAGCTCTGTTCACTATGAAACCTCCTATAACTTGTTTGGGATCATGCAATTAGCCACTCTGTAGAAGAACTGATTTGAATGCTATCCAGTTGCGGTTTCCACAGCTCCTCTCTGAACTTACCATCTCTCAGACCTTTAACCTTCTGTTAAATCTGGCTGAAATTGGAGACTGACAGATGGATGCATTTTCCTCATAGCACAACTGTGAAACATGATTTTATCTGGAAAATATAGTTTAAAAAAGATGCAGGCAGAGGAAAAACACCTCCTACTTTTTTCCCCATTGTAGGTATACAGTACATAGAAAACAAATGGGGACCAAAGACCAGAGAACAGCAATTTCCAAGGGTACTAGAAAAAGAAAAAAAAAAGTCTTCATGGGTTTTTCTGAGCCAACATGACAGAGGGAGAGCAGATCCTCCTTTACTCTAAGAGTTAAATGAGTGCACATGACAAGCAACAAGGGTTTTAAGCAAATCCGTGTGCCACTGTCCTTGCTGAGTCTTGCCAGGAGCAAGGACAAGACGGCTGCAGAATGTCCTGTGGTCTTCTTGGGTCCACCTTCCACCTTGTTTCTTTTCTCCTCTTGGCCATTGGTATTTCCCCTTGCAAGGTCATCTGTCCCACTGCCTTTCTGCCTGCAGGCACAGCAGCCAGGAAAGAGGAAGGATGTTTCTGGCACTGAATATTCACAGGTGTATTCTGAGCACTCCAAGCGTTTCATAGCCATTGGTTCTGCTGCGCTGTGGGCTCTAGACCCTGACTTCTATTGACATTAAGTAGCCATTAAAAACAAAAGAGGTTCTATTGCAGGGCAGGTGGAATTTTACATGTGAACTAAACGGGAAAATTATCGCATGCTTTTCATTTAAAATTCCATTTGAGAATTAATAGTAACAGCCTCCCTTTTAGCTGGTCACCTCCACTTCTGCTGTCACAGCAGCAGTATAGCTCTCACTACCAAAAGCCTTAAGGGGAACAGGTCAATAGAAAATCTCTGCTCTATGCTAACACATTTCAACACCTGAGAAGCAAAAAAAAAAAAAAAGAGCAATTAAGCACAGTAAAATAAATAATTCAATAGTTAATTCAACCTGCCAGGTTGTGGAGTTTTTTGTTTTTTTTTTTTTAATATCCTACCAGATTGTATTTTAGTTTAGAAGTGTCCCTGGAGAGTTATGCTGTGAGAGCCTATAAATGCTACATTGTGTTATAAGGCAAAAGCTCACCCATAGCGGGGCAACTGTTTAAAGAAAAAGGTTTTTTGTTTGTTTGTTGTTGTTGTCATCAGAATTCTGAATATTTCATGAGAAAGTGACGAGGTCTTTCTCTGATTCCTTACAAATTAATCTGCCAACTGATTAAGCAGGTAAAGCAGGCACAGAGTGGAAGACTAAAATTGCACTGCAGGTACATGACTGTGAGATGGAACACAAACCAAACAGAAAGTTAATGCTCTTTTCTGTGGCAAAAGAATTGGCTGTTTTTTAATTGCCTCACAAATAATCCAGAGACAGCTTTGAGTGGGAGTAATCCATGCGGCCTCCGAATACATGGGTGTATTTTGTAAATGGAGGAAAATATTCATGCACTATAAGGTTTTGCAGGAGAACAGAACAGCAGAGCTTTAACAAGCTACTCCCTCACGACTACCAAGTTGGTACAGCTCTGGGGCAGGGATAGAGTAACCTGGTGGGAAAAAAAGAAAGCAACCCAGCTTGAAAGGCTTCCAGTTCCTCCTTGTAAAAGGAGATGAGCTGAAAATTGAAATGACAGGCAAACACGTGAGTCCTGATGGGCAGAGTTAAACTAGGAGGGAACAGGCAGAACAACGATGGAGATGGCTGTCAGCAGCCCCAGAGGCTGAAGGGAACAGGCGAAATAGAAGAGAACACACTGAGCTTCCACATGTGACTCAAAACAAGGCAATACTTTACACTTCTGGTATATGTTTGCTATTCTCACCCATCCTCTGCAGCTACTCTAGAAGCCAAGTGGTCTAGAGAGGCTGCACAAACCGGCTCAATAGTATTAGTGAGACTTGTTGAAAGGAGAGTACACCTGGGAGGACGCAGTAAATGCAAACACTTTTTAATCTCGGGTATACTCTCATTTTCTGAGTAGTCCAGGTTCTTTCTACACTGATTTCAACTCTTCCTGACCTTAATGCAAAGTAAATTTAAAATGATATGTATATATCAAAACAAACAAACAAACAAAACAACAACAACAACAAAACCAAGCCAACCAAAAAAACAAAAAACTAACAACAACAAAAAACTTTTTCTGACTACCGACATCACTGCCTAGTTTCTCTGGGTAGAGTACATCAGTAAAACCTCAATTTACCATCCTTTACAGAATGGGTTACTGTTCTTTACAGAATGGGTAACAAAATTGTCTGCAAAACTCAAAAAACTGCAGTTCAGAGCAGAAAAAGCACTGGGAACATGATCTCACCAGCACCAGGCTTCAGTGCCTGGTTCTGCCTGGTAGCAGATATTACCCTGAATGAACTTTTGCAATGATTTGAAAAATCCAGATGCCTTAAAAGTAAATAAATAAACAACTTAGCTCTTAAGCTTCTAGAAAATTACAGTGACAGCTATTATAGACTTTGATGGGGAAAAAGTAGGGTGAATATAAACCAGGTGCCCTACAAGGCTTACTTTATTGCATCTTCATTTTTCAAAAGATATTCATGAACATATAAAAATAAACACTCCACTCCTTTGCAATTAAGTTTCTCTCTGGTTGCAAGTACAGCTATTTTTAGTTTTAATTTGAGGATATCTCCCAGAACTGCAGAGTATAATCAGCTCCATCATAACCCTGCATCATCATTATCAAATACCAGCCTGTCTTTGGAAAATACAAATTTTACATACTGAAGGTCCCAACAGCCATTTTTCAGCTGACTGTACAGATCAGTTTCTTCAGGCCCGAGGTCTAGTAATGCCAAATATTGGCCACTAAGTGGTGCTACTAAGATTTACTGCAACTGTAGATCTGGTCCATTAAGCTCAAATCTGTGCTACCCACAGTCAATGCCTCTCCCTTCCAAAACAAAGAGGATGAGGAAAGGCATGCTAATTTCAAGCCCCATTAAAAATATAGGAAATAATTTCACGTTTCCCTCAATTGTAAATGTAAGAATATTTACAAAGAAGTCAGACTTATATTCAAGTTTCTAAGAAGAAAAAGAAAATGACAAGCAGATAAAATAAAAGTACTTGAAAGCATGCATCCGCCTCGAGCCCTGAGCCTCCTTAATGGTATCTCCATACTTGTCTGCTTTGGAGGCTTTCCATTCATTGTGGTTTAAATTACTTTCCTCTCCACTAAGCTGTACTGGAGCAGAGACAACAACTTTTTTTTTTTTTTTTTAATGGAACTTGCAGCCATTGGAGAAGATTGTTGACAGTGTTGCAATAATAATAAGTATTCATAGAATCATAGAATAGATTGGGTTGAAAGGAAGCCTTAAGGATCATCCAGTTACAACACCCCTGCCATGAGAAGAAACACCTCCCCCCAGACCAGGTTGCTCCAAGCCCCCTCCAACCTGGCTTTGAGCACTGCCAGGGATGGGGCAGCCACAGCTTCTGGGGACAGCCTGGGCCAGTGCCTCACCACCCTCATAGTAAGGAATTTCTTCCTTGTATCTAATCTAAATCTACCCTCTTTTAGTTTACCCCTTTTCCATTACCCCTTTTCCTATCACTGTACTCCCTGATAAAGAGTCCCTCTCCAAATTACATTATTCAAATATAATTGCTAATGTGAAAACACCAACCTACAGTTGTCTCATCCATACAGTTCTTCAGCTCCCCAGTTGCTGAATTAATGTCTTTCACAGCCCTTGAGACATAGGGCAAAATGTAATAGCACTGCTCTCCCTGTAGGAATAGCCAAGAACTCACCAGCCAATGTTGAATTCAACATGAGCATCAAAGAACCCGACAACAGGAGAGGTTGCAGCTTTCCAGCCTTGGATTCTGGCTCGAATCAGTCCTTCTCGCTTGTTATTGCGCACTATTTTCACCAGACCTGGGTATCTTTTATTGACATACTGGTCCAGATTAAATTTGAGCTCAACTGCAGGGGAAAAAACAAAAAACATTAATGATAAGAAAACATAGTTTTGTAATGTAATGCTTTACTTTGATTTATTCTGCAACAGAAAGGGAAAGAAGTCCTTACATATTCCTAAACCCTTTGTCACTTTCACAGACACAAACCAAGTACCACAGCTGTGGGACAGACCAGTTCCAGGGGTATCAACCCAGAATAATTCTCTGCACATTAGAGCAGATACTGTTAGACTTGCAAAGCTTTAATACAGCAGGAAGGATTTGAGTGTTGTTTTGAAGAGATAGTTTGTCTACATATTTTTAAATAATTACTCATCTAATTCTCTGATGATTTTCATTAGGCTGCAACTAGCCTCTGGAGAAGCAATTCTGAACTTATAGCAGAGTAACGTGGGAGTCATTGGTGATTTTCTTTTTTTTTAATTATTTTTTTATTTTTTAGTCTGAATTATGCTATTCAATAAGAGTTTGAAAAATAACCTCAGTGGATTTTGGGTCAAGACCTAATTCAGATCAGAATTAATTTCCCTTAATTCTAAGTTTTCCCTTAAATACAATTAATATTCTGCAATACAAGGCTTCTTCCCCATTAAACTAAATGGATCTTGAAGATTTCAAATAGACTTATCTCTTTTTTCATTTTCAGGCATTCAACCACAGATAGAGCTGAACTCATTCACTCCTTTATTCAACTTCATTTCAATAGGCTTATAAACAGGCAAATTACTAAAACAGTCTCCGTATTTTTTTAAAATCAATCTAGTTTGGTAATTCATTTACACTACAACTTATTCATAATGAGGCTTTTACTCAAATATATTTATTAGGAAAACTAGTAGAAGCTTCCATAGCATTAGAAGCCTCATTCTTCTGATCTATATTACACAGTAGAATCATTATCATCCAAATCAAAGACCTGATAAATCTCCAGCTATCTAGAAGAATGACAGAGAAAAGCCATATAAGAGTTCACTGAGAAACAATGAGACCAATTCTCTTCTGCATTACGCTGACTGAAACACTTTGCAATCTCATGTAATTACTCCATAGGTTACACTGCAGTAACTGAAAGCAGAATTGGACAAAAGCTTTCTTAAAACTATATGTTCTGAGGATTATTTGTGTTTCAGTGATTTGTTCTCTCAACCCTCTTTTCTATTTGAGTATTTTGAAGAAGAATGGCAACTGAAAACTGGAAGATTTAAAAAGCTGTTGAGCTGAGGAGAAAATGGTAAAACTGAGCCTTTTTTTTTTTTTTTTCTTTTTAAATAGGACTTGAGAAGCTGGACAGTTCTAGAAACAAAACGCAACAACATTGCTGGTCATCTGTATCCTAAAGGCAATTCCAACCCATCCCATAAAACATATTGACTGATTAACAGCACCCTACATGCTCAACAGTATTTGGAATTTTGATGGCTATAACACAAGTGCTATTTTTACGTTAACGAATGACATGACCTGAAAGTTGCATACACTTTGTGCTCATTCTGTTGTTGCATTTTCACAGCCTAATTTATTTTCTACCAATTAAAAACAAACAAACAAACAAACAAACAAACACAACTCAAAATCTGACATTACAACACATGTGAGTGTAAAGGAGCAAACTGTGCTTCCACATAAAAGAAATGATCTTCAAGAGGAATCTGTAACCCCACTTTTATTTGGAAACAGAATTTAAACTTTTGGTCTATTAATGATGGTATTGCACTGGATCTGAAAACTTGGAGAAAAGTGTTGTTTCTATATTGAGATCACCTATACAAATGCCATTCATTCTGTGAGGATTCCAATGAAATCAGCAGGGTTTATCCATATAATATTTATTTCTTATATAAATAGCTAATATTTATTGACATGTTTGTGCAAGTGGCTCAATGAACCATCTTATCAAACACAAGCTCTTCCAAATTCTACTGACTTCAGAGAAGTCCGTTAATTTACACCAACTTAAGATCTGATTATTAGCCAAAAACCAAGGGTTGCATGTATGAATTTCCTCCTCTGGCTGTGTTTAAACACAGAGTGACCCACTGCTGTTTCATCCCAACATTAAAAAAAAAAGGATGCGTGTAAGCTAGAAGTGACCAAACTCCTTTTGATCTATATTTCATGTCCCTTAGTGACACAGGATATAGAACTTAGAGGAAAAGTTACTCGTGTTCACCATTGTCACTGTTGTCATCCACCAGAATGATCTCCTTAAGCAAGTGCGAGGGGGTGTGATTCACAACGCTGTGCACGGAGCGCAGGATGACAGACAGTGCCTCATTGACAAAGATAAAGACCACAGAGATCTGGGGCAGGTCATCTGGGTAGGTCATCTGCTTGCACCTGAAAAGAAAAAAAAAAAAAAAGAATTAAAACCCAAGTAGCCAGTGGGAGGCAAAATACACTGAAGAGTATCCTCTTATCCTCCAGCATACAAGTACTTGGAGACTTTCTTCGTTCTAACCCCAAAAGAAGATGGGGTAAAAGCTGAAAAGAAGCAACATAGCTAGAAGCAGCTGTGTTTCCACCAAGCAAGTGAAAAACAAAGCGTATGTGTACACACACACATTTGTAAGGATCTCTCTTCTGGAAGGTTAAAAGCATCTCTTGAAAAACAAAGGAGTATTAATGACTTTGCTCAAGAATATCTTGAAGTGGGCCCACAACACTATAGCTTGCCTGTGCTCCAAGGGCACCCATCAGAAAGTCTCCTGCTAACTTGTAATTAGAACTTGTACTTTTAAAACTAGGACCTACTCAAGCAAACTCTGCCTTTGCCCAAAGAGCATGTGCCTCCTTTCTGATTCTGTAGCTTGTGTAGCAGTAACAAATGCACAGTGCTTGTTGAATAGACATGCACCTCCTGAAACATTTGCAAAATGAATCTGCTCCATCTACGATGTGATCTTGGTATGCAGCTACTACCCACTTACGCATTTTATCGAAGACCATGCTGAGAGGAAAAACTGAGGCCTGAAGAAGGGAGCTGGTAAAGCCACACAGCACAGCACAGAATCTCTGCTTCCCAAGCCCCCCAGTCCATGCCCCATGTATCACCACACCGCCCTATCCCAGTCCGTGCCCCATGTATCACCACACTGCCTTATTGCAGTGGAATTCTCTTCCACTAGCAAAGAGACTAACTTAAAAAATTACCTACATGTTCTCACAGTCAAAAGCCATTCCAAATTACCATAGAAATTACTGAACCTGCTCTCTAAAATACTGCTAATTGTATTACACAGAATGGCTTTTCCTGCTCTTATCAAACTTTCTGACCTCCTGCTCATTACCTTGGCATAACAATCATACTTCTCTCCACTACCAGCAGTCAGAAGGGTGGAGAGGGTGACAACCACTTGACTGTTGGGTAACCTTTGGAAATGAGTTATGAATTCTAGTAAAGTATGATTATTTGTAATTCCTTCTCATCTCAGCACCATTTGCACAGAGACGTGAGTACCTGTTATTGATTACAGCGTGTCCATAGCTGCTTACCAACGGCTTGCTGGTGGCCTGTACCACACAAAGGACCACTGTGTAAAACTTCTGGCTAAACTGCATTCTTACACAATCTAAAAATACACCTGGAAGAAAGACAAAGATTTACAGGAGGTGTGAATGCTCCTTTTTGAATTTCTTTTTGAATGTGATTTTCCTCTTGACCACACCAACATATCAAAGAAGTCCATTAAGAATACTTCAGGAACATGAAAGAGCCATCAGCTAAAAGCATGGACCTTGCAAGATTTCCCCTGATGAGGGACATCTTTGATCTGACAGCAATTTGCTTCAGAGCCTCACTTCTATCAGCAGGACATAGCAAATTGCATGGCAGTAAATCAGGCTGGTAACCGAGGAGCAGGTGAGCTGCCAGTGGAAGCAAGGCAGAAGACAGAGCCCAGCCCAGGCCAAATGTCCTGGTGGGATCCTGTATGCGGGCTCAAAGCTGGCAGGGAAGAAGAGAAGCAAAGAAACCACGCTGAAGTCTGGGGGTGGCAGGGAAACTGAGGAGGAAGTGCAGTGGGAATGAGAGGGCAGCCAAAGCAGCACTTGGAGAGAAGAGGGACAAGCAGAGGGAAGGTAGGATGAACAAAGACATCAGAGGCAGAGAGGCATGTGCAGAGGACTGAAGTATTCTGCCTAGGAAAAGACTGGGAACCACTAAAATAGCACAAGACTTCAGTGGTTCAGACTGGGCTTTGTCTTTGGCTCAAGACATTTTTGCTGAATCTTTCTGGAATAAGAAGTATCTGTTTTCCTGGTAAGCGGACTGGAAGACCTGTTGTGGATCGCCCAGCCACGCTGGATGCTTTTGCTAAAAGGCTGTTTTGAATTTGTTCTCTCTCCTGGGTGAAGTCACTCCTGTAATTTCTCCTTGCAGCCTTCCTTCCATATGTTCTCCCCTTCCTCTGTTAGCAGGAAGTAGCTGAAACACTGCATCATGCTTTAATTGGAGAATGCTCCAACCATCACACATTAGAATATCTTGAGTAACACAGCTACAGCAGGAACATCCAGATGGGCCAAGACAAACCTCAGGATTTAGCAGTGGATTAAAAGCTGGCATAGTTTATTACAGCAAGAATGAAGAACAGCAAAAGAAGCTATTCCCCTGAGTGAACTTTTCAATCTACAGCAATGATTCAGGAGTTCATTTCCTGAAGACTTCAGTCAACCTTGAACTCCCAGCTCCTAAAGTCACTTCAGAAAATGAGATGGATGTGCTGAAGCAGTCAGCAGAAAGTACTGGTCTACTAACAAACACTTTTTATGATGTCTGAGACCACCAGCTATCCCAGTCAGGGGCCTTTCCTTAAAAATCACTGGGTGCTTAAGTGCTTTGCTGGATTGCTGCCCAAGCTCTTCCCAATGTATTCAGTAATTAGATCCCAGACACAGCAATTTACAGTTAATACTGTAAATTCATTCCAAGAAACTCTAACCAGCAGCTGACACTCAGAACCAAACAGTGCCATTAGCAAGTCACACAGAGTTACCCTACCATCAACGTGCAGCTGTGCCTACCTTACAGCACCTCTGCAGCTTCGCTCTGTCTGGGTGCTAACAACTGACATTGCAACAGAGCATTCAGTCCCTTGTGCCTGTGTGCAGAGCTGAGAAAGTCAGAGTGTCAGGAGGAGGTGTAAAGTCAAAAAAGAGGTCATTCCAGAGATGTCCCGTGTGAAATGGGGGTGTTTAAGGCAGCACTTTGAGGGGAGTTGGAGCTTGGCTGCCCTGCTCGGGGAGCCCACAGCTGCACCACCCAGCCCTGCACCCTGCCAGGGAAGTGGGCAGGTGCTGCTGTGCTCTTTATTTCTCTGCACTAGGTCTGATCACATTATGAACTGTGGCTACCGAACGAGGGAGGACAATTACAGTATTGAAAGCCGAATTAACATCTGTCTAACACTATTGATCTGGGGAAGAACTTAGGCATAAATTTAACCTATGCATCAGTTAACAGTGGTCTAAGCTAGCCAGGCATGGATCATGTTTAATATTACTGTGATCTTAAATTACTATTGCAAGCTGTCTCAGTGCACACCAGCAAAGGACTTCAGAGCTGCACAAAGAGCAGCGTCTCTCCAGGGCAGATGTCCATTCTGTAGAGAAACACACCACTGCATAGGTTTAGGACTAGAGGTTCTAAGAAAAGGCTGATGATGCCACAGCTAATCATTTCCATGGACCAGCTGAGGATGGATTAGACCTGATATGTGAAACAACCCTTCAGGCACCTTTCGTACAACACACTAAGCATCAAACCAGAGACATCCTGCGGTTGTCTTGGGAAGAGTCTTTGAGAGGTCTTGCTCTACACTGCCTACTGCAGAGCCTGGCTAGAAACCCAGAGGTATCTCCTTTGCACATGGCAGAGAGCTTGATGTCACATCATTTTCCTCTACCCCGGAGAAGGTTTTCACTCATTTTTTCCCTTGCGTTGAACCAATTCCTTAAATGAACATTTTTGAGCCAGCCCCCTGAGCCCAAATACAAGCGCTGTCTATGCAGGCACAAGAGCAATGAGTACAGGAGTGAAGGCTTCAGGTGGCAGACCAGAACCTTGGAAAAAAATCAGGTACTAACACAGAAGAGGTCACAGATTAGAAACTGGGACAATGAGAAAACAAAAGCTTTTCAGCTGAACATCAGCCTGCTTATGACAGCCCTGTGAGCTTGTAGAGAAAAGGAAAAGAAAATTCATTTTCTTTATACCTTCATTCCACAACTGTTGTATTTCTTCTACTTGCATGCAATCCAACAGAAAAACGTGACCTCTCTTTATCAGCAAGTCTTATAGTCTGCTCAAGTTGCACTATTTTTTGTAAACAGCTGACACTACTGCTGTGCTGGTAGTTCAGGGGATTACCAAGGAAAGGCGAATTTCCTCCTCTCTTTCTCCTGCTTTCTCTCTTTTCTGCATATGCACTAACATCAAAAATGAGTTTTGCTTGTAGACCTTAATATACTGAGTTTAGAAACAGATTAGGCAATACATTTAGAGATTTCTGACAGCTTTACCCTTCAGGAAGAAATGCAAACAAAATTAAAGCTGCATCATGAATCTTAAAGTATTTAATACAATACATGTTTTTCCAATGAACCACTGGGATGGAGAAGACCGTGGGTTTCCCTCCTTCACAAAGTTGACTGGGCATGCAGAACTTCCTCTGCAGTCCCAGCACAAAAGAGCCCCAACAAGCTCCATGCCTTGAAAGCTGCAGAATGGTCTGTGTTTGTGTTTTAAAGGCACAGCAGGGGAAGAAGAAGGAAGGAAGTTTCTTTTTCTTTTTTTTTTTTTTCTTTTTTTTTTTCTTCTTTTTTTTTTTATCCCCAAGAAATATGCCGAGCTTTTGCAGCTAATGCTAGATGTATTAGTAACTTTCCAGATGCAGAAATATGCTATCATTACTTTTTTGTTGTTCTGCACTGGCAAAACAGTTAAAATGTGACAAATTACAAATATCTCCTTTCCCAGCATGGGACTCAAGTGCTGACCAGTCCATGGCAAAAAGCAATGACAGGCTACAAAAGTGATTAGCTTTATGGATCATGAATCTGTCAGGCAGAGGGCTCCAACTCCTTCCTAATTAATTCTCCTTCTCAACAGAAGGCGTTAACTGTGCAACAACATAACACTTTTTCTACTGAGGATGGATTTTTCTCCTCTATATGAAAGGAAAAAAAAAAAGAATCAGTAAATGATTGAGTTTGAGAGTCGCTCTTTCTTTTTCTTCCTGTTTTGCAGCTCAAGGATGACTTTCTGTAAGAATCAAGTAATGAAAAGACAACTGAACAAGAGAGCACAGTGCACTGATACTCTGCATATCTCAAGAGAAGAGGACCACTGTATTTACAAGTCAGGTAAAAGGAGAAGAACATTTGCTTTCAGAAAAAGCCTCAAAAATTTGGTGAGGTGATACCTTTTCACTATGGCTATGCCCTCTTAGTGTTCCCTTTACAGAATGGCCCTCACTTTGATTTATCATACAGAAGAAAAATCAACTTCTCCTTTTTCCTGAATTTATTTGGGGAAGTGCAGATACAAGATATGATGCAATTCTGCTTGGTGCTGTGAGCTTGTTAGTCTAGGCAGCTCCATAAAGCCGTCAACCCTGATGAACAAAGGGTTTGGGAAGAGAGTGTTTTTCCTCCCTTGAGTGACAGCTAAATAAATTGAGATAGTTTTCCCTCCACCTCTGCAAGCACTATGACACTCCTGTCAGTATTTGGACATTTGGCATTAACAGACTTCCCATATCCATCAATTTTTAGGGTCCTCCTTAACTGTTCTTCAGTACAAACTAAGTCTGTTCCTCATCCCACAGTATTTCAGAGCTTCATATTAAAAGGCAGTCAAGGCAAGTCAATTAAAATAGTCTGGTCCACAGTGATATCAATGGTCATTTTCAGGGCAACAATAAACAAACATATATCTTAAATCTACTCCGTGTTCCAAGAATTCCCAGCAGCTCTTTTCTCATGCCTCCTTGATGCAATTTTCCTCATCCTGCACCCAAAAGGTAATAAAGAAATTACCCACATTCATCAGAAGAAAACACTTCGGGCCGAACCCTTGCTTCTGTGCTAATCTCAAACACTTCCTGTATCAATGAATTGCTTCCCTTAATATTCATCAGAAACAAATAATGGGAAAAAAAAAAAAGGTAACATATTTTCTAAAACTTGCACACTAATTCTTACGAAGAACTCTCTGAAGCTCACTTGTCTTTGCTGTGGTGGGAACTGATTAGTTCAGACCAATCACAGCTTTACAGTAATTTGTGCACAACTTTAACAAAAAATGTTTTAACAGGTATCAGGTTCCTAAATGTAACCTGAGAGAAGCCTCGGGAACTGCCGATACATGACCAATGGGCAAATCTACATGCATAGTTACCATATGCAGCATGAAGATGGCCCCACTTGCAGAAACTACTAACCCTTACATTCAGGACTGTTAGATGCCTCAAAAGTAGCTGTCACATGCATAAAATAAGAGTCCCTGTATTTCAGTGAGATATTTCTGGCTTTCCCTGTGCAAATAATACCATAAACATGCCATCATGTCTAATAATCGCATCAATTTATACATACAAGCATGCTAAAACTAGTTTCAATGTGTTTTAAAACAAGAACCCTTATTAACGCAAAAATGGCTAAACTATCATGCTCACATTCTTCTGTTGTTTTTTTTTTTTTTTTTTTTTTTTTTTTTTTTTGTAACTTAACTTGAGTCACTAATATGTTTTGAAATACCATCTGTAAGAAATTTCCAGTCTATCCCCCAGTGTGCCCATTCAGATCTGCCTGTGGCTGGATGCACACTGCATCACAAAGCATTAGGCTGATTGGAAATTAATGGAAAAGCTGAAGTCTGCTTTCAAATGCTCTTCAGAAATCCCCAGAGAAAATGTATCCCCCATGTGACTTTATTTTTAACGGTACTAGACTTGCATTTAAGAAAGATCCCAACTAAATTTCAAGCAACATGTATTCTGCTTAATTTTAGGTGGTTTATTAGACATTAATAGCTTTTTTAGATTTGTCAAGTGGTTCTCAAGATTTCTGAGGGATTCTGGTTCTTGGATTTTTTAGCTTACGTCCTTTAAAAATAAAAGCTAGACAAGAGTTGTAACCACAATGGTGGTCTTACAAAGATTTGATTTGAGATTGAGGATCTCTTTGAACTTGAGCTCAAGTGAAAGGTAAGCATCACTGAAGACAATGAAGTGGTACTAAATAAAGGCAAAACCAAAGGAATTTTGCCAATTTGCCAATAACAGTTCTTTAATTCAAAGTTCTTACCAGCAAGATATATTCAGAAAATATTACCTTTTGCACAACTTTTTCAAACTTGATTCTGGGAACTACACTTTCTATATGGGAGAGAAAAAATACTTTCATCTCAGTACTTTGCCAAAACTACAACCTCTACAACCTCATATTTCAAACAGAGAAGGTTTACAAAAAGCTATTCAAGAAGCCAGCAAATGTTTTCTAGGGTGCATTCAGAAAATTAGCTTCTACCTCATGGCACTGCTTCTTGTTTGTGCCATCAAAGGTCATTATGCCCAAACCAGCTCTTCAGCTGCATTTCTGATAGCCCCAAGATGGACTATATGTCTTAAGACACCGCCTTTTACAGTAGTGTCTCATCCATCACCATTCAAGTTCATTCCAGATTAAGAAAACAAATAGTGGAGTGGATAAAATCAGAGGAATAATTTTCAATAAATAATGTATAAGAGTAAACTCAGCATTTTCTATTTGCACAGAACAGTTTGCCATATCCTTGAAGCTATTTGTTATTCAGATAATGATATGTAAATACAGAAAGTTATCTCTGACTATTAAAAAATTACTGCAAGTATTTAATATTAAAAATTCAAGGTACTTTTGTTTAATTTTGACTATCCCAATCCCTCAGCTGGTGCTCTTGGTGCTGGACAGAGGCTGAGTATCACTGTTATCTAGAAATGTAGGGCAATAAAAAAGAGTTTTCAAGGTAACTGCTGCATAGCTCTTCACAGATTTCATTACAGGTTTGCTGTCACATTGCAGGGTGGTGGTAAGGAGGAGGATAGAGGAATGCAATCATTTTCCACTATTACTTCAGCTAACAATGTTTTTTATGGTCTCAGGAGGACATACAACAACGTTTGGCAAACAATCTTTTCTTTAATGGGCTCCGGTGTCTTTCACAGAAGACCAGCTTTAATCTCTGGTCAAATCCAGTTATGCAGCAGAATGTTTCTTCCTACCTATGTACAAATACAGGATGGTTGCAGGAGTAAACCACCAAATAGGAGGTCAGACTTAAACTGCAGAAACCCATCCCTTCGCTGTCTGCTGCAAAAGTAATGAGAAGCACTTAATGCTGCCCCATCCCAGCAGCTGTGAGGCGGGTCGTGGCTCCAGTAATCCCAGCGCTCTCTGTGCCGAGGTGATGCAGAAGCCTATTTGCCTAAAAAGCAATGGCCTTGAAATGTTTCAGCTGTGGTCACGGGGTTTTTCCTCTTGCCTTTAATGGATCAGTTTCTGTCAGAGTGAAAACAGACCAAGTTTATGGTATGTGGGAAGAATTATCGTTCTAACACAGCAGTGTTCCAAGAACAAATGCATAAAGAACATTGATTTAGCACTGAAAATGGGAGGATTAAATCCATGATGTTTAGATGCTTTATATGAGATCAAGCAGAGAACCTGGCAGTAGGAGCAGCCTGTTTATGAAAAGGCATGTCTCAGAGTCAAGCAGAGAGGACAAATGAAGGTGCATGTGCTGCAGGGATTTCCCTTGATTTTCCAGGGGCAGGAAACAGCCCAACGAAGCCTCTTTAATGACAGACGATGGAGCACATCTGAAGATCTCAGTGGACTTTGGGTCAGGACCCTGCAGAATAAACCACTGGGCAAACACAGCTTTGTGAAAAACTTCAGGGCAGTCAGATCCCAAAGTGCTGATGGGGCATTTACATCTTTCTCAGTGATACTCGCAGGATGGTTCCTTGTGTGCTATAACTACTTCGCAAAATTCAAACAGAACAGTTAAGCATGTCTTAACTTCACTAGGGTTACTCATACACTTAAAACTAAGAACATATTTAAGTGCTTCATTGGACTGGAGCCTAATTGCACTTTTACAGCTTTTGTTTAAATTAGAGGCTAGCTAGAGGTGAACAGCACAGTATTGAACAATTTCACGCATTTAGAAGTTAAATGTTAACAACAGTTTCTTACCTTCTAATTATTTCAGGCACTTCAGAAAACTTGAATTTTAATTTAATTTTAGTTACATTTAGAAATAAAAACATTTCTTTAAAAACACAGCAACATTTTCTGTCTAGCATGAAGTAACATCTAGGGCAAACACTTTATAGCATTAAAACAGTTCAACATATAGGGAATTTTTATATTTATGAGCTCTTATCCTGATTCAGAAAAAAAAAAACAGGCCAGCATGTGCTTTTATTTCCACTCAGAATGACAGAAATTAGACACATGTCCTCGACCAGTCAAGGTAATTGGGTGTGATCTTGAATTTGAGCAGGCCAGGATCATACAATAGCATCTTCTTGATTCCAAGAAGCTATGGGCTTTGTAGCATGTCAGTATTGTTCTGGTTTGGTTTCAGCTGGGATAGAGTTCATTTTCCTCCTAGCACAGTGCTGGGTTTTAGATTTAGGATGAGAATAATGCTGATAGCACACTGATGTTTTGTCTCACCCCATCCTAGTATGCATGTGTGTAGGGGGGAGCGAATGGTTGGGTGGTGCTCAGCTGCCTGCTGCCCACCACAAGTATTCACACACTGCCCCTGCCCAAATCAGTCTGCTTAGAACAGATTTCCTTTTTTACTCTGTGCTGTCTGGTGGTTTTTCCTGCTTCTTATAGGCCAATAGATATTTTAAAGTCACACCCTCAGCGTTTGAGGATTTAAATTAGTTTGCCATCAGAAAGAAACCTAGAACTAAGTGCTCTGCAGTGGAAGAACAGATCATTTCCATTAACTACCTGCCCAGCAGACTGAAGCTGTATTCACAACCATGCCCTTCTTCATCCCTTATCTATAGACAGACATATTCCACTTGTTTCATCCAGACTATTTGCTCAAGCCTATTCGTAGAGAAACTTTCCCCCCACGACTCGCAGATTCCCTGATCTGTCAGGCAAAGGAGCCGAGTGCTCCTCTCTGAGCAAACAGAACACAAATTCCCCGCCTCATGGGTACACTTGGGTTAATAACACCAAGGCAATAAGCCACTGAACTAGCTGTAGGTCATGTATTTATTTCCAGGCAGTGAAGAAAATACAGGAGCAAAGCTTCAATGTCATTTTTATCTTGAGTTTAATGTAAACTGCACCATGACCCTCTGGGAGAACTGCGTCCTAATGAAACATCCATGGAGGAGATGAAAGCTTACTCCGGTTGCTGAATGAGACAACTGTTCACTTTGTGGATAGAAATAGCTAAAATTTATGCCTTTCCTTTGGAATTTTAGGGGTACAGTCTAACTTAGCAACAGCACCCAAGGGTATTTTAGTGTATTGTTTTAATTACTATTGCTGCTATTAATATTATTTTACCATTAGTCAAGTCTGAACTACCATCTCTGCCAGGAAGGTATGTTTCATACTACCCTAGAGGCTAGCTCAGTGCTAGGTCATTTTGAAGACAAAATACATAAATGCAGACTAACAAAAGTCTGGAAGCATAGAATAAATAATATACTCATCCCTTGGAGCAAAGAAGCAAATAAACTAATTAAGAAACTAGTTGACAATCCAGAGGCATCTCACACAGGTAAAATGCAGCTCCACGGGGTTTCATTGCTAGGAGCTGAGAGACAGAGCTTTCTGCATAAGCAATACACAATTAGATGAAATCTCCTGTAATTTAAAGTTGTCTAATGCCTCATCAATAAATCCCACCACACGCACTCACTAAAAATTGTGGGAGCACTGCTTAGACCGAGGGAATCTGGATTTTGCTTGCTGGCTGCATGGCAATTGTTCTCATTTTCTCTGTTTAATCCAGACATATTAGGAGAGAGATGTCTTTCTGCATGGTAGCCAGCTCTGCTGTTCTCCATCGAATGGCTTCTTGTTATTGCTTAAGTGATCCCTACATGATGTATTGACTATATTATAATTCTCTGCAGAAAACAGAGAATAATGTTGCCTCCTCTTCTCTCACTACCCTTAACCTTCTGCTGAGCAAGGGCTTCCCAGCTTTCTTTCTGGGGAGGGGAGATAAACACTGATTTGCAGCATATTCCAAATGTTATTTTCAAGTATTTAATAATGTATATACCAAAGTTTGTCACAGAAAGACACAGAAGAGTCTTACCTTTAGAGATCGCAGCCCATACCAACTTTCTTCACAAAGAGGAACTTTGACTCCAATACTCATTAATTACAAACTTGGGCTACTCATCTTTCTAAGACAGAGCATTTACTTGCACACTAAATAAAAAACGCGATATACTAGGCACACAGGGAATGCTCTCCTTGTCCCCAGTAACCCTGCCTTTACCATACTTCAGCTTGTTAAGGTATCATTACAAGCTTTGTATGAAAAATAAAATTTCCCAGTTGAGTTTCCCCAGTGCTCACAAGGCTATTCTTCCCAACGCACAAAATTGTCAAGAACCATAGATATCAGGAATCTGATTTTACACCACATTTCACACACTGATCTCCTTCTCTTATACACTTACACAGAGAGTGGGTTTTCTGAACATTAGTAACCTACACTGCAAACTGCCTGCTCTACAAGGGTCATTTATATACTCCTAGGCAGCCAGAAAACAGAGATGACCAAGATCAGCCTGGTGCTGGCTTTACAAAAGGGGCATCGAGGCACAGGCTTGGTGCTCCTGCTCCTCAGGGCTTGCACTTCAGAAGTGTCCAGGAGGGGACTTTGAACTGTTGCAGGATTTCTTGTAGCCAAAAGGATGCAGGTCAGAATGGCACATTTCCAGCTGAGCAATTGTTTCTTACTGTGACAGCCATTTGGTTTGGTACAAGTTGAGGGAAACGTGCACAGACTGCATGGGAAGCACCTATTAGACCTCCACCTGGCAAGGTGACCTGGTTTGACTCTGGTTTGTTTTTGAGACCATAGCATAAAGTTTAGAGGTAATACAACAGAAGACAAGATTTTTTTATTTATTTTATTATTTTTTTTTTTTTCCCAGAAAGCTAGAGAAACAGAGAATAGAGCCCCCATACTTCAACATCATAAAGCACCTCAAGCGGAAGGTGCTGTTTCAGAGAAACAAAACCTTGGAAAGCACCTAGATCAGGCGAACCAAGACAGGGAGCTTACATTTTCTACACTGCAATAGTCCACTACTTTTGGCAAAGGCTAGTTTTAAGAGTCTCTCATTTTTATTAGCACTAAATTCACTCAAAACAAGAGACATGGGCAAAACAAGAAGTGACACTATTAAAATGAAACACAGCATCAACTCGGAGTCCACAGTTCCGTTTTATTTCAGATGAAGAGTAAATTGTCTAACATTTTGACCTATCCATGTTTTTATTGCAAAGACACAAACAACAGCTAAAAAAGCCTTATGTTATTTGACCTGAAACCTTGACTTTTTTATACTGTAAAACCCATCCAACTAAAAGAAGTACCAAAATTAGGTAATTTTTAATGTTACATCAGGAAGGCAGTTGGAGATAATACATACTTCTTATTGTCAGCTGAACTAAATTTGCACATTTTAAGCTAGGAAAGGGGAACAACTTCACCTAAAGACATGGGAAGAACTTCTTCAAAGCTGTAAGAAGAATACCAGGTATAGTGTAACAGAGATGCAGGTACGATGACATAAAAGGAAAAAATAATAATAATACAGCCTTGAATTCATTGCTTGGCTTGTTCTGTTACCTCTTTTTATCCTGTAATGTAATACCAGGGAATGTAACACAACATGACAGTTCAGAAATTTACAGGAATATCCTTTTCTCCCTGACACTGATAGCGTGCAGCCAACAGCCACAGGCTCAGGGGAGGGAAATGAAAAACTCTACACTGCCAACCCACAACTAGAGACAGACGGCTGCAAGTCACTGCTGGACCTCAGTAGTGCTTCTGCATCACAGATGCATACACGATTTGAGGACAGCACCCCCACAATTACTCTTCTTAAGGGGAAAATACTCCTGCTATGAAAATATTGTCACTCTCAAGTTCAGAAAATTAGTACACTCTCAAACTGTACTTAAGGCACCTGTAAGGGTGCGGGTCACATGAGACACATTTAGTTTGTGTTCTATAAGAAACACTGAGGATACAAAGCATATTCTTGGTCATCCTTTCTGTTCCTCCCAGCTAAAAAGCATGCTGCCTCCAGCCTTATGCTGGATGGGGACGTTGTCAGCTTGCCCATGCTGGAAGGCCATTCTTCAATATGTGTTACTAATACAGAAATTTCCTCTGTTTCTTCATTCCTTGGAGTTGGTAACATTTTGTACTGGATTTAATAGAAACTCCATTTAAACTGACTGTCCTAGGTTCCTGAGGGAGAGACCTTCAGAGGACATTACATACTACACATCTACAGCAATGCTTCCATGTCTTCACCTCCTCTATTGAATATAAAGACAGTCTAGTTGACCACTTTAAATTATATGACTAATTTCTAGTCAATGTTATGCAACCCACCTTAGGTAAGCTATTCATGTATTCAAAAGTACTTTCTGGTGCAGACAAATTGCAGGGAATGGCTTCCAGTTTTACTGCATTTAAACACCACATTGCAATCAGTTATTTTTCATGCTCCCTAGTTAATCAAATTCAGCCTCCACTAAATCTTCATTTATTAATGCTGACAGTCATGCAGAACTCGTCTTCAACAATTAATATACACAAAGACACTGCAAAAATGTAACAAGAGGAAAATTACTGCATTTGAATGTAAGATGAATTTTTGGAAAAGGTTTTCATTTTTACGATTCTGTTTAATTTAGACCTGCTAGTCCTCCTTTCATTATCCAATGGAATAGTGTTAATAATCAAGATCTATGTTGCACGCCTTGTGGTATAATTAAAGTCACTACTTAATTGGAAAGCCCAGCTAGTACTAAACAAAAAGGAATCAATAATGTATCTGATGGGAAACGCCAGAGAAAAATTCTACTGAATATCAGAAATAACTGTGAGATATTGCCATGTGTCCAGAGCCGCTACCATGGACACAGAACGGAGCCCAGCTCTGCTTAGGAGCCATGCCCTGCTGAAAACTCTGGTATCCCTGGGGGGTTACCACCCTTGTGAACAGCAGAGCAGAAAGCCGAGCATTGCCATAGTGCAGCCTGGGCACTCTTGTGGTCCTACTGCATGGTCATACCCTACTGCAAAAGGCAGTACAAGATCAAGCAAAGGCAGACAGAACCATCCCAATGATCATCTCGCATCAAACACTGGTTGGGAAGTTGCTCGATGATTTATTTTGTTATTATTGGAAAATGTGGTCATAGCGTTAGTCTCTTCCTCAGACAGTCTTCTTGTTGGATAAATTCAATAGCTAATTGAATATTCAAAGACCTAATGGTAACTTGAGGTGCTAGAGACTAAGTTTTAAGTCCACATTCCAATTAATGTATCATTATATTAATGTTCCAACAGAGGTTGGGAGAAGACTTACAGTACTTTTATAAATAGAGTCAAATCACGACTATGGGTCTCAGTGAGGGCTATATAGGCAGAGTACAATTGCAGGGCACTGAGTGTAAAGCGCAGGGTCTGGCTGGTAGTATCTGTGGTTTGCAGGGAGTTTCCTTTCCCAGCCAAAGGAGCAAGTGATTTTCCCCTTCCTTTGTGGGCTTGCACAGTTCCAGCCTCCACCCTTTGCAGCCAAGTAGGAAACGTCTCAAAATGCAGCGATAAGCCTTTGGCATAGAGAGGGATACACAAATAAGCACAACTGGCCCAGAGGCAGCAGTATGAGCAAATTTAGGTTGTCAGCTGATATCCCAAATGAGCTGAGTCAGAACTACAGCACTGAATGCTGTGCCATAGCTGGTCAGAGCCCAGCTCTTTGCAGAGAAAGCAGCACCGGGATTTACTCGGCGCTCACCAGTTGTACTGGGTCTGGCTGGAATGTTAACTTTCCCGGCAGCAGCCCATTCAGTGCCGTACTCTGTACTTGTAGCTGGAACAGCAGTGTTATCACACCAGTGTTGTGTCTACTGCTGAGCAGCAGTGGCACAGCATTGGGCCTTTCTCTAACCCTCCTAGGGGGTGGGCAAAAAGTGAGGAGAGAAACATCACTAGGGCAGCTGACCTAAACCAACTACAGGGATATTCCAAACCATGTGGTTTCACACTCAGCAATAAAAGGTGGAAACAGGAAGAAGAGGGGAGGGGTGGGCTCTCGTTGAGAAGACGTCGGTCCTCCTCTCGAACACCGGCTGCGTGCGTTGAGGCCTTGCTTCAAGGACGTGGTCAATCATCGCTCATTTGTGGGAAGTAGAGAGTAATTTCTTTCCTCTGCACTTCCATATAGCTTTCATTTATTTTGTTTGTTTGTTTTCCTCCCTTTTTCCCCTTTCCCTTTTATTTTCCCCTTAGTTAAGTTGTTTAGTTCATGGTAGTCTTTATTTAATTATTATAATTATTTCCCTTTAATTAAATTATCCTTATCTCAACCCGTGAGTTGTTCTTTGCTTTACTTCTCCCCCTCCTTATCTAAAGGAGGGGGAGTGAGAGAGCGGTTGTGGGGTTTAGCTGCCCAGCACGGTAAAACCACCACACCAGTCCCTGCTGCTCTTGGGCATGACAGAAAGCCCAAAAGTCAGCTTCACGTGGAGCACCTCTCCTGGGAGCTGCAGTACCCGCTGTGCACGCAGGGCAGCGTGTGTGCAAGGGTGCCTGGGCTCTTTGCAGGGACTCAGCCCGAGGAAAATGTCCAACCCGTGCAACTTGGCAGGGCTGGCTGAGGTCCGTATAAAGTCCCAGAGCACACGTACACACATGTTCTCTTGGTCTGTTCAAAATACACATCTGGACATTGATTTGGGACCTAATTAAAACACTTCTGTTAGTTTCATCTCTTATACAATTTCCGTCCAGTAAATGAGCCCAAGCTGCTGCCCAGAGATAATTCTGGCCACTCCATTTTCAATCTCTGTTTTTCCCTTTCCCTGCTTAAACTTCATAATTGCAAGAAGAATGGGTAAAATGGACTTTTTGAATTTTAAGAGGGTTTTGTTAGATATATTAGCAATGGGTGCCAAAAAAATAACCCAACATTGAAAAGTTTCCCATTAAAAAAGAAGCCTCACTTAAATTAAAACATGCTTCTGCCTACACCGTGATTGTGAAACACCAAGCTGAAAAAAGGAAATGTTTACCTTCAACTAATGTTTAATTTCACTTCAACCTGATATTAATCTGAAAGAGTTGGTAGAGAATATTGATAGAAAAGTCATTAGTTTAAAACCAAATTTTTCATGGGAACCTAAATGTGTAATTGGTCCAAACAATTTTGTAAAATAATCATTTTACACAAGATGTTCAGCCTGATACAGAATATTTGTAGGGTTTTTGCAGGTTTTGTGTTTTCGGTTGCCATTTTCTGCTAAGCAGAAATTCTGGTTCCTGAACAGCTATGGATCTGTTCCAATTCAAATTTTTCTTGCAAAGGGGCCCATTACATCTCGCTCTGGTTAATCTGGGAAAAGTCCTAAAGGTCTGTTTTAATTTGGAGATTCTTCTGTTGTTTCTCTAAGCAGTGCAAAGAACAGTGCAAAAGTCCCCAGAGGATTTGAAAAGTGGGTCACGAGGCAGAGAAAGCTGCAGAGGTGGAGAAAATCAAACAGCACAGGTCTAGCACTCTCCAATCCACTGATCCAGAAGCTGATGCTCTTTGAAAGCCATCTGCCTCCCTGCCCTGCTCCTGCAGGGCCATCTGACACAGATGGGCAGAGGAGCTGCCCGCTCCAGCAGCCTCGAGCAGGGGCCATAGCACCAGACCACTGCTCCTGCCCTCGTGACAGAAAGCTTGCAAATGCATGTGTGATTTGGCTCGAGAGCTGCTGATGGATGCCTCAAAAATCACAGTGAGCCCACAGACCTCTACGAGCCTGAAGAAAGGGTCAAAATTTACAGGAACTTCCCTGTACCCTCCAAAGGCTTGAGCTCCCCAGCCACTGAAGGGCAATCTCGTACAGAAAGGCTGTTTTCTAGTGACTGGCCTTGGACGAGCTACTGTTATTAAACCCTTGAATGAACAAATCAGATGTCTATTTACTAAGTCTGCCCCCTTGATAGCACTATTTGATCAATTCCAGAATCCTTTCTGATAGGTAATTAAAAAAGCTTTTCCTTAGTTATAGTGTGGAGTGAACCATTAATTACACTTCAGAGCACCAGAGATGCAATCCCTTTGCTATTGTGAAATGTCTATAGCAAGCTACAGAAATGCTCGCCTCTATACAAGAGCTGAATAAATGAAAGTAATTTCCTCAAGACCTGGATTCCTCTGCTTTTTATGGCTAAAGACTTGAGTTGCCTCAGCATTAATAAGTTTGTTCTTTAGGGCTGAATTTTCTCAGTACAAACATCCATGACCATAACACAAAGAAATATTTTCTTTGGCTGATACAGCCAGCAGACTGAATCCATATATTGGTCTTATTATCAGCACTGAACTGCCACAATGCACTTGGCATCAAGTTGCACAGAAAAGATCAGCTAAATTAAAGATCCTCACCAAGTGGCGACAATTTCTTGTAAAAGCCAATTTAGCCGTTATGGAAGCTCCAGGATCATATTAACTTTTCTCAGAAGTATGCATAATGCATCACAGCAAGTGGTTTTGACAAGTGCATGTGTGCGTATGTGTGGATGTGGCCTGCATGCAGACAACCCCCAGAAGTTATTTAAATTGCAAAGTCAAGTGTTAGAAAGTTAGAGAATGCCAGATTTACAGGTGTTCAACCTGCTTAATTCAACCTCTTGCAATCCAGCCCATGCACCAAAAAGAGCAGGGGAATTGATGTTAACGTGAGAGAAGATGGTTACATCTGAAACATCTGGTTATCTGACACTTCCCAATTTTCCAGGGTGCCACATTGCAAAGTAAAGAGTGTTGGAAATTTTGGGGGCCTTTCCCCTGAACTTTGAATGAAATCCTGTAGGGTTTTATAGGCAAAAGTATGGCTGCAGCTATTCCTGGAACCTGTTGCACCAAATCAGCATGCCCCAGCTAACTCTACTCTATCTCTTTGCTCTCAGTACTCCTAACAAATTAAGTCATTTGAAGTCAGACAACTAAGCAGGGATTTAGGTGGCTGACTCTGAGCAATTCTACTGCCAAGTGTGAGATGTCTGTCAATTTTGGCTGTGTTGCTCCAGACCTGTCTTTGACTATTCAAACACTGTCCCTTTGACATTAAGGTAAGAAGAACATGCATGCAGCCTAGCACATTTCACAGCATGTCCATGGAAGAATTCGAGGCCGTTCTGCATCTAATACACATCAGTAGAGTCAACTGATACAGACAGATGTGCTTATGCTTCCCTATGCATATACAGAAGGGCCACTGGACAATACTAACTTCATCTGTGCTTATTACTCAGGTTCATGTCATCACAACCCTCATTCTAAATATGGACGAACATAAATGGAATTGAATGCAATGACATTTGACCATTAAATAACCCAGAGAATCACAGAGCGAGCCCTAGCTTAGCCATGTGTTTCCAGGGGAAAAACAACCTGCTCCTTACAAGAGAGGCTTCTCTTCCGCCTCACAGAGGAAATAGGGTATGTTAGTGAGGGCTAGAAAGTCCTGCTGATACATCACTGCTGAGAACAGAGATCAGGATGTTAAACACACTGAACTATTCACAACGTATTTTCCATGGTGGCATAGCCCTTGAAAAAATTTAGCAGATGGGGAGGAAAAATGGGGCTGCAGCAGGGAAATGCAGAGACCTTTACTGCTTTCCTTGTCCCCTACCTTCTTTTGACATTTCCTTAACTTGAGAATTTTTTTTTCAAGCTTGGTATGTGCCTATATGGCACAGGATGAAAATAATCCCATCACAAGCATTATGAGTTTCCTTGTAACAAAAATAATCCTGCAAAAGTCTTTTTTATAGAAGTACTTATGAAATCTACCTTAATGCCAAAAGACTTTACCCTGGAATTTGTATAGTTAATAAAAGTACTAACTAGACCACTATTTTACAGATATTTTCATGTATTTTAACATACAAACAAGATATTGACCCCTTTTCTCTGAGCAAATGAAACAGAATCTCAGGTCACTCCAATACTACAATTATTAGCGGAACATTTGTACATATTCTTCCATCAAGCATAACAAATCCTGAGTATTCTGCTCCACGTTGAACTCAAACACATTTCATTCCTGCTACTTGGCCCCTGCATCTTCCCAGAGCACTCAGCTGCACAGTACTCAGCTGCTTCAAGGCAAAAAGTCACTTTTAAGAATTAAAAAAATATGCTAAGATCATCAGCACAACTTTAAAATCAGCACATTGGATTTTAGTGAAATCCAACGTAAGATGAAAAATACTGTTCAAGGTCACATCGAATAAACTCAAGAGGTGTTGGGAGGCTTTGCATTGTTTTATAAAACAAAATTGCAACAGCTCTATATTACACGTCTCTTGAAACTAAACATAGCTTGAAATATCAACTCACAGTATGTTTTTGAACTGTTTTCCCCAGGGTTGTCTGCATTCTGTAGAGAGACAGGGCAAGCATTCAAACTGTGGGAGGTGCAATATTGGAGAAGAAAAAGCTGAGACATTTATTACACCATGTTAGGATCAAACTATAATTTTGTAATTATCGTGTGAATTGTAATCGCAAGCAAGCTATTTACTGTCATTGCTCTGATTTGGCACACAAACACAACATGCACAAAATCTGCTGTTGTCCCCTGCACTGACTGAGCGATTCCTATCTTGAAGAAAAGGCTCTGAGCTCCAAGCATTATCTGCACTGGCAGCAGGTAGGAAGGCAGAGCACGATGTGAGTGCATGGGAAAAGCATCCTGAGAGCATCCTGACTCCCCACCCAGGCTTGCAATTTTACTGCAGTGGAAAGACACGGAGGTGATTCCAATTTAGGAGCCTTCTTGGTCACGCTGCCTGACTGTGCACCTCTTCAGTGCAACATTATTATTATTATGTTTAATTTGCTGTGTGGGGATGAAAATACCTCCTGAAAAGCAATTATACTGCTGTGTGTTTACTGAAGATATGCTAGAGGATGGGAGAAAATGCTTATTCTACCAGAAGATTATACTGGACAAAGATGGTTCAAAAATAAACAAAGAGTTCAAAGACAAAATGAACCAAAAGATAATATTTCTGATCAAATTTCTTCTAAAAGAAGACTAAGCCTAGTATATTACAAGTCCCGTATTTGTATAGAAAAATCATGTTTACTTTCATAAATCATGTCTAAGCAATCCAGATGATTTTTTTTTCTGGTTTTCTCACAGACTGGCCATGGACTTCATGCATTGTTGGGCATTAATTCCACCCTGCTTCTCAACTTAAAAATGAAAAAGTCCTTCCTTTTTAAAAATGGAATATAGAGGGAATAACATAAATATAAATGACAAGCAGACTGAGAAGGGCTGCATACAAAGTCAAACAAAGAGTGATTTTCCCATAGCTATTTCCTAAAGCTTATCTCAAAGATCTGGTGATTTCGTTGTCTGCAGTACAGAATTAGAGCAGAATATCTAAACTGCGCATAAAGTCAAACTCAGCATTGCCTTGTGGCTACAATGCACACTTATCACCTGTTAAATAAGCATTCAGACAGTGTACTACACAGTGAATAAGAAGAGGTTGACTGTTCTGGCCTCTGGCATGCAAATATGTGCCACAAGTAGGGAGTGAAAACTGCCTCTCAACATGAGAGAAAGCTCCCGAGAGAGCCTGGATTTGACTACGTGTGCATCTGTAGGTGTCAGAGACAAAAAAATAAAGATGCTGCTCATGAGAAAGATAGCAGAAATTTCTAATAGAATATGGCAACCGAATGACAGCTGAATCTTCTCTGGTACAAGTGGGTAAAACTCTTCATATAATAAGAGCTTCTGCCTTCCCCAAGCTTTCACTTATTTTTCAAAGGAATTTTAATCGGAAGGGTTTTCTTGTAACTCGTAAGTATCTAGACTCAATTCCAGCACCGAGGTCTCACTAGAACCATCTCAAGAGCATTAAACACCACAGGGAAGGCTGTTCTCCCAGTACCTCAGACAGCTACTCATGCAGCATGGCCTGACAAGATTACCAAAACGAGCATGTCAAACAGCTTCTCTGAATGAATCATCAAAGCTTCCAGGTAGAACTGTGGAAGAGTATAACCTGAAGTGAAATATCACTGCATTGTAAACGCTCTCATCCTTCCCAGAGCTGCTGAACTAGACTCAAGCTTTGCAACCTTTGATTTTCTATTTCCTGGTAGAGCATTCTTATTTCTTATCCACCTGACTGCAGCAGCTAACAACAGGCCAGGTCAAACCTCGCTGAAGTTCACTTGAAAAATTTCACACTGATTTTAAGGGACTTTGAACCAGCTCTGATGTGCAGCTCAAATACTTGCATGATAACCACAGACTACCTTTTTTCCAGGATTATTTCATGGCAGATTTTTATGATACATTGACACAAATGTGACATATAAGCAGTATCTTTTATTTTTCTTTGCCACCTCTTTAATCTAGGTTTTCTTTTGTATAACAAGCATGTGAGAAAACAAATGCTGAGTCAATACTTCTGAGATTAGATTAATATGTAACATGGCTAATGAAATTTGTGCTTAAGCTGAAATTTTGTTTTGCTGGATTTTGTTTTTGGCAGCTTGAACTGCCTAAAATCCTAATTCAATTGCAATCTACTCACAGAGCACAGCTGTTTTGCTTGGCTAAACTTTTCTCTCCACTTAATAAGATATTTTTTTTTATTTAACTTTCAGTTGTGTCTAGGAGCCCCAGTGGGTTTTTTAAAACTGAAGATTATTATTAGAAATTAATTAAGTATTCTTTTCAATTCTGTCTCCTGAGAGTAACTAGGCATTGCTGCTGATCTCCTCTGCATTAAGACATTACTGATTGTCATTCACAGGATGACAGAGAGAATGTCTCATCTGGAAGATGGGTAACTCCATAAACATAGAAGATTTGAAAGGCATTTTATAGAAAACACAATAAATCAGTACAAATCTTAAACATATAATTCCATTGTCAGACATAACCCAGGCATGTGAATTCTATAACACTAGAATAAAAGTATACACACATTCCAAAGACAAAAAAATCTAATTGCAGTTACAGAACCCCAATGAATTACACTGTATGTTTCATACAGCAGACTCTAACTAGTCAAATCTAAGAACATGAAGTGCAACTAAAGAAAAGGCAGATTTGGTAGGGATTGTTCTAGGGATTGTTTTTAACTGTCTACAAAGTATCTGTTATCACTGCCCCACCTTCCATGGCACCTGACTCCAAGAAGCAGACTAAGGCTGCCAGCTCTGATGGTGGGCTCAGCTGGCTTACCTGGCCTTTTCCAAGTGAACCAAACCCAACGAATATCAATATTTCCAAGTAATTTTTGATCTGAGGCCTTGAACTTGTGTATTAATGCATTACTCACAGAATTAGCTATGCATTTGATGCAGCACTTCATGCTCAAGATGGCAGTTGGTCTTCTTAATTTTCACTAAACTAGAGTCACTGTCCCTGGGGGGTCTTTAAGAAAAGGTTGGATGTGGTACTTAGGGACATGGTTTAGTGGGTAACATTGGTGGCTGGGGGACAGTTGGATCAGATGATCTTGGAGGGCTTTTCCAACCCCAGTGGTTCTATGACTAAATGTTGTCAGGCTAACCAGGAAGGGATGTAGAGAAAATAATTGTCACCAATGGTCCAGAGAACAACGAACAATCACTTGCTGTAATAATAATGTGGAATTCAACTTACTTTTTTGGTCTGTAGTCAGGGATGGACCTGTCCAGAGATATCCTGTCACTGAGCTGGGCATTGTAGCCATATTCTTCATATTTAGTCTCTGATTCATGGCTATCATCTCTCAGGGTAGCAGCCATTCCTCCTTGGCCCAAGCCTCCTGGACCTTCAACTAATCCCATGGGCTTTGCGAGGCCTAAATGGAAGAAAAAAATTGAATGATAACATGAAGGAAACGGATCTAACCTCTTCTGTGACCTCAGAAATTTTCAGAAAACAAGATCTGAACTCCCATAAAACCCAGATCTGAAACCCTCATGACTCTGTGGAAATTATCCTCAGCTTTTCAAACCAAACCCCATATCAATACGTCTTGCATTATCACTGCATAATTACAAATGAACTAACTATAAAGAAGTAATTATCAGCTTTCACAATTTCCCTTTTTTCCTGCATAATTCCGTGGAAACAGGAATCTTGTTTCCAAACATTTCAAAATGCCTAATTATCCTTGATTTCATCTCATTATATCTGCATTTGAAACATACAAAATCAGAACACATTCATATTAAGAGGTCTTAGGTAACCATTACCAAACTTAGCACTTCCCATATAGGCCCGTTCTATGGGTTAGGCACCCTCCCTGCTGAGTGTGTTCAAATGACAGTTACCACCACTGAGTATTACACAAACTACCTCACTTATGAAGTCCAGCAGAAGTTCACATACTTACGAGAGATGGAAAAGGGATATGGGGAGAAATTGGAATTGCTCCAGATTTTTTCTGTCCTTCAGCTCTATGCCAAGTGGAAAATGTATACTGTGTAAGATACTTGGCTCTATAAAGTTTATGGGATCAGAAAGTTTGGACACACTTGAGCTAAAACAATTAACCCGGCAATGCTCAGTGCTAAAACATTAGCCAGTCAACAATTGATCTGATAGGTTTTATTCACTAGTATATTACTGCTCAACTCAAAAATACATTTAAAACAAAATGAAACAGACATTAAAAATGTCCATACGATCACATTGCCAAGAACATATTCCATGGCAACAGGCATTTAATTTGGTGCTGAATTCTGAAAAATAAGTTCCTCAAATACCCTATGTTTAATGTCAATGCTTTTCTTTCCAAAAGGCTGACTATCAACAAGTCATTATAAGCTAAAAAGTTATTTATAATGGTCTTCGGGATACCATATTGAAATGTGTAAATATCCTCCAAATCATTTGCAATGTAGAACAAAACAATTAGAGTTTGACCTGCTCACCATTTTCCAAATTAAGAATTTTTCAAAATGAATACATTAATGTTTCAAATAAATAATTAAGCAGGGGAGAGAAGGGCAGAGAAAAGAAAAACTATCAACATTTGCTAGCAACAGACAAACAAGACGGCACAAAGCTGAAAATGGCTCCTCCAAGTCACAATAAGGTCTGTGACAATTTAGCCCCTCACACAGGAATTTATCTTGCATCTCATTGCTAACACTGTCCTCACTTGTTAAAGCCCCATCATCATCCCTGCTTAACCACAGAAGGACAGAACAGAAGAACAGTGGCTCATTAGTGGTTTGAGAATGTAAAGTTAGCATTTTCTACTTTAGATGCTTATGAGAAAAGCATTTCATTTAACGCTAGGGTTAAATGAAATACTAAAAAGAGTCTGCCTTAACATAAAAGGACCAAATACCTGCAGTACTTAGGAAATTTGGTACTGAATTTCAGGCATTCCCTACTAACATACATACATCATACTGCAGTGATCCCAAGCTGGGACATCTTGTATTGGTGCCTTTGATGCCTTCTTTGTGTTTCACATCACCATACACTGAAATGCTCCACTGTCTCAGAGTGAATCATGAGTCTTAGCAGGACAAGAAAGGAGGGAAGAAGGAAAAAAAAGGGAGCCCTACAGAAAAATATCCTTGCCATGGCCAAGCTTTTGAAAAATTCAGACAGCTGTAAGCATTCAAGCCTAGTGAATTGTAGACAAGAAAGGAAAACAAGGAGCTCATGCAGTCATGATCTCATTACAGGGGTGTGTGGGAGGTGAGCTCCAGGTGTCAGTAGCAAGTGAGATCAAGCAGAGAATGATGAGCAGAAACCCCATAGGCTACCCAGGCGTGACAGGAAAGTGGAAAGATGAAGCTTTATAACAGAATCTTGTTACAAGGTTTAGTTTTGCTGGGACACACAAAGAGAGCAGACCAAAGCACCAAGCCACTGGGATTGAGATGCTGATGTTTAGTCACCAATTAAATTCTTCAAAGCTGTAAGTGAAACAAAATGCCAGTAAAAATGAGAGGTACACTCAAGGCAAGGGATTGTCGCATCAGTAGACAGCTCTACTCTTCAGTCAGTCTCAGTGCCAAACTGGGATCTCAGACCACCTTTGATAACTCACCCCCCAGTGTTTGGTAACGCAAAACAGAGCCCTCCCACTGTTTAGTGACTACTCTTCCTCCCAGCCCACGTAGGCTGCCTTCCTCTCCCAACCACATTTTACCCCAATAATGCACAGAGCTAACCCAAAAGAGAAGCAGGAAACTATACTGTCACAAAATGAACAAGAAGAATGCAAGATATCAGTTCAGAGGGACTGGGTGGAGTCCCAGCACAGCAACTATGCCAACTCATCACCCTTTTGGTAAAAAAAATAAAATAAATCACACAGAATTAACAACATAAACCACTAAAACTCAGACATTTTGGATCTAATGCAAAAGATTAAAAAAAAAAAAAGCTAAAAGTTTACAAAGTTTATGATGATTATGTCAGATATCTATATAATTTTAATTAATTGCACTATGCTACTCTTGAAATGAGGGAACTGTCTTGAGGTATTTGCAAAAGCATTTGGAAAATCTTTGCATACTTGGCTCAGCCACGCTCCTCCTCTGTGCAAAAGCAGAGGGGGGTAAGAGTCTTGTGATCTTAGACTGACCTTAGCCCACCTGAAAGCCTGATTTCTCCTTTCTCAGGAAAAACAGAGTTGAGCCAGACCTCTGACCACGAGTGCTAGCTCATGAGTCACAGTTTGCTGTTGAATACGCTGGCAGCAGTTCACTCAGAGACCAATCCAAATCACAGCACTGCATTGAATCACTGCTTACTAGGAGCCACAACTGAGCATGCTGAATCTGGCCAGGACTTATGATACTGGTTGTAATCCTCTGGTGCAGAGTCCTGACTGGCTCTGTTTTAATTATTACAAATATTATGATACCTACAGTTTACCATTAATGCATAAACACACCAAGAGCTCCTACTCTGAATGATTAATGTTAACTCAATATGATATCTTGAAAAATCAGTATTTTCCCCCTGAAAATTGAACAGACTTGCTTCATGCATTCCAAACTATTCTTTTTTTATTGCTCACATTTCTCTGTAGAAATGTACCTTATGAATCTTTCTTCCAGTAAAAATGGTTTGAAAATTTCTGAGAACCTCCCATTGTTGCTTTCAGCAATCATCATAAATTAACTAGGGTAACGTTAGTGATCAACCTGTAGCTGGTATTATAGTCCTGCATTCTGCAGGGACAGAGAGAAACTAGCACAGGGGAGGCTTACAATTTGGAATTGATATAATCTCATCTACAACTGGGTTGTGCAAAGGAGGAAGCTGTAAGCAAAAAACGGGTATTGTGATATTTTGAGTATTTAAGGGCTGTGATTCGTTTAATAAAACAATTTTCTGCCTGAAGAGCAAAGGAACAGACAGCCATGGTTTGTGCTGAAACATGACTAACTCTTCAAGAGCTGTGTTAGTTACTGATTTCAAATAACAAAACTCCTCTGACCTTATGAAAAGAAACACTTTAAGACATTAAATATTTCTGAAAGTATTTTAGGGAGCTTCATTTTGAGGGAAATTATAATGTTTCTCCCTTTTGCTCCACTTTAGGATGAGAGGCTATTTGGCAATTTGACTAGCTTTACTGTTTAACATTACTTCCCTTAGAAGAGAAGTGTCTAAGGTTGCCATCCCTGGCCTGACAACTAGTCCTTACTCAAGTAATTAAAGAAATGACACGTCTGAGACTCCAAATCTCTCCTCTCCCAAAAGGAAAACCACAGAAGCCTCATCTTCCTGCATAACGCAGTCTTAGATTTACAACACTAATGGAAAATAGAGATGCTGCATGCCTCTGTTTTACTCATCTTACATGTGGCATTTAAAGAGGGCTCAGTTGCAAGGAAAAGTCAGCAGTTCCTCCCCAGCCCCCGAAGTGCAAACAGGCCTTATTAAAAGGGAGTCAAATTAGGCACTTCAGAAGCTACAGAATCCAGAAAACTAGATACTTCATTAAGCCTATGTCCTTGAAAGACTGCAACGTGGAAATTTATTTGCTGATCATTTAGAATCATCTGGGCTGGGTTCTGATGTTACATCAAAGCAAATTGAAGATGACTTCATTGAAGTTAACTGACCTGCTTTGATGAAAGGGACTCCAAGATGTGGCATGCTTGTTTGACTTCAAGCAATGATTTAATTCCAGTAGTTGAAAACTTCATTCTTTATGCTACCCATTCCTGCAGTTTACAGAACAAAATGCTTGCATCTTTAAGGCACACGGAAGAGGGGAATGAAACTTTCAACACACAGGGAGCATCAAGCAGCTCGCTTGCAAATTGTGAATGAGAGAAATAGCTAGATAGCCTTCCAAACCACACATAATGACAATTACTTCACTCCTAAATCTGATATTCTAGCTCTTCATGCTGCTAATCTGATTTATTCTAGGAAAAAGTCATCATCTGACTTGCTCTCAGAACACATTGCTGAGTTTTTTTCCCCATTCTATTACCCAAATTTTAGCCTAACTGACCTGCAATTATTATAGCAAAGCACTAACATTGATATGGCAGCAACTAGACAAATTATATTGTGTTGCTCCATTCTGCAAGAAAAGCACTACATTGTCTCCAGAAGTTCTTAGGAACAATGAATACAGCATAATTTATAAATGTGTGTGTGTTAAATGCAGCAATTACAGGCAATGTTATTCAATGCTTGGATGGTCAGCTAGACATGATATGGCTCTCACATACAATAACATCTGCATAGCATTTTTGTTCTCAAAAGGTTGCCTGTTGTTTCAGAAAGTGTCTCCTTGATAGAAGGCTTTACCCTGTGGCTACCTAAGTCAAAATCGTAACACCCTAAACCCCATAAACACATTCACCTGCACTGGTCAGCCTTTTTTGAAGGTAAAATAAATAAATAGAAAGGGGTATCAGCTCAGCAACATGTTCTCAAAGAAATATCCTAAGAGAGGGGATCAGGAGAAAGGTGATGGGAGGCAGTGTCCATGGGTTTGGTTGAGGCAGAGGCTGCTGGTGGATAAGACCCCTTCCAGCACATCTGCTGGACCTCACCCCTCGCATGCCCCATGGTTTGGGGCCACTGAGCAGAACCATCTCCTCAGAGACCTTCCAGGGGGCAGAACGTGGGAAGGAAACCCAGGAGGGCATGGAGGAGCAGAACACTCTACAACCATGCTCCCACAGGCTGCATAGGTCAGTTGCCAAAGACAGGGAGCCAGTAAAGAGCAAGTCATTTGTGCCTTGGGGCTTGTTTTTTTTCTGCTCAGTGAAAACCCAGGCAGCCTTCAGGGATGCCCATGGGAGAATTCATTCCCAATAGTCTCACCTACTGGAACAACAGGGAAAAGGATACATTTCTGGAAATACTGCTGCTGGGCAGAGAGACAATTGCTATTGATTTTATATGCTGGGTGTTCAGGTCCTACAATGATAGGGAGCACAAAACCTAAAAAAGACAGATGGGGAAGTGCCTCTGGTTCAATTTCCAGCATATATCTGGGTTTTAACCCAAGCAGATCAGACAGGAAATCTTCTCCATTTTCTTCTTCTTTTAAAGCTTGCTGCAGACTTCCAGATCCTCCTCTTATATTTGACTTGTCTCCCTGTGGCTGTAACTAGCACCCATTTCTCCAGTGTGAATTTCTCTTATTCCTTCCAGCCTGCAAAGCCGTTGAGAGCAGGGTATGTCCACAGTGCTGCTGGTGTTATGGGGCAGCTCTTGTCAGGGCGAAGGATTGACAGCAATCCCACTGCCAGCTGACTCAGCTCTGAAACTATGATGGGCAGAGAGGGGAGAGAGGGAACAACACTAGCAGTGCCCAATGAACTGCTATTTTTAAAGCTGCCTTTTCGTTAAATTTTTAGACCGAGAAGATCTACAGCCAGTACACTGGTATCACTCATACCCAGTTCAATGCCGCAGATGACAATGAGGTCAGAAATAATTAGTGTCTGTCATTCATTTCAAATTTATTGTTCTCACTGCAGAGATTTCTGTATATGACAGAAATTGCTGGGAGAATGGAGAGCAGAATGAACCAGTCTTAGTTTCTTAACTAGATTAATTACTCTGCAGGATGCATAATTTTCTAGGAAGAAAAGAGACCTTCTATTTTTCACCATAAATCCTGACACAATGGGAAAATTACTGAAGAGATTTACGTGAGAAACTACGGCAAAAGCAAGATCAAACTACATTTTAGACTATTTTAGTCTTTTTTTTTTTCTTTTTAATATGTATATATATTTTTGCAACACAATTACAGGCAGCTGTAAATCAGGTTTAGACAAGGTTCTCAGACATAATTAACCTTTTGCCAATTCAAAATAAAGATAAGCAACTGAGAATAATTACATGCCCACATTCACAATAGCACAGAGCTGTTCAGAGCTTTTTCCTGGCCCTCCTGCCACTTCTGGCAGGGTCACCTTCCCCTTCAGCACCTGTGGCCCTTTACCTACTCTTCATTTTGACCAGCTACACTCTAGAATAGATCCTGAAAACTATGTTGGTTCCTAGCACATTAAAAAGAGGTAATAAACCATATCCTTCTAAAAAAAAACCTGGCACAATCACCCAGTAGTTTTACCTGCAACTCCCAAAACACTTCTCTTTTAAACAGGAAACACAAAACTCATCGACGTAACAGTTGTATCCTTCCTTTTTGCAGCTCTGATTTCTCTCTTGAAAACCTGCCTGCATACCATGGAAGGCAATAAAAATCTTTAGATGTTTGTTTAACAAAGAACAGTAAAAAAAGAAATAAAAAAAAAAAATCAGGAGCAATAGTAACTCTACATAGATTGACAAAGCTGACTTTTAGCATTTCCAGTTTTATCTTTTGAGTGAAAGTAAAAAGGTTCATAGAGTCGAGACCAGGTTCAGCTCATTAGTTGTCTTGATGTTTATAGCTCCATTTTAGTGAGCCCTAAAAATAACTATGAGGAAAATGGTTTCCAAAATGCCATGTTTAAATCAGAGAAAGGCTCGATCATGTAAACAGTGCCTTCCTTCACACATACACCCAGCACAGTGCAGGGATGATCTGGTCTGATGCCCAACTGAACATGTTGCCCAGGCTGGGTGCTACAGAAGACATCCTGTGGGGGATGAGCAAGGTTCTGCTGGGCACATTTGCTACAGCCAAGGGAAAAGGTGCCACGAGTTTGTCTCAAATCCAAATTGGGCAGACACATCCCTCCAGACAGACGCTTTGAAAAAGAAGGGACATATAGAAGATACACAATGGCAGCAATAGCTACTTGTACAAAATGCTTTGAAATCTTTGAATAAAAGGCACTAACTATGGTTATCCACCACGTTCCAAGTGAGGCAGATTTTGGGCTTTAGATTCAGTACCAGAAAAATCTCACTTTTTTTTTTTTTTTTTTTTTTTTTTTGAAATTAAAACAAAACAAAACAAAACAAAACAAAACTTTCTATCTTGGATACTTCAGCACCTGAAGTGCTCCAAGACAATGGTTTTGCACAAGCTTGGGTTGGCTCACACGCCCTTTCGCTGGGCTACTAAATACAAAGCAGTCCCCACTATACAGACAGTACTTGGAGCTCTTTTGTAACCATCAGTGAAATGTCATAATGTTTTCCAAACACTATTGAGGATGGACTCTCAATGCCCCTTGAGGCTGCAAGAAGTCATCCTCCCCATCCTTGGGCAGAAATGAGGTGTTAAAAGATTAAGGATCTCCTCAGGATTGCACAAGATATGGTGGCAGAGCCAGAAACCAAGAACAATGATGGCCTATTGTGGTTAGTATGGAAATTAAGAAAAGAACCTCCCTCAGTTTCTTTCAGTATCCAACTCCAGCAAAAACTGAAGCATCTTCCATGCAGCAATTTCCTGTGAGGTTTGCAGATGCTAACGCTATGGGATCTCATACTGGCATCACATACAGAATGGTATTTTTCTCTTCACCATCCTGTAAAAGCACCCTAACTCTGCCAAAATGCTGAACAAGTTTTATAGCCTGTGCTTTCTTTTATCTCATCTCCCATGCTGTACACTTCATTTTTGCCAAAGGGATACATGTCAAAATTTGCCAAGAACATCTATCTGCTTCTTTCATTGGCTCCAACCAGTACCGCACAAGCCCTGGTTAATGAAGAAATGATCATAGCTAAAGAGTGGCTCTCTGAAATTATCATTTGGGAGAATATCCAAAAATTGTTTTGTCCCAAAGAAATAAAGAAACCGGTAAATGTATTTGGAGCTCAGTGCATCAAAATTAAACCTGGAAAAGTAAACCATTGTGCAGTTGCAAGCACATGGATAAACAGTATCCAGAAGGAAGTCATCTTTGAAACTATTTCACCATTAAAACTATTTCAGTCAACTTTGTAAGGAGCAGTATGCATCGTGAGGAGTCAGTAGTGTCTGGCTCATGATTCAATCTAAATGTTAAACAGAGTCTGGCCCTTACTTATTTACTTACAACATCTCCCAACTTTCCATATCCCAAATCAGTTTCTTCTGACACCATCTCTCAACAAGCCTACCTAATATCTAAGATTTGCTGCCCAGGGAACTGATCTGAATTTTGTCTATAACAAAGGTGGTTACTTTCTGAACTAGGATGAATGATGTAGGTGAATGTGATTTAGTTTTATATACAGAAACATTCAACAAATCGCACTTCACAGGGACACCAGCTCCAACTTTTTACAAAGAGGAGAGTAAAGAACAAAACTCTATCCAATTTATATGGCTCCAGCACTTCCATTTATCTGAAATCCAAAACACAGTCTCATTTTTTATAGTTGTAATCAAGTTTGCTGCTTCGTTGCTTGAAAGATTTATGTCCCGTAGTATCTAGTATCAGCTCCAAGTACCTCTGAAGATGCAGCACAGAGAAGACAAACAGTATCCCATGGCTGATGGTTTGAAAAGGAAAAAGTACAATAACTTCTTACAAAGCTGAAGCTCTTACTCTACAACTTTTTTGGCCTAGGAACTAGGAGGTGGCAGTGTTTTTGTACTTTGACCTCTTGTTTACAGGCTGTTCTTTCTGTTCAAATGGAAGCCTAAAAATCGTTTCTCAACCTTTGTCCACAGGTGACGACAATCCTGTAAGACATTTTTCTTTGAGAAGACTACTGAGGTGGAGGGATGAAGTGACTGGGCAGCCTTTTTCAAGCCTCATTTTTTGTTCACTGGCTCAGCAGAAACAGTAGCACTGCATAGGCTACTCCTCTCTCTGGGCACAGAATTCATTAGTCCTTTTTAATTGGAAGAAATACTGTGTTTTTATGTACAGATATCTAATATCAAAAGTAATTGCTTTTATAGAATACTCATTTGAAGCTGGTTTCCCCTTGAGAGGAGAAAATGTATTCTAATTACAGCAGATAATTCAGGAGGAGATAAACAGATTGATGACTGGAAAGACCAAGAAATAGGAGCTCCGCAGACATTGGAGATGAAGATAAAAGCCCATTTGTGAGGTAGGATGTCGATCCCAAACTGATAGATAGTAAGGGAGATGCCAGAGTTTTGTTAGAGCCTGGATATAAGTAAAATCAATTTCTAAAGAGCAGAAATCCTTAAACAGGGGAGAGATATGTGATATATTTCTAAACTTAAATTTTGAGTAAAAAAAAAGAAAAGAAAGGTATGCAAAATTCTAAGTCAAATATCAGTGATTATGATTTTTTAATATATATTTTAATTTTAATGATCAAAAAGATCATTCACAGAGAAAGATCAGTTTGCTTTCTTTAAATAAATAACAGATACCAAGATTATTCTAGAAGTTTTAAAATCCCAGCTGATTTGTGGCTTGTGCTGGTGAAATACATAAAATGGATTTTTTCTTTAGGGCTTTGGAGGAAAGCCAGAAAACTCCTCCTCTGGTGATGGCATAAATCTGGAGTTATGAAAATGGGGGCTGAAACATTGGGGTAGCTGCCTGGCAGCCCATTGATATTAAAAGGAAACAAAATCTGAGTGTCGTTTGGTATCTGGCCTCTGGCAGCAGTCAATACCTGAGGCTTCAGAGGAAGCGAAACACAAATCATAAAGCACTTGGCCAATTAAACTCTGCTCAGTCCCTGGAAGCAGAGTTCTCTTCTGAACCCCATAGGCATGTAACTAAAGCCCTGAAGCATAATATTAGATTACCCTCATTATCTTAATTCAGACAGGTAGAAATGGGGATTAAAACTACCCAGCTCCCTTTAAAAACCTGGCCACTAATACTGGATTCAATGGCCTCCTGCAGCAATGAATTCTCTGGCACTGTCACGGTCAGAGTGTCACTGACTCACATGAAATGGATCATCTGTATCAATATATTAAATTTGCTTTAATTTTTTCAGGGAAACAGAGGTGACAACTCCTGGGGAAAGTGATCATTAACACAATAACAAAACCACTCTGGAGAAAGGGAAAGGGGTTTCTACTGAAAGCCCCAAGGGACATGAGCTAAAACTTTGGGACAGTTTAATTAGTTTCAGGAATAAGCCTGCTCCTAGCCAAGCTAAGGGGCTTTCATTCCATAAATGAGCAAAAGATCTTTTTAAAAAAACAAGCAGTTTGCTTGTGTGACTCAGAGGTAGGGAATGGAAGTGGGAATTCTGACACAAGGACTGGGGATGGAGCCCAAAGCTGGCACTGGGTGCAGTGACGTTTTCTTGTACCTATAGAGCTGACTGCACCTCTTTAAACATCAAAAATACCCTTTTAATTTCTGCCATTATTTTGGGTGAGAAATCCCTGACTGGCCCATTTTTGGGCCAGCTTAACTATAGCAGTAAATCCCACAGGTCTGGGATACGTAAGGAAGCAATTATCTTTAAATACAAGGAATCTTAAAAAAAAAATCAGACTTTAGGTCCTATGTAGGCTTATCTTACTCTAGGTTCCATTGTGCTGATATTAAAGGCTAATCTAATCAAAAGCTGCATCACATCTGATACTGCCAAGCCTGCTAAATTAATTCCTTTCAGCCCTGGTTTCATCCAGGCACACGCTGTGTCTCAGAGGGATTGTGTCCAAGACTAAGCAAGACACTTCTCTCCCTGCTCAAGGGTGTTTGGTGAGCTGCCGACAAGGCCCAGACAAGCCCATCTCCTGCAGCATCATTTTGCAATCATTGTCCACATTATTTGCAGACATTCATATGCCTCCCCAGTCATTTACCTAAACAGCCGGCTATTAAATTAAACTAACATAATCGCAAAGACAGCTTTCCCAATAACAAAGTTGCATACAACACTTGCCATTTGCATGACTGAAAAGCTCCCTGTTGTTCTACCCATTTTACACAGTGGAGAATGACAGCATTAAATCCAGCCATGGTCGCTACTGGAACTCAAAAATCACATTATGCTTCAAAGTAGAATCTCAATTTTCCACAACTGTGAAATTAGTCACCAAGTCCACCTATGGCAATGCAACAACGTTAAAGAGACAACGCAACGCCTACAGACCTGCTGGCTATATTCACTGCTCTCCCTGGAGCTAGAATTAGATGAGCTTTAAGGCCCCTTCCAGCCCAAACCATTCTACAATTCTATGTTTCTGTGATCATCTGGTGTCTCTTACGACAATGAGGGAATCAAATGACCTGAAAAGCTCCCCAGTTTTGTCAGAGTAGCACTGGTTCTCAATCTGCTGCCTCTCACCCTGATTATCAGGCATTCCTCCTTGGGAACAGATGACAGGAGAGATCAGCTGCCACTAAGGACATGAGGTTGTAAATACTTCCATCAGATCTCTTCAGAGAAACTTGCCCACTCTTGAAAATCAGGTAATTTGGATACTGGTTTTGATGGGAGCCAGAGAGAGTGTTAATTCCTCCATTTTCCTTTGACTGTGATATCGTTGTGCAGGATCTTTACAGGTGGCATACTTTTCCTTTGCATCATTACACAGCAATACTGACAGCTGGCTTCAAAACACAGTCATTTGCCTGACAGCCTACCTATTTTACATCTGTAGATATGTGTATTTTTCTTGAATTATGTTTGCTTCTTTTTCAGGCATATCTTTGTGACCATTCATGGAGTTTAGCTCAGAAACTTGGTTTGAAAAAGGACCTACATCTTTGCTTTTCCTCCTTTTCCTTCACTTTTATTTTCGTATCTCATGTCAACATACACTACAGCTGTGCCTTGCTTGTCAACGCCAGGCTGCAGTGCCTCCTTCCATCAACTTCTTAATACACATTTGATTTAATTTTCTACCAGCAGGAGATGTCAGTCCAAAAACAAACACAGGACACATCTAAAACAGCAAAAACACAGACCAGGACTCAGCATCTAAACCAAAATGCTTACAAATCAACAATTTACGGCTACCATGGATGAAGACCATTCCAATTCAGAGGGTCCTCAATGGTGAGATAAATTGGCAACCACATTTATAGCAGATCTATTACAGGACATGCCACAACTGAGTGTCTGATTCTGTCCTTTTTCCAGGGGAGTAGGAGTAGAAGGAGTCTACAATGATGAGAATCATACTTGGTTTTGAAGTGCCTTGGTATTGCACATAATTAATTAGGAATTTAGTGGGGAAAAATACAAAGAATTAGGTACTGTACTGTCTGGAGAAAGTAAATCAAAGTAGGAGATAGTTTTGCAAACAAAAGGAAAAATTAGAATAAATAGCATTTGTCAATAAAATTGAGAAAATAAGGATGCAATGTTAAAGCAAAATATTGGCACAGTGTTTTATTTAAAAGCAGTAATAAAAACATTGAATAGTTTGATTTCTGCCCTTTCTGGTTTATTGTTGATATAAAGATAAATTTACTCAGACTTCCAGGAGTGGGAAAGCTACGATCCATTCATACAGGCACTTTAAAAAACAGCATTGCTGTAATACCCAATTCATTATTAACAAGATTGGCTTCATTGCATGTTGGGATTTTTATGAATTGACTGTGACCTACAGCTTGCTTCAGCCCTGACAAACTTACTCCAAGACAAAGTGGGCTTTGCTTGGCAAAGGGAGTGCATTTGGCAAGTGCAGGCTACTTTGATCCACCTACAGGGCATGTTTAAAGCCATCACATGCATATAAACTTCAGACCATATGTAAGTTCATGGCTGAGTTCTAGGAAGTGTGGGTCAGGCTTCTCAAGTCTACCTCCCTAATTGCACTGACTGCAACAGTACTTATCTGGTTTACACAAAGGCCATGTAAAAAGAAATTCAAATTTTCGGAGCCTCATTTTTTCTCCAAACTTTTCTTTCCACAGGAACTCCGTAAAAGAATGAACCTTCCTGTCCCCGCTGTGTCTCAGGTTTGTATTTATAGTTACATTATGAGATGCTAAATTACACAGTAAAGAAAGAAGTGAAGACAGGGATATAAGGTGCCTTTATACAGGAGCAGATCCTTCAGTGAAGAGACAGGTATGAACCAGAGCAAAATATCTGAATTGCAGAAAATGGAGGTCTGAGCCTACAGTTCGGACACGCTGCTGCTCAAGGACACAAAGCAGATGCATCAAACGGTTCTGCTTAAACTTCAGGGCAAAGGCACACTTCCTATAAGCAGAAAGAGCTTTCCAGCACCCACTGGAAGCCCATGCTGAGCCCCCTGGGCCATGGAAGGTTATCTGAGGAGGTGAGCAGCAGGGCATGTTTCACTCTACCTAGCAGAGAGCAACACAGCATCATTTTCCCTGATCCTTGCATATTTGAATCCTTCAGTCACTACTGAAAGGTGATAAGACAGGCTGGTGGGACCCACATCTGCCATTTCAGGAAACTGAAAATAAAAGAGGTTCTCCTGCAATGCGGGTTTAGTCTCATGTTGCTGTAGTTATTTACCTAAGTAAGAAGGAAAACAGGAAAATATGTTTACATTAACATATCTCCAATTAACAGAGCAAGTGGCATTTGGTTCCTTTAAAATCTAAAGACTTGATTTTTATCTTTGTGCTTAAATGAGAAAAAATCCTACTTGTCACTGATATAAATTTTAGCCCAATTTGCTAAGGAAAACCAGTTTGTGGGATAATGCTGTCTGCATTTGTCTACCAATATTCCCTCTCTCATACCCTTCCCGTATCTCTGCTCGTTAGAATTTGAGGACTAGGTCTAATTTCAGCCAAAGCTTGGCAGACAGTCAGAGGTCTCCAAAAATCACACTTCTGCAAGTGTCACAGAAGTAGACATCTGGGAAGAAAGCAGAATTTAAATGTCCCCACGGAGAGAAGAGGTTTAGTGAAAGCTCAATTACAAGAGACCTATCAGAGTTGTAAGAGACCCCCCCCCAAGAATTCACATCCAGGTCATCAACCCCCCAAAAATCAGCTTTCTTGGTTTTGCTGCTCAAGGAACTAAGTGCTTATTCTGAGGGTTAGTTACAGTAATTACAGGATGTTTAGGTCTGTTGGATGTCTGGCTGTTATTTATCCCACTGATGAACACCACCGCTAGGTAAGACACTGCGCAGATTAGTGTGGACTCAGACCCCCCCAGCTAAGTAGATATGGGGACGGGAAGAAAAAGAGCGGAGAGGTGAGCTGGCACCACAGCTACAGAGCAAAGCAAAGGCACAGCAGGAAATGAAGCCCAGGTCTCCCTAGCATGAGTCTTGTATTTCAACAGCTCTAAATATTTTCTCAAAGGTTAGCTCTGGAGCTGCTCCTTTAGCCCCCAGTTCCTGTCTCCACAAGCTCACACATGCTTCTTGTCAGGTCTTAGAGGCGATGATGAGAAGCAGGTTACGAGATAAAAGAGCATGTTTTTTGGCCACAGACTGGGGACTCGATGAAATAACAAGGTATGACTGTAACCCCATTTAAAACCACTTTCCCTGTAAAGATACCACAGTAAGAAAAATTCACATGGAAATGCTCAATTCACTAAATTTGCACTTTTTCCCTAGGAAGGGAGAGAGACAGTGGTGAAGCACCATAATGATAGGACACACAGCACTCCATACAACTCTGCTTCCTTCCTCTGGCATTTATTAAGAAAGTAATCTGACTATTTATAGTAGGAGTGCTTCTTGTGTCCCCCACCTCTCCCCAGCTTTGAAAAGAATATAAAGCAAGGTATGTTCCCAAATCCACATGCCCTCAGCAGCAGCATATCAAACAAAACGTTTTATCAAACAGGGTATTTGTCAGATCAGTACATGGCAATACTTTTGAAAATAATCAGCTTCTACTTCCACAACCATATGCACCGATGCTCATGTCTGGCACAGAAAAGCCATAGACGTGCAATATTACAAATAAAGTAGGCATGCAATATTACCCATAAAGGAGATCAGAGGCATCTTCTTCCAGTTCAGTGACAAAAAACTGTTCTGGACTTTACCAAAGCAACCTGTTGTATGCTGTGCTGCAAGAAAGCTCCACCTCTCCTTAGGGCAACAGCAGTCCCAGCAGAACTCACGCACAGACCCGGATTCCAGTTCACCAATCCCACATTCACTTCATTGATAATTTTGATACACACTTCACAAAGTATTTCACCAGTTTCATTCTTCCACAGTCTCCAGTGTTTTGGAATGTTGGATCTCAATGTTGGATCTAAGACAACAGCATTCTTCCTCTAGCTTCTTGTCAGCATAATGAGATGCTGAGAGATGCCTAAACACCAAGTGCTATAACGTGCAGAAATGCCCTCTGCACTGATCTGCACCTTCTCTGAGGCTGCACCGCTCAGCCTGTGCTGGCATGCCAGCCTGTACCACCCTAGCTTCAAAGTTACCCCATGTCTTTTTTTTCTCAAGAACATTTCTCTCCAATTTCTGTACATCTTCTCTTTGCTCTTCATACTGTGCAAGAAAGACTTTAAACATTTGTCATTCACTTTAAACGTTCACTTTGCGAATTTTTTAATGCGTGACAGAAAGAGGGAGACAAAGGATCCAGTTATTCTGCAGGTCAGGTTCAGAATGAGTCACAGGAGAAATTCTTGATTCTCTGAACCCATCCGAGAGGGCTCTCTGCAGCCTGACTTGGGGTTTTGTAGGCTTGTGAATATGGCAACCATACCTAGCTGACTCTTTCAGAAAACAAAAGGTTTTACACATAGCCCCATTGGATATGAAGCATTATAAAAGCCCTTTCCATTCCAGAATTAATTTTCCATTGAATGAAAACTTATTGAGCCAGATGGATCTATTTCAAGAGGAGGATCACACTGGCATAGGTTTAAAATCAAAGATGATTGATTTTGTATATTTGAAAATGGAGTAGCTGAGAGCAAAGACCATTTAAAAGTGGGAGAAAAGATAAGTCACGAAGAAGAAATACATAAGCAGGCTTCAGTGGAGCATTCAGCCATCCGCACATCTGTGACTATGCTGGAAGTTAGAAGCCTAAATCCACCAACCTGGACTGAGGGGATTCTCCATGTGACACAAATTACATAACAGAACCACCAAACAAATGTTTCCAAATGCAAGGTTAACACAGGCAAACTCCTAAACCACTCAGCTACCCATTTTTTCCAAGCCCAAGTCACTCACTGCTTGTGTAAATTTTGTTTCAGCAGCCAGGCAGCTTGGTATTAGGTTGTTTAATAACTTGAACGTGACCAGCTCACTCTTACCTTATACTCCACTCCCATCTGTTACATGGAGTCACCTGCAATCTATCATCGTGTTTTAGGATTAGTAGCTCTGTGCAGCAGCCTGTGTTTCCTATTAGAGGTGTGAACAGCACTAGTCCCTGCTCAGCACCTCTAGTGCAGTGCTTGTAATACAAACGTGGGAATGCACCGAGCTCGTTGGCTAGCTGACAACAGGACAACAGGTATCAAAATCATTTTGATCTGCAGGCTGTGGTTGTTGTAGTCACCAATGGGACTGAGCTTTGCAGATGCAAAATTTTGCAGCTATCAGTAGCCTCCTTTTACACGTGGCTGGATGGCTAGGAATCTGCCTGACAAGGAATCTATAAAGCAACTGCAAGTTTTAATCCCAAAGACGACTAACCTTTAGGTTTTACAGTGCTATTTCAATTGGCGATTTTTTTAGTCACTGCCTTCAGTATGCACAGGAAAGAATGCCACAAGTCTTTTCTACAACACAAAGCTTGCTTGAAATGAGTTCATATAACAAAAATACATTTTTATTTACAAAACCTTCACAACCTAGAGGCATCTGAGAGCTGTGGAAAAAAAATAAATTCAAATTCTAAAAGGGCAGTGAAGCCCCATTGCCAAATAAAATACAAAACCAGCAGAAAGAGTCCAATTGAAAACCAACCAATTAACCCTGTCACCCTACCAAAAATGCCACAGAGATGAAATGAGATGCAAGCCTCCAGTATTGCAGGAGAGGGCATTTCAGCTGCCATGGTGGGTACCTTCCAAACAACAATGAGCTCCTGTGCAACAAAACCCCTTTTGTTTTGGGGATAGTATCACAGTACCTCAGCTATAATGCTACTCTGGGCTGTGGGAAACAGGAATTAGAGACTCTGTGACCTTGCACCAGTTTCTGATGCAGCCCAAAGTGCTCTAATGCACTGAGGATAACTCCTAAGTGCCATCCTCTGGGGTCCGAGCTGTGTGCTTGCAGTAAGGATCTGCTCTCCACCCAGAGAGAGCACTATTTTGCAGCAGGTATTCAACCCAAGAGAGACACTGGCACTACAGCACTTGCTTTCCACTTTTGCATTTGCTTTAACATTTAACCCAGGAGGTTAAGATTGAAGCAAATTCAATAAAGAATCCCAGAGGCTCAACATGTTCCTACATATTTTGGGCATCTTTGCCTTTGACTGAGCTTGGTTTTTGGATGTGATTTCCAAATGATGATGTGCAATAGGCTACTTTCTCCTGCCACACTCTGGCACCAAATACCTCTGCCTGACAGAACCATTTCTAAAGTTGTGATGCTTAGATAGAGAAGCTGTTTCAAAAACCTATCCTTTTCCTTGGTTTAGTTTTCTTAATAATTGCCCATTCTCCCAGGATGACATGCAAATTACAGTTCAAGTATTAAAAGTATAAATCAGACTGGTGGTAAATGAAAGGGCTTTTAGAAAATGGCTGTAGAGAAGGTGGTGCAAGGCTTAAAATACTCAGAAATCTACAGCCTCACCATTCCTAAAGACATTCCGCTTGTTTACTCAGACATCTCTTCAGACCCCGAGAAAACTGTGTCCACACACTGCTGACAATGACAAAGCAGAATCAGGTCTATTCTCTCCTCAGCTGTCCACCCCGCAGCTGCCCTTGGACTCTCCTCCAAGGCCAGAAATGAAGGACGTGCTTGAAGAACACCGTGTATTCACTTGCTGCCATTTGTCAGAGATTCACAGAATGGGGCCTATTCTGCCGCAGTGTTTCACTAAGGAGGGCTCCATGCACTGAGAATACAAACCCATTCATGGTCTCGGGCTCATCCTTGCCTTGACAGCAGATCCCTCAGAACAAGTCAGCCAGGTGAAATAAAGGGAGAGGCAGAGAGCCACATCTGCTTTGCCATACAGCTTTGCAAGACTGGGCAGAAAGCTCACAGAGTAGCTGAGCCTGATGGCAATCAGCAAGCAGGTTAATGTCACCCCAAGGTCATCCGTTCTTCCTTTTACTCCAAAGGCCAACCTACCCATCCGTAGTCACTAAAACAGCTCTTTCAACACGTTTCATCAAGATGGCGTAAACAAACACACATACAATCATTCAGAAATGAAAGGGCCTGAGAGATGCAGTAAGAGGGGTAGAAAGCTCCTGTAAAAGCACCTCTGGATGATGCTGGGAAACCAAGTAAGCTAAACCGGGTGAAATAAAAAGGTAGTTCAAAGAATGATAAAAACTCAAGCCCATATTTCCTCATTGTGGGAGAGTAACATCAAATCGAGGGAGAAGAAAGCAGAACTCAGCTCTGACATATCGCCCCCTCAGATATCTACAGCCTGTTCCTGCTGATGCAACTGAAGGGCCTTTTCCTACTGCTTCAGAGTTCAAAAAGCAAGGCCAGGGAAGAAGTAGAGATTATCCATGTCTTCATCACACACTTGTATGCTATCAGTGCAGATAGTGTCAGGAATGAAAGATACAACATAAATTACAGATAAGCCAACACTGAAAAGATGAAATCTACGAAGATTTTGAAGATATCTTCATGGGGTAAAACTCCATACTCTTTAGTGCACTGGAGAGTTTACAAGTAAGTACTCAGAGGCCTAGCAGATTAGACTGAGAAAGAAATTACATAACTATCCCTAGTTTATCCCTAACTGCACTACTCTGCATTAAACTCAAACTAACCTGAGGACCTGAGACCAACATGTGTCACAATGCTCTCTGATGACTCTTTTCTGTTCTATAAATCAAACAAATCTTGGCTCAGGAGACAGCCCTGCTATGCATAACTCTTTTTATGGCCTATGGGACTTGCTGAGTAACCAGAAAGTGTTGTGGAGCTACAGCACATCCCCAAAACTGTCTGGGAAACATGAACATTTCAGGACACCAGAAAGCATAAAAATTATAGGGCAGAAATACAACCTTTAATCTGCTTGTGTCTGCCATCCTGTCCTTGAAATGGGTTTTGCCCATTACCTGTGTGACTTTCAGATATTCACAACCATTTTCATGGCACTATAGGTTTATAGGAAAACCAGACAGAAGTCATCTACACATCAAATTAAGCCCTTGCTGCATTAGCTCTGTGCTCTCAGGAGAAGATGACTTGTGGTCAGTGGGAGGATCTCTGTCTGGTTTTCATTCTCAGAAGCGGAAATTCTCTTATTTCGTAGGACAGTTTTGATCAATAGGACTACAACAAGGTTGGAAGCTGCTCTGCTGTCATTGTCTTCCTTCCTTCCTGTTATCCAGAACATCAGAGCCTCTCTTTTCTCTTTTTCTTTTTTCCCTTTTGGTTTGTTAGTTTAAAATAAGTAATGGAAATTACTAGCAAGTGAAACCCCACAAATAATAACAATAATAAAAAAGCATGCCAAGAATACTGAGAAAGAAGGACAGACTGAGTACCCATTAGTAAGGTTAGAGAGGGACATTAATAAAAGGAAGATTCGTTAAACATGACTCATTTCTTTTCCTTCCTTTCATAAATCTTATTATTTCCTTGGAGAACAGCCATACACTCAGTGCCTGGAACTGCATTTTTAAATGATGCTCTTGGTTTAGATGCTACCAGCTTTTACTTATTTTAAGAAAACAAATAACAAACAAAACCAACTCCACCACCCATTATCAAAGTTAAAGCCAGTTTTTCTAATTCTCTAAACTCGTCTGTTGGTTAAGCGTGTGCCACAAGCACACTGCAGCACTGCACTGGGTGACAGCCCCATATCTGCTTTTCCAACTCCAGAAATTGAAATAAACTGAACTGGAATATCTTCCATAAGGCAACACAACCATCACATCAGCCAAAGATTTTCCTTCCACCCCTGTAAACATTGCTTTTATCCTATCTAGCAGAAATGATTCAAGTTCTACACAAATAAATGAATCAATGATACAATTACCACGTGATTTTTCTGACAAAATAAGCTTTCTTCCCAAATAAAATAGCAAAAAGCAGAAATGTTACATAAGAAATAGTTGCCAGTACACAGAACAGAGTACAGGGAGAGACTTACAATTGCTCATGCGCTGCTGAACTGGAGGTACATTTTTTATATTTGTCTATATTTTGAAGAGTTGAATGCAATTTTGCCCATTTAACAAAAGAAATTTACATCTTCTTTCTACCAAACCTTTAGACATTTTCTTCCTAATGTGCCTAAATGGAGTAATACTGTTTTTAATGTTACATTTTATTTTCATAGGGGCTATCCAAATTGCAAATCATGATATTTTCTTACCTTATTTTGGGCAAGAAATTCTTGGCCTTCCTGAAATCACTGACTATGAGTTCCCTCAGCTACATAAATCAAGACTAACACAGCCAAAGCCAATGTGAAATTGAAATTAGTGTTTTGGGCTTGACCATCACTTTTCAATACAGAAGGTCAGGCCTGTGGCAATGCTCGGTTACCTTACCCTGAGAAATTGATCCAGAACAAGCAAGAACACTTGTTCTGTGCTGTGTGGAAAACAGATAAACTGCAGCCTAGCTTAAAATAATAATAATAATAAAAAAAAGAGCCGTGATAGATACTCTATATTCCTGCCTTTGCTGGGTCCAATCTTGGGAAAGGAAAAGGAAAAGGAAAAGGAAAAGGAAAAGGAAAAGGAAAAGGAAAAGGAAAAGGAAAAGGAAAAGGAAAAGGAAAAGGAAAAGGAAAAGGAAAAGGAAAAGGAAAAGGAAAAGGAAAAGGAAAAGGAAAAGGAAAAGGAAAAGGAAAAGGGAGCATATGAAGAAGTCTCTCACCAGTGCAAGGAGAGTACATGGCTGGGAGAATCCCCATAAATAAGTTGCTGCTTTGTAGGAATAATTATGTGCTAATTTTGTCAGATGCATATTATCATAGGATCATAATCAAATGAAATACTTATAACATGAGAACCTGTGTGTGGGTAAAAAAGGTGCCCTTTCATTAATGCAAGGCTGGCAATCGCACTTAATCTTCCCCCATGCACACACAGCTTTGCGTCTTTTCTGCAAAAGAATTGCTCTTCAACTGAAAGTTGCCAGCTGTAAAAGCTTCTTTTTGACAAATCTGATGTGGACATTCACATAATTCATTTTCAGCCTCTTCCCAACCCTTATTTTCAATATGGAAATTTGGAAACATTTTCAACCAGACTCCAGCCTATAAAGAATAAACTGTCTTTTTAAAAATACTACTGTACCTTTTAAGTATGCAGATTGCCAGGCTGAATTTTAAATGCAATCACTTTGCTTTCAGTACACTCTAAAAATCAGGAGTCATAGTCTGCATGAATCAGTCCTCTGCACCTAGGACCTGCTATTTCCATCATTTTAAGCCTGTATGCTGCAATTATGTGAATTGTCCATTTTTATTTTATTTTTTTTTCTCAGCCTCCTCAATGAAATGCATATGCAGTATAAAACCCCTTTATCAAACTGGAAATTGCTGTTGTATTTAATCTTCCCAAAGAGAGCAAAATCAAATTATGATGTGTAGAGAACGATAATTTGTCAAATTCAAGGGAATTCTCCAAACTTATCCCCCCACATCTGCAACAGAACAGGTTAAAGAGGTCTAATGTAGAAGATGAGGGTAGGAAGACATGATGTGAGCATACGTATTGAGAAGATGAAAACTCTCTTAATCTTTGCAGATTGAATGAAATCTAATTACATGCGGTATTGATTGTTGTGTATTACTGGAAAGAGACAGTGAAAAGGGAAAAAGGCAATTACAGTGAAATTGTAGTCTGACCCTTCAATTGCTTTTGGCATGAAAGGTTATGATGTAGTTGAGGCATCAAAAATTCTTTATCCTCTATGGTAAATCATTAGCAACAGACTCAGATGCATAACCGATCGGGGGAAAAAATAAACAACAGCCAATTAAACCTTTTGATTTTTTTCCCCATGGAAAAAAACAAAGTCAAAGGAAGAAAATACCAAGGTGTCATGCCATTCCAAGAATCATTACTAAGTCTGTCTGGCTTTAGTTCTCTGTTGACTGACAATAAATGATACTCATTAGTAGAAATAACATAGCAAAAATGAAAGGAGATACAGATTGAAGAACTATAGCTAGAATAACTCAGTTATTCAAAATAAATGTGATACCCAAAGCCAAATACTAACAGATTATGTAAAGTTTCACCAAGGAAATTCCAGATACATTTCACTGCTTTCCTTTCCCTTTGCATGCTCCAGCCATTTACTTCTGCCAAAACAGCAGCAGCTGAGTATAAAGAAAGCTTTCAAAATATGATTTTTCTAACTTGATAGAAAACCAAAGCACGAGCCAAGTGAAAACTATTGTTTGGGTGTATGTCTGCGTGACTCTGCAGGGATTCACGGCAATTCTCATTCACTCCTTTCTAAAAATTCTTGTTTTGCCAAAGATAATTGTAAGGACCAGTTTTCTACTGCCTTTCACGTATGGTCCTCTGTGTTCTACACACACCTCCACCAGCATTTTACGCGCCATTTTTATTCAGTTTATTCAGGCTGAAAAGTTAATGAGTTCTCTAGTGATCAGTTTTAGGTTGCCTCTTGATACACTTCCAATGTTACTGCATGTGTTTGCTTTTCCTTGCAGAAAATGTGCTTTCAAATAATGTTTCTTTGATTCCAAGAAAACAAATAAGAGTGATAGAAACAAAATTCGGTATTTCTGCAGCTACAGGGCTGGTCTCTCACAGAAGTGTTTTTCTGGATCTTCAGCAGAGTCCCTGGAAAAAGTCCAGGTAAGGTCTTACCAGTTCAGGAATTATCCAAAGAGGAGAGAAAAACTAAATAAAAAAACACTAAGACTGAAGAGCTCAAAAGAACCAAGAGCAGAAAACTGGAACTGCAAACAGGATAGCTGTTGTAACAGCAACATTGGGCTGGGCACAAGCTCCTGGTGCTGGTATGAGTTCAGTGTATGCAAGGAATTCATATTTCTTATGAACAAAATCTGTCTACCCATATCTCTTTCTCCGTGTAAAAGTGACTTTGACCCACCTCATTAAAAAGTAACATCCAAGAAGGCATCAAATGGCTCTCTAACCTTGTGATGAAGAACTCTACAGGATATTATCTGAGGAACCTTGCTTGACACTAGGATGGAACTGCACAGCTCGAGAGCAGAGTGCTTGTGCAATACCAGTTCTGTAAGACACAGTAAAGCACTGTCACAGACAGGCTCCCTTGAATCTCAATGTTGCCAGAGCAGCATCATGCCCATTAAGCAATGAGTCATGATATTAAAAAAGGAACACCAGTGAGGTAAACCCAAACACAGATGCTTGATCCTGATTTCCCTTACAGTGATCCAACTCTGATGACTTAAGTGGATTAGCTACTATTTTTTTTTTAGGAATTTGGGGGTGGGTTGTTGCCACAAAATGAAGAAAAAAAAATTAAAATAAAAAGAAGAAACTGGCAAAACTATATTTTCACAGTGATGACCAAATAATTTATCTGCATTAATGTACTGCAGTGTAATAAAAACAAACAAACAACCATGTCAGAGAGAGGTTGAAGTGAAATGGATAGGAAATTCAAACAGTTCAGCTCAAAAAACTTTCTGTATTTTCCCCTTATAAGAACTTTCAAGAAAAAGAAACTGCCTTCAGTGTTTATTATGACCTGAAGGAGCAACATAACATTTTAATTAAAGTAATTGCACTGTGAATTTCCATACCCAACAAACCAGATTAAAGACAAAAAAGAAAAAAGCCACTGAAACAGAGACATACTTTCAGGAGAACTTCCTGTTTACTGGGAAGCCAGAGTCATTACGTGCAATGGTGCCTGCCTAGGACATTAAGGACTCCTGCTGATTCTCCAGGGGATGCTGAGCTTAGATGAACCCAGAGCTAGTAAAATCCACCCAAAGTCTCACTTATGAACTCCACCAGGAACAAAGTAATTCAGGGAAAGAAAAAAAAAATGCAATCATTCAGTTGAGCTATGATAGATATAGCCTGGGGACTGAGCTAATTTAGTCTGGGAACTCTATTGCTACGTTGAATTTGGGAGGAGGATTTCCCTCTTAAGTCCTACATTCTTCAGAACTTCTCCAAATTATCATTAGGAAACACAGCTGGTGACACTTTCCCTCTAATTTACGGATACTTATTTTTGTGACAAACATGCACACTCCACATTCCTGTCCTCCTTCTCTTTCTATTCTCAGGCGTGTGCACATGGAAGCATGTAAGGGGATGCCCGCTCTGTAACACTCACTGGCTCAGACTGCATATTCCCATAACAGTCTAACCTACTTGGATTTACACGGTCATTCAGAAAGTAGTAATAGGAAATATACTTTATACTAACCCTTCTATTTGTCTGCATTCCAAGACTGCAGTAGCCTTTGTTAAATCAATGTTACGAGTAAGATTTTCACAAGCAGCCTAGAAGCACATTTGGTATACTTAAACATATTTACACTGCAAGTTTTATTTGGTACTAGACACTAAATGTTACATTTATATTAAAGTCTCTTGTAAAAGTTTACTCCTTCAGCTTCTTCTTGTCCAAAGCACTGATGTATTTAATCACATACTTATTTCTTTGACATTCTGCATTTAGAACTTTATGAATCTATGGAAATAAAAATACACTTGTTTTGAAGAATTAGTTTCTCTATGAAATGTAATTTGTCCAACAGCAACTTGCATGGCTTAGCCTGTTCTAACTAACGTAGAAGGGCTCTTTGCTTACCCACCAAGATTTTTCAAGGCTAGTGAATTAAAACTGCATGTAATAAAAATAAGTGGTGGATGCTTCCCCTCCTCGCCAAAGATAATATCAAATTTAAATGGCAGTCATTAAAGAAACATATGGGTGCTATGCTTAAATAGACCATTAAAAGTACACAGCATAAGAACTTAGCAGAACGTTTTTAAAGTAATTCAGAGACAAAGCATGTAACTTCCAGCTATAAACGAACGCACGATACAAACACCTGCCCATGCAGAGTTAATATATTTGGGTAAAACATAAAACCTGGTACAATTTGTGGGGACTCCCACCAGCCATTAAACCCATGAACTCTGCAGCCTCCTTAACTTTGTGTCTGTCTAAAAAGTGCTGACTTTGGACCAAGAGTTTGGGGGAGCCTCCACACATTCCTCCATCAAAACCCCACTGTTACCCCTTTTCCTTTTGCCTTCAGCCACGGACACCGGGCTTCCCTCCCCTGCCGGCGGGTGCTTGGGGTGCGTTCCCCAGGGACTCGGCGGGACCCCGCGTACCATTGAGCTGGTTGTAGACCACCTCCTCCAGGTGGTCCAGGCGCTGCAGGATGGCCTCCCTGTCCGCCAGGCTGCCCACCTTGGCCCCGCGACTCCTGGCCCGGCGCTCCGCGCTCCGGACGATCTGCACCAGCTCCTGGGAGCGATCCTGGATCCTGCAGTAGACGGAGAAGAGGATGATGCCCACGAAGACCAAGATGTTCACCGTCAACAAAGTTTTGATTTTCCGTGCCACCGCCATGGGAGCCGCGGGGGCGGCGGGGGGCACATCAAGGCGCGGCCACCCGGCGCCGGGGCGCGGCCGGGGCGCGGAGCGGTGCGGGGCGGAGCGGTGCGGAGCGGGTCGGAGCGGTGCGGGTCGGAGCTGTCCTTCAGCACCACGGCGCCGCTCCCCGCCCGCCGGCGCCCGCCGCCTTCGCCCCGCGGGGGCCGCGCCGCTGCGGGCTGGGCGGCATCGGGGGGGCCGCGGAGCCGAGGGGCTGCTGCCTGCCGAGCCGCCGCCTCTTCTTCTTCCTCCTCCTCCTCCTCCTCCTCCTCCTCCTCCGGAGGCGGCGGCAGCGGCTCCCGCTCGCCCGCCCTCGCTCTCCGCCGCCCCAAACGCAGAGCGCCGGTGCGCAGTGACGTGCTCCGGGCAGCTTATCTATATGCACACGGCGGAGCCGCCGTGCCGGGGCTGCAACTCCCCCGGCTCGCCCCCCCTCCACCCCCGACCCGCTTCCCCCCCCCAGCGAGGGTGAAGGGCCTGCTGCGGGCTTTTCGCCCAAGGAAGTCACCCGTGGCCATTTTCTCTTCTTTGCCCACCCAAAGGGCAGCCAAGCCCCACTACGGGCAGCTCCTGGAAAAGGATGGGGTAAAGAGACCCTCCTTGGCTCTGCTGCAAACCCTGCGGTGACACGATGCCCCCACCTCACTGCTCGAAATGAACTGAGACAAGTTCACATGCCCCCAGCTACTGGGAGAGCTGCTCATGCATCATGAGCAGCAACGCTGGCTGGTGCTCCTGCCTGGGAGTGAGATGGCTGGGACCTCTTCCACATGCAGGAGAAGTTCTTGCCAAGCATCTACAAGTGGAGACAAGCAGCTCAGGCCCTTCCTGTTACGCAGCCAGAAGCTGTTGAAGATCTACCAAGATCAATAAGCTAGCCACCCGTAGACACAAGGCAGCTGAGCCCTTTCAAGCTGGCAGTTTCTACATTCATTCCCACAGAGTGTTCCTCCCTGTATAACATCCCTCTAAGAGGGTTGCATATCATAATGTAATCCTGGCTGTTTGTTTTTGCTGGGGGGGGGAGGGGGGGAAGAAGGGGAGGGGGAGTGTTGTTTGTTTGTTTTTTTTTTTTTTTCCTCCCTTTCATCCTTCCTTCTTGATTTTAGGAGCTGCCATGCTCAAAACCCAGCAAAAGTTAGGAGCCTCACTGAATTTACTGTATCCTGGAAAGGCCTGCTCAGGATTTCCAGCAGTGCAGACTCTCCACCAATGCCCTGCTTCTGACCATCCAGTTGTACAGCCTCTGCAAGGCACTGAGGGTGCAGTCTGAAAAGACATGAGACCTATCATGTTTCTGCCTTGGAGAAATTCTCCCCTTAGTGTTTTAGGGTCACTCAGGAACCCTGTGCACTGTGAAGATCAACAGCAGCAGAACAAGCTTAGACTAGAACTTTATCATAATCTAATCTGTGGCAAAAGATGCCACAGGTTTCTGCAGCATTATTTCTCACAAAGAAGTGTATCTCTACAGAAAACTCTACAGGACTGGTTACTTTCAACAGTATTTTACTCTTAAACACACTGAAGTCTCAATACCTAAATGCAGGGTCAGCTGCTCTCTCACTGAAGCAGTACTAAAACTCTCAGTCAGCTCAGCAGAAGCAGCCCTGAACCTGCAATTTTCCAGTGTTTCAATTACTTTAGTATTCTTATGGAAAGGCTTTCATAGCATTATGTTTTCCTATAAAAATACCTTTTTGATTTAAGAAAACTTATTGAACTAACATTCAAGTGCAGATTATTAGATGTCTCCACTGCATTTAATATATTATAGCAACACCTGCTGGTCTTGATATGGTTAAGAATCTGTTACATTACTGTTTCCATTACAAACTCCAAGTTCACAAGCTGTCCAGTCCAGATTCAGACACAAGAGCTGAAAACCACCGTCTGCTACCACTGAGACTTTACCGGTTTTGATGTTTGCTTTCACAACACTACGAGTTTTAAATGGGCTCTTTCAAAGACATGATTTTATTCACGATGTGACTTAGGTATGACAATTACTCCCTTTTACTAAGCAGATGTTCTTAAACGGTCAGCTTAAACTGACTCTACAGCATGCAGAGAAGACTATCAGAATACACTTATGTGACTGCAACCTTACCTCACACCATTCAAATAATAATTCTTATAGATCACTGTTCACTCAAAGATCTCAAAACAATTTACAAATGACATACTATTAGAACTGACTGAAGGACAGTAGAAGTGTTTCTGGAAAACTTTCAAGGTCAGAAAACATATTTTATTTTTGCATTGGAACAAACCCAAAAAGCTTTGAAATATTTTCACAGAAAAATATTTCAGCTGAAACCACTGTTTCCTGCCCAAAAGGGTCAGGTTCCAATTTCTCCTCACTCAGAAAGGCCTGTATTGCCAGAAGAAAACTAGATCAAAATCAATATATGCAACATTTGGATTTCAATGAAAATGCTCTTGTTAAAAACATACCAATCAGCTCTGAGTGCTGACCTATCTTACAAATGGGGAACATGGAAAGGCAGTGGTAACTTTGCCCCAAATCAATGGAACAAGCCAGAGGCAAAGCCGGGATCCCATTCCAAATTGCAAATCCAGCTCTCTCTCCAGTAGGCTATTACTCTCTCTCATTGATTTTTACTCCTATTCGTCTCCATAGGGCTCATGTTTTCACTCATATCAACCAAGATGAATAGGAAGCTGCTAGAAAGAAACATCAAGATACTGTGTACTCCAATGACAGTCTCTAGCCGATCACACTCATTGCTGTCTCTCTGCTATCACTGTTCTCAGACAGAATGAGCACCTGGATGAGGGACAGATGGCCAAAGATGAAGATGATGTTTGGTAGCCAGAGGGAAAAATTCTAAAAACCAACCAACCAAATGCAAAAAAACCCACAAACCCAATCCACATTCTAAAATAGCTGTCTGTCAGAGGCACCTCCTGTAATGAAGATGGTTTATTGCCTTGGGACACTCTTGAGCTGCTATTGAACTGTCAAGTAGCTAAGACTAATAATAAATTATAACAACAGCATATTAAAAAAAAAAAAAAAGTGCATCTGTTGATTCTTGGTTACTGCAGAACATGTCAACTTGGTGTGAAGATGTTGATACAAAGGAAAACTTCAGTTGCTTCTGCATTTAAAATCCTGCTGTACTTAGCTACTGTGGTCAGAGACAGTAAATTTCACTTCAAGCAGCAATGAACTAAAAGATTTTGAAAATAATCTTTAGTAAAGCATCCGTCTTGCCATCATAGTCTTATCTGTAGAGCCCATCAGAGAACTAGTCATGGTAACAGACTCCAGGTCTGTCTGACCCCTAGTTCATTTAAAGCTAGGGAAAACCTAAACCTCAACCAGGGGAACTAGATTATTAAATTTTATTTTACCAGCTAGTAAAAACTGTAGATTGTGCAGCAGCTGGATATGGCCAAGATCATCATCATCATCTAGACATTTTCCAAGTTCAATTTACCCCCCAAAAGTGGGCAGAAAAAGTTATAAAAGACCACCATGTCAGATTCTCCCACAAAGTACCATACATATAGCAGAACCCTGGAATTACCATGCCTCTTCTGTTGTACAGTTCGAGGTATGGTGGGTACATACTCAGATAATCAAGTTATATAATTTCAGTTCTTTGATGAGGTGTTTTCCATTGAATTTCAGTTTTAGAATCTCCTGAATGTGATAAAGGAAACAGCTTGCTGATGAAATAAAATAAGTAAGATCTTACTCTTGAGGGAAAACAAGAAGAAGAGAAAGTGATTGAATAGTTGCTTAGAAGTTTTTGAAATTTAAAAAGTTTATGTTGAAAACAATATATATATATTTAAGTTTACAATAATTAAATCATTCCCAATCACTTCTCCAAAAGGACACAGCAAGACTAATTTAACATATCTAAAGAGAAGTTCCTTTGTGATAATTCTACTGCATGACATGAAACTTTTGCAAGAATGAGTAATATGTAGAAGGGATACTTTGAAGCTTAAAATACTTGAACGCTAGCTCTAAAATTAAAACAAAACAAAACAAAAAAACAAACAAACAGGCAAAATATTGTCAGTGATGATCTGTAACTGCAGATTCTAGCTGCAGTTATTCATGCATCACCTACCATTTTCCTAATGAAATCCCAACTGAATTTACTAACCAACCATCTAGAGTTTTACTATAGACTAATATTTTATGTATTTTATGTTTTTAGTAGTATTTATCTAGAAGAAAACAACATTGAATATATCAACAAGAACTGAAACCCTCATCCTGTTGTGAAAGGGTATTGCGACACATTGAATAATTGCAATCTCTTATTTGTGCAGCCTCCTTCTTATCATAGTTACAACAGATTCTGAAATAAGATTTGAACAAGGATTTCATTATTTTTTTTGTGAACAATTAGCTAGCAAGTTTGGAGAGAAATAAATAAGGCAGCCTCAACTGTCTTACATTTGACATGTTTCCAACTGGACTATTACCTTTTCTGTTGCAGCACTGGAGAAGATAACAAGCTGCTATAGTGGCATGAGAAGGCCAAAAGCCAAACAATTCCTCCTGCTACAAGACACTGCCAGGTCCCTAAGACTGCAGGCTACCACTCTGTCCATATTGATGCAGAGGCTTTGGAGCATGTTCACGTTTGACCAAATGCTTATTATTGCTAGCATAAAAGTGCTGCATCCAGGTTAAGGCAAAGAAAGGAATCCCCAACCTGGTATCCATCTCACTGCATTAAAAAGGCTGTAAGCCTAAAAGCCTTAAGGGATTTCTGTGTGGTGATACTACACTGGGAACATTTAGTGTTGGCTCAGAAAGTAAAGGTGTATGATGACTGAACAGCCCTGAATATAATCAATGTCTACTTTACTTAGAACAGAATGACAACACAATGTGCTGGTGCTATGGTTTCAAACAAGATGAATGTGTTTACTTTAGTAAAAATGACCTTTAAACTACAATAATTACAGACTTGATGCCATAAGCTTTTATTACTGGGGTCCCAATTACTGCATGCAAAAACTTTTCATTCATAACCAGCAGACCCACTCAAAGGATTATGCACAATGCAAGGACTAAGTATTCACAGGATTAGCCTGGAAGTGCTGGATATTAATTAATCTTGAAGATGGTTTGAAATCCAATGAGATGCCTTAAAATTTGACCATTTATTTCAGAAATTATATGTGTATATGTATATTTTGGCAGTATTAGCCTCATCACTATTTCACTTAACAAATTACGGTTACACAGAGATTCCTGAAATGGAATTTTTGGATGCTTCCTTCTAAAACTGCAGCAATTCCCACTTGTACATGAAGCAGTTCTTCAAACGTGCAGACTACGCTGTGATCTAGTGCCTGTCGCTCTGATAAGAAAATGCAATACCCATATATTCCTGCTGTAGTACTAAAACTGCAGGTTGACTCTGCAGAGAGCATTTATACCCAGCACAATTGCAGGCAGATCTGCTGCTTTCATGTTTGTGATATCGTGCTGATGACCACACTGTAGTAAATAACATGCAGATAAAACCCAACAATTATCTAAACATGCACTAAAAAAAAAAAAATTAACCTGCCATTGTAAAAACAGAATAGAAATAACTGTCTAGAATAAAATATTCAACCCACATGCTTGCATTTCACAAAGCTCTAATTTGTAAACATTACAGTTCTCACTGATTTTAATAAGAATGAGTTCAGTTCCTACTTTTGTGCCGTCCAACTGCATCCACTTTCTGTTATCTCCTACAGTAATTTCAGAATAGGTGCTTGTTTGCTAAAGTGGGATTATCACCATTCACCATAATAAAGGATTACTTGCATGGTGTTAGATTTACTCCACACAACAGAAAAAATTGCCATAGGACCCTTTCACCACCAAATGGCAGAAAGGCTCAGTGTGTGTATGCCTCAGAAAGGGACAGTGGTGGGGACCTGCTCAACAGCTGCTGCCTGGGAATGGCAGGTTGCAGAGCAATGGTTTTGGTAACCATCATCACTTCCTGTAAGAAATTTCAGACGTGATAAAACAGAGACAGAGAAAGACTCACGTGCTAGAAATGAGTCTGAGAAGTTTTCAAGGACAGCTTCTATATTTATGAGAGCTCTAGTAAAGCATATAAATGTGTAATAGATGTATAAACGTAATTAAATATCCAGTTATTACAGATACGGTAATTACCTCGTTATACTCCTTGAAATCCATCTTTACTTATTCCTTTTGCCAGAAAAGTTACAAAATCCTTCCTAAAGGGTACACTGTTTGCATACTGAGACTTCTGCTTTTCGTGGTGGCCAATATTCTCCAATGGTTCCTTTTGTTCCCTCTTCTGCTGCAGTCACCATCTCTAGCCTCATACTTTGTACAGCCTTTGAAGCAGACACTGCTCTTTGACAGTATTGCTTTATAACAATGATGCATCAACGGGGCTCCTAATCCCAGAAACAGATCAATCTCTGGGTCTATGTGTCAGTTGACAGATATGGACTTCCATCTGTGGTTCCCCCTTGGAATCCATTTGTCTCATTTCCATCCTACTCTTACTCAGTCAACCGTATGGTAACAGAATTTGCAGTCAGCTTTGCTATCAGTATTCCATCAAATATTATCTTAGGAGAAAATAGTGCCCAGATCAAGTTTATATATAAAGGTGTGTTTTTTAATATAGCCGCCCTTTTAAATAGGAGTCTATTTACTAAAAGTACCATCAAAAAGAAAGGCTTTCTCAGGTAACATCTCTCTTGTTTGCACTGTTGTATGTTCTCCATTGGCATTAAAATAGCCCGCAGACCCCGGAGAGGAGCAGCCATAGCTGGAACAACATTGCTCCCTGTCCGATCCAGCTGAGAGCTCATCAAAAAAGCTGTGCATTATCAGTGGCTTAGAAGAGTTAGAAAGATTTTTTAAGTTCATCTTTGGCCATCATCATCACAGTCCCACTTCTGCAATGAAGTATACAGGCTTGTGGACTTCTGCAAGTATTTGCCAGGCTGATCCACTTGAAGGAAAAGAGCCTCATACAATATTAATTTATTTATTTGTCTGTGACTTCATGCACATTATTAAGAGATGCATGGCCCTCCAGCAAAATCTTCACAACAAAATTAAGAAACACAGCCAGTCATCATGTCAAAGTCATAAGAGATTAAATATTCTAAGTGCAGAAGCACAAGGGTAAATTAGTATTGTTACCTCCTGACCCCCAGAGCTGCACCCAGTGCTGGCTTTAAACAATAAAAATAATGAGATTTTTAGATTCCATTTATTTTGAAACAACAACTGGCAGCTTGAAAGAAAAAAACATGTTTTGGCAAATAAAGTTGACATTGACATTTTTAGGAAAGACTAGCTTTACAGTGGCTTGTCACCAGGCATATCTGAAGAATCACTGCTACCTCTGATGTATGATACTTTTCACAGGGACAGTGCATGTGTGAGTAATAAGGAACATTTAGTGCAGTTTGTATCTGCCTTTATAAGAGACTTTCAGAATATTTAAATAGAAACCAAACCACTTCTAGCATTAAAGTCTTCAATTTATTTTTAAAAAATATCACTCTAAAAAAACCAAAAAGATAAAAGCTGATTTATGGTAACATTCCATCCTGAAAAAAAACGCTAGTGAGAAGCCTTAGCAGACGGATGTACGATGATAAAAACCGAACTCATCTACTTGAATTAAATTTCCAAATATTCCATTAAAGGACAAAGTCTCATTTAACACACTGATGAGGTTTTTTGTTGTTGTTTTGTTTTTAAACACATTTGAAATGATCCATCAGTATAAAAAAAACATTTAAGACTCTTTTGGCCTATGAAAATGCTTAAATAATTATTAAGCTGTTTCGTGTTCTAGACCACACAACTTCTCTAGTTTTCAGTTTCTCCATCTGAAAATTAGGGACAGCTTGCCATAAAGGAAGTGGCAGACTTTGTTTTTATTAATCTTTATCTCAATTCATTCAGAGCCCATACACAGTTTAAAAACAAATAAAAGTCCAAACCCGGGAGAACATGAAAAACCAACAGATTTGTTACAGGCATCAAAAGGGCAATGCGGCCAGGGGAGCTGGAAGTAGACAGAGACACGTAGGCATGACGTGCACATATACTCAGAACCTTTAGCTGTAGATGCTGGGAAAAAATCCTCTATTATTCATTAATCCTATGAAGAGCAGATATATCAAGCATTTTTTCCTCTTAATTAATCTTGCTCTGAGCTATGAAGTTGAAGACCTTAATTTATTTATATATTTACTTATTTTCAGGGAAATGTATTTCTCACCAAAACCCTACGGTAACTGTAGGAACTTGTAGTTTCTCTACAGTGAAGCTGCAGCCTCAAAGCCTCTGGCCAAGCTCACAAGCATTTCAGACTGCACGGATCTTTAGTCACTGCATTGTGATATATAACTGTAGACACAGAACACTTGCTGCTTTTTATACTAAATGTAGGGAGATATTTTGTGTCTGTGGTTTGATATTCCCAAATACAGACATTAACACCAGCTATGAAGAACAGATCACGTTCCACCTGTATAAAGGAAACACAAAACGGAAAGGATCAAGTCTGTAGTTTCCTTTATGCTATTTATTACTATCATGTAATTGGATACATAGGGTATGATTCAAAAAATTTCACGACATTAAATCCCTTTCTGTCCATTGAGCTGCTTTTGATTTACATAAACCAAAGATTAGCAAGCAGTGTGTAGGCTGCCCAGTGCTGAGCAAAGCTTTGGTTAGTGCTGGTTATTCCCTTCCATCCCTCAGGCACAAACCCCCTGGGAGGACATGCCTTTACGGAGCTTAGCATTGACCTACATCAGCCTAAAATATAGGGCGTTCAGCTGCTGCTTAACAGGGACACCATAGCACTGAGCAAGCATTACTGCTTGTTAGAATGCTCTGTTCAATACAATTAGTAGGGTACCCTGCCAGAGTACATACTAAAGGATAACTCAGGTGACAGACAAAGGTTATTCAACTTTTGACAAAAGGTGAGGGGAATTCTCTTGAAATAGTAATCATCTGTCACAGGAAAAACTGCACCTTCTTGAACACAGGGAAGAAGAAACCATAGCATGAATTGGATTAGGAGAGGAAAGTAGAAGTGAACAGATTGATGTAGAGGGATCTAATGAATTTACCAATAGAACCTAGGTCAGATTGGACAGAAAACAAAGAACTAAAGCAAGAGAGTAAAACCCTCAAATTAGACAGAAGTGTCTGTAGCTAAAATAACTGAGGTTGTTTTCCTCCTAGGTCTGAAGAACTTCTGTGGTCAACACATGGATTGGGAACTTCTTAGAGCAAAGAAAGGCCACAGAGGGTTTGGGATCGATTGCTTCCCCAGGAGAGCCAAAAGTGTGACAAAATGGCAAGGGAAGAATAAAGTATTTCCAGGGGTGATAACATTCACTACCCTATGAAATCAGACCCTCAAATAATGTATCTTTTTAAAGGTCCAGAACCCAATACAAACATAATTATCACTGTTACATGGCTAATTGGAGGTAAACAAAGCTAATTGCCTGTTCTGCAGGTTTGGGTCAAGGAAATAATATTTAGAAAACCCTCTGAATGGGCATACCTACTGCAAAGGTATCATTTCAAGCACCAACAGGGTTTGGAACTGAGATTAGAAAACAAAGTGCAAATTTGTAAATTAATCTGGTAGTAGGATTCAGAAATAACATTCACAGAACAGCTTTAACTAGTCACAGGCACAACTACTGATTACTATCAAATTCATTCTATCGATTAAGTCTTCAGTCTGTATCTAAGAATCCCCTCCTTCCCCTGTGGCACCAGCCCAATTGGTTTTGTTCTCAATGCTCGAATGGAGTTTATCTAGCACAGCACCCTGACCTCAACTGGGACAACGCATAGACAAGATAAATAATAATGGGCAGCAGCGATAAGAATAGTGCATCTTTATAACATTCGCTCTGTATGACATAAATGAATACATCAGATTACTCTTAAAATAGCCCATTCTAAAATTAGGTAAGTGAATACTGCCATGTAACACTGCAATACTAATGCACTTGAAAGAGCTGGATATAAAGACCAGATTTAGCACTGAGAAAACCCTCTGCCTTGAAAATGTAAATTCGTGTAATTGCTGCTAACTGTGCACTGCATCAGTGTAAATTTAAATATGAAAACTGAACAAGCAGTACTGAGTCTGACTTTCCTCAGGTAAAACCTTCATTTCGGTGAAAACCAGTAGAAGAATCAGTGAGCCTATGCTCTTTTACACCCACCTAGCTTTCCAAAGCATGCTGCAGGCAACTACAAGGACAATATGAAGGAAAACAAATCCCAAATTCATCTCAAATAAAGTGATGTTTCTGTGGCATGCAAAACAGTTCTGAGCAATGCCTTCCATCACCTTGTTCCTGACTCACACAGTTCCTGGACTTGCAGCAGAGAGGACAACTAAAAATATCATTTTTTACATGCGGCTGACGAGCACCTGTGCAGAGCGCGTTCACCTCAGGGTTTTCTGAACTGATACGAGTAACTGAACCATGGACTTCCAGGGATTACGGCAGTCTAAAAGTACCTAACTTGGAGCAGTAACAGACTCTTATTCCTGTGGGCACAACCGGGCTGTTGTGTCGCCAGTTGCCAATTAGGAAGTGCCCAGTCCTCTGGCCAACAGACTGAGCAGCATCCATTGATGCATACATGGCCCCTGGCTGTTGAAGATGAAAGTCAAGTTCTACAAATGTGGTCCACAAAAGCTTCACAGCTTTGCAAGCAGAGAGTCTCTTATTACTGCAAAGACTTGGAAACAAGGTTTTGTGTGTTTTGTTTTGTCTCCCTACATATTTCCTTTGTGACTTTTACAAGAAGAAATCATCTCATGTACACACTATCACAGGCAGCTTGTTTGAGAGAGGAGGTCTTGGTTGACTCCAGCATTCACAAAAATAAACCACTAGATAGACAGACAAATAGATTGTAAAGAGCCTTAGCTCCACCTATAAGTCGTTACTGCTTTGCAACTCTTACAACATCACCTTTGGGTCAGAAGAAAAGACAGCCTGCTGTTAATATATCATTTGCTTCTACCAATGTATCCTAACCCATGGAGGGCAGTGCTCCATTGAAACAAAGCCTGAGGTACAACACCATATCAGCATTAAATCCCAGCCTGACAACTAGTAGTGCTATTGAATGACACCCAAAGGCAGGGTTCTACGTTGGGAAGCCTCCTTACCAAAGGAAGTGTTCAAGTCCCATTGCTGTAGCATAAGTCAGCCTCAATGTGCAGTGAGTTACAACCAGCAAGAGTAACTTTTATCTACTTTTTGTCCTTTGATATCTCTCTCTGCCCTAGCTGGGGTACACTGCAGAAAATCTGATACTGTCTTAAAATGGCAACAGAAGTATCTGAATGTCTTTTTATCAAGTCTAAATCACAGTAAATCCTGTAATAGACAATTCAGCAGAATAAAAAATTCTTACCTTAATGGGAATTTGGGCTTTCCATGGTGCAGAGAAGAGGAAAGAAAGATCCATTTGTTTTCAGGAGTTAATGTCTATATCTGATAGCCAACAAGGCACTAACACTGCCACGATGGATGCAATTTGGTTTGTGAGAAGAAAATTGCATATTCTTTTGGGATTATATTGTCACAAGCCAGCTGCTTATACTGGATTAGAAAAGGGAATTAGAAAATGCACAACACAATTAAAAACTAATGTTTTGTTTATTTCTTGCAGTTCTATTGCTCTTTCACACTAATTTCTTCCATTTTTCATTTTTACTTAATTTAATATTAATATTGATATTCACAAATAAATCCCAATGTTCATGTCGTTTTAAAATGTCTCTTGCATTGGTTTTCACACCATGGCCTGATCCTACAGTTGTAAATGGAGGTATGGCAGTTTCCAACAGCTCAGGACACAGCATAAGCATTCCTCTGCTAACACCCGTGGGAGAAAGATGATCTCCGAACACCATGAACTTCCCATATCATCGTACCAATATGTCAAGGTGCTCCAGCCTTTCAAGCAAGACAGCCAAAGGAATCTATTTCCTTTTCACACAGCTGTAAAGAAAAGTTGAAAGGAAGATCATGCTGGAGGCAAGACAAAATAAGAATTTTTGTCCTGCTGTGCTCTTCTGATAGCACAGGTTGGGAATAGAATTGGCATAAACAGAAAAACCACTACAGTAACTCTACCACCATCTAGAATGGACCATCAAAAAAACAAAGACAGCAGCAGTTGGCATTCTAAAGCAGCGCTGGAATTCCAGGCAACCAACAGTAAAACTGGCTGCAAGAACCAAAGAACCAATGCAAACATTACAAAACACTGATCTCAGATTTACTAGATTTGAGGGCAAATTCCCATTTTCCAAAGTCAAAAATAGAACAAAACCATATTGCATGACTTCAGGCAACCCTGGGGTTCTTTAAGTTTCCTGTTGTTCTTAGAAATAAGAACTGTTGTGAAAATGCAAAGCCCCAACTCTTCCTTGTTGAAAAGAAAAAAGAAATAGTTATTAGGTTCCTTTAAAAGCTGTGATATTTTTTTTTTCCAGTCAAAAAAAGACTGTGGCACTATTTATTCTTACTTTTATGAAGCACCTTACACGATTAGATGGGAAATATAAACTTTCTGAACCAACATAAAAGAATGGATTAACAATCAGAAAGGAAGAAATGGTGTGGGGGTGGGAAGTGGTGTGTGTGTGTGTGTTCAGGACTCCAAAACTAACATGTTGCAGTTCCAATAAATCTCCTTAGTCTTCAGATGAACGTGCCCTGTGGTCACACCTGTGACACTCTGAATAGTTTCAATTCCAATAACTTTTCATTTGCATTTGGGGAAACCAGACTTGTAAAGAACAAGGACTCATTTAATATTTGTGTGCTTGGCAGGTTTTTTTTGTTTTGTTTTAACTACAGGCCTGTCAGTTTGACCTCAGTGCCAGGGAAGCTCATGGAGCAGATCCTCCTGAGAGTCATCACGCAGCACTTGCAGGGCAAGCAGGCAATCAGGCCCAGTCAGCATGGGTTTATGAAAGGCAGGTCCTGCTTGACAAACCTGGTCTCCTTCTATGACAAAGTAACACGCTGGGTGGATGAGGGAAAGGCTGTGGATGTGGTCTACCTTGACTTCAGCAAGGCTTTTGACACCGTCTCCCACAGCATTCTCCTCAAGAAACTGGCTGCTCTTGGCTTGGACTGGCGCACGCTTCGTTGGGTTAGAAACTGGCTGGATAGCCGGGCCCAAAGAGTCGTGGTGAATGGAGCCAAGTCCAGTTGGAGGCCAGTCACTAGTGGCGTTCCCCAGGGCTCGGTGCTGGGGCCGGTCCTCTTTAATATCTTCATCGATGATCTGGACGAGGGCATCGAGTGCACCCTCAGTAAGTTTGCAGATGACACCAAGTTAGGTGCGTGTGTCGATCTGCTTGAGGGCAGGAAGGCTCTGCAGGAGGATCTGGATAGGCTGCACCAATGGGCTGAGGTCAACTGCATGAAGTTCAACAAGGCCAAGTGCCGGGTCCTGCACCTGGGGCGCAATAACCCCAAGCAGAACTACAGGCTGGGAGAGGAATGGTTGGAGAGCTGCCAGGCAGAGAAGGACCTGGGAGTGATGATGGATAGTCAGCTGAATATGAGCCAGCAGTGTGCTCAGGTGGCCAAGAAGGCCAACGGCATCCTGGCTTGTATCAGGAACAGTGTGACCAGCAGGGCTAGGGAGGTGATCGTCCCCCTGTACTCAGCTCTGGTGAGGCCGCACCTTGAGTACTGTGTTCAGTTTTGGGCCCCTCGCTACAAGAAGGACATGGAGGTGCTTGAGCGGGTGCAGAGAAGGGCGACGAAGCTGGTGAGGGGCCTGGAGAACAAGTCCTACGAGGAGCGGCTGAGGGAGCTGGGCTTGTTCAGCCTGGAGAAGAGGAGGCTCAGGGGCGACCTTATCGCTCTCTATAGGTACCTCAAGGGAGGCTGTAGCGAGGTGGGGGTTGGTTTGTTCTCCGACGTGCCTGGTGACAGGACGAGGGGGAATGGGCTTAAGTTGAGCCAGGGGAGTTTTAGGTTAGATGTTAGGAAGAACTTCTTCACTGAAAGGGTTGTGAGGCATTGGAACAGGCTGCCCAGGGAAGTGGTGGAGTCACCATCCCTGGAAGTCTTCAAAAGACGTTTAGATGTAGAGCTTAGGGATATGGTTTAGTGGGGACTGCTAGCGTTAGGTCAGAGGTTGGACTCGATGATCTTGAGGTCTCTTCCAACCTAGAAATTCTGTGATTCTGTGATTCTGTTTTGTTTTTGTTTTTCTCTGTTCAATCCCCACCAGCTACCAGAGCTGTACTCTAGCTGGGCTACTTGCCTCTGCAAAAAGGTTCTTGGTGTGCTGGAGATGTACAGCATCCTGAAAAGCAATTTGGTGAACGTATGGAGTGTGATGTATTTGAATGTTAGATTGCAGAATTCCCTTCATATTTCAGATTATTCTTGTTTTATGTTTGAAGTCAAGAAAGTCAAGGGAAACTTAATTCTTCTTTGATTAATAGCAGCTGTGGATTGCTTACCTGATTTGGGGCAGATTCAATCATTTCCTCACTGAAAACAAAGTTTTTCTTAAGGTTTGCACTTAGAATGATGGTTGTCTGCATTTTATAGTATTATACCACTATATTTTATTAGAAAGTATTAGTCAACCCTTATTTCCTGGAAGTTCACCAGTGGTGTGCTCATATGTTGTTAGAAGAGAGCAATGACTCAAGAGCAGTCTGTGCTAAAGACACATGGGGGCAAGAGGCTGGCTAACCTAGGAGCTGATTTCATTCATTGAGAAATGTAATTTAGACACCCCAAACTGGGCTAAAAGCACCTACTGCATTTGTATTTTTTTTCCTCTTTTTTTTTTTTTTTTAAATAAACTTTACAAGGGTTAAAGTACCTTGTTTCAAAATTTTCACATCTTTCCACTCCTGGTTTTATAGTTCTGAATGACAGCTGGATATGGAGCTCACCCAATTCTGATGCTAAAAAAACTTTCAATTTCTTTTCATTTCAGTTGAAAAGTCTAAACAATTAATTTGGAGTCTGGATATTTATCTTCAAAAGTGTTTCCACTTGTTCAACAACAACAAATCAATTATTTTTATACCTCCAATTTCCCTACTAAAGTTTTCCCTTTTAAAATTTAATAGGAACCAGCACACTCCAAAATAACCCACTCCGATGTGGGGATGTGGGGCTTAGTGAGAAAGATGCTCAGTTCACTCAGTTCATATAAATCAATACATCTTTACTGAGGGACATGAAGCTGTGTGCTTTCTTGCCAGGCCAGGAACTGACCCATTTTTATCAATTTGTTTGGGAAATTACTTTTTGGTTTGCTCATGTATTTCATTATTCAGAAATATTTAGAAAAAAATGTCATTATGGAGAATATAAATCAACCATTTCCCTTTTTTAAAAAAAAAGTGCACTGAGATGCTCAAAATATTAGAAGATAGAGACATCATGTTATACAAAAATAGGAAACCTTGACAAAAGAGTAATGCTTTGAAAAGATAAAGGGAAGATCAATATGTTCCATCTTTATAGACTCTCATCTTGTATTCTCCCATAGTCTCAAGTCAAAGCCTACTTTTGTCTGTAGTCTAACAAAGGGTATCAGTGTTATGAAATGTACAGTAGCTCCTTCTTTATGCTCCCTGATAACTTGTCATTTATAATCAGTCTGAAATTCAAAACAGCTTTTTCTTTACCTGCCTGGTTCCCCTTGCAGAACAGCTCACAACTAGCCACAGTATGCCTCCTTGTTTCCCTGCATTTAAAAGGTTGTTTCCTTTGTTTGGTTCCTCCCTGTGAAGCTGTCTAAATGCGCTGCCAACAATGGCCAGAGCAGAGTGCTGGGTGAAGAATAAATCCCTTTAGCTGATGTAAGAGGTACTGCCATAATTCACTGTACAGTCAGCCTAAAGCTATGTTATGCATTGAACAGAAAAATCCACCCAAAAACTAAGGTGAGGATGTGGTGAATCAGTCCCCATTCATTGCTAATATTAGGTAAATGTTTACCTTAGCTAAAAATCTGGTCTTCACTCTTCTATTGCATAAGTCATAGTTTCTTCCTTGTAAAATAGGGATTTTATGTTCAAAGGTGGAAGCAAGCAAGGCAAGGTAGCAAAACCTCAGTTAAGTCGGTCCCTCACTAAGAGGTAAAGGTGCAGAAGGAAACGCCCTACAGAACACTGACCTCCCCCAGTTCTGCATGCTGGGTTAGGGGGCTCAGGGAAGATGGAGGTTTTCAAACGAGGCCTCCTCATTCGGGGTCCTGACCTGCTGCCCCTCAATGGAGACACCGCAAGGCGTGATGTGCAGAAGGCACATCATGCTGGTGCATCCTACAGCTCCGCAAGTGCAAAGGGAGGGCTGCCACATCTGGCAGCACACCGAGGGTGTGCTGTGGTGCATCTGCACCAAGGGCATGCTGTCTTGCAACAAGCAGCTGAAAACTGAGGCATCCGAACACGGCAGTCAAGCCTGGAGATTCAGCTTAGCAGCCTATTTTGCGTTGCTACTGAAAGCTGTGGAAAGGAAACGTAAAACAGGACTCCCAGGGCAAGTGCAAACCACAGCTGCATAGCAATTTAAGAACAAAGCTTGTTACCTGTCTCAGAAGTACCTAGATGTGACAGCAATTACTTGTATTTAAGGAGACACTGTTTTCTTCCTTCTTCACCCAATTATCTGTATTTAAGATGTGCTTCTTTACAACAAGTCATGCAAGATGGAAAATGAAGTACAAAATCCCACTTGCTTCTTCCAGGATGACTTAAAATAGCTTCTCTGGAAATGCAGAGTTCCTATGATATTCCTTGGTGCCTCATTCAAGAAAGCTTTATGGAGTCCTTCCGCAGCAGGTACACTGTACCACCATCATTTCTGCCTCTATTTGTAGCAAGGTTTTCATCTCCCGTTAAACAGCTTCAGTGTTCAAGCCTATTTCAAGTATTTCTGAAGAAGTTAACTTAGAAAGAAAAAAAGGGCTTGGTCATTTAGTGCAGCAGTCTGCGAAGCAACATCTCTCTAGAAGGCCACGGCAAGGCAGCTTGCTGGAGAACCAGTGTGCTGTCCCTCACTGGCTCCACAAACAACTCATGAAAAAAAAAAAAAAAAGGATTTCTCTTCAAAATCAGACTAACATTTCTTTGTATTACACGTGACAACCTTGTGGTTAATTAACAGTTAGATAAGTAGCAGACTGAACATTGCACAAAATAAGAAGTGTGGTAGCAAAGGGTGCCAATGACTTGTGAATACGTTCTTTGTTTCCTGAAACAGCTGAAAATACAGGAATCCACAATATCAGAAAGCAGAATGTAATTCAATCAAAAAAATCATTGAAAAGATACTTGACACTTCTAGGGAAAATAAATCTTATAGACAGAATAGACAAAGTAATTTTGAATTTAATTTCAACATGCAGTGCTTATCAAAGCTTCTTCCTTGATTGTGTTTGGAGAGAGAGGAGAGTGAGGAGGATGTGAAATTTGCATAGAAGTTCTTGTTTTGTTTGTGAGCCCGCAAACTTGTAATTGCAACATCTGGGATTGCCAGGAATCAGAAAACTCTCTTCCATACAGGCTCTGATTACAAAATCCCAGCGCTTTCCATTCATACAGAAGCCCACAAAAGCAAAAAGTATGTCTTTCTAATCTGTAAAATCAGTCAAGGCTTTCTCTTGCTTGCTTCCATGAGTCCCATCTAAGGAAAGCAGTGTGCCTACACCATCCAGAAAGCAGATGTTGAGCCTGGAGCAGCACCAAGACTCTTGTATTGTTTCTTTAGCAGAGGCTGTAAATCAGATACTTGCTTTATCCTGACATAATTGCATTCATTAAGTGCGTTATAACAGATAAAGAAGTAGCCGGCAGGATAACAGAGTAAATGATGCCCATAACCAGCCTTCAACTTGCAAGCACAAAAAAAAAAAAAAAAAAAAAAAAAAAAAAAAAAAAAAAAAAAAGCACCTTTGGAAACTCAAAAATCCACCAGATAAAAGCCTGAGTTCTTGATAAGGGAGCAGATGAATACTTGGAGGAAATGCTAAAAAGACAAAATACTTTTCCCGCAGACAATGAACTGCTATGAGGACTGAAACCCATTTCTTATCTTCCAGTGAGTTTTCTGTCTGGATGTTATTAGCATGGCATTCCTCTGATCATTTGTAAATGTCATTTATAAATCCTTGCACAATTGTTCTCTGCAGAGTAGATTACAGGGTCCAGTCTTCCTTCTTTCAGCTTGCAGACCATGCTCTGTGTTTAATAAGGATGTTGCAGAATGTGTTTTTTTTTTTTTTTTCCATTTATGCTTTAGTAACTGTGACCCAAGCTGCAGAATAACAAACCAAATTCAAATTGTCCACCCAATAAATTGATGAATGTGCGATATGTGAATCACAGGGGATCACACTCCCAGTCTGAAAACTTGAGCTCATTTTCCTATAGAGCTTTCTCCAAGTCACCACTGATTCTGGCTGGATCAGAAAAGTGGGCTGATCCCACAGAGAACCAGCTACAGAAACTCCCAATGCCAGCACCCACCTCATGCACACAGATTTCTGGCCTTATGAACAACATCAGCTGTTTCCATAGACCAGATTCTTATCTGTGTTCAGTCTCCTTGCAGGAGTAGTAAGGCAGACCCAAAGGGAAGTTTGGTTTTGACACAATGCCAAGAACTGCCCAGTTCTTGACCCAAACACTACCTGCAGACAGCCCTAAAATTCATACCAGTAACATGCATTAAAGGAGGACTGGCTTCTCTCCACTCCCACTGAAACAAAGAGCAAACAACCATCAGTGTGTCTGAACAGCAACCAAATGGGATAAGGAAGACAACAGACATGACAAATAAAGCTCTTGTGGTGCCACACTGAGGACAGGACTGTGCTGCCTTCAGTTGCTGCATGCATCTCAATATCTAAAGCATGGTTTGAACACAAGGTGAATTCTACATCAGCCCTTTATATGGGGTTAATACATGTTTGTTGAACTTTAAAACTCCAATAAACATGCATCAAATGTACCTGAGAAATTCAGAATCAGAAATAAATCAGAGCTATAACATTTATTGGTACATAAAGACTGGACCAAAAAAGGCAGATGTTGCATGCTTACTTCTACTTGCAGCTGTACAGTGCACTCGTTTCTAGATATTTTAGAGGACAATGCCAAATTGTGAAATGATGTTAGCTTTTTATTAATTTCTAAAGAGGAAACAGAACTCTCCCTGTTGAATTAATTAATTTCCTTCAATTCACACAACACATCTCCTTCTTCAGAGCTTGTGATCAAAGAAAGGATGACTTAAATACCGTCAGATATGCTTTACATTTTGCAGTGTGCTATCTGCTAGCTTGGTTTCCTCCACTCTAATGAATCTTTCATTTTGTAATCACATCACACAAGGACTACAATAAGCACTACACGGGAATAAAGGAAAAAGAGGACTGAGTCCAATGTAGAAATCAAATAAAAACCAGTTGCTACCTTATTATTGCAAGTCTGAAGCTGAAACAGCAGAAAATCTCCTAAGAAATACCACTCGCAACCTCCTCAGAACACAACAATGAACAAACACTTTTGGTATTGGCACCAGTACCATTTTTTTCCAAAGAAATCCAGAGACAATTGGGGAAGCAGGTAGTTCTTGAACACTACATGCACTGTCCTTGTCCTGCACTTGGTAGGTGGCATTTGGGTCTCTTTTTTTGCTGCAGTAAGAAGAGATCCAAGCCAGGCAAGTGGCTGCTCCCCCAGCACGCTCCAATGGCATGGACCTGGTGGAACTTGAGAGTAAATAAGCCTACACTCACCGCACGGCTGACTCCATCCCAATGCAGGGAATTATGCCATGTTTGCCAAAATATTAATGTGTGTTATGCTTCAGCGTTAACTAAAAGCATTTCTTAATCTGTTGCCTAATCCAAACAAACAAAATTAGTGTAATTGGAGAGCTGTGTTTACGAATACAAAACATAAAGAGAGGCAACACATATTGTCTTGTTGTCATTCCTATCAGGCAGCAGCGTTCAGTTAGTTCTGCTCCTTGCAGGCTGAGCATACTGGTATAATGGATGGCAACATTTATCATAACAGCAGTGCAAAAGCATCAATTGCTTGATGAATTTATTTGTTCCTACCCAGAAGTGAAGCTATGATTGGACCACTTTATAAATATCAAGCTGATGTAGACCTGGTCTGTCGCTGTTGATTGTACTTAAAAGGGTGGGGGGAAAAAGGAAAGAAAAAAGACCGTGATTGAGAGGCTGGAGGTTGAGTAAAGAGAAAAACCTTTCTGATTAGAGGAAAACAACCATTACTTTACCTATTATTAAAAAAAAAAAAAAAATCTAACACACTTAATACACCCCTGATCAACAGCTGCAATAGTAACTGCTGCATAGTTAAATCCTTTCTCTCACCATTTTTATTTTTTTCTTACAAAACCACAATATTCCTGGAGGTAGAGAGCTGTAAAGAAAGCATCAGTCTCCCAAACCATCATGACAAGGCCCCTGGGCTTAGCAAAGCAAAAACACGAACCACATCAAATTCCTATTTTGTGAACTACTTGTCTTGCATAGAGAAATGTGGGGCCATATTCTCTTCACCATGGCACTCTGCAGTCGTTCAAACCTGTGCTATTTTTCCTGGGTAGATTCTGCACTTTTTGTGCACAAATGGAAGTAAACCCAATGGGAAACAGGTCCAACGTCTCTAAATTTGGTAGTTTTCCAGACTCACTCTCTCTCTAAACAGGTCTGAAAATCATTGCTTGAGATGGAAATGATCTGTGGCACTCAGTCTGCATGCTAATAAAGTATGGATGTTTTTCAAATATTAGTATCTAAAGAGGAAAACCAGATAAATTCCCTAGTTATTTGCTTCCACTGCCCACTGAGAAGAGCAGAGTGCAGCTGCTGCAGGAGATGGAAGTTTTGAACCCCCAGTCACTTTCTGGAGCAGTCTCCATCCAGCGGACACCAGAACCAGCGGTTTCATCATAGCAATTCACAGGCTGACTGAGAAACAACACAGAAGCCATTATGGGCTGCAGTGAGGTGAAGAGTTCATTCTTAATGAGATCTTAAACCTTCATAACTCACAAGATAGCATAATATCATAAACAAGGTTTTAAGAAATCCCACTGTAGTCAGACCTCATACAACCACGCTCCACAGTTAACAGCTCCATAGGTAAGACTTTTAAGTTAGTTCTCCAAAACTGCTGAGCACAACCACCTGCCTTTGAGCTATTTGCTTAGCCAGTGGTTTTAGGAAGGGGGAACAGAAACCAGAGGGAGAAAACACAGACCCATGGTAGTACAAAAATATATAGACAAAGGAAATCAGCTTTATGAAAGATTTACAAAAATAAAACTTTGTACCCAAGGTATAACACAGATAAGTATTTAGGCTCCCATTTCCTTCAGCTCGGACTGTGAGCTGTGACTCTTCCATACGGTGTTGGTGTAGTCAGATGCTCACAGACACAGCCAAAGGCTGAAGAGCATCAAGTCAGCAATGCTTCCCAACCCTGCCAAGCCCCCCACTGGCATCCAGCTGGGGACATTACACACACCATGGAAAGCTGGACGACAGCAGCAAGAGCTGCTTGGGGTGCAGTTGCTCAACCCTGCCAAGGGATGAATGGGGAAACGGACGGCTCTCATGCACAAGACTCCTGTTTTCAGGGCAGCTAGTGGAATATATTAACATTGCCTTTAAAGGTTAAAAATTATTAAAATAGGAGCTTATTGTAGAAGCAAGCAATTAGCATTTTCTCCTACCTGGAGAGATACATTGCAGACTTTTTAATAGGCTTGGCAGCTGAACTGACACCTTTGATTGGCTTTCATTCAAGGGCTTTGGTGGTGCCACACGATGCAGGTCTCAGCTGTGAGCTCCCAGAACACACAAGGGCACTTGCTTTCCTTGCCAGCAACTAGGTGAACAACTCAGGGCAGACTTTTTGTTGCTCTTTCAAATAACAGCTTTTGTGCTCCAAGGTATCACCTTTTGAGGCACAAGTCACAGTACTAGGACAAGGAATTACAAACTTGTCTTGCAACAGACAAGGCTTAAGGGTCCACTGCTGTTCATCCCAAGGAGCACGGGGTAGCGAGCACACACAATCAGCAATGTTAAATAGCACAGGTAGGGCAGAGAGTGTAACAACAGTGGCTGGATCAGGCCCTGGGCTTTCTGAAGCACGCACTGGCATCAAGAGCACAGAAGTCACCGTATTTCTTTGGTTCTTATGCTCATTAATGACTCAGGATCTTTAGAAAATTCCTGCTGAAATCTTTTAAATTCCTTCCCTAAATAAGCTGCATCTACCTGAAGAGAGCCATATACAAGGCACTTTGTTAGAGAGCTGGTACATTCTGTGAAGGTGAAAGGGAACATGCATGCCACCTCCTGAGCGTCTGCAGGGCTGGACTTGTTATAAGCCAAAGGCTGTTTTTAGGAGTGGGGCTTGTTGCCTGCTCTACGCAGCACTTCGAACTCATCATCAGTGTCACACAAACAAAGAGCAATAAAATAATCATAGTAATAAAACACTATTCTATCTTATTAAACTGTGTCTGGAAAATTGCAGCAGAGCTTGCTTCTGATAAAAATGCTGGGAGGCCTGAGAAAAGGGCAGATTAGACAGATTTCCAGCACAAGAAAATAACCCAGCAAATCCCACTGCATCCAATTGCTAACTTCACACACCTCATGGAAAATTGTATGGCAGCAGCAAGAGCTGCTTGTGGCACAGTTTCCACGCTGCTCATCTGCTGAGTGCATGAAATGAGTCAACAATGACTAGTCCAACAGCCCAGCGAGGGAGCAGGGTGGCTATTAATGCAGAAAAGCCTCTGAAAGTAGGGGTAAGCAGTTTTCACCATCCTCGTTGCCATTCAATGAAAGGCACAGCTGCACCTTTCTCTGAGCTAAAGATTATTTCAAATGTCTGCAGAACAGCTTCTACAGCAGTACACGTCCCATCCTCTCCCTCTTATTCTGTTATACAGGGCACTGGGACATGATGCTTTCCATTTAGCACAAGCCTCTTGGCAAGAACATGCCTCCCCAGGCAAAATGAATGCTTAAAGGCAACCGCCTGTCACTGCCTTGACCTCAGTCAGGTCCTTCAGAGTGGGGCTGGGTTCCTGGTGCCAAAGAGCTGATCAGTCTATCTGCAGCTGAAGCTGGAATTTGCAAAATAATGTAAAGTTTCTGGAAAATGCCTTGGTTGATATGCCAAGGCAGTCATGGTATGCCCATGGTAACAAGAGTCAGATGAAGCTGGGCTCTGCTGGGAGTACCCCAACTGCAAAAATTCTTTGAACGGATGGAAAAACTGAGCCCAGGATGAGAACATAGAGCAGGCTTCAGTGGTTCCTGTTTTAGCATGAAGCTCTGTTTTCTTCAAAATACTTGGAAGGAAGGTGAGGGGAGCCTCTACTGACTTTCAAAATTCAGAGGCTTTCAACTGAAAGGAACAAATTTATATCAAGACAATTTCTATTCTTTCAGTATAAGTAAAGCAAGCTTAGCTCTAATAAATACATAAATAAATCACAGCAGTGAGAAATTGTTTCCCCCATATTAAGAGAAACTTCACCACAATCTTTACTTTTCTTCCATTTTGCATCTGAGTTTAATGACAGGAAGGCGGCAGCCTTTCTGAGCAGTTACTGCTCTTTCTGTGGCAGATGATGGAAACAGAGTTACACCTTCATGGAAGTCTGAGCAGCTCTTCAAGCCCCAAAGGCGGCTGATCTTGAAGGGAGTTTCAGGGATCTGGGAGCTGAGATAGATGTACAGATGGCCGGCTGGCTGGTCATGCACAACACAAAGGCTGTGGAGCCAGATGGCTGATGTTAGGAAGAGAAGGAGAGATCAGCTTGATTGAACTTGCTGGCATCATTTACGGTCATTTCAGGTCAGGCACGAGGGCACCAATGAGCGTTGCTCTGAGCTGTTCTGTCATATGCACACAGTCCCGCTCAGAAAACAAACTCACTTTCACCACAGTTTGCAAAAACTCCTCAATGCCATCAAAGCAAATCCTTCATTACTATTTAAATATCCTTTCTGGAGATACTTTATCGTAGCTTTAGTAGTTAAATATTATTTAATGACTCCAGAAGTGTGCTGCAAAAGCCTAGATAACTAACAGAAATTCCTCTGCAAACCATTAATTTCAGAAATACCTCTTAGGTATGCCCTGGGCTCCAGGAAGATTACTTGTGAGTGAGGCTGGGATGTATGGCTCAGGCTGGTGTCAGGCCACACAAGAAGAGAACAACCCTCAGTCACAGCACACCTCCTTAGCCTGGGTCTGCAGAGCAGGATTAGAGCAACCATGGCACAAGCTGCTCCTTCCCCTGCATGGGACGGAGCTTTCCTGATAGAGCACAACATTACTGAAAACATTGCAAGGACAAATAGAGTTTATCTGTTTGTTTTCCATTACCTTTCTGCTTGTTTTCCCTCACTGCCATCTCCTGATGGATCTCCTTTCCCTTGCTCCCTCCTTCAGAGATGAAGAAGATGAGAGCGAGCCACCCAGCAGCCAACGTACAGAGACAAAGGGGAGCACTGCTTTAAGGCCATCAGCAGGGCAGAGCTGTTGTGCTGTCATGGAGGAGCATTAGCTTGGGTACAAGGACACAGTGTGGCCATGACAGCACTCATCCCTGTGGCAAAGAACTCCCCAGGGTTCATCTTGCTTTTCTGGGGAGCTCTGCATCCTACCTGGAGCTCCAGGCTGAAGGACCCGGGCCACAATCTGGAGTGACTTTAAAACCAGACTGAAGATGCTATTGAGCAAATCTGCAGGTAATGTAAATGAGCACCAATGTCAAGGCAGATTTACAGCAGCTAAGGAGTTTGCTTTCTCTCCAGCCCATCTTGCAAGAATAAAGTATTTTCTTTGCTCTGTCGTGAGACACTAGCAGGACTCACAGGGCTCTGCCCTCAAGTCCTCCCAGAGCCAGGCCTGCCTTCTCACCCAGGATGTTTGGTCTTTTAATTCAATTCCCTTAAACCAACAGCACTGTCTAGGTACTTCTCCCTTCCATTCTGATTAGCAGACCAAGCATGTTCCACATGAATTGCATAATTATATCAGCAAATCCATTTTCTTTAGCAGATTTTTTTTCCAGTTTTCCGAACTGTAGGGCTTTTTCCCCTGCAGAACTCCCCAAAGAGATGCCACAAAGCAAAGCAATCATGCAAAAAGATTTATGACAGTCATTTGTATACATGAGTATGCTCACAGACATTCGAGTTCCCTCTTCTGTCTTCTCATTTTATTTAGTGTGAAAGCGCAAGCTGTTCCCAAGTCACATTTATACATTTTTCATAAATCAGATATGCTACTGATATCATTTTAGAGATGGACACGAGGGCTTTTTTGTGTGTTTTCTTTTGCCAGGGTCCCAGCATATTTCATGGGTTGCCTGCAGCCTTTAGCAAGCATCAAATTTAACACAACGCGACACTCACCTCGTGGTTAATCATGACCTGGACTGAGCCTTTGCTCAGCGCGCCGTGTAAGTACTGGCACTAACGGAGATGCCTGGGGAAGGAAACTCAGCTTGGCCATAGCCCCTGCCTCACCACTCCACAGTTCCTTCTTGCAGCTTTTAGGAAGGTACAGTCTGCCTATGTGGAGTTAACTTCTGCACCTCCCAGGTTATATCCCTGCTTGGGAGGAGCAAGGGCAGGGAGATGAGGGGTAACACACCAACAGGAAGAGCGCAATGAGCCTGACTGCAGGCTGTTCTGCAGGGCCTGGGCACAGCCTCGCTATTCATTAGCATTAAACCACTGAAAGTTTGTTAATGTATGATTCAGAAAAATTAACACCAAATCCTTCATCTGCTACAGACTTGTAGAACAAAGGTAGATACCTCACTTAGTTTCTCCCTACCTCAGTTTCCTATCTGCAGTCTGCCCTATTTTATGGTACCACACCGCAAGCTTAGAATGACACACCTCAACTAGAAACAAAAACTTCATGCTCAGGTTCCTCTCCTCTAGCCATTTCTTTCCCCCTGAAGAATAATGAAAACCACTCAGACTGGGAAAATATATACATTTTTTGCCCTAAAGAAACAGGAAATATGCATACATCTCATATGTGAATCTCCTACTGAAGGAGCAAGAACCGAGCTAAGACAGCTCCACTGTTTTGAAACGTTTACAGTCATCTGCAGGACTTAAGCTCACTACTATATTGGCACATCTGTCTTTTACTTCACCCTGTGCAAGCTGGATTAAAAAAAAGAGTCAAAATCAGGAAGGACGGGCTCAGGACTTTGGGCTCTAGTGCCCTAGAATGCAGTTTGGACTGCCCTGTGATGGAGGTTGGCTTCTAATGTTTGCACAGTTTCCCTGAGCGTTACAAACCAGGAAGGTCCATGGTTGCACATGAGATCCATTTGCAGTACACCCCATGAATAACAGTGAAGCAGCAGGCACTCGCCTTGCTCCCCTGGGAAATTCTCCCTGCACCCTATTCATAGCAATGTGTATAATACAAAGGCAAAAGTCATAACCTGTCTACACTGCTTTGAATCCACTCTACACAGGTGTAAATGACCACCTGAAGCGCATGGCAGGGGGGAATCAAACCACAGCATGTCATTTGTCCTGACTGCCTGGCCAGGAGCTCATTTCATTATAGTATGAAGTAGAAACACAGAAGCAGACTAAATGAGTTCCTGAGTTGAATATCTCCCCCATTACTCAGCTGAACGGTTCCAAATAGTTACCAGAAAATATTAATCTTCTGTATTCCTGGGAACATGCCAGTGCAGCACATAGAGTTAAAGGCCAGGGAAGACTTCAGCATTTCAGCCATCCAGTGCTCAGCCCAGATTCCCCATTGCATGAACTCCTCTTCTGACTGTGCTCAGGAAGCAAAGGCTGGGTGGGCTTCAGCTAACATCATTTGGAATAGAGCACTTACCTGTGCTTCTGCACAACACTCACAATTTGAACTAGGAAGAAATTCTTTTTTTTTTATCTTATTGGAAAGTTGAACAAAGCCTTTTCCATTCTTGTCAAAAGTACATTTGCAAAACACTGACATTATAAGCCACAAAAGCCCAGGAAGGTGACAAAGCCTGGAAAAAAGAGTTTGGTCTGTTTCCCTTGAATAAAAGACAAAATATTGCTAGGCAGAAGACGACACTTCCTGAAAACATTTCATTTAATTGAATATAACTAGCTTTTATGGTGATGGTGTTTACCCAGTACACAGGACTGCTGAAGCCTTACTCAAAAGAGCTTTGAAATCATGCTGAAAGATGCCATTTCTGTACAAAAGCAGTATCAGAAATGTTCCATATTTCAGTAGTTCACAGTAGGAAAAGCACTCAGCAGTGAAAGGTGGTGAAAGGATTGGCAATCGTTTCGTTAAAACCAGCTGAGGATCTGTCCAGATTAGAGAGAGCTGTGAACAAAAATTTCTTCATTTGTAAATCCTATGTTTAATCAAAGTCTAGCATGACAAAATTATGCTGAAATTGTTGATATGTATCGAAAGAATAATGATGAATATGACAAGGAGAGGGGACTAACATACTAGAGAAAAGGGTTTCTAACTGATGAAAACTAAGTATGGGTATGGAGGTTAGCATCCTGATATGGCTTGATTTCTAATCATTATAAAGGTTCATATGTGATGCTGTAAAGCTAGTCAAAATGCGTCTATCTCAAGATCTATGGGTTGTTCGCTTGGCATAATTTTTTTTTTTTACAGGGACATTATCAAGTCAGCACTTCAAACGCTAGTTTAAATAATCCTGTAAAGATAACATGTAATGTCCTAATTAAAAACATTTTTTCCATCAAGTAAATCATTTTTAAAGATATCTATGGCTGATATGATAGACATTAAAAATGCTGGTAGCACCCATCTGGGCCCGTGCCAGCAGCATGCTAGTATATAATTTTATCTAATTGATCAATTAAATTAAAATAATCTTTGAAACAAGCTATAATAAGAGTTGTATAATTCCAGTGCTACCTATTATTTTCCTTGCCACTTTATCTACTCTGTCTTACTAAAATATTCTTCTAGGTCCTGGCTGAGTAATAAAATGGCAGCCCTGATGGGTTCATGACAGAACAGAAGATGAGCTACGGCTGAACAATTCAATTAATTCCAGCCTCTCCCTGCGTTAACCATTTCTTGCTGTTATAGGAAAGGATCTGATTCAATGCTTTAAGTCCCAGTCACCTCACAGATTACTGCAAATCTCAGCCTTTAGAAGACAGCCATAACTAACAAAAATGTTCATGAGAACACAGTTATAAACTGTGGGTTCCTCATTGAGATAATGTCTATTTGCTGGGTGTAGACAGGACCTTCTACAGAGGAATTCCCATCGGTGCCTGCATGCCTCCCACTGCAGAGGTGCTATAACTCTGGTAAACCACACCAGCTCACTCCAGGCTGGGGGCAATTTTGTGTCAGTGCATTTGACTTCATCTCAGTAAGTGTTGTCCATTTTCTCACTCTAGGTTGTTGTCGTGCAGAGGGAAGCAGATGCTGCCTGAGATATACATGTACAGCCTTCAGACAAAAAGTGTATGTAGGGAGAAAGGGATTTCATGATTAACAGCTAACAGAATAAATGCCAATATGTATTGAAATGCACAGCAGCTGGTCTCCAAGTTGATCAGTTGCTTTCAGCACTCTGCAGCTCCTCAGTGAGGCTTGAATTTTTCTGGAGAGATTGTGTCTAACGAAAACGGTAACTACACTATTGAAGTCATATCTTCTCCTCTCAAAGAAGAGATTCCATGTTCAGGCACAGAGGATGATCATGTCATATGCTCATCCAGTACCTTATGTCCCGAAGGACTGCAAAATGACTGGAAATCAATTTCCCTTTAAAATGCTTTCACTGCCAGACACTCATCTACTCTGCAGCTAGACTAGATGCTTGGAGAAACTCGGCGAGGAGTTTTTTTTCCTCAAAAAAAAATATTTAAGAAAAAATCCACGTGATCCAGCTCTACTGGTATAGCACAGAAAGCTTTGCTGAGCACTGCCTGACACAAGACACAGCTTTCTTTGCTACATGGAATCTGCCTAAATTTTGGTGAGGCACATGACAGCACAGCAGCTAACCACGTTGCAACAAGTCCAGCTATTTCTTTGTGCCATAGTCTGTCAGTGCTTACTATGGTGTTTAATGCACTACAAAGTCTCAAATTAGAGTTTAAAATGTTTTACCAAGTGACCTTCAGAAGGCAAGACTTGTTTTGGCCTTTTCTTTTGCAGTACAGCTCTTGCAGCCCTTTGCAAAGCTTGGATGAGAATTTATGTAAAACTCCTGATTTCTACACTGGCAGGAGAAGTAGACCTTGGAGTTTCTGCAATTTCCATCAGTTGGAAAATATGCTTATTTCTACTTAACATCTACCTGGAAAGGGCTCAACATGCATTTGAAGTCACAGTCAAATTCATCACTGTCAGCATCTCCAGATTTACACTGCTAGAAAGGAGAAATACTTGGCCCATGTAGTCTTAATTCCTGTTTTCCTTTCAGTGAGCAAAATGGTCTATTTTATTTTCCCAGGGGTGAGCCCTACTGCCCCCACACGCCTATACTTCTGTTAAACTGCTCTCCCTCCTTAATGTCTTTTTAATATTACATCCTTAAGTTCACTGGTATATAATGAATTTTTCATTGCAGGCAGGTAAATAAATGAAATTTGCCACCCACAAAACCTGCTGCTTAACAGCTTTCACTAAACATACAGAATCACAGAATTTCTAGGTTGGAAGAGACCTCATCATCATCGAGTCCAACCTCTGACCTAACACTAACAGTCCCCACTAAACCATATCCCTAAGCTCTACATGCAAGCACTGCAGAGGTGTGACAATGGGGTAATTTCAGCTATGAATAAGAGCAAGGGGTGAATTCTGTTGGAACTGCTTAGCCACTGGACACCTGGGGCTTTGGCCAAAGGCAAGTAAACACCTGGCTGGAAGCTGTGTCTCCCCTATCAGAACTGCTCCCAGGCTCCATGGTAATGCTTGCTTAAATGCTTTGCTTACCTGATGTTGGCATACTCTGCATCTTCGAGGATCAAGCAGTTGCTGGTACTTTTAATATCACTGCAGGAGATGGGCGCGGACAGCAAAGCCTGCAGAGACCATGGCCCATTGGAAGCCAGGTAGAGTTATTTTCTGAGCTCAGCATTCTGTAAATAGCAAGAACATGAGAGTATCCCAGACCTGTCTTATGCAAGAAACAGCACATGCAATGTCTTTTTATGGGTGGAATCTGGGTTCTGTTTGCTTTGCATTACTTGGGGACAAAAATTCCCACACAAGTGAGAGCTGAGAGAGAACTGGAACGTGGGGGTAGCAGAGAGAAGAAAATGATGAAAGAGAGGAGTAGAAAAACAAAGGGCATTTGGTCTTTCAAATGCACTTACAACCATTTTATAAACCTTGAACAAAGAAATCTAAAATCTTGGTCTCACTTGGGAGTCAGAAAGTTGGAAGAGACTTGCTGCCCTGCTCAGATGACGACAGCTTTCTTTGGGATGCTGATCTCAGGAGAGCAAAGTTTCCCACTTTTCCACAACTTGGTATAGTGCAATCCAAATCTCTTGGCTCAGGCAGACAAAATGGGGTAATTCTATTTCAGTCAGCCAAGATCGATGGGCAGACTACTGACCAGTAAAAGGAGTCAAGAATTAGGACTTTTTAATGAAACTTTGTGTTGTTGATCCCCATCTGCTATCGAGAGTCTTCAGTCACAGAATGAAATTTATTCAGACATTATAACCACCTAGCCTTACTCTGACATTGGGACTTAACATGCCTCCTCTTGTTAATATCATCCAGCAACAGCTGCATTATATTACCTGTCAAAAATTATTAATCCAATTCTGCTTTCATGTATATTTATCATTTCACTGCCAACCACAGCCAAATGGTTCTGGAAGACATATTGATTTCCTGAATGAATTAAATGAAAAGTATCTGTCATAAGTTTCATGGACAGTGGAGTGATTTTCAGGTACTCTTGGTTTATGTTCTCTTTTGTTCCCAGTAACTCGCAGATAACATTCAGGGAACAGTGATGCACTACTGCTACAGTGCCAAATATCCTCATTTTCCTCATATACTGATTCCACTTAATTTTAGGAGAGCTCCTTGTGCACAATACTACTTCAACAAAACTGTTCACCTGAGTAATTCTGAGGATGAGAGCTAACCAAGGATGAGAACTGACCAAGTCCATATCAACAAAACCATTTGGCGCTCCTGCCCTTGCGTTCATATCGTGAGAACAAATGTGCAGCAAGTTACTACCCGGCTACCACCACACTCAACAGAAGGCTTCCACTGACTTCACCAAGAATGGATTTGAGCTTAACACCCTATTTAAATAATTCCCATTTAGAAAGCATTGCTCAGGTTATGCAGCAGGATTGCCTGTCCTCTGCCTTCCACAGCTGGGTCTCTACGTGGCAAGAGATGCAATACATCTCCACCAAATTAACAAACATTTACCATTTACATCTGGTACCCATAAAAAAATAATAATACATGGCAAGAACCAAGAAAGGCTACTTAAAGGACAACTGGAGGTCTTAGTTACTGAACTCAAATCCTGTGGAAAAAGGATAGTTCTCAAGACAACTCTTTTCTTCATTTTCTGCAAATGAAATTATAATAAAGTTCACTATGCATAAAGAAAAAAAAAAAAATAAAGCCCACCAGGACATCAAAAGTGACAAAAGAATAAGAGGAAAGTTAATATAGAGTTCCCTTTAATCCAGAGCAGGTGTCAATCACCTGGAGATGACAGTCCCTCTCAAGGACATTCTAGGTACAGCTGAAAATTGATTTTTCCCCAAACACCAACCTTCTCCTCCCAACTCCCTTTGAGTGTTGACAAACTGAATGACAGTTGTTAAAAGGTGCTTGTCTCTCCTTCAGCCCACCTCTGAGGGCATCCGGTAGATGCGCCAGTGTGTGTAAAAAGTGACATTACAGAGAGGTGCCGCTCTTGCATGGAAGCACAGCTAAGTGGTGAGGCAGAGTGAATCTGATCCATCTCTATTTGATAATGCCAATGAGAACACCCAAATGACCCCAGAGTTGTTCATCTCTCAAGCTCATTGCCTCCATCCCATTCCCTTGGATGCAAGTTCACCTATCATCATTATTTGCGGGTCGTAAATCTTCTCCATCTTCCAAAGGCCAGAGATGCAAAACGAAGCTTGTTTTCAAAGATCTTCCTGCCAGGAGCTAAGACTGATGCTACTCCGAATGATACCAAACGAGCTGTGGAACGCAGGCTGTTATGAGTTGGACCTTGCATGCAATACATCAAGCTTTTAATAGTCACTGTTGTGCAGGTAAGGTTTATTGCGTGGTTTGTGGAACAGGTGTGAGATGTTGCTGAGCTGAGTAAAACAACAGCTGAGCAAAGCATTTGCTGCCTGTACCCTGGGCTTTGAACTTGCACAAAGCACAGCAGCTGTGGCCCATACTCACAGTGTCCCTACCTGGCAAACAAGACATTTCCCAAACAAGAATTAATACAGCAGTAGGCCAGGCACAGAAAGATGCAGGTACACTGATGCATTTAGCCATATTTTCCACATCATTATTTGGGCACATTTGTCTGTTATTTTTCACAGTTGCAAATAAATTTTGGGACATGATGAAGGGGGACAAAGACAGTTTCACCTCCCATCTCTATTGGTCAATTTAACCTCACCTAAGTAATTTCTCAGCAGCAGCAGGATGGAGAAGAGAGATCTTAAGAAGACTGAAAGAGCAGGTTCCTCAAGTCCAGAGCTGGTGCTGCACACAGAAGAAAAAAGGGAACAGAAGCTGATATGGCAAAAAAAAAATATATATATATCTTCCATTTCCAAAGGTGATATCAAGCAGCTGAGACTCGAGCAATAGCAGGTCCCAGCTGAAGGAGTTCCCAGGAGAGAGGACAAAATGAGAATCAGAAAGAACATTTCAGCATTTCTTTTGTGTCTGGATCAGGGAGAAGCATGTGGATTTTAGAGACAGTAAGAGAAAGCTACAGTGATTTTAATTCAAAGGCATGACAGTACAGATAGGAAGCCTGACTGAGCACAGAAAGAAAAAAGGCATTTCTTACAAGTAATAATACATATATATATATATATATATATATATATATACTCTGTCCATTGCCTGAAGGAGAGAAAGAAACTTGGGGAAAGCAGGGAAGAGATGGCATCTAGGTAATAGGCCCAGGTCATACTAAGCAGATTTCCTGCATGTTACCCCTGGTGCTTTACTATTGAAGAAAGATGCAATGATTTCATTTCGCTTTCTTTCAGGCAATGCAGCTTGGAAATTTCTTGGTCTTGATTTTGTTCTCCTTTTTGACCTCCAGCTCTCTGCATTTGATATTTCCTCAGCAAATTTTTCTGTAGCCACTGTGAATAACAAAGTGATGCTATTTCTGCTCTCGGTATTCCCAATTCTGCTGCTGCTATTTGCTCTGGAACTGAAGCTCTTTGCTTTGGCCGTATTGACTCAGAGCTTCCATAGCCCAAAACTGCACATTAGCACTGTTTGTAAAATTGGACAGTTACTTACTGAAATGCTTCCTTTTTCACACGCGGCCCTCACTTGCAGTCAGCTCCCTGCAAAACAACTACAAAATATTCCTGAGGAAAGGAATAATACTGGCCTTTCTTTTTCTTTTGATTTCTCCCCTCATCTGACAAAATGGGAAGCAGGAAATCCCTGCACAGTGACAGCAGTGCTCAGGCTCGACTCAGCCATTTGAAAGGTTTCCTCACTTTATCAGCCTACAGGACAAGGGAAGTCTTTCCAAGTTCATAAGAAATGGTATTGGCATCACCTCACCTTAAATGCTGCATACTGAGTGCATCACAGACTGCACAGGCACACTATAACACTCTTCTTTTCCCTCTACCTTCCCCTCAGTATTACCAAAGAGGCTTGGGCTGCTAGCTGAGGAAGCTGAAAAATCAATCCCAGTTAGCTCAAACGAGCCTCAGACCTCATGCTTAAGGAGTAAAGGTGGTCTCCCCTCCCTGGGTTGTTCCCCTGAGCTATGGAAGGGGGAAAACACTTGGCCTGAACACCCAGGTGCAGGTCGGTGCTGTGCCCCAGAGGGGACAGCCAGCCAGCTCCCATCTATCAGCCGGATAAAGCCCCAGGTCAGCCTGGGAAGAGTCATGAAAGCTTTAAATTGGTAGCCAAGTGCTCCTCACAGTCCTCCTGGGGAGCCAGAACTGGCAGGGAGCAGGGATGTCTTGTAGTTCAGAGGGTTTTCCTGAGTCATAGCACTGCGGGGCTCACGCGACTTCTGCACTGCCAAACCCTTAACCCTAAAGAGCTCTCCAGGGAGCGCGTTAGTTTGCTGGAGCTTTTGTCCCCAAATAACCAGCTGAAGCTTCAGCTGGGAGAGGAAACAATGCAGAAAGTGTACATATTAAAACAGCTACAATGGAGGAGGAAATCGACTTTCATTAATTTTCCATAAGTGGATTACACCAAGCAGAGTGTAAACAGTCCCACGGGCACCAATTACCAGGCTTATTCTATAACTGAATTGTCCTAAACAAGCACCATTTTAATTTGAATATCAAATACTTTACACAGCAGGAAAGAGAAAGAATAAACCAACCTAACAATGCATTTGTTATGGATTTCCACAAAATTGCTGTGAAAACCTCTGTGTCCCTAGTGGGTTGTGTGTGTTCTCTTTGCTCATGTTGCACACCTCACTCAATCCGACGAGAGGCAGCACGGGCACATGCCAGCTATCAGACCATTAACAAAATTGCTCCAGAATTTAAGAAGGGTTCACATTAAACAATAATAACAATAATAAAGAAAATCTGGCATAATTCCTTTTACTATATATATTTATTTATTTTAAGAGACTAACCTACCAGACCCATTTGCTGCTTCTAAACATGTTGATGAAATTAGCCTTTGGATATGACTTTTCTTTAAGCAAGCAACATCCAGATTAAGTCACTAGCATAGCAGAAGAAGCACACATTACCATGAAGATTTCTGACTTTTTTCTCATTTCCCATCTTTTCCCTAGCTTTTTCCTTCTTACCTTCCTTAAGACCTGAGCCAAAGCAAACCAGAACCAGTCAAATAAAAAGAACAACCCATGAAAGGATCTTTGAGAATAGACTAGATTTCATTACTCTGCTGGCAAATTTGGAATGAGTTGGTGAATTCAGGACTGCTATGATTAGCAATCACAGCAAAAAGACAAAGATTAAATAGATCAAATTAGAAACAAGAAAATCAAATGTTCTACCCTGTCCAAGAGACACAGAACTTTAGAGGTCGGTATACATTTGCAATTTGCCAACTTTCAAACTATTCAAGCTGGAGAAAAGGTCTGAGAGAAGAGATTATCCCAATTTTAAAAGTGGAAAATTGAGAGGTACATTAAACAGTTGACTCAATGGAGCTCACCCACCATCCGAGAGACATCTACTTTTTAAACCATAGGTCTTCTAGGTCTTAATCTTCTGCCATACAAAATATTCATCCTCTAGAAACAGTAACAATGCTGGAAAAAGGCATCAGAGAGTAATTCTCCTGACCTAAATCTCCAACACATCAACTGACAAGGCAGATTTGCAAGAAGGCATTCAGAGCCTTTATTGGTATAAATTCAGCGCTCCTGCCACAGGACTCTCACCACTGCAATATGTTCCAGCAGACCACACTGTAAATTGAAAGCAAAGTGTTCTCTGTACAGTTCTTGAAGAAATAATTTTGTTCCTAGGTGAAGAGAATGTTGTTTAATGTCTCTGAACCTCTGAATACTAAACAGCCCTTTCTCCTGCCAGTATATTTTGGGTTCATTCTATACATCACACAGATGAATGGGCAGGAAAGAGCAGCCTTCTGGAAACTCAGTTTGGTCTTTACCCAAAACCATTATTCATTTCCATGTGGCAACAGCAAGCACTGCATGTTCTCTGCTTGTATCTACAACATTAAAAGGGAAGGCCCTAAAGAGAAATATGGGGGGAAAGCTTTTTGCACGTAAAACAGAAGCTGTGAAGTTTCCTCTCGATGAGAGCATGTACCTCTCATTCAGCCCCATGCTTTTTTACCTACCCCACAGGAACACAGCTCAGACCCCTGCTCTGACATAGACTTCCCGTGTGACCTTAACCGAGTCTATGATTTGGACTCAATGATCCTTATAGGTTCCTTCCAACTCAGGATATTCTGTCACTTCACCCCAGTTCGCTGCCTGGGGACCACCTGTGAGTTCTTGTTTACACAGAGCACTGGAAGGCTAAAACGCAATTCCCTGTGCAGATTAGTTACCAGACATGGGATTACAATGAGTAAAGAATGGCCCTGCCTTTTCCAGCTAACCGGCTGTGCATGCTGAGCTTAACTACAGATGTCAGTGTATTCTGTCCTCATACTTGCAGTTGCCCTCTGGCCCCTGCAGCCACCCCTGCCTGCAGGCAGCCTGTGCACAGCTGCATTGTGTTCCAAGCCACATCCACAAGTCCCTCGCTCAGCCTGCGCGATAAGATATACCAGATGAAAAATAGGAGCAATGAATTTCAGGCTCAGTGGAGAAGCTCCCTGTATATTTATGAGTCGAATTCCAACCCTTAAAAACTCTCTTTTCACCAGTGCAGTTTCCTTCAACAGGAAGCCATGGTTAAAACACAGAGCAGCTGATAATAAAAAAATGGTCAAGCAGAAAGGATAGATCTGGATTTATTTATTTATTTTTCCAAATGACTACTAGTACACTGAAATAGCAAAGAGCACCAATAATTTATTTACTGGTCCTTCAGTACTTCATACCCTGCTGTTTTTCCATCCCCAAACAAGACCCTGTGGGTTTAATTATGTTTTCAGGGGCAGCTTGGGAGATATGATTTCACTCAGTCTTTGTCATTTATTCCATGTTTTCTACAGATGCATGGGGAAAACCTTACACCGCACAATAAATCAAATATGGTGCTGGTAATACACTAGACAGACATGGCAAAAACCCTCTTGTTCTAATGCTCTAACCCTGCAAGGGATGACCACAACTTAGGGAGGCCCAGAAAACTTCTCCCTATACAGGGCTAGGCAGCTCTCAAAACTGAGTGTATTGTGGATGTCCTTCTTATCCAAGAAACGGGAGGAAGGTGTGAAGGGCTCCCCCGACTTTCCTTTCCTTTCTCCCCTGCCACAGCTACATGGCACCAGCTCACCCCCGGACATCTATAATAAAGTTGGCATTTCCAGTCTGCCATTGGAGACACCCACAGGCAGTGAACTGATGCTGCGAACTGGGCAAATCACCTGGACATAGGTTGAAAGCAGTATTCAGATCTCTAAAGATGCAAATGGACACTTGCAATTGGGAGCTAGGCACCTGCATAATCAACATACACACAGACTACGATCTGAAGACAAGTTAAGTTTTTAAGTATTTGGCTTTTGGTCTTCATATCTTGGTACAGCACACTGGTAGTAGAGGAAAAACAGGCCTGGAAAGTGCTCAGAAATTGCAGAGAAATGCATATGTGCATAGGTACCAGCATTTTCCTGACCTGGACACAGAGCAGGCCTGAGCACTTGGCACATTTCGACTTCCAGAATTGATGTAACAAAAGGGATTGTTTTCCTTTCACTCTTCTGATGAAAATCTAGGCTTGTTCATCATCCCTTCTGAAGTCCACTGGCCAGTGCTTCTGCTTCATAAAACAGCGTGCTCAAGCTGAACACAAAATAGTACACAGGAAGATTAACCTATCTTTTTAAGGTCACTTCTGCCAAAATTGGTATTAACAGAATCCAAACCTTCTACCTCCACTTTTTTCCTCTGACACAGTGAACACATTCTGTCCCCACAAACTGCAGGCTAAAACACGTCTTATTTTATGACCCAGCTTTTTAAGTTCATCTGCTGCCTGAATCACCTCTGTCCTAGCATCCCGCACTGCTGTTCAGGGCTGTCTCAGACCTGTGCACGCACCAGCCCTGCTCTCCCTCCAGAGAGAACTCTTCTCCCTTGACCCATCTCATCTGATTGTTGGCCTAGAACCTGCAGCTCACAGGATCCTTCTGGGACAGATAACTATGGGGGAAAAATCATCACGCTTGTGGTTTTCTAACAGAAAAGGAGCGCCCACCCAGCTTGTCTTCCTAAGAGGCAGTGTTTACTAGCAAAGCATCCAAATTCAGGGGTTGTTTTGCTTTGGTGTTTCAGACAACCACGTGTGCCTAATCATTTCCTGCAGCTATCTTAAATGAGGGGCTTTAACCCAGCCTGTGCCATGGCTCAGCAGAATGCTACGAGCACTAAGGTGTTTGGGAATCATGCTTACAGACAGCCTAAGATCAACCCATATTTGAGTATAATATGACCAGAGCTTCAGAATAACAACCACTAAAGGTTCCCACAGCCCTAAGCCCTCTGTCTAAATTGGGTTTGGGGCAATGATGACACACAATGCCAAATAAATAAATAAAAAAGAATAAAAGAAAATCCACTGAAGTTTGGACATCAATGTCATTGTATTTTTTTTTTCTTTCTTTTTTTTTTTTTTTTTTTTTTAAAAAAAAAAGGACTGGTTTGATTTTCTCTCCCTGTTGTTTTTAAGCCAGCATCTCAGAAGGTTGAAAGTGAAATATATTTCTTTATCAATTTCTTGTTTTTCTCCTCCTCTGCCACCCATGCACAGTGGTTTGCTTATTGAGGTTCATTCATGTGTAGGGGCTGCTGGCATTGATATATTTTGTTAGTAGGGTGGAGAGGTTTTTGCCTTTTTTTTTTTTTTTTTTTTTTTTAAGAGAGAGAGAGAGAGAGAAAGCTAGCACATTAATTTAGCCTGATGGAAAGAGCAGATGAAGATGATGTTAATTTTGCAGGCACAAATGATCGGGCACAGTAATGCCAGGCTCCCCATATCCAAGCCATCACAGGAGTCTGCTGCACAGACTAACTCAGGACTTCCATACTCCAAAACTCTGACCAGCCTTATTCTGACTGCAGGCAATACGTTTCACTCCCTTTTGAAAGAATATTTGATTGTATTTATTCTAACATAAAAATTAGGTTTGAGATCATGTGTCCCCTAGTTGCATTCACAAACGTTCCTAGGATCTTGCTTGTCATGCTTTAAACTTGCTGTTGAAAATTGAACCTTACAACATCGCACATCTTAATGTCCTTAAGGCAAAATGAGAGAGCTCTCTGAAATGACACTGTGGTATCTCTCAGGGAGGATGAGAAATATTCTGTGAGCACCCCTTACAGCGAGAGAGACAGCTGCCAGGCCTAATCAAATCAGCACAAACATCTTCCTCTCATCTGTGCCTCAAATTAAGGCAATCACCAGAGAAACATATTAAGGACAAATTCTGACACAAGTTAAACTACTATTTACACAGGTGCAGCTCTGTTTTTAGCCCTATGTCCACATAGGAACCCAGAATCCTTTTGTCATTTCCAAACCTTACTCTACCACAAAACTAATTTACACAACCAACAATGTTGTTCACCCGATGGTGCCAGTTTCCCACCTTTTTTATAGCCATCTTTACGAAGAGCAGACTAGGAAGTAAACTATAATCACTGCCATTTTCACCAGCTAGGCACGATCACTTGATGAGCAGCCCAACTGCTCTGAGAGCAGAGAGGCAGCAGATGGACAGCATACATTCCAGCAGACAGAAAGCAAACTGTGCCATACATACAACTTGATCGCTTAATGACGTCTTTTACAATTGTCTTCTCCTCCAGGGCTCCTGTAGAAGGCTAGGAATTCAGCTCAGCCCCTCCAAACTCCGCGCCAGGCCAGACCCCTGGCACCCCGAATTCTCTCAGGGAAGCCCCAGCACTCCTGCGTTATGGGTTGGGAGGCTGTGATGCCCAGCTTTGCAACAGCCAATATGGGTAGGCATCCGAATTTGGGTTGGTCAGGCAGATCTTTTTTGCTAAAGCATTCAGCTCAGCCAGTGATTTGGAGAGGGAGAAGGAAGGAGGATTTTTTTTTTGCCTGCTCGAGAGACTGAAAGCTGCTCACCATGTAGACAGATGGGGAACTACTCCAGCAGCACGATGCTGGATGTACCATCCTCTGCCCACCCAGCCAGCAGAGAACTTCCAAACACAAATTGGGAGAGAAAGGAAAGCTGCTCAGAGGTTGCACCTCTCCCACCAGTGCTAATTTTATCACAGCATGTTTCTACCAAGAAGCATCTTTGTAAATATCAACAATGTTAATGATGTGCTCCAACTAGGAAATTAAAACAACCCCAGGTTGAGATGGGATTTCTCTTGGTAAATCTATCTTATGCCAGAGTGAATGCACTTGGTTTTGATTGAGATTTACTTCAGAATATTATAAATATTAATACAGTAATAATTATTTTATTAAATATTGCCACTTGAAGTAGTAGTGAGGAGATCAGCATTCCTCCAGGTAGCTGGGTACACACCAGTTCAGCAGCTCCCCTTTCAGCTATCACTGTATTAACAGTTAGTAACTCATTCAAAGCCATCTTCATTATTTTTTTTAATTTTATTTTTTATTTTTTATTTTAAAGAATTTGTTTATAAACGTTCCTGCACAGGCATCTTCTCACAGGAGCACTAACATTGGAATGAAGTGATACTGCCTTCTTTAAACTCCATCTGCAGGCACTTGTACCAAACGTATATTAGCCTTTGAATAAAACCAGCACCTAACAGCATCTTTTAAGCCTTTTGGCAAAGGCCATGCACAGTGTCTCTTTGATAAGAAAATACATCTTGCATCAGGTTAGGTACAGCTTTTTACAGAGAAGAAAATGATCTAATAGGTCTCATCCATTCCTGGCACTATTGAGTATGATTTGAATGACACAGACGAGCTAATTGTGGTCAGAATGAGTCCATCTGCCTTCATTAGATGGAAGCTCTTCAGAGTGAAGAGGGAGGCTTTGTCTTCACTGTTAAATAGTGCAGCACTCGGGGCCTGGAGGAGCTAATGTGCACCACGTACCCTGTGGCAGAGGCTCACACCTGTGAGACAGTCACCAAAGCAAAGACAATGGAAAGGGGCAGGATTAATGTTAGCCACTTCACCTCCTGCCTGAGCACCGCACTAACATGTTTTGAACAGGGGGCTTTCTCCTTGCAACCCCCTACAGCCACGGCCCTCCTGATGCACAGCAGAAACCAAGGGCTCCCTCCTCCCCCGCCCCGCTTCAGCCCCAGGGCTGGCACCAGCTCCTGCAATGGCAGAACCAGGCATCATTGCTATCTCTGAGTTAAATCCACTTTTAACTCCAGTCTCTCTTATGGATGTATTTGTAAGCTCAGACACATCTCTGCGAGTGTTTTAGCCTGCACATGAAGCCACTTTGCATTACCTATTTGCCTGCAAATATCATGTCAAGTATACATTTAAAAGCTCATGAATGAACTTACATCTAGAGAAGTTTGCATGTGTAAAATCCATCATCTGCCTGTTAAAGGGAGAGCATTCTTGGTATCTTGTACTCAGGCTGGCCTGAAACAAGAGCTTGCTTAGACACATGACAATATTTCTGCTGAACAAAAATACTTCTACAATGCTAAAGAAAATTCAGAAGGAATCTGAGAATGCAGAGAGTTTGAGGCATTGCACAGGGTCTCTTGCAATATCACAGATTATTATCCTTCTGTATTTGTTGGAAGAGTTTGGGAGAAAGAGGAGGGATTGCTGAAAATTGGCTTTTAAATCTGTCTTCCCCTGAGAAAGATGGTCATGCTCTGAGGTTTGTGGTATTAGTTGATAAGCGGTGATTAAAACAGTAATCCCAAATTGTAATCAAAAAGCAGTCAAGGCTCTGAAATTACTTTTCACTAAGCTTTTTTCCCTTTCAAAGACAGCTCTGCATGGCAAAAGATAATACAACCACAGACGCTGTTCCAATTTCATTTAGAAATATTTGATCCATTAATTTATAGTTTGGGGGAAGGTTTTTCCTCTTTTATTTGTGTTCCCCCCCCCCCAGGCTGTTCTCTCAGGAAGAATACCAGGTATATTTACATGTCAGCACAGGTTTCCCCTTTACCCAGTGAAGTGCCAGCTAAAAATCAGCCTTGCCCATGCTTTCCTAGGCCATAAAATGGCAGCCTGGGCCATGCAGCATAAAGCCTTCTCTAATTGAAATGGTTTTGAGGTTTCCAAGACTCAAAGCTCATGCTGACTTCAGGATGATCCCTGCAGGATCATGGGATGAAGGCACCTCTCAGAGTGGCAATATTCAATAACTTCTACTTCAGCCCCGCCAGCCAGAGCAACTGGTGGGTGTTCCTATTTCACTCAACAGATGAAAAGCACAGGCAATAGTTCATGACAGTTTGATTTTCCATGCTGCAAGTGGTCAAACCAGCCAACAGTTTGTTTTCAACAATGTTGTTTCAGGAGAAAAAATTATTAGCACTGGGATGGTGCAAACCGCATTTTAACATTTCAGAGAGACAAGTGAAGAACTCTCATGGAGTCTGAAAATTTCCCCAAGTACTGTGCAACGATTTGTGATTTTTTCCCTTTATGCTGATCTTGCAAGAAGGCAGAAATAAAATTCATCAAGCTGTAAAAATCAATAGTGATGCTTTGTCCTGTGCAATACAAAGACTGCAGAAAGATGTGATGGCAAAACAGGGCAGACAGACCCTGAGAGGGTTTGCAGTGTCTCTAGGGTGTCTAGAGACACTGTCCAGGGTCTCTATGGGATGCTCCACGAGGGGCCTTCCCATCCTGCCAGCCTTTGGGAGCATCTGTCTTTGGAGGAATGGTGGAGAGAGCCACCCAAGCTTTCTATGCACGTTGGATAGCCACCCACATAGTAAAAGGCCCGTTAATGAAACTTACAGACCCTCAATTTACACAAGCTGTCTGATACAAAGCTATAGCGTGAACTTTTCAAAAACAAATTTCCTCAGTGATAAATGTTTCCCTTCTGTTTCATTTAACAGCTGGGTAGTGAAGATGAAGACAAAGCACATGTTTTATCCATGGATTAAATTAAGCCCTGGATTACACATTGTAATTGAACATAATTATTCCAATACTACAAAATTTCAGGTGGCCCTCAAGAGGCAGAATTTGCCCCACGGAGTAGCATTAACATGATGAAAATGGTTGTGCTACTAATTCACATCGCGGCATTCTGTTTTCAAGCAGCTAAAAAAAACATCTTCAATTTCTTGTGGAGGAACAAAAAATCCCAAGATACCTTTATGTTTTATGTTAGTCTATAAAACTGGCAAAGTGTAAACTCTATAAAATAGCTTTTAATCTAGCACAAGTTTACTTTATACTGCTTGATACAATCATCTAGAACAAATGTGGATTAAATTTGGAAAACAGAAGATGAAACCCAAAAACTCTCTCTTTTAATAGATGGGGAAAAACACACACACAGCTGTCCTCCATAATCAAGACTTGAAAGCAAGTGAATATGTTATCAGCAATGCTAGTCAGGTTAGCATCTCCCTCCACAGAAGGAAAATTCCTGTTATTCTTTGGTCACACGAGTGCTACTTCTCATGTCAGTAGAGCACGCAAGATTTGTCGTATAGAGTAATACTTACATGCAGGATCTGTGATAAATACAATTAATTCACTGCTTATCACTGCTTATCACTTTATCACTCAATCTTATGATCTCATACTTGTGTATATGCATTGAAATAAATGTAACACAAAAACGAAGCAAGATATGCATGAATTGGACTACGTCAGGAATCATATCAGGATTGTATCAACATGAACTTAGTGTTCATGCTTCCTTAAGAGTCAAAAAACCTATTCTGGACAACAGATAAAAGCTGTTAAGCAGATGTAATGTGTGCTGTGGAGACAGACAGCTCCTTGATCGTGTCTATAGGCATCAGTTCCCAAAATACAGAAAATCACCACTAAGCAGCATCCTCAAAATTAAAATTAAAATAAAAACAAGCCACCATCACCAGCTTGTTACATCATGATTTACCAGACTGAAACATGGGTTTGCTGCACAGCTCCTGTGTAATAGCAGAGACAGTCCATTTGTATTCGTGATCATGTACAAACCACAGCTAGCATAAATAAGGCAGCGCATGTCACACACTCAGCATATGCTTGTGCTGCCTGCGCTGTACTATAAACACGTGTGGGAGCATTACTTAGTGATTTCAGTCCCAGGAAGGAAGTGGTGTGTTGGAAAGCCAACCAGTGTTGCTCTGGCTGGGAGCAGCTGGGAATACCAAGCTGGGAAAGGCACCAGCCAAGCTGTCTAAGTGCTATTCCATGTAACCTGGAACATTTAATCACACTGCTTGGACCAGTGAAAAACAAGCTGTTTTGAGAAGGATGTGTCACACAAAATGACTGAATTTTGAAACAGCAGCATGACACATTAAAATGTCAGTGTACTGTGTGATATAATAAAAGGGAAATATTTCAAAGGCAAAATCAACTCCATCACATTTATCTTACCAATATCAAAAAGAATCTGACTTATCAGAAGAGCATTTCTTTCCCCCTCCCACAGAAAGCGGACACAAACACATTCCATACCCCTCACTGTGATTTGGGATGCTGGGGAACAGCCAGACCTCCAGGAGACTGCAGTATTTGGAGCAACAGTGGTTGCAGTACACCAGCCCCCCTAAGGCCAAAGTGGAAGGGAATGGTGATGCAGAAGTATGAGGGAGATGACAGCAGGGCAAAAACAAAATTATTGCAGTGGAGGGGCTTGGTTGGATGGACTGGAGGGGAGGAAGCCATTCTTAATGTGCAACACAGTCAGAACTGCAAAATAAGAAGATAACTCCGTTTGAGACAAACACAAGTTAAGCTGTTTTTAGGACAAAAACAAACAAAAACAACAACAACAACAACAAAAACTCAAAAGGTGGAAGAAGAAAAAGCAAGAAAAAGCGATAGGAAAGGCCTAGAGGAGAAACCTACTGTGTTGGGCAGAAAAAGCCTACACCCTACAGATAATGCATGGGAAGATGATGGACCAAAAGGGAGGCTGAAAAATAAACCAAGGAATACTGTGAAATCTATATCTCTCAGCCAACATGACGCTGGCCAAGAGAATTCCTGGGTTACCATTTTTGTTTCTGGGATTTCGTGGATTATTGCTCACATCATTTTGTTTGCATTGCAATAAATATAACAATATACTAACAGCTTAAATGTACTATGAGCATTCCTGTCTGACTTCTGTAAGACAGACGTCTCCAAACGTGGACAGAAACCATACGTACCCACATACGGTACCCATGCAGACATATGCAAAGTCAGCTAAATGTCAGACTGCACCATTTGACTGTGTTTAGGATGCTTCACACCAGGATCTTTGTGTGCTAGAGGCTTACAAATACATGCCAACGTAAGAGCTTTGCTCCAAACATAATGGAAGATGAACAACTGGTGGATCACAAGGCAGAAAGCAGGACAGTACTGGCTGACAAAAATAAGAGGCCTAAGCACATATCACTCTGGCTGTGGTCAATTTTTCTTAGCATCACAGCAAAGGACAGTTTGAAAAGTAAAGAAACAAACAGCAAAGATCTATGGACTTTTAGCAGAAAGCTTTTCTAATTCATCTCAGAAGTCGCAGGTCCTAGTTCCCTGTTACAGCTCTGTATATCTAGCTGTATGTATACAAATCCAAGGCAGAACAAAGCTGTGTGTCCAAATCCACCTCTTCCTGTAAACAAGTGAATTGGGGTCATGATTCGCAAGAGGAGGAAATTCTCACTCTACATTCAGAAGGTAAATAATGAATCTGACCTGCTGTGCTGACCCAAGACAGTGCAGGCTGTCCCTTATCCATCACTTACTCTCATAGCATACAGAGCAGTAGAAAGCAGGGAGTAAATTAATCATTTTCTCCTTCTGCAGTGCACAGAATATGGACTGTTCTAGTGAGCCACTACTTCTTTATAAGGTAAGGTTAATCAATAAAGATAATTAGACGCTTCTGCTTAATACGTCTATGTCACTGAAAAAACCACAGAGTCCTGCCATCCCCTGTTGAAACACAAACAAAGACTGGAACAAATCCAACTGGTATAAAAATGACTGTATGGAAGTTTTAGAATCTCAGATTAAAAATATTGCATGATTCACTCCCACCTGAGCATTACTGACTCTCAGAGGAAATCCTCTACCACCTTCGCTCCCACAGTGAGAGCCACAAGGTTAAACCTCTAAACACAGCTCTACTTAGGGCACAAGGGTCCAGCCACCAAAACCAACCAACCACCCAAACAAACAAAAAACACAACAAAAACATACACACCAGAAAAAAAAAAATATATATATATAAATAAACAAAAAAACACAGAGGACTAGAAGACTGGAGTCTTCTTCACTATTTTTGGGCCATTTCTATGCAGCCACTACAGAACTGGAGGTTGACTAACCTCGTGCCACCTCTGTAACCTCTGCCTGCTTAGGATTCCTCTGATGCAAGGAGAGATTTAAGCAGGGGCAGTTTATCCACAGCACAAACAAGCTCAAGGTTGCCCCACATTGCTCCCTCAAACACGTCTTTCTTTCCAATCGGCGCTGGGGCACCTGCAGCTTTTATTTTTAATTTCTTTGAGCCACACAGTTCATCTCAGATCACTTCTTGGCTCTGAACAGGGAGGGCAAGATAAACCTCTCCAGTGAACAACAAGAAATCTATAGTGACGGACAACCAGCAGATCATCTAGCTAATCTCCACTTGTCCCACTTTAACTGAAGCTTTTCACAAACAAGTATTGATCCACTGTTCCACAGTCACAAATCCTCAAGTAATTCTCTGCAAAAAGAAGCTCTTCTTTTTGTGAGGGGAAAGGATGCATTCTTTTTAACCAGAGAACAGCAAATAATATAACATAAAACAAAATGTAACATAAAATAAAACCGAAACAGAATTAAAACCAAATCTGCTACACCAGCAGCTCAATGTTTTGCTTCTGACCACAGGTCAAGAGCCCTCTTTCATCAAGTCACACAAACATATCTTTTGCTTCCAGTTCCCCTGGTTAACATTTCATCCCCAAATTGGATTTTGATACACCAAAGCTTTCTTAAGGGCTCTAACCATCAATTTTACTTTTCTTACAGTTGCACTAATAGGAACTTGAATTTATTCTACTTTCTTTGCTCACACAAGCACCTTTTCAGCGGGACTGCACAATAAACCTTTCCTAACTTTCTTTTACTTCTCTGCAGTATTACTCCTACTTGGCATCAAAACAGAAGGAACAGCCACTGGGATGACATGTGAGCTGTCTTCCTCCTGTTTTTGCAAGTCCCAGTATGCAGCCACATGCAGCAGTGGCTGGCCAGAGTGCCAGGGATGGTTCATCACTGCCCAGTGAAATACCCAAGTTCAGCTTTTCATAAATAAGATATAGTACTGGCTCGCAGGGAAGCAAAAAACTGAACACAAACAACCAAGGCCCAGCAGGAGCCCTTGTCAGGCAAAGCTTTTACAGGGAAAAACTACTTTGCTTTTCCCCTTCACCACTTCAGCCACAAATGTTTGTCTTCTACCAGCATATCTCAGCACATCCAGACTGACGTTATTTTCACAAAAGTGGTTGAATTTCGAAAAAAAAAAAAAAAAAGCTGATAAACAAATAACAAGTCCAGTGGAAACATTTGGAGAACTGTAAAAACAAACAAACAAACAAAACACAAAAACCAGAAGTGATGAAAAGAAAACAAGTACAACTTGGCCACCAAGCTTTTGTGATAGGAGCCACACCAACGTGCTCCATATCTCTACAGGATCTCACCAGTTTTACACCAGTTTTTACCTGGTTCAACAGGAAAGGGGCTGGAGAAGCCTAGGCAGACTGCTGATTTTATAATCACAAGACAGTATAAATAGGAGAAAAAGGAGGTGGAAGATGAGCTCAACTATTTCACTCTATTAAACAACTCCCAAAAGATCATTTTGACTTCAAGAAAAATCACACATTTCAATTGACTTGCAGTGAGCTTTAGAAATTGAGCTTATTTAGTATCTGGTCCCCACTTAGAGGAACCTGAAAGATCTCTGAGGCCTTTTGAAATTTAACTTGTATTGGCAGGTGCATCTGTCACCAGAAATTACAAGCCTTAAAGCTCGGGTTGTGGGTGAGATTCTCTTGCCTGCATTACAAAAGGGAAAAGTAGATTATCACCATCTGACCCTGAAGACAATGAATTAAATATTTTTTCAGGTGAACAGACATTTACAAACCAAAAGACGATGACAGGAAACGTTCAATTAATGCTTTTTTTTAGTATTAAATTTTTTTTGTTCCTTGCTTGAAATTCTGAGGTCAAAGTCAATTTCATTACAATCAACATGCCAGATCTACCAAGATTACTCCATATCCTCATGCCACCCAGAAATGTAGTTTAATTGCTTTCATTATCTTTGGAGCTTTATTATTCTAATTATCTGGGTAGTTTTATTATCCTAAGTATTGATCTTTCCTTCTAATGACTCCTATAATTAAGACAGGAAGATGTTGAGTCTGTCCATAAAAACTAGCAACGGAAAGTGCACAAAGCAAACTAGCCCCTCGGTGCAATGGAGAGAGCTGGAATCAAATATTTGGAAAACTTCTAAACCTCTGAATTTTGTTTCTAGAATGTGAGAAGCTGAATTTTATTTTAGCAGTAGTTTCAACACACAGCCAGGGACCAATCCACTGCCGGCTCCCAGGCACAGACAGCAGGACTGCAAAGGCTTTGAAGGGAAGGAATTTTTCATTCTGTACCTGAGCTGAACTTTACACGATGCCCTCCTTTCCCAGGACTTTCTGTTTCTGTCACTGCAATGCAAATGATCAACAAATGAATTATTCAGTCTTCTGCATTTTGTTGCACACTTTTCCTTCAGTACCGAAGAAGTTATCATGGCATGTCATATTTAATTTTGAAAATCTGTTTTGCATGGTTTCATCTACAATTTGCATGTGCTTTGCTTGCATCTCACAGCATTTCCCATGCAGACATTTGTAGTAAAGTAAGAACATACACAGTAACAAATATCATTCAGTGACAGGTAGTACAGCTGTCTTTCTGTTCAAATTTCATCTTGTTCCCATTGAAGCAAGTGAGGCTTGATGATAAGCAGCCATAGAAGTAATGCTGCACTCACTGGCTTTTATGTATTTTCTGAACCTTTCAAAAAATTGAACATATAAAAATGAGATATTGGCAATTCTGTGGCAAATAATTAAGTCTATGATGTACAGTAACATTTTTTCTTGTATTTTCTCCACAAAAAGACCACTTAAACATTTGTACAATAAAATAGATCAAGTTTATGATGCTAGAGCACATAAATAGTCTTTCTTTAAAAAAAATTTTAAAATCCTTCAGTAAATTAAATCACAGGTTTCTGAATTTTTAAATCTTTCTCCTTTGCTTAATTATTTTAAATTGTTCATCAACTCTCTCCAAGAGCTAATAACATTTCTGAGTTTAAATCTATGGCATATCTCGTGGCTGGCCAGACAGCACAGACTTAGCATCACCCAGCTCCTATTCAGATTCAGCTGGCCACACACAATGCTGGGACATTCAGAGAAGCTGTCTGTGTTGCAACTGCTTTATCACCTGCTCGAGCAGCTCAGTGCAGCCCATCTGACATGACTGTCAATTCATTCTGAGGCTTGATTCTTTAAAGCAGATGCACGGCTTCAAACCCTCCTGGACTATCACATGTGGAGATCCCACCTGATTTGTTACTGCTCCAGTATGACCAAGTCACTCCGCTCTTTCCTCTAGGGTCCACTGAATGCCAAGACGAAATGAGCTTGGTGATGGAAGAGGGATGGAGTTCAGATTTGTTTTTCATTCTGCCATGACTAAGAGATTGAATAGGCAATAGATGCTTATTGTTAAGTATCACACAACGCTGAGAAGCATATAAAGTGCATGTAGGAGACAAGTGTAGCTGAACAAATGAATCACTCAGAACAGGAACCAGCGTGTTCCTTCATTTTTTCATTAAGAAGCCTGAAGTGCCTACTCTTTCCTATGGCCATCTGTGCGCAGCCGATGGTTCTCCAGGAATAAGAAGAGCATGTTTATTTGCAGCCTGGTTTTCTTCAGTTTTCATCTGTGTCAGAACAGGACAGGTAAGTTAGAGTAGCCTGCTGAAATGTGCTACCCATCCAGATAAATAAAGGACTTCAGTTTTAGACTGGTTCCGGATTGTGCAACCAGAACGTGCATATGTAAAAGTTCAGGTGCTGGTTTTGTGAACAAAGACTTGGAGAAGCATGCCTGAGGCATGAAGCTATTACTGTAACTAATACAGACACATCCTGCAGATACAAGTTCCTAGGAAAAAAAGAAAGTTCTAGAGGATGCTTTAAAACTTGATGCTTAGCTATGCCTTAGATTCAGAAGGATGTTACAATCATTTCCATCACATTTATTCCAAAGCCAGGTCCAGCCACAAAACAAAATTGTGGAAAGCATATTTCTGACATTATTTCTAGGCTTTGTGTGCCCATTGTCACTAAACAGCCAGTACAAATGAGTCAAAAAAAAACCAAACACTTATAGCAGAGAAAAAGACAGGTCCTTTAAAGAAGATCCTCTATCAAAATCCTGGAGGTCACAAGTTAATTACTAGCTTGCGCATGGGATACCTGTGTCCCTCAGTCACGCACAGGTAGTGCCCACTTCACTCTCTAACCTGTTTTCCAGGACACCAAGCTTCTCAGGACAAAGGCCATGCTACTAAACGGCCCTGTGGCTCCCAGAACACAGCAACAACTGCAGACTTCTGTTTGTAAGACAAACAAGAGGAACTATAAAACAATCATGAGGGGACATCAGGCAAAGGAACAACATTCAGACATTTTAAGGCCATTGCTGTAAGTCTGCAATAGTGTTAAAGCTCATGTAGATCTTCATATTGGCAAACCTTTATTCTGGATAAAGATGTCAAGATAGGAGTAACATATTTAGACCTGTCTATGCCTGCACAATCTGTGCCCAGTTCCACAACTTTGACAGAACCTGCACAAGGCCTCTGAAAATAATCCAGTCTAGATAACAGCATTTGTCAGCTGCTGTAAGCCACTCGTATGAGCAAATGGTCACAACCTGACAAGGCTTGCAGATAGTGAAATGAAGTCTTAATAACAAACCTAAGATACAAGTCCTCTGATAAAGCAAAGGATAATACAAAAGCCATACTGCTGCTGTCAAAACAGCGTTGCTCTGAGACACCTCCAGTGCAAAACCATGAATCATGTTGGCTTCCTGCTTCACAACGGATCCGGGTTGATTCAGAATCTGCTAAGATTAAAAATTACTCTTCAAGTATGGCACTGTGGGTGCTCCAGGAAAGTTATTGCGAGGAAACTTTTTCTCTACAGCACTGGAAGGTATCACCTTCTCTTTTAGTGTTATTAATACATCAAGTTTAGACTAGGCTAAATCACCTGTTCTGAACAGGCAAGGTTGTTCTGTTTTACTGAACTGCTCCCACACTGCTCTAAGAACATGTTTTTGTCCCAAGTTTGTATTTCAGAAAGGCACCTGGCTGCAGCTAAAGACTGCTGGATGGGGAGGCCATCACTTGCTTTTGGACCTTGTGAAGCCTTCCTTGGGCCTTTGCTCTGTTCAGCCTCCCCACTAACGTTGCCTCAGGGATTATTGTGTAACTAAATAGATGAACCCACACTTTATTTTGTCCTCTGAACACATTGGGCTCTCTTCAGTGCTCTCAAGTATGTCCATAAGCCAAGGGAACCATGATAACCTGTCTGTATAGCTCCAGCACCACTAACTTTGACACCAGGGAACCAATCTGTTATCACAAGGAAGTCAATGAAGGGTGTATAAGACTGATAGAAAGCATACAGGATAGTATATCCTGGGTTATTCTCGAACATGCTGAAAAAGCAAACACGTGTTGAGGAGGCTGGATACTAATGAGCACAGAGCTTGCTGATGACAAGAAATTGGCAGCTTGTTAACCTGGACACCCAAAGACATATCGAAGTCCCAACAAGGAGATCTAATTGTAGCATGATTAATGCCAATCATTTGCTCTTTGCCAATCCCTCACACGCGTTCCCAAGGATGGCATTCTTCCACCCTGGCATCCATAATATAGTTAATATTGTGTGGCTAAAAGGCAGAAGGAGAAATGAAAGAATGCGTACATAATGCCAGATGGGAACAGAAGAACGCAGGCTATAAGTTGCCTATGAAATGCAGCTGATTATAGGCAACACAATTAGCAATCTGTGCAGCTGCCTTGCTATGACTCCCCAGGTCAGAGCACGCTCTCTGCTGCAGTGTTGAAGAAAGTATTTCCTTGCTATTGCAGGAGAATACGAAGCAAAAATCCTTCAAATAATCCAGGCTTGAAAACAACCAAATAGTGACAAACGTGAAGACTCCGCTACAGCATTAACGTTACTACTGTGAGGACAACAGCAAGAAAACCTCCTCGCACCTATATTGAATAGAAATATTTTTCCTTTTTTTGTTAAAGGTGCATGAATGCTGCACTCACCTGCAGCGAAAAAAAAACTCCCTTAATTCAAACTGAAGTCAGGGAGTTATAACACAGCACGTTTTACCCACTTCCTTGTTCAGCTAGATCCACTTCCACCATTTCACTGACATCAACAGGCAGGTTTCTCACCTCTAACAAGGGACAACATGTGAGGATACCTGAACCAAAGAGGCTGCAGAAAGACAGGAGGACACCCTAATCCTTCAGGACTGCTGCACTATGTAGATTTCTCACACCACCCTGAGAGCATTACCTTGGCCAGCTTTTTCGTGAAGGCCTTGGTCCAGCAGCTCTGTGACAAACACCAAAGCAAGGACGGTACTGTCAGCACTCTGAAGTAAGGCAAGTGCCCTTCTGAATTGGCAAAACACTAAAAAACATGGAAGCAGCTCAGACAGGAGAGCTGATGAAATTCTTTATATTACATTCAGCTCTTTCTTTTTTCAATCTTCAGGTTTTAAACGCACAAAAATCTCATAGGAATACTCCTCATTTTCTGTATCTGTTCTTTCTGAGGGTGTCTGTTTATTTATTTATTTTAAAAAAAAAAAAAAGAAAACAATCTAATATATTCTTAACATGAACCATTTAATGCCTGTTGCACAAATGTGTAATAAAATTCAGCCCTGTGGCTCTTCTACTGTCAAGCTAAATAGAATCCATTTGAAACAAACGTGCAGCTTTAAAATTTCTTCATCTGAATGTTCCTGTCTTTGAAGGGAGCAATTCTGCTCTTCTGTCCCCCACATATCAACAGGGATTTAGGAGAAGCAGTAGGAGGGAATATTTTGGTATTGGTTTTGTTTTGCCAGCCCAGGGTCTTGCAGAGCTGTACCCTACTGAAGAAAAATGAATCCTTCCTCAAAGGCATTGATTTTATCAGATATTAAAAGTATACACAAATAGAAGAAAAGCAGCCCCAGACATTTTTCGAAAGGAAACAAAAAGGACTTGAGGTATGATATGGGGGACAAATACTACCAAGAGATGTCTTCACTTACCCTGGATCTCACATCACTCAGGGCCAGTTTATTACCACATACAGAAGGGAAGGAAGTATTAGTGGCAGCAGCAGAGCCCCTTTTGCTGCCATCTTCTACTAAGTGGTGGCTCTCTAACCCTGTGTCTGCTGACATGGTGGCTCTGCAGGTCAAACACAAGCCAACAGACCCTACATGTGGTGTACGGTCAGTGGTGAGACGAGGCTGCAGTCGCACCGTGCAAGCACAGATGGAGGGGAAGCCAATTGCAAGAATGAATTCAGCACAAGGTTTGCATCCTTGCGCACTGTGAGAAGAACCAAGACTGCCCTGTATGAGTGACTGGTTTGTGCTGAGGGCTGCCTGCCTGTCCTGTCTATGTTTCAGCACTGTTTTCTTCCAGATTAAGCTCTAGACTAATCCCACAGACCGAGCTCCCCTTAGCAGTTGGAGCATGTCTTCCTATTCAATTATGTGTGAATTATAGTATATGAAAAAGATTGGGAGATTTACTTCAAAAGCACGCTCCTGATCCAAACTAAAGTGGTAGTGTGGATGCAACCATAACTCAAGAATATCACGCCCAACACTGCGTTGGAATCAATTATTTCTCTTTCAAACACAACAGGGTTGCAATTCTAACTAGCTCCAAAGCTGAGTAAGTTTTTAATATTAATGTAGTGTTAAGAAAGAAGTCAACAAATTATTGTATTAGTGTACATAATTTTTCAAACTGTTTTCCTGACATGTGAGCTAGGTTTTAGTCTTTGAAGAGAGCTGTAAATTTTAAGTTTTCCTTTGCAGTCACCCTATGAGGAAATCAGTGGCAGTTAGAGATTGCTTTCTGGGGATTTTTGCCTACCCTCTCTAAACTGGAAAGCAATTTTTAGGCTGGGGAAGCTTCCCAAGAGGGTGTCATGAGCTTCTGGGCTTGCATTTCTAGGAATCAGAATTACCCAAGCACTTGCTTTGTGATCATCTCTGTTCCAGCAATGGCATCTCTATCTAAATATAGAAAGATACATTTAATATACTGATTCACTGCTGTCTCCGCTGCAGGGAAGCTGATCTGCAAATCTCAGGTTTCTTTAAGATGCAGTGGCTGTGCTACACAACGTCCAGAAGAGACACCTTGGCATTGTGAATAGTCAGGTGTCTTTTGACTTTTAAAAAGAAATATATCTAGTTTTAAAAGCACATGCTCCAACTAATATGGGATTTATCAGATTTTGTGACTAAGCAAGTACATTGCCTGTACATGTGCCTTCACAGGTGGAAATAAATAAATGTGACTTTTAACTGGCACACTTAAAGAGAAAAAAATACTAAGCCTTTGTTTTGTTAACTGTGTAGGTAGGAAGTTTTAAACACAAAGAGGTAGAGACAAAAGCATCATTCAAGCAAGAACTTTGTGTCTCACTCTTGCACCACTGAGCTTGCACACAAAGCTTATATCGAACTGATTTGGGAACTGTTCTGAGTGAAGTTTGACAAAATCACAGCCTGAATATACATTTCTGTAAAATGAATCACAATAGAAAAGCACTGACTTGTGTTTCTAATTAATTTTCTAAAACAAATGATAACCACATTTTTAGTGACTAGTAGTTTTTGTCTGCAAGTATGTGTGAGCTGCTTCATTCTTATGGAGCTTAAGACTAAAAGCTGACAGTAGAAAATAAGTCAATAAAAACAACAAAAATGTCCTCAGTGCTGCAAAAAGGGAATGCAAAGATCAATGTTAACTTTCCAGTGATGGGTAAAACCCTACAGGCCTTTTGAATTTTAACTGGGTAGTATTAAAAAATTCTATAAGACCAGCTATCATCAATTATTTAATGCCTTGCATCCTTCTTCATTTTTGTGGCATTCCAGCAGACTGCAGCTACTTCTGAGCTCTTAGCAACACGTTTGGGTACGCCTCTTTGTGAGGACATACCTTGAAGCCCCTAACACTGGCAGACTCCCACTGCTGCAGGAGGGACCATTTCTCAGATTAGAGATACAAAGCTAGTGCCATAAATACATGCTGTTAATCCAAGTTACCTCAGGTATGTATTGCAGAGCGCTGGTAAATTACAGGAAGGTCTAAAGCCCTGAGCAAAACCATTCTGTGGAGAAATGTGGCTGTTTCAATGTCAAGTTTTTCCCAGCCCCGATCTCCTCAGCCACGCACATATTAAATTGAACCAAAATACCAGGCAGCATCCTTTATCTGTGCTTTGTAGCAACAGGTGCTGGTAAAAATATAGCTGCTGTAAAAGCAGAGAAGAAGTTAAGCCCCCTTTAAAGAGCTCACAAGATATGTCCAGCTCGGTACTGTTGGTCTGGTACTGCAGACCAAAACACCGGGCTGATCCACTGTGAAGTCTCAATGATGTCTGACCCCAGCTCTCATCTCCGCAACGACACTCTGCTAAAGCCACATAAGCCCAGAGTCATCCAGCCGACAGGAGACGAGTTATCTTAGAGCACCATCCAGTATCAGAATGAGGTTTTCTCATTCCTCTTAGCTTAAGCATCACTGCACAGTAATTCCTTCAATACCAGGATTTTAAAATGTCTCACTTATTGTGGCCAGAAGGTTGTACTGGCACCCATTGGGAGAGTTCAGCTGTGACCAATGCACAGATACAAAATCTGTCCCTTGTAACAAGTGCACAATATTGCATTTACATTAACAAAATACTCATATATATTGAGAGATGGTGAAGTCTAAGAGATCCAGCACAACGCGACTATTCCAAAGATCCTATTTCATCCCCTTCTGGGTCATTTTGGGGTACATAGAATTCTTGAGCAAGACACCTGTCATCCGAGCATTTGAGGGCCATCGCAGAGTACTGTGTTTGTGTCTGTGTTTCCCCTGCCCTTTAAGACAGCCGTGTACTATTGGCGCTTAGCACAAAGTGATCCCTTCACAGGCATCATGAAAGCGTTGGATGGAAGGGTAACAGTAAACGATCCTTCACTCTCAGTGATTGACAAAGTCCTAATGCAGAGTTACATCACACTTCAATGTCTGTCTCTAAAACTCCTTCTACTTCACATTCTACCATTTTTTTTTCCTATCCATACTTTTTCTCTTTTTGTTGTTTGTAATTGGAATGCATTTAAATAGCCCCTTCACATATTGATTAAGCCAGTACCAGAAGCAGCAAGGATATGATTGATGAATATACCTGTTCATTTAAAAGAGGTCTGAGACAGCAGTGAAATTAGTTGCTGACTTCAGTAATTTCATAACAAAATTATGCTCATGTAAGTAGCAAAGAGTATTTCTGCTGTGCAGTCAGAAAGTCAACTTTTGATGTTCACAACACAAAAGAAGAAATCCTGCATGTGAGTTCTTTACAGCAACCTGGAAGTCCAGTGACCGTCTGGTGGATTTATGCAGGAAACCCGCACTGTTAAGGACTGAAAAACCTCTGCTTTTTAGCCCATGATAAATCATCCCATGTAGACTGTGTGGTGCTGCTATGTACAGACTGAGGAAATTACACTTTTTCCTTTTCAACTACGCACTGCTGCTAGAGAGAATTACGGTGCTATACACACAGTGAAACCTCTTCTGAGCACCCTGATACATTGATCAGACAGAATTTGCCTTTGAAGGACTTTGAAAAAATAAAATAAAATCTCTGGCTTGATTGTGCTGGGTTTCTAATGGAGGTGCAGCAGAAATGTATTCATAGCTTTAGTATCAGTTTTAGGCAGACAAATGCCTAAAGAAATTCAGATGTTCAAGAAGGACAGAAAGTATAGATGGTACTTGCAGCCTCTTGAGCACCATCACCTGTGGTGCTGAGGTCCAGGGGAATCCAGAAGCCCTTCCCATGGGCCAGGGCTTGCTCAGCTCCCAGCTGCCCAGAGACTGTGTATGGCTCTCATGAGCTTGTCAACAGGCAGATAGCATTTTAATAAGACAACTGGTAGCTCTGCAATAATAAGTCTTTGCAGAATTAGGCAGCAAATAGAAAAGTATAATTGCTGAGTTTCTCAGCACGTTTTTGGAATATTTCATCTAAGTAGGGTTGGTGGGCCAACATTTGTACAGGTTGTTTCCTTTAAGGGGTTATAAATATATAAATGAATACCATTCTGAAAGAATATTTAGACAAGCTGTTACAGCAGAAACCTGGTGATGGAGGGGGGCCTCACTCTCAGCTCCAAGTACTTCAAGGCACACACAGGTACAACAGCATAAAGGCAATTGGACGGTGTGTATATCCTCAAAGCAAGAAGTGCACAAAGTGATCTGTCTTACCTGGTCTAATCCACATCACAGCAGCACCGACCGCAAAGCTGCATCCATGTCGCTGGGGCACACCTTCCAGATGCTGCAGTTCTATCACACTGTCACTGGGCAGAGCTGACCAGGAAGTTGTTACATCAAGAGAAATTTTGTTAACAATCTGAAAGAAAAGATGAGTTGTTTGAATTGCAAATGATTCTTATGCTTTCAGGAAAAAAAAAAAAAAAAAAAAAAGGAAAAATTCATTTTTTAACTTGGCATCTGTGAAATCAAAGGCAGAGAAGGCATTGCAACGGGATGTCCATCTCAGACCAGATTCTTCAAGGCCCTGTCTGGCAGTTTTGGACGATTGTTAAACTGGCAAAGTGCTGCCCTGATAGCCCTGTTGCTCCTGTGCACCAAGGGTGGAATTACTCACAGGTAGCCAGCACCAGCCTCTGCCAGAGAGGAGACAAGGTGGAACTGGGGCTGGGACACAAAAGAGGAGCTTTGGGTTCTCAACAAGCTACTATATGCTATAGATCTAAAATAAACAGTTATTATAACCTGCATGTTAATTCTTTGTATGTTTTGTTTTGTTTTGTTTTTTTTTTTTTTTTTTTTAAATCAGTTAATGCTTGAGGTCCCTTTCCTCCAAATCAGAAGGAAGAGGTCTGGCAGACACCTGGCATAAATACTCAGACAACAATACAACAATGCTAAAACAACCTCCTCCTTCTTTCTTTACCTATCTCTTTATCTTTCAGCATTGTTAACAGATCTGCTGTTTACAGAGCAGCAACAAAGCTTGGTTACGGATGCATCTTTAAAAAATAATGTAGGGAAAGGAAGGAGCAGATATCCTTGAGATCAGATGGCTCCCCAACATGTTTGATCCCTCAGATCAAATGCAATGTTTTTCCACCCACTGTGAGTGCATGTTTGTACTGGCACCAGTCTGCTGGCAGAGCGAGGCAGGTACCCCTGTCCTTAGAATTCCTGATCACAGTCGTGGGAGATTCAGAGTAGAAGGGAACAAACACTGTCCATTAAAAAACAGCCTTGAGTTGTTTTTTTTTTTTTTGCCAGTTTTCTTGCTTTAGGCTCGTACTTTGGTGTTCATTCAAACCACTGAAGTCTTTTATCAGGGACAGCACAGCACAGAAGTTGAAATGGAAAAACACAGGCAATCGGAGTTTCCTTAGAAAATATTAGCAGGCAAACTTGGAAATGTCTTAATTTTAAAAACTTTTCTCTTCACAATTATCTCTCCCTAAAAGCAAAGTGATGACAGTGACATGTCAAAAAAAAGAAATACAGAAAAAGAAATTAAAAAAGGGAAGGCAAAAGAAAAGGAAAAAAAACAGGAAAAAAATTACTTCCCCAGGGTTTCTAGTCTGCTTTTTTATATATATCATCTTCCCAATCACAGCACAGGAAAATGATCATCTCTTAACCACATTAAACTTAACCATCCATTAAAAAGTATTATATTAATACCTGTCTCCTGCAACAAAAGATCTGTAAGACAACCATATCTTTTGCTGTTGCTCCCACCTTCCTTGACAAATTAAAGTTTATATCAAATGAAAACTTGGAATAAATGAGGGTTGGTATGACCCTATGAGCAAACTTTGACAACCTGGTTTTCCCAATGATGGCAATGTAATGGCAGGACTAAAATTTCCACTGGAGCAGGCTATTTTCTTTCTCCCCATCCGTGTGTGCTCAGCAGCTCGCAGTGAGAAGCAGAGGCCCCGAGGAGTGTGATGTCGTGTCTGGGGACCTCACCCAGGGCTGGGAGTCCCCTTCGCAGTCTGCCCATCGACCTTGAAGCTGTCCTTGCCTGATCTGTGCCTGCAGAGAAGTGAAACCCACTTCCCTCATCATGTGCTGTGTGATTTCTAGATCCAAAGCTGCCCGAAACAGTGCTGCACGGTGAGTGCCCTCCTTCATTTGCTTGTTACCTAGCACAGCTCCTGTGTGTTATCATACCCCAGCTCACCATCTGACTAATTTGACAACCTACATGAGATGGAGAAATCCAAGTCCCCCTCATTTTTTTTAACAAGCCTCAAGGTGTAAAACCATTGGATCAGCCTGCTAAAAGAACCTCATACCTCATATGTCGTGGTTCCGCTTGAGTGGGCAGCCGAGCTCCACCACAGCCGCTCTCTCACTCCCCCTCCTCAAAGAGGAATGGGAGAAAATATGTGAAAAGGGCTCAAAGGTTGAGATAAGGACGAGAAAATCACGCAATAATTATTGTAACGGGCAAAACAGACTCTGCATAAGGAGATAGTAAGATTTATTGCCTACAACTAACAAGCGAGAGAAGTGAGAAAACAAAGGAAAAAAAAAAACAAAAGCACCTTCCCCCCCCATCCACCCTCTTCCACCTCCTCCCCCCGAGCGGCGCAGGGGAACAGGGGAATGGGGGTTATGATCAGTCTACAGCACTTCTCTGCCACTCCTTCTCGGTCACTCTCGTCCCCTGTGCTGTGGGGTCCCACCCACGGGATGCAGTCCTTGATGAACTGATCCGGCGTGGGCTTCCCACGGGCAGCAGCTCTTTCAGAACTGCTCCAGGTATGGGTCTGTACCACGGGGTCCATCCCTCAGGAGAAAACTGCTCCAACCTGGCTCCCCTACGGGCAGCAGCTCCTGCCAGGTCACCTGCTCCTGCGTGGGCTCCTCTCCACGGGCTACAGGTCCGGCCCAGAATCTGCTCCGGCAGGGGTCTTCCACAGGCGGCAGCCTCCGTCGGTGCAGGGCCACCTGCTCCACCGTGGTCTCCTCCACGGGCTGCAGCGTGGAACCCTGCTCCACCGTGGTACTCCATGGGCTGCAGGGGGACATCCTGCTTCACCATGGTCCTCACCACAGGCCGCAGGGGACTTCTGCTCCAGCGCCTGGAGCACCTCTCCCCCTCCCTCTACACTGACCTTGGCACCTGCAGGCTGTTTTCTCACTCCCTTGACTCTCCCGGCTGCTGTGTGGCGCAGCGTTTTTTTTCCCTGTCTTAAATATGCTCTCACAGAGGAGCAAACAACATCGCTTATTGGCTCAGATCTGGAAAACAATGGGGCCCTTCCCAAACATGGGGCAGCTTCTAGATCTTTCTCACAGAAACCACCCCTATAGCCCCCTGCTACCAAAACCTTGCCACGTAAACCCACTACAATACCTTAAATGCTTATTTTGAACCTATTAGGGTTTTCAGGTAACCAAGAAACTCATCTTTATTCGGAGGCAATTTCTTTTACAGCTGCCTGTAATCTCCCAACTTCCAGATTCAAAATCATTTAAAAACAAATAAGCTTCCCCACAGATAAAATTCAGAATCTCTCGGAGCCTTCATGATAATAAAACTAAAGGGCAACACTAAGTTGAAAAAGGAGATGAAAAACAGAGGAAGCCAGAAAAGTCCCGTGAAGTTCAGAATTTAACCTTAAGGCTAGAAGAAACGAGCAAAGTACATTTTTCATCTCCATCTGCCATTTTGTGGAGTTGGGATGAGAGCAGCAGCAGAGCACAGTATCTATATCTTGTTAGCACTGTTCATATTCTCATGTGCTTTTGTATGTATGTGTTTGGACTCCAGCTGGGCCTTGTGCCATCACATATTATATATTCACAGCTTCAGACTTCACAGCCAAGATTTTCAAAAAGCTTTAGTAGCTTGAGGTGCCTGCAACACTGAAACATCCTAAGGCAAGCAGCTTGGCAGCACTTTCAGGAAAGAAGGCCTTTTTTTTTCTCCCTTTCTTTTTCTTTTAAAAAAGGTTGCTTAAACTGGATGCTCACAGACTGGTACCCCATAAACACCCCGTAATCACCAATTTGTGACAAAGCCTGGCAGCAGCACGAGGCCTATTTCCATATACAAGAGATACTGACAGAGTTGGTAGACAGTTTTGGTTGGACATTTCAGTCACATCTGATACTAAACTTAGGGTAATTGTAATCCTGCCTCTCTTTCCCCAAGTCCTTTGGTGCTTTAATGAAGCACATCACCATCTGTGGGAGCACCCCGCGTGTCATGGCCTGTCACCTCTCACTGTGCTGGTTGGTAGCACTGAACCCTGAACGGTTCCTCCACCTCCAGCTGAGGAACCAGAACCCGTTGATGCTGGCAGCACAGTGCAGCTTCCACTCCTGCTCCTACAGCAAACAGCCCATGTAAGCTGGTGTGGAGATGCTACAGGAGACTGGGTGGGCACAGTGTAGGATCAAGCTCCCCTCCTAGCAAGTGGCAGGATCTTTTTCACTGAATACAGGACCATGTTATTTGGTCCATTTCTGCAGAATTTACCACTCTTATCTTTGTTTCCATTTGTGCAAATGCTTAAAGCCCACTTAAAGAACACGAGGCAACTGCATGCCTTGTCCAATGCCAAGCATTAACATAAATAAATTATTCCATTTTTCCACTGTATTTACAGATTCTTAGACTTGCAAGAGTCTTGAGTATGTGTGATAATTGCAATTATACTCAGTATATGATTTTGTCACTCCTACAAGGTTTCCCTCGACTTGAAAAAGTGACTTGAAAACAATTGAAGCACAAACATCCTTAATCTTACTCTCTTTCTCTAATTCCATGAAAATACAGCAGTACCTCCTCACCCTTGTTTAGGCTCACAAAACTCCCTACCTCTTCCTTCCCTTAGAACTGGCCCGCCACAGACATCCATCCCTGCCTGGGGCAGCTGAGCTGCGCTGCTCACTGTGCAGCAGTGGATACATGGCAGTTGCTCACCACCTTTTACTCTACAACCTCCAAAAGACTCAGCCATGCATAAGGAAAAGACTCGAGACATCTTTTCTAGTGACTATACTGTGTAACAAACTGCCACTGCCATGAAAAAGGTAACTGCTTTGTTGGAGAAACAGAAGGTGCCTTAAACATAAGGGACAGGGAGGGCAGATTAGAGGAGGACTGGTAGGTGAGAAAATGAAAGCAGCTTGCCCAAGCAGAGGTTACACCTCTCAGCACATTTCGTAAGGCTTGGCTTATATGCAAATATCCCCCCAAACTTCCGCATGTCAGCACAATGTAAGAGACCAGATGATTCTGTAGGGGGGAATTAAAAAAGAGGACCAGCAAAAGAGCTGGTGTACATGCAACTGTTATGAAAAATTGGAGCAGAAATGGAGAAAGAAAAAGCGGGATTACAGATCTCATATCTCGGCATTTCAGACAAAGCAGACTGAGAAAGGAAGCTGCACAAAAAAAGAGCAGGATACTGATGTGGTTGCTGCTGAAGGACTATGCACAGCCTTGATGCTGCAGCAGGACATAACACCTTTCTCACTGCACTCCTGTGAGGAGCTCCAAAGTGCCTCGGGGGCCAACTCCTTCCTTCCTTGCTGAAAGCAGCAGTAATTCAGCCTATAAAAAGTAATAATCCAAGAGAATTTAGAACAATCATGAAAGTAAAGGATTTGGGACCAGTCGAGGAGTAAACATGTTTTTACACGCTCCCAGGCTGCTGTTCTGTGAGCACACGCAGTGACACAAGGTCACACCAGCCAATTTTTGTGCTCCAGTAACCCAGTGATGGCCCCAGTGTCACGTGTTACAAAGGTGTTACCCCATAAAGGGCACAAGGGCCTTGCGGCAGCTCAACATTAAAACACTGAAATAAGTGCTGTGTCTTTTCTTTTAGAAGGAAAAGGGAAAAAACAGTTTGACCTTCACCTCAGCAGCCTCTTCTACTGCAATCCTAAACCTGAAAAATACACTGCCTCTTCTCAAACGAAGGGGCAAGATCCGTATCAAGCAAACTAACAGATCAGATGAATCACCATTTGTACAGAAGAGATTATCAGCATGTGACAGAGGGTACATGATTCCACTTCCAACACCAGAGCAACCGCAAAGCTTCACCAGGAAGATCACATTAGGTTTATCTTAGAGCAGAACCTCAAAGCTGCCCTGGAGGCACAATGCAGCCGCAGAGAAATATTTCTTAGCAAGGTCTAGGCAGCTCCTTCTCACTCCAGCTTGCAAGGTTTCACCATTGTCAAGAAAGATTTCCAGAATTAACTTCTATTTTTCCATTTCAAACTGCATGAATGAAAATAAAGAGTAGAATAAAATTATGCTCAGTTCACTGATCCGTACCAGCAGATGTCTGGCACTCACCCTCACCCTGTTTCTGTCCAAAAGAATTCATAGCACGATGCTCTAGGATGTGTCTCAGCCTAATAATCCTGCGTTGTCTGACTGCAAAACATACAGCTTTGTACTTGTGTTTTCAGCCTCAAACATTTGTGACCATATTTAAAAGATCAAAGTAAATGAATGATGCATGTATTCAGCTGCATTTTCTTGAGTTCCTTAACCAAATACATCTCCGCAGCACAACAGAGCAGAATTCTCAGCCCAAGAGCAAGCGCCCAGCACAACTGTGAGGGTGATGAGGAGAAGGAGCAGGATGAAACATACCCACATCATCCAGGAGAGGAGAAGTACAGGACCTCCCATCCACAGCCACCTGCTAATGGGGCAGAGACAGTGGCTCCATCTCATCACTGCAAGCCAGAAAGCAGCCAGCGCAAAGTGACCCTTTGCATTATTTTTCTGCTGCTCCCAGAGAAAAAGGTGAACCTTAATCAAAAAAAACAGGAAACTGAGATCACTTACATGGAACACTAGGAAAGGTCAAATTTCTCCAAACTTTCTGAAAAGTCTTACACCAGCTTTGAGCAAGACAGTGAGTCACTTACTGAGGGAAAGATATTCTATGGTTTTGGCTGCTAGCTTCAATTTTCAAATTGCATCTGAAAACAAAAACCCCCAAAGAGCCTGATGCTATGCTTAGTGGAACCTAGCATTATCTAATCTAACTGTAAAATATTCAGTACTTGAAAATTCAGTCATGTCAGCTGGAGTCTAATTTATCTCTCCCCTGTGGATTCCAAGTGCTTTTTCAAAGCTTTTTGGCATTAAAAAGAAGAGCCAAAAAAGCAGAATTTATAGTAGGACTTCTGTATCTCCCATACATCTTTTTTGCTAGTAAATGTTTGTTGGTGGTTTTTTGTTTTTTTTTGATCAAAATAAAAAAAAAAGAGTAAAAGTGTAAAAGTGAGTGTAAGGCCACCTTCTCTAACAGAGCACCTAAAACAAAGGCTTGCTGAGCTTGTCTGTAAGAAAATCAAAAATTATGAACTAATTTTTCCTCAGGAAGAAACAATAAGTAGGAGACATGGACACAAAAGGATTTTTCTTCCATCCTGTAAAATTTTGATATTTATACCTGCCTGCCTTTTTTTTTTTTTTTTTTTTTTTGGGGGGGGGGGGGGGGTGGAGGTATAGAAAAGAAAAGAAAAAAAAAATCAGAGCAAATGACTAAATCATCCATTGCAGCAATCACTGACCTGAGGTGGAAGAGGTGAGTTCAAATCCCATTTCCAAATCAATTCAAATGAAATTTCGAATACAAATCTGCCAGGGGTTCTTTGCCCCTTGCTCTCTTTCATCTAAGTATGGGATTTGATCTCCAAATTCTGTTGTAAGCCCTTTCAAGGAAGGTCACTAAAACCAAAACGGAAATAAAAAAGTAAGCCCAGCCCCATCATTTGCTGCATTTGGATATAACGAGCATAGACTTTCAGTATACAGGCAGGTGCACATTTTCAATTTTAGGGAGCACACTGGTTGTAAAATCCCACTGGTGGAAGCGTTGCCCCTGTTACACCAATGACAAAACAGCCAATGAATTCAGCTGGCCCAGAAATTCACCAGCAGCTTTTAAGACTACCCGCTAATCTCCTGAACAGTCTAAAATTCTCAGTGCAAAGGGTTTCCACAAGTAATTAATGCTCCAAGCTCCAAATACTTTTATAATTTTTTCAATCCTAACTGTTCAGTATTTATGATGCACTTTACATTCCAGTAATATGAAGGGACTTCATGGAAGCCCAAAGGAACTGAAGTCATGTTTTCAGTTCGGTACGAGCCTGCCCTAAAAATCGTATTCATGACACTTTAGCTGTTGGATTTTCATAGTCGTTGTTGTATTAAGAAATGTAAATCACATTTTATTTTCATTGAAGTATTGGTGCATTTTCCATTTCTCCAAGCACAGAATGAATTACAGCACCTTGTTACCTTTTGCACATACTGTGTTTCCTCTCCCCTTTTGATTGCTGTTGATTAGATCAAAGAGCAGGCAGTGAAAGTAAAAGATGCTGAAATAAGATGGCCAAGCCAAGCACTTCCAGTTATGAAATGTAATAGATATTCTGAAGATGTGGCATAAACTTACTAATGTATATCACAGTGGTAATCTAGATTTGCTATGGTTTTTTAGAGGAAATCATGATTTAAGGTAAATAATATAAATTGCTAAAATACACACCACCTTGTGAAGATGTAGGCATTTCTGTTTTTATGCAGGTGCTTATGAATGAAATAAATATTTGTTTCAGTGGAGAAAATATAAGTCAATGTTAAACCACACTCTAGGAAACCGAATACATGAAAATTCACATCAGCTATTCTTGTGTCCATGACACTATGAAGAATGGGAATCTTTCATCTAAAGCAGTAAAGACTAAGAAACTGCAAAAAGATATTTGGGAAGAGAGAAAAACATCATGTTTGAAACAAATGCTTTTGTTCTTAAAAAAACTAAGAGAGTTAATTGCTTTATAATGGAAAGAGTATTGAAGTATGAAAACAATTTGCAATTCTGAGAACTGTTCTCTGTCTATGAGTTAGGAGTTCATTAACAAAGCTTTGTTTGTTTATTTTAACATCACTGCACTGATTTCCTACTATCACTTGTCTACTTGTATTAGATTTCCTTGAATTCTAACAGATTCCAGTTCCATTCTGGAAGTACTAGGAGCAGGCAACTCAAAGCAATTATTTCTAGGGATACGAAAAGTTAAGAAAACACCCTTCCCTTTCTGCAACTGGGAAAAGGTCTGGGGTATCAGTTGAAACCAAATCCAAACAAGAAACAGGCATCAGGAGCTTTTCAAACAAAATCAAGAGCAGTTATCTCTTCTCCAAAAACAAAAAAAACTACACACCATGATTTCCTGCAGGCATACTATGTAGGGATCAACACAGAGCAGAGGAAAAGGAAGTCAGCTATAAACCACATTTTACAGCTTCATTAAATTGGACAGAAACTACAGATCTATTATGTTAAGTACTCTAGATGCCCTTAGGAAATTTAGTCACCCCCAGTTTGTATTTTTAATATATAAAACCTGTGATAAAAATCACTTTTGCACTCATATCTGGTGGTCTCCTTGTGCCTTTCTGGAAAGAGCCTTCATCTTCCACCCAAGAAACACTGCTTATTTACTCTTCTCAGCCCACGACTTGCCAAATACCATGGCCAAGGTCTCAGTTTCCCCTCTCTCTCTGCCTGCCCAGCCTCTTTTGTGCAGTAACTGCTGGACACCTTCAGTACCAACCAGCATAAAATAAACTGCTCACATCCACAGCAAGGTGAAAGTGCTGAACAAGGACCCTTGGAGGCAGCTGACACTGTCCTACAACTCCTACACTACAGGATTAGGCGCTTCAGAAGCAACTCACAACATGGAACATCCTCTTCCATGAAAAAATTATTTGATGAAAAAGATTTCCATGAAAAGATTTATTCATCCTAGTCCTGACTGCTCTAGAGTAAATATCTTCAATTTATCTGTCCATCAGAAAGCTCAGTTCCTTCACAATTCAACACCACAGGCAAACGACTTAAGATATTTGTTACCTGAAGTCTTCCTTGGCTAGATTCACTTTGACTGTTTCAGACAAATGAAAACACTAACCCAAAGTTTCCTTTAAAATATAATTTGCAATCCCTGACATGTTATTTATTTATCAGAGGGGTCTGAAATTGTTTCCGTATTTCCCTGAAATAAACGTACCACGGAGTGTTGAGTTTATTTAAATAGTGTTGCCTTCAATTTGAAGGCACAACAGTCCAGCTCTTAATAAAGCTACAGACCACACCTCGTCTCCAACACAAACTCAATTCTAACATCAGCAACTACACTCACTGCAGAGGCTGCGCTGGCCTTCAAAACCCCAATCACTGGAAAATTTTGCTACACTAATGGAAAACGTCCAGTCTGTCTCTAAGAAAATTTGAGCTAATTTATATGTAAACCCATGTAACACGGTGTTTCATTTCTTCAGGCCTGACTCACTCTGATAAGCTGTTAGTCCAAATAAGGAAAAATCTGTTTTTTAACACAAAATTAGCTGTTGAGCATCCTGCTCATACACTCTCTGCCTGATCTGAGCTTTCTCATTCTATGATATGGATAACAGCAGGACCAACAAAGAGTGCTGGAGGACCTCGGGGTATTTCTGCTCTATGCCTGTTAACGGAGGAGGGCCTGGAGCCCAGAGGACATTGCACAGCAAAGAGCTGTGCCATATAGGAAAGGGACCTGACTGCCTTTTGAGGGGCTTGTCTGCTCTAGTAAAATTCACGAGTTAAAGATGTATTTTGCCTGATATGAACAAAAGGGGTTTCTGGAGAGGGGTGCTGGAGCATCAGGTTGAGTGGGCTGGAGCCCACGGCCATGTCCCACAGAGGGGCCTCTCCAGAGCCTGTTGGCAGCCATCTCAACCCTAAAAATTATAAATTTTGTTGTTCATATTGGATTGGTAAAGGGTCGAATGAGGTACAAGCAGCCCTTGCTTGTACCTCATTAGTGTACCTCATCAATTAGTCCTCAGTTACTACCAGCACAAGATGGCTTCTCTAGTAATGGCAGTAATTAGTGTTTAGGGACAGCCTTGAAAAGCATCATCTGTGACCAGCCTTGCGCAGTTTCTTTGTTTCAAAACTACTACTTTCCCCCTCTTTCTATTGAGCTTCAATTTCAGATGGACAGCCTATCTTTTTGCTTATAACTGCTACTTGTAGACATGTCACACGTCGCTTATAACTGCGCATCTCAGGTGAAATTGTTCTATCCCAACTCACCCTGATAACAGTGTGTGAAGAATTCATCTCCTGGGGAAAACTTGAAAAAAATGTGGTAGGAAATAACTTCAGGTTGATCCCAAGCCAAATGCGTCTTTTTTTGTTTGTTTGTTTGTTTTCCAGGCAAAACCCCCCAAATAAATCCTGATTAACTTCAAATTGATTTAGGCCATACATACTGCTTTTGCTTTAAAATTATTTTTCTTTGTTTGAGGCTATTACTTTTAAGATTTAAAAATAATTTAGCTCAAAGGTTTTGGGAAAAAAAGAAATCAACATTGAAAGCTGAACTATATTTTAAATATCACCCTAAAAATAGCAGGGGCAGAGGCGGAGACAGACAGAAGTACTCTCCAGGAAGTTTTGTTCGTTGTTATTTTTTTATACCCTCTTGTGTTAGGACTATAACTGTCCCTCAGATAAATTAATTAAGCCCAAACAATACAAAACAAAATCCTATGTCATGTTCAAGGAACCTGCTGGGACCTATCTGAGCTACTGGAAGATCATTTAATGAGTACTCATTAAATTAACATCTACCCCCATAGCAAGTTAAGCAGTAAAAGATACAGGCAGAAGAGCTTTAAATGGCTTTGCCTGCTCTCAAGGCTCCTGCTGCCTCATTTGGTTCAGGCAGCTGGAATCCTGCGCCTCCATGCCCCTGGGAAGCCAGGGCTGGCTGCAGAGCATGTTCACAAGATTGGGTTTTCCTGTACATTGCCAGTATTTAGGGGAAAGGGGTGCTTACAGGCTTTGCGTGCAGCTGCCTCCAGAATGGTAGAGCCTTCCCATGGAGGTGCGCTTGGAGCCAAACGCAACCTCCATGGGGCAGCTGCCAGGTCAGCCCCATCCCTTGTCTTTTTTAATCCCTGACTTTCCCAAATGAAGGATGTTTGAGAGTGGCTCTGGAGTGAGGAGGTCCCTTGCTGGCTTGTAAGAACCCTTCCGTGCAAATGGCTTGTACCTTACAAAGCTCAGCTGTAGTTGGAGGGATGCAGTTGGGACAGAGATGCAGTTTAATCCTACAGCTTGTTTCATAAGCTTGCCCATTAATTAAGGAAAAAAGAAAAAAGGGGTTGCTCTTTGCTCTTGTAG